>NC_138771.1:592541751-593141751 GCF_965119305.1 Pelophylax lessonae
CTTCATCTGGAATCCCTTGAATCCCAGTCCAGCCAGCTAGCTTGCTATGTGGGCAGGCTGGGATGACACATTTAACCACTTCAATACCAAACATTTTTACCCCCTTCCTGACTAGGCCAATTTTCAGCTTTCACCACTCTGAATGACCATTGCGTGGTCATGCAACACTGCACCCATTTGACATTTTTTCGTTTTTTCACACAAAAAAAGTTTTTTCTTTTGGTGGTATTTTATCACCACTGGGTTTTTTGCTAAACAAAAGAAAAAAAAACTTGAGAGTTTTGAAAAAAAGGTTGCTTTTAAAGTTTCTTCTATAAATTTTTGCAATTAAGTAATTTTTCTCCTTCACTGATGTGCGCTGATGAGGCTGCATTGATGGGCACTTATAGGCTGCATTGATGGGCACTGATAGTCTGCAATGATGAGGCGGCATTGATGAGGAAGCACTGCTTAGGCTGCACTAATATGTGGCACTGATAGGCAGTACTGATGGACACTGATAGGTGGCACTAATGTTTGGCACTAATGAGCGACACTAATGGGTGGCACTGATGGGCACAGATAGGCGGCACTGATGGTCACTGATAAGCGGCACTGATGAGGAGGCGCAGATAGTACTGATTGACAATAGTAGGAGGCACTGATGGGCACTAATAGTTGGCACTGATGGGGACTGATGAGGAGGCACTGATAGGCAGCACTGATAGGCAGCACTGATGGACACTGATTGGCACTGATGGGGCTGCACTGATAATCAGGCACAGATGATCAATGCCCTGAATATCTGTGTACATGTCCCCTGTCACATTTGTTGGTTACCTGCTCTGCTTTCCTCACGCTGTGACAGCGCGTGAGGAAAGTACTGCCAATAACAAGCAAGTCTGTTTACATTGTGATCAGCTGTGATAAAACACAGCTGATCACATGATAAAGGGCTGCTGTGATTGGCCCTTTGCCGAATGCGCACCCCAGAGGGTGCGCAGGAGTCGTGGTTTTGGGAGGATGACCACAGACGCTCCCTCGGAACAACAGAGCCTCGCTGTAGCCGTTTTTTGGCTATAGCAATGAAGCGGATGGCTGACAAAAGCCCAGGCTTCAGGACACAATTTCTAGTCACCATGGCAAGCTGGCACCAGGGATTTGTCGAGCCCTGATATATAGGACATTACTCAATTAGGGTGACCGTGTTTTTTTTTTTTTTTTTCAAATTTACTCCTTTATTTTCATATGCTGATCAGCCAGTAACATACACTGAACAAAATTATAAACACAACACTTTTGTTTTTGCCCCCATTTTTCATGAGCTGAACTCAAAGTTCTAAGACTTATTCTTTGTACACAAGCAGCCTATTTCACTTAAATATTGTTCACAAATCTGTCTAAGGGCTCTTTCACACGGTCCGCCTCCGTAGGCGGATCCGTGCTGCTCAGCGGGGATCGATCCGCCGATCCCCGCTGAGCCGGCGAATGACCGCTCCGTCTTAGCTTGCAGTGCGGCGAGGGAGGTGTCACAGCTTTCGCTGCTCTCTATGGGGGATCGGATGAGAGCGGACCGCCTGTCCGCTCTCATCCGATCCGATCCCTGAACGGATGGAAAAATAGGGTTTCCATCCGTCCAGATTTCACGGACAGGATCGGATACGGATGGCAGCGGGTGTCAGCGGAGGTGTCTCCGCTGACATCCGCTGCCCCATAGAGCTGCATTGAGGATCCGATCAGATCCGCCTAAAAAACTGACAGGCAGATCTGATCAGACCGCCCGTGTGAAAGAGCCCTAAATCTGTGTTAGTGAGTACTTCTCCTTTGCCTAGATAATCCATCCACCTCACAGATGTGTCATATCAAGACACTGATTAGACAGCATGATTATTGCACAGGTGTGCCTTAGGCTGGCCACAAAAATGGCCACTCTAAAATGTGCAGATTTACTGTACTGGGTGGTCCGAAAACCAGTCAGTATCTGGCGTGACCACCATTTGTCTCACGCAGTGCAAAACATCTCCTTCGCATGGAGTTGATCAGGTTGCTGATTGTGGCCTGTGGAATGTTGGTCCACTCCTCTTCAATGGCTGTGTGAAGTTGCTGGATATTGGCAGGACCTGAAAAACGCTGTCGTATACGCCGATCCAGAGCATCCCAAACATGCTCAGTGGGTGACATGTCCGGTGTGTATGCTGGCCATGTAAGAACTGGGATGTTTTCAGCTTCCAGGAATTGTGTACAGATCCTTGGAACATGGGGCTGTGCATTATCATGCTGCAACATAAGGGGATTGTCGTGGATGTATGGCACAAAAATGGGCCTCAGGATCATGTCACGGTATCTCTGTGCTTTCAAAATGCCATCAATAAAATGCACCTGTGTTCGTTGTCCATAACATAAGCTTGCCCATACCATAACCCCACGGCCACCATGGGCCACTCGCTCCATAATGTTGACATCAGCAAACCGCTTACTCACACAACGCCATACACGCTGTCTGACATCTGCCCTGTACAGTGAAAACCAGGATTCATCTGTGAAGAGAAAACCTTTCCAAAGATGCCATTGAATGTGAGCATTCAAGTAACTCAAGTCAGTTACGATGACGAACTGGACAAAGGTCGAGACCCCAATGAGGATGATGAGCATGCAGATGAGCTTCCCTGAGAGGGTTTCTGACACTTTATGCAGAAATTCTTTGGTTATGCAAACCGATTGTTGCAGCAGCTGTCCGGGTGGCTGGTCTCAGACAATCTTGGAGGTGAAGATGCTGGATGTGGAGGTCCTGAGCTGGTGTGGTTACACGTGGTCTGCGATTGTGAGTCCAGTTGGATGTACTGCCAAATTCTCTGAAACGCCTTTGGAAACGGCTTATGGTAGAGAAATTAACATTCAATTCATGGGCAACAGCTCTGGTGGACATTCCTGCTGTCAGCATGCCAATCACACGCTCCCTCAAAACTTGCGACATCTGTGGCATTGTGCTGTGTGATAAAAATGCACATATTAGAGTGGCCTTTTATTGTGGCCAGCCTAAAGCCCGCGTCGAAAATCGGCAGGAAATTTTCATCCAACGACCGATCTGCCGATTTTCGGCTTGTTAGTATGATGTTTCCGACAACCGTCTCCGACGTTTCGGCTGAAAAAAATCTGGTGTGCAGGCTATAAAATTTTGTCCGCCGTCAAAACACGGCCGATTTTCGTGCAGTCAGTACAGATTTCAACAGGGAAAAATCTAATGAGCAAGACTGGGCATGCTCAGAGAAGAAAGAACACAAAGAAAGCAAACCAACACATGACATCACTTCTGAAGTAGAATTTTGTCTGGCGAGAAAATTCATGTGCAGTCTAGGCACATTCCAACCAACAAAACACCAGTCTGGACAAAAGACGGACGATCGGTCAGCCGATAATCATTGCGTGTGTACGGGGCTTCAGGCACACTTGTGCAATAATCATGCTGTCTAATCAGCATTTTGATATGCCACACCTGTGAGGTGGATGGATTATCTCGTCAAAGGACAAGCACTTTACAAAGGCCCCTTTCACAAGGGCTTTCTGATCAGGTCCGCCTGTCAGTTATTCCTGATCGGATGCTCCATGCACTCCTATGGAGCAGCGGATGTCAGCGGTGACATCTCCACTGACACCCGCTGCTATCCGATCCGATCCTGTCCGTGAAATCCAGATGGATGGAAACCCTATTTTTCATCCGTCTGGAGGATCAAAAAGGGTTGGATGAAAACGGACAGGCCCTTTTCATCCGATCCCCCATATACGAGAGTGGGGATCTGACAGGTCTGTCTCTGCAAAGTAAGCGGAGACGGACCTGTCATCCGCCTGCTCAATGGGGATCGGCAGATTGATCCCTGCTGAGCAAAAAGGAGTTCACCGGGCGGAAAGCCCATGTGAAAGGACCCTAACACAGATTTAGCCAGATTTGTGAACAATATTTGAGAGAAATAGGCCTTTTGTGTACATAGAAAAAGTCTTAGATCTTTGAGTTCAGGTCATGAATAATGGGGGCAAAAACAAAAGCGTTGTGTTTATAATTTTGTTCAGTCTACCTCTGGTGTCCATATCTATGGAGGAGCAAAGTTGGCACCCTTTAGTTATTAGCAGGGAAGGACTGGGCCAGGGGGCGGGGGGGCAATTGCCCCCCTGGGCCACTCTGATGCCCTGTAAAAAGGCTGCACTGCTTCTGCCACAGACATGCCTAAATTATTCCTGGTGAAGAGAAGTAAAAAGACCCTGCTGCTGACCTACTGAGTGCAGGATGAAGACAAGGTCAGAGTGCAGGCCCTACACCCCCGGCATGGATGGTGTAAACTGTGTCTGAGCAAAAGCCAGTTCCATGCCCCCCGGCCAGACCTAACCAAGCTGACCCAGCTCCCCTCAACCGACCCCACCTAGCCAGTTTGTGAACCTGGATTCGGCCAGTGGGTAGAGAGTACCTGGAGCAGAGCTTCAGCCTGGAATGGGGGTCAGAAAGAGGCCAGGAAGAGGGAGAGTGGGAGGGGGGGCAAGTTACTGCACCATGGGCCTCTGGATTGTACTTGCCCCCTGGGCTCGAAATTTGCCAGTCAGCCCATGGTTATTAGTGCTGCCAGTCAGTAGAGAAGGTGGTGCTAGATGGGCTAGTTGATTTGGATGGACTATACATAAGTAACTGACAAATTAAAGGCCAGCTCCAGCTAACACTTTATAAGCAGCTACAGCAATAGGTTTATTGGCTGGATCACCAGACAATAAAATGTTACTTGTGAAAAACAAAGACAGCTGTGTTAATGCTACTAACAGAATGTATCATACGTGTCATTTTTTATTTTGCCCACACTTACACTTTAAGGTGCAAAGACAGCAGACGGGGGTGTACACATGGCACATCCATGATGTTTTGTATTGCAGTGCGGCAATAAATGACCCCCATTTAACTGAAAGGGGCTGTGACACAACCGCCCTACAACTGTGTGCAATGCATGCAGTTGTGGTGTGGGGTTTTAGGGGTCAATGCCCTCTGAAGAGTGAGCTGGTGCAAATGAGCCCTCCAAGTGTTGTATTGTTATTACACAGGTTGAACACTGAGCTGCGCTGTTGCACAGGAGTTTGGCAACAAGAAGCTGTGTAGATTTATGCAGAGCGGGTTCTGACTTATATTAGGGGGAAGGTTGGTTTAGGGACATTACATTAAGCCATCAAATTATACCACGTCTATTACCTGCTGCATTCATTGATAATATATTTCTACACCTTTGTAGGGAAACATCCATATTTGTAACCATACCATTTGCAGTTTAGGATCATTATCCATTTGTAGAAGCCATCCTCTCTTTTTAACTTCAGCTTTTTCACAGATGGCATCAAGATACCATCCAAAATTTGCTGAAATTTTATTGAATCCATTTTTTCTTCTACTCGTCGTGAGATGTTCCTTGTGCCACTGGCTGCAATACAACCCCAAAGCATGATTGATCCACCCCCATGCTTAACAGTTGGACAGAGGTTCTTTTCATTAAATTCTGTGCCCCTTATTCTCCAAACGTACCTTTGCTCATTCCGGCCAAACAGTTCAATTTTAACCTCATCGGTCCGCAGAACTTATTGCCAAAATGCATCAGGCTTGTCTATATGTTCATTTGCAAAGTTCAAACGCTGATTTTTGTGGTGAGGATGTAGAAGAGGTTTTCTTCTGATGACTCTTCCATGAAGACCATATTTGTACAAGTATCTCTTTATAGTGGAATAGTGTACTACAACTCCAGTGTCTGCCAGATCTTTCTGGAGGGATCGTGCAGTCAAACGTGGGTTTTGAATTGTTTTTCTCACAATCCTGCGAGCTGTTCTGTCTGATATTTTTCTTGGTCTTCCAGATCTTGCTTTAACTTCCACTGTTCCTGATAAATGCCATTTCTTAATTACATTCCGAACAGAGAATATTGACATCTGAAAACGCTTTGCTATCTTCTTATAGCCTTCTCCAGCTTTGTGAGCGTCAACTATTTTCAGTTTCAGTTTTCTAGACAACTGCTTAGAAGATCCCATGGTGCTGATTGTTGGGGCAAGGTCAGATGAGTCTGGGCATTTAAAACCTTTGAGATTGAAATCACCTCGTCTTCCCAGATGATGATTGAGAACAATCCATGACACTGGCAGGTCTCAGCCTTGCAAAGGGGGCAGTGCATGCTATAAATTCTGCAGAGTGCCCAAACTTTTGCAGACGCCATTTTTTTGTTTTCTGTAATTTTGAAAGTGTCAGTGATGGAAATAAAATCTAACTTTTGTTGACATATAAGAATGTCTAATCCTAAATTTGATGCCTTTTGGAGATTTTTCCATCTTTCCTTGGCTTCTTTATGCACATTAATACAAATTTTTACCTGGGGTGCCCAAACTTTCGATCCCCTCTGTATGTGTGTGTGATTCATTGTGAAACCAGGTCTATCAGGTACTAAAGTAGCACTAATAATAATGGCGCTAAGCTGGATGTGGTTTTCACACAGTTCTCTGAAAATATACATTAGTAATCAGGATTCATTTACACTTTCCCCACAGACATCCGGAGTCCATAATGCTTTATGATGCAGGATTCTGATATAAAAAGTCCCATCGTGGCCTGCAGTACTCCTCAATCTCCCATAGTGGCTCTAGACCCCCTGAGAGCCCTCTGCACCCACAGCATCCCTCAACCTCCCATAGCGGCTCTAGACCCCCTGAGAGCCCTCTGACCCCACAGCATCCCTCAACCTCCCATAGTGGCCTGCAGTAGTGATGGGCTCTGTGTTCAAGTCGAATGTAAGTTCAACTCGAACATCAGCTGTTCGTGTGTTCGTAGAACACACAAACAAATGGGGCGCTCAGCGGGAAGTTCACCCTCCGATGAGCTCCCCTTAATGCACTATGCTGTTGCAGTGCATTATTTGCTGATTATTGGCCAAAGCATGCACCTGACCTGTATGGCACTGGCCACTGTTACTTATAGTTCGGGACCAGTGCCATGCCAAGTTAACCAAGATTTCCCATAGATGCCAACGTTAAAGACAGGGAGCAGTGCCACGCCAAGCCGACTAAGATTTCCCATAGATGCCAATGAGCACTGAAAGCTGAAAATTGGTCTAGGCAGGAAGGGGGTGAAAGTGTCCTGTATTTAAGTGGTTAAGGGGAACCCTATGACAGAATTTAAAAAAAAATGTTGTGCCCCCCCCCAAAAAAATCGATACCAGGCCCTTATCCGAGCATGCAGCCTGGCAGGCCAGGAAAGGGGGGGGGGGGGGAACGAGCGAGTGCCCTCCCCACTCCTGAACCATACCAGGCCGCTTTTTTTTCAGCAGGAACGTGGGGCAACGCAGTTCCGGCACCTCCAAAACTGAATGTATGTAATGGCAAGGGGTGCTGGGGTATGCTGGAGGGTCTATTGATGCTGGCTGCTTGTGGATCTATTTTTGCGGAGGAAGGGGGTCTATTGTTGCTGGGGAGGTCTTCTGTTGCTCGTAGGGGATTTATTGTTGCTAGAGATGGGTATGTTGCTGGGGGGGTCAATAGTTGCTGGGAGGAATCTACTTTTGAAAGAAGGGTCTTTGTTGCTGGCTGCTTGAGGGTCTACTGATGCTGGCTGCTGGGGAATCTATTGTTGCTGGAGGAGATCAATTTTTGCTGGGGGGGTATATTGTTGCTGGGGAGGTCTATTGTTGCTGCCGGGATCTATTTTCGCTGGGGAGGTCTATTGTTGCTGCTGGGGGATATATTGTTCCTGGTGGTGGGTCTTATGTTGCAGGGGGTCAATTGTTGCTGGGAGGGATCTACTGTTGTGGGAGGATTATAATGTTGCTACCTGCTGAGTAGTCTATTGATGATAGCTGCTGGGAGTCCATTGTTATTGGGGTGGATCTATTGTCACAGGGGTGTCCATTGTTGCTAGATCTAGATATTGCCTTTCTTGTTATGATTAAAACAATTCCATACAAAATACTTAGCTCCACAAAATGATACTTGGTTCTTTATTAAAAAGGGTGGTACTGGGAGGTGGGATAGGTGTGGAACCAAGAAACGTTGTTCGGAGGTGAGTGGGGGGCGGAGTCAAAGGGTGACTCGAAAGGGAAGAGTTCCTGCACCTATTTTCTGAGAAAAGAAGCCCTGATTTTCAGTAATACCCATTTACATTCTTGTGTTGTGGTAACACATGCGTTACCATGTGCAGTTACACATCGCAAGTTACATTGTGGTGCCTTCATTTTGAATTTAACCCCAAAGCTCTAAGGCAATGCCCATGCATTGCAGTGTGCAGCAATGCATGGAAAGCCTCCGAAGTGCGTTGCCATGTGTTGCTTTTCAAATTTTGTGACACATCCACTTCCCAGGGCGTTTTGGTATGCTGGCAGCTTATTTTCAATGGGCTGTCTTAAAACACTGCATGTTAACATATTGTGAGGTAACGCACCACAAACATTTGTTGACATGTCTTGAAGTGACATTTCATTCATCTCCATGCATCGTGTCTTGGGGGAACGCAGCACACATGTGGAAGAAGGTGCTCTCGTCAGATGAGACCAAAATTAAACTTTTTGGCCTAAAAGCAAAACGCTATGTGTGGCGGAAAGCTAACACTGCATATCACCCGGAATACACCATGCAACATGGTGGTGGCATCATCATGTTTTGGGGATACTTTTCTTCAGCAGGGACAGGGAAGCTGGTCAGAGTTGATGGGGAGATGGATGGAGCCAAATAGAGGGCAATCTTAAAAGAAAAGACTTGAGACTGGGGCGGAGGTTCACTTTTCAGCAGGACAACAACCCTAAACATACAGCCAGAACTACAATGGAATGGTTTAGATCAATGCATATTCATGTGTTAGAATGGCCCAGTCAAAGTCCAAACCTAAATCCAATTGAGAATCTGTGGCAAGACTTGAAAATTGCTGTTCACAGACGCTCTCCATCCAATCTGACAGAGCTTGAGCTATTTTGAAAAGAAGAATGGGCAAAAATGTCTCTCTAGATGTGCAAAACTGGTAGAGACATCCCAAAAAAGAATTGCAGCTGTAATTGCAGTGAAAGGTGTTCTACAAAGTATTGACTCAGGGGGGCTGAATACAAATGCACACCACACTTTTCACATATTTATTTGTAAAAAAATTTGAAAACCATTTATCATTTTTCTTTCACTTCACAATTATGTGCCACTTTGTGTTGGTCTATCACATAAAAAAGTTTAATTTTACCATGACAAAATGTGAACAATTTCAAGGAGTATGAATACTTTTTCAAGGCACTATATACTAACTAACCTGTGTAAAAAAGATATGTGTCCCTACCTATTTTTAGGTTGCTCCAGTCTGGTCACATGATCTCCCTTGTGTCAGCCAGTGCCATTTTTAAGACTAGTTAAAGCGGTTGTAAACCGAAAAAGTAAAAAAAAAACCTGCAAGACAAAGGCATAATGAGCTAGTATGCATCGCATACTAGCTCACTATGTATTACTTACCTTAGAACGAAGCCCCGACACGGACCCCCGGACATCGCTGCGGGCGCCGCCATGATCCCTCGCCGTCTCTTCCGGGTTTGGCGGCTCCGGCGCTGTGATTGGCCGGAGCCGCAATGACGTATTTTCCGGCAAGCTCCTGCAAAGCAAAACTGAAGGTCCCCCCCGGACCTTCAGAGCGCATGGGCCGCTCGCGTGAGCGGCTGCATGCACTGCAAATATCTACTAAACCGTGGCGGTTTAGGAGATATTAATTATACCTACAGGTAAGCCTTATTATAGGCTTACCTGTAGGTAAAAGTGTAAAAAAACATGATACTAACACTTTAAGTAAAGTCTGGAATTCTACTTGTAGCCCAGTATTTAAATGGCGAAGAATGGCGAGAAGAGCAGCTGCAGTCTCTCTGTGCTGTTGCTTCTTCTGTGTGTGTCCATAAAGACTTGTACACAGATACAAGGAAACAAAAAAGGGAACCACCCTGGATCAACCATCAGTAACAGGAATGCCAGTGTTAGCTATTAATTCCTGCTGCCTAAGTAACCTTATCACCATCTCTGATAAAGTACAGGGTGGTGCAGTCCCAAGACTCAACAACTAATGCAAAAATTGGGTATTAACCAAGAGAGTCAGATAGGGACACACAGGTAATGATTTAGGCAAAATTTATTATACAAGTAGAAGGACCAAACATGTAGCACCAATAACCACATTAAAATTGCAACGTTGTCTGCTAAAATCAGCGGGATAAGGCAGCTGCACACTCATTACCCATCACACCCACCACACATACTAGGCCAGCCATACATACAGTGGTGATCGAAAGTTTGGGCACCCCCGGTAAAAATTTGTATTCATGTGCATAAAGAAGCCAAGGAAAGATGGAAAAATCTCCAAAAGGCATCAAATTACAGATTAGACATTCTTATAATATGTCAACAAAAGTTAGAGTTTATTTCCATCATTTGCACTTTCAAAATAACAGAAAACAAAAAAATGGCATCTGCAAAAGTTTGGGCACCCTGCAGAATTTATAGCAAGCACTGCCCCCTTTGCAAGGCTGAGACCTGCCAGTGTCATGGATTGTTCTCAATCATCGTCTGGGAAGACCAGGTGATGTCAATCTCAAAGGTTTTAAATGCCCAGACTCATCTGACCTTGCCCCAACAATCAGCACCATGGGATCTTCTAAGCAGTTGTCTAGAAAACTGAAACTGAAAATAGTTGACGCTCACAAAACTGGAGAAGGCTATAAGAAGATAGCAAAAGCGTTTTCAGATGTCAATATCCTCTGTTCGGAATGTAATTAAGAAATGGCAGTCATCAGGAACAGTGGAAGTTAAAGCAAGATCTGGAAGACCAAGAAAAATATCAGACAGAACAGATCGCAGGATTGTGAGAAAAACAATTCAAAACCCATGTTTGACTGCACGATCCCTCCAGAAAGATCTGGCAGACACTGGAGTTGTGGTACACTGGAGTCCAGCAAGGGACAGATAGTCCTGTGATTCCTGGTGTGAAGAACGGTTCTCAATTAGGGATGGATGGGGCTCAGGAGTGTCATAGGATGGGAATAGTGCTGGGTCCGTGTATGGACATACATACAAGGTAAGAGTGTCTAACGTAGTATAATCAACGGAGGAGCAGGGATAAGACAATAACTGGTAATGAGTCTATCATATATCCAAGTGTCTAGACATTTACTCACCAACTCCATACGAGTGATTTGAGTCTCTTGTTGTGTCCAACCCGGGTCTCCAGCGGCAGTGATTATACTAGGTTGGATTCTCTAAAGGCCCGTACACACGTACCGATCGTCGGCATACAAACGTCGGCGGACGAAAGATCTGCCGATTGTACGCTTGTTAGTATGGTGCCTCCGACAGCTGTCAGCGCACATTCTGCCGACAAGAGTCTTTCTTGCAAGCATTAAAATTTTTGTATGCCGACACCAGAACGGACGATTGTTCGCCAGTCAGTACAGAATTAGGCCGACAGACCGCAGATTTGCAAGACTGGGCATGCTCAGAAAAGAAAAAACACAGGGAAAGTTAACCATTACATGACATCACTTCTGCAGTCGGCTGTAGTCGGCGGACAAAATTCTTGGGCAGTCTTTGCACTTTTCAACAGACACCGACATCCCGGGGAGAAAAGACGAACGTTTGTATGCCGACGATCGGTACATGTGTACGGGGCTTTACTTTGTATGTATGTCCATACACGGACCCAGCACTATTCCCATCCTATGACACTCCTGAGCCCCATCCATCCCTAATTGGGAACCGTTCTTCACACCAGGAATCACAGGACTATCTGTCCCTTGCTGGACTCCACTATGTATGGGCGGCCTAGTATGTGTGGTGGGTGTGATGGGTAATGAATGTGCAGCTGCCTTATCCCGCTAATTTTAGCAGACAAAGTTGTCATTTTAATGTGGTTATTGGTGCTACATGTTAGATCCTTCTATTTGTATAATACATTTTGCCTAAATCATTACTTGTGTGTCCCTATCTGACTCTCTTGGTTAATTGTACACCGATACAGCCAGTTTTATTTCTGCCTCCATTGACAAGAGGGCACCCCAGGAAACATGCTGTACAAGAGAGACTATGAGAAAAATCATGGCGGATTGTGGGAAGCATTGTTCACAAGAGAGACGGAGCTATCACCAGAGGTTGGCTGGCAAACTACAATTTTCAAGAGATAGACATTAAAGGGGGGGGGGGGGGCAGCAGTAATTTTAGGTGGAAGGATGAGGAAGGCTCTTTTTTTTGTGGGGAGACCAGCGCTGGAACAGACTGTAACCCAACAGCCCCCAACCGGCCTCGCGGCAGACAACCACTCCACGGATGGGGGTGGGGGGGGGGGATTGTGAGCGTGGCCAGGAGGTGCTGGGAGTGCAGCCTGTCACCTTGGAGGGTAGGTGTGCAGCCTGTCACATGGACACACCTTGGGGTGCAACCTGTCACTTGAAGTCAGCTCATGGGCTTCACCACTGCTCTATGACGATGGCAATCCTGTCACAGACCCTGCTCTCCTTCCTTTCTTTATTCTTCTCCCCTTCTCCTCATCTCTGCTCCTCCTCTTCCCGATGTGACCACAGAAAGGGATTGTGGGGTTGCGAGAAAGAGGGAAGCCTTTGTGCCTGGTGCTGGAACGGAAAGCCTCTGCCTATCAGAACTTGTGAGCAAACGCTGGCCAACCATACACTGCAGCAGAGGGCAGACTTGCCAATTAGGAACATTTTGCAGTTGCATGCACCAACTCCTTAAAGCGGAGTTCCAGTCCCCCAAGTCATTTTTTTTTTTCGTATATGTCCTGCCGAAGCGAGGACAATCTTTTTTTTTTTTTTTTTTTTTTTTAAATACTCTGCGGCAATTTTGGTCACTTTATCTGTAACATTACCATAGTATATTTAGTGTAGTCCTTTCAATTTATTTTTAAAGAAAAAATAAATACCTTGATCTCGGAAGCAGGCAAGGTCCTGTACACTGTGGGCATCTGAAGCACTTCTGTATCTCTTTCCTGGATTAGGTGCAGCTGTCTACCCAGCATGCACCTCCTGATCTTGCGCCTGCATGAAGATACCTAAATAAAGGTATTTAAAAGAGAAAAAAAAGTTACCATTTTACAATGAAATTGGGATATGCATTTGATTTATTGTATTTTAAATAAATGAGTGAAACTCTGCATTAAGGGACACTACCAAGGGCGCTCCAAATCAAGGTTTTGAGCCCCAATGAGCCCTTTCATAGCCACTTGCCTATTAGTCCAGAAAATGGGCATTTTCAGACAATATATTTATGATTGAAGTTTGCTGTTTTAGCCAGGTGAATGTTTTCTATCTGCAGGCAACTTTAATGGTAATGCCCCATACACACGTGCAGATTATCTGCAGACTTTTGTCTGCAGACTTACCTTTTCTATGTAGTGCAAGGGCCTGCCGGATTGCATACAAATTGAAAGTGTTTAGGTTTGACCTCATATTATATGGTTTTGGTAAGTCTGCAGACAAAAGTCTGCAGATAATCTGCACGTGTGTATGGAGCATTAGTGATGGCTTTCTAAGTGTAGCTGTCAATGTCATGTGACATGTGTGCTGTTTGGTTGTTTGCAGAAAAGATTGGAATGTGGTGTTCAGGTGACTGAGATGTGTGAGAACCTCTGACATTGAGGCTTCCCTAGCAGAAGAAAAGTAGTATACATACCACTGGCTGGTCTACCACAGAAGATTGACGTTACCTTTTTTTTTGCTGCATATTTCCTGTAGTTCTTAATATGTGTTTTGGTGCATTTTTCTTTCAAATATATATACAAAAACAACATAAAAAAGGGATTTTACTCATTTTTACTATTCACTGAAAGCTGATATTTAATTACCGTATATACTCGAGTATAAGCTGAGTTTTTCAGCATATTTTTTATGCTGAAAAGCCCCCCTCGGCTTATACTCGAGTCACTGGCTGAATTACTTTTTAAAAATGGCGCCGCCGGCGCCAACATGTCACCACGCATGTGCCGCATGCCCGGGAATAGCTGAACGTGTACGGGCTTTCCCGAGTATCAGCGGCGCATGCGCGGTGACGTGTTGGCGCTGGGCGGTGCCATTTTTAAATCTAAGGTGCCTCACTGACAGGTAAGTGAGACTCCTCCGCAGCCCCTGCATTTCCTCATGCAGTGCTGCGGGCATGTTACAGGACATTCTCCTGTACCATGCCCGCAGCACTGCATCTCCTGTGCCATGCCTGTACCTACTGTACTGTGCCATGCCTATACCTACTGTACTGTGCCATGCCTATACCTACTGTACTGTGCCATGCCTGTACCTACTGTGGAATGCTTATACCATCACCTGTGCCATGCCTATACCATTATCTTTGCCATGCCTGTACCATTACCTGTGCCATGCCTATACCATCACCTATGCCATGCCTCTACCATCACCTGTGCCATGCCTGTATCATCACCTGTACCATGACCTGTGCCATGCCTGTACCATCACCTGTGCCATCTCCTGTACCATGCCTGAACCATCTCCTGTACCATGCCCGCAGCCCCTGTTTTGTGTCTCGTGGTGGTCCAGTTGGGTCCAGTAGCTGCTGCATTTCCCACCCTAGGCTTAAACCCAAGTCAATACGTTTTCCCACTTTTTTGAGGTAAAATTAGGTGCCTCGGCTTATATTCGGGTCGGTTTATACTCGAGTATATACGGTATGTGGGTAAAGGCAGAGCCAGGGCAAAGTCCTTTAGTACCCAAAGTGGTTCCCAGGGATGGGATAATGGGTGGGCAGGAGAGGAAGCTGCCTTGGCACTGTGGTATCATGTTAGGTGGGGGGCACCACAAGGAGGTTGGGGGGAAAGGATTTGTTTTGGGAGGGGGGAATTTGGAGGGCAGCAGGATTAGGGATTGGGGAGAATATGTGATGGGAGGGAAAGATTTAGAGGGGGGGGAGAGGATTTGTGTTCAGAGGGGAAATTTGAGAGGAAGAGGACTTGTACTAGGAAGGGGGCATTTTTTTCAGGGGGTGGGGGTAGATTTGTGCTGGGAGCATATGGGGAATGAGAGGATTTAAGCTGGGGTGGGGGAGGTTAGGGGGGCAAGGATTCTTGCTGGGGAGGAGATATTAGCAGGGGGTGGCTTTGAATTGGGAGGAGGGGTAATGTATGCTTAGGGGGTAAGCATGCAGGCCAGTAATCAATGTTTCTGGGGGAAGGGGGAATTTTCAATAACACATAAGGCTCATACAATTTGGCATGTTTGCCCTGGGCTGTGGAAGACCTTGTTCCGGCTCTTGTGGTTACCCCCCCCCCCCCCCGTTTGCTGTAATATACCTCAGCAGCATAGGTTATAGACCTTCCCAGCTGCCTTTTCTGCCTACCCCTCAGCCCAGGCCTGGGTGAAGGCTGGTAAGCTCATTTGCTGTGTGGTTTCTATGGGGAAGATTTACTAAAACTGGTGCACACAGAACCTGGTGCAGCTCTGCATAATAACCAATCAGCTTCTAGGTTTTATCGTCAGCGTTTATTTGAACAAGCTGAAGTTAGAAGCTGATTGGTTACACTCACAGTCACTATACACAACTGCACCAGATTCTGTGGGCACCAGTTTAACCACTTTAAGACCGGAAGGATTTGCCCCCTTAATGACCAGGCCCTATTTTGCGATTCGGCACTGCGTTACTTTAACGGACAATAACGCGGTCATGTGTCACTGTAACCAAATAAAATTGACATCCTTTTTTTCCCACAAATAGAGATTTCTTTTGGTGGTATTTGATCATTTGTGCAATTTTTATTTTTTGCGCTATAAACAAAAATGCGACAATTTTGAAAAAAAAAAAACAAAACAATATTTTCACATTCTGCTATATGACATTCTCAAAAAAAAAAAATTAAAAATCAAAATTTTTTAACATTTTAGGCCAATTTGTTTTCTGCTACATATTTTTGGTAAAAAAAAAAAAAAATTGCAATAAGCGTATTTTGATTGGCTTGCGCAAAAGTTATCGCGTCTACTAACTACGGGAAAGATTTATGTAATTTTTAATGTTTTTTTTTTTACTAGCAATGGCGGCGATCTGCAATTTTTTTTGCGGGACTGCGACATTGCGGCAGGCAGATCGGACCCCTAACTGACATTTTTGACACTTTTAGGGGTACCAGTGACATTACTACAGTAATCAGTGCTAAAAATATACACTGTTACTGTAATAATGACACTGGCAGGGAAGGGGTTAATCCTGTGGGTGATCCATGGGTTAAATGTGAGCCTAGGGGAGTGATTCTAACTGTGGGGGGGGCGTGGCTTGTGAAATGACCATAGACACATGTGATCCTATATAGAAGGATCACATGGGCTCTGTGATCATTTCAGGGAGAAGGACGGTCAGTTGTGTTTACAACAGCCGACCGTTCTTCTCTCTCAGTGGAGAGCGATCGCGGGTGTCAGACGGCAATTGGAACCGCCTGCCTGCTGCATCGGCTTCCCCGCTGCCGAGCTCACCCCCTAGCTTCCCACGCGTGACCGACGTAGGTGATAAAAAGGCGGCGGGTGGTCGGGAAGTGGCTAAGTGCCCAGTAGGCAAGTGGTTAAAAAAAAAGGACGTTCATTGTAATTGTAGATAGAGATTGTGAAATTTCTAACCAAAGAGAGGACATTAATGTTATTGTATTGTATAAGAGTAGAGTATGGGTGTCAGGGAACGCCCTGAGGGCACAGCATGTCTGTTGTTAGAGACTGTCAGTGTGTGATATACAGTATATAGTATACGCACTGTACAGTGACAGCTTCATGTCCATGTTATTGCACTGAATACTGCAGTCTTCCAAACCTAAATAAAATGTGGTAAAACTAGTCCGACCTGAGATGTGGACATTCCCAAACTGACGCTGTTTCCAAATAAACATTGCAAGTGTCAGTTTATCACCTGTTGCCCCAAAGAAACGTAATAGAACACCAGACAGACTCTCAGTTCCCACAGCCCTTCTTACCTGTCTATTTATTTCTTATTCATATTTTACCAAAGCTTTACTACACATGAAGTATGATGAGAATTAACCACTTTACCACCGGAGGATTTTGCTGTCTTACGTCCAGGCCACTTTTTGCGATTCGGCACTGTGCGACTTTAACTGACAATTGCGCGGTCGTGCGACGCCATACCCAAACGAAATTTACGTCCTTTTTTTCCCACCAATAGAGCTTTCTTTTGGTGGTATTTGATCACCTGTGCGATTTTTACTTTTTGCGCTATAAACAAAAAAAGAGCGTAAATTTTGAAAAAATAACAATATTTTTCACATTTTTTTATATGAAATTCCCCCCCAAAAAATGTAAAAATCAAAATTTTTTTTTCATTTTTGGCCAATTTGTTTTCTGCTACCTATGTTTGGTAAAAAAAATCACAATAAGCGTATTTTGATTGGTTTGCGCAAAAGTTATTGCGTTTACTAACTAAGGGAAAGATTTCTGTCATTTTTGGTGTTTTTTTTTTAACGAGTAATGGTGGCGATCTGCGATTTTTTTTTTTTTTTTGCGCGGGACTGCGACATTGCGGCGGACAGATAGGACCCTTGACTGACATTTTTGACACTTTTGGGGGGTACCAGTGACATTACTGCAGTAATCAGTGCTATAAATATGCACTGTTACTGTAAAAATGACACTGGCAGGGAAGGGGTTAATTTTATTGGAGAGGGAGGGGTTAATGTATGCCTGGTGCTTACTAACGTGTGTGGGGGGAGGTGACTGAGTGACACAAGGACAGATCGCATGTTCAGCTATGCTGAACCCTGCAATCTGTCACTGTTTGTCACTTAGGAGATCCGCCCGCTCTGTTTACACAAGCGGGCGGATCTCCAAACTCGATTCCCCGACGATCGGGTAAGAGCGGAGGTAATCACCGCCGCTCCTCCCCTGGCCCTACTCCCGCTGTGACTGAAAACAGCGGGAGCGAGCCTCCGGCGGCGCGTGAGCGCCGCCCACAAGGGGAGGAGTCCAGCGACGTAGGTCTACGTCGCTGGACGGAATCGAGCCACTTTGCCGCAGTACGGTCCCAGTGACTGGTTGGCAAGTGGTTAAACAGTCAACTGTGTGAAATTGAAAGAATGGGCTCATTCACGCAGGCAGCCTGTAGGCAGGTACAGTCTGCACTATTTCTATCAACCAGCCGAAGGTGACACTGTGTCGTTTCTTCGGGCTGGTGCAGTGTAGTATCTGTTCTTATCAATGATCCAGTGGGGGCGCTGTGCTATCATCTGACCTGACCAAGGTTGGGTGGTGGCTATGCAAACCTGCCGGAGTGATGGGGGCTTGGAAGGTTAGTACCGGTTGGAACAGAAACCGGGTTGCCCACAGGTAGTTGGGGCACAGGAGTAATTCCACCAGGAAAGCTGGAAGAGTCCATTACCTCCCGGTTTGAAGGTTCTACCTTGTTTGGCCATAGGCTGGGAAGGCAGAGAGTCCGCAGTGTCTGTGACCATTGGGAGGGGTCACCCCAGAGAAGCTCTTAGTAACACTTGGGTGTGAGGCCCCAATGTGGACCAGCACATGGCCACAGCTCCAAACACTTTTTCTGCACTGCGCCTTTTAGGGCTGGGCCTTTTGGGCTAAAGTCCGGGGCAATTTTTGTTACCAGGCCTCAGGGCCTGGACAGTGCACCATGCACGACCACCTATTTATTTATTTTCTCTCCCACGTTTTGTCACTTTCATTTTAGTGTGTGTTATCATCTCACTAAGATGGAGGGTGTGAGTCCTCAAGCTTGCCCTGAAGTCTAGGGGGAGGATTAGTGGCCCTCAGACTCCTTCCTTCCCTCCCCCTCTCTCTTCGGGAGAGCCTCCCCTCCCTCCCTCCCTCTCTCCTTGGGAGAACCCCCCCCCCTCTCCCTTGACCAAGTATTCGATGGTCGGCTTCGGCTGACCTAGAAGAACAGGGTCTGCCAGGCCTTCTGGCTAGGCAGACCATTGGAAACGCTATCGATTAGGGTAACAGTACCACAGATGTGGTTCCATAGGGGAAAGCGGACTCCTAACTGGAGTGGAGACTGTGTTCGCTGTATATTCTGTGGTGTTTGTGCTGGTTTATAATTTGACCAGACTGGGCCTCTGGTGAGTGATATTTAGTGAAAGCCGTGACAGATTCACTTTGAAGTGCTGCACTACGGGTGGACACGCTTTGTATCTTTGGCTATTCCATGTGTTTGAGGATATTATACACGCCTGGAAAGGAGTATTTTTTGAATTACTTTCTTGTTTGAACTCTTTATTAATATATAAAAATATTTTAACATTGCGTGACATATAACAGAAGTTCTTTCGGTGTCACTTTGGGACTTTTTTTTTTTTGCTTCAATATAGTTTGGCTCAGTCACTCTATATTTGTATTGCACTTTATTTTTCTTTGCACTTAGCACTTTAGTCATATATTGCACATTGATGATATTATATTATTTATGATGTTTTATTAGCATGTTACACTAAGGGGATTATTCACACTGTGATAGAGTATATTAAGTTAGATATGTGTATCAGCACAGCCAACTTAAATAATCTAGATCATTGGAAACCTTCTGTCCCTGTTAGGAGTCTTGCGCCCCGGGGGATCAGGGTAGAAGTCATACAAAGCACACCCCTAAGTGCACTTTTTTGTGTGTGTTCACATGCACCTTATTATTTGTGTTCACTTACGGGTTTTTTTGTTTCAGGATTTGCACCACTGCGAAAAAAAAAAAGTTTGGTGGGGTCAGTTAGTATTTCCGTGATGTAATTAGGTGGGTGTGGTGGGAGGGCCTTTTTCCTTCTGGGTTAAATCTGGCCTTGTGCACAAGGCTTGTACCCAGTTGTAGGCAAGGCTTTCCCTATTCCTTCTAGGTTCTGATACCTTCCTGATGAGGAGAGAGAGGCACTGGCAGAAGGCTGGGTTGTGAAAAAAGCCCATGGTGCATGTGCCCCTGGGGTAGCAGTCCAGGGGTGCCATAAATCACACAGGTGGGAATGGACATCTTGAATTTTTCTGACACCGAGGTTAGTGCACCATATACACACTTTTTTCACACCTGTCTCCATGGCCGGGCCTTTTGGCTAGGACCAGAGGAATTTCTGATTCCTAGCCTTATATGTGTGTTCTGTCACTTCCCAGAGAACGGGTCCCACCTGGTTTCAGCCAGGTGGGCCAGTGAGTACCTCAGTCCCTGTCAGGAGCCTTGCACCCCAGGGGATTAGAGTAAGGGTCCTTCCTCTTCCTCTTCAGAGAAGGACCATGTGTACACCCAGTGCACTTTTTTTGTGTTCTCACTTTTGTGTGTGCACCTTTTTTTTTTGCACCGGGTGTTAGTTTGAGTGTGTTTCACACAGCACAGTCTTAAAATAAAAATGTGTTCTTATCAGTGTCCTGTGGGGGACACTACACTGTCATTTTTGGTATGAATGGATGGGTGAACGGTGCCTCTGCTGGTATGATGTGGGTCCTGAGGAGCCTTCCCGATAGGCGAAGAAACAGAATAAGCATGCAGCACGTAAGGTGTGGGTCAGGATTTGCATGGAGGGTTCTGAGTGTCTCCTGATTTGAGTGGCGCTACCTGGTCTGGTCATGTGCTGGGTAAGCAGAGGGCCTGCAATATCAGTGCCCCCTGGAAGTTATTTCATCCCAGGGGTGCTCGTAGTATTACTTGGGCATGGGAAACCCACTGTGAGAAAGAGCACATATCATCTACGCATTTTTTCTGCACGGGGCCTCTATGGACTAGGCCTTTTAGCAAAGTCCGGGGAAATTTTTGCTACCAGGCCGCAAGCATACCTCCCAACTTTTTGAGATGGGAACAGAGGATACCTATTAGCAATAGTATGTAGGCATAGGACACACCCCATGCCATGCCCCCTTAAAGGAGATTTAAACAAAAAAAAAATATTAGTTAAACCCACAAGTGCTTTTTTTTTTACCACTACTATTCCTTTATACTAGATTTTGAAACATACGAATGCAGCAATTTAGAATTTGAATAAAATGTTTAGCACTGGGAAACACTTTTTGAAAGATAAACAGTGCATTTATATACAACTGTAGATCAGAAGCAAATGAAGGACAAATGAGAAGGAAAGAGGGACAGGGGGATTTTGTTCCAAATCAGGAACCGTTGGGAGTTTTGCCCAAGGTTTAGCCAATGCACCTGCACTTTTTATTTATTTATTTCCACGTTTGTCACTTTGTGTTTCTTTTACTTTGATGGAGGGTGTAGGTCCTCAGGCCTACCCTGAAGCCTAGGGGAGGATGTTTGACCATAAGGTTCCTTCCTCCCCTGGGGTCTCTCTTTGGGGACTCAGGACACATTGATTCCGCTGACCAAGAGGAGAGGGGTTCTTCAGACCACAGAGGTGATTGGGGGAATAGGGATGAGATCTGTGGTGGTGGGGGGGATGGGATCAGTAAGAGGCAACGGTGGTGGTGGGGTATGATGGGATCAGTGGCACTGGCAATTACTTGCTTACTCACTGTGTTGGTCAACTGCCCCTCAGTATATCTCTGCGTCCTGCTCCCTTCACGTGCCTCCAGGGATGCATCTGCTGACATGGGGTCTCCTTGCAGAGCGGAGAGCTCCTCCCCCTTCACTCTATTGGTCGTCAGCTGGTCAGCTGAATTTCTCCTTCAGTATCTGCCTCCCAACATGGCTTTTCTCTGCATCTCTGGGCCAAGAGGAGAGGTGGGGTGGTCTGCAGTGACAGTGCTCAGGCTCCCCCTGTAATACTATCTCTTGTCGGCTTTAACTAGAATAGGCGGCGGGCGGGTGGGTGGCACCCCCCCCCCCTCATCCCATAGTGGCAGAATGAACAGACCCCTACACAGTGGCGGAAAGGACGGGCCCCCAGCAGTGGCGGAACTCCAGGGCAAGTGCGACCTTTGCAACCCTTGCATTTCTGCCACTGGTCAGGCCCTTTGGCTAGGTGGACCAAATTTGAGTCTTGTTCCTGTCAGGATCCTTGTGCCCTGGGGGCTCAGGGTAGAGTCCTACTTCTTTGGTAGGTGGACTAGAGACACACCCTAAAGTGCACTTTTTCATGTGTGTTTTTCACATGCACTTTTTTGTACTCTTCTCCAGGCAGCCATCTTGGGGTGGACAGTTATCGTATTGGATGGCAAAATCCCTCGAGCAGCCATCTTAACCAAGGATCTTAAAAATATAGGTTAGGTAGGGAATTGCTCCGCTGAGCAGCAAAAGACAGATACAGCAGTAGGGAGAGGTTCCCGACGAGTAGGGTCAAGTAGGTTTCCTGTATAGGGTAACTCTATTGCACAGTGTCCTGAACAAGCTTCTACCTGCTGATATAAAAGACAAAGACTCAGAAAAACATACAGCCATACAGCATACCACCACCCCTCTAATGGAGCGCCCCTCTGGCACTTTTGCATTGTATGTATGTACATGTTGCACTGTACTGTACATGGCACCACTGAGAACTGTCTTCTTCACCACCATTATACTGTCTGCCAGAAAATTGTATACTCCACCACATACATAGTGCCATTGTTATATTTGTTTGTTGTGCCTGGTATATTTCAGTAACATTAAATCAGTGTCAGCTAACCCTGTGTGGCGATTCCTCGCTAGATTTGGGTGTACTATATAGTAGGAATAGCTTGATTATCGGCAAGGCCGATTTGCATTTTCCCTGATATATCGGTATCGGCCCCAGAACAGGCCGATATTGCCAATATTTTTGTGATGTCATTCTGTCTTCTTAGGCCGCCTCCCTCGCCTTGGACAGCCTCGTCTGGAGTCGGGACTAGTCTCGCGGGAGTGTATCACAGCCATACACCCACCCACAGCAGCAGCCCGGTGCCAGCCAGCCACCCACATCCACAGGCCCTGTACCAGCCAGCCAGCCACAGGCACTGTACCAGCAAGCCAGCCAGCCACCCACAGGCCCTGTACCTGCCAGCCACAGGCACTGTACCAGCCAGCCAGGCACCCACAGGCCCTGTACCAGCCAGCCACCGACAGCCTCTGTGCCAGCCAACCCACCCACCACAGGGTGCCAGCCAGCCACCCACCACAGGGTGCCAGACAGCCAGCCACCAACCACAGGGTGCCAGACAGACAGTCACCGACAGACAAGGTGCCAGCCAGCCAGCCATCCACAGGCCCTGTACCAGCCAGCCACAGGCACTGTACCAGCCAGCCAGACACCCACAGGCCCTGTACCAGCCAGCCACCAACAGCCTCTGTGCCAGCCAACCCACCCACCACAGGGTGCCAGCCAGCCAGCCACCCACCACAGGGTGCCAGCCACCCACCACAGGGTGCCAAAGAGCCAGCCACCCACCACAGGGTGCCAGCCAGCCACCCACCGCAGGGTGTCAGCCAGCCACCCACTACAGGGTGCCAGACAGCCAGCCATCCACCACAGGGTGCCAGCAAGCCAGCCACCCACCCCAGTGTGCCAGCCAGCCAGCCACCACAGGGTACCAGCAAGCCAGCCACCCACCACAGGGTGCCAGCCAGCCACCTACCACAGGATGCCAACCATCCACCACAGGGTGCCAGCAAGCCAGCCACCCACCACAGGGTGCCAGACAGCCAGTCACCCACCACAGGGTGCCAGCCATCCAGCCAGCCACCCACCACAGGGTGGCAACAAGCCAGCCATTAAGCATTAAACAAAAATTAACATGTTCAGTACCAGATTTGTGTCAAAATTTGTCTTTGTTTTTCAAAACTTTAAATGTACAAAATATCGTCCCATACCGATAAGTTGTAACCAAAATATCGGTATTGGTATCGGCCCTAAAAAAACCATATTGGTCTATCCCTACTATATGGATCTTGCCTACAAGCCTACTGTATATAATAGAATAGGTACACGTCGGCTGTCTGGACTCACCCACACAGTCGAGTTTGACAGATTGGTAGAGACGGGGGCATGCCCTGGGGAGTTGAGCCTCCACATCCGGATCAATGCACCCATCCCTCCGTATCTGTTGAACTCTGCTTGCTGTGCTTGCTGTGCGGATGATTCCATATAGCCGATGTTGATCCATTCCTTTTTTATAGGCTTCCTGCACACAGCTTGACGCTAGTATAGATGATTAGAGATGTCCTGAACTATTCGCCGACGAACAGTTCCCGGCGAACATCGCTTGTTCGCGTTCTCCTCGGCGGGCGAACAAATGCGATGTTCGGTCCGCCCCCTATACATCATCATTGAGCAAACTTTGACCCTGTACCTAACAGTCAGCAGACACATTCCAGCCAATCAGCATACCCTCCCTCCCACCTCCTATAAAAAAGCAAGGACAGCATCCATCTTAGATTCATTCTGAAGCTGCAGTGTTAGTTGGAGCAGGGAGAGTGCTGCTGCTGCTGAATTAATAGGGAAATTGTTAGCTAGGCCAGTGTTCTGAGTCCACTCCTGCTGTAAGGACAGCATCCTGACAGCACCCCAAAAAGCCCTTTTTAGGGCTGGTATATCAGTCTGCTTTTATTTTTTTCTATAAATATATATATACAGACTGTACTGTGTGCAAACCACTCATGTCGGGTGGCACAGTAACTTGCAGATAAAAAGTCATTTAATTTTTACCCTTTAATATAATTGCAGCTGCCTGCCATTGTGTGTCAGGCCCACTGACTGAACTGTGCCCACTGCCAGTGCCCACCACTCATATAGGGTGGCACAGCACCTTGCAGATAAAAAAGTCATTTAATTTTTTCTCTGTAATATAATTTGCAGTTGCCTTCCAGTGAGTGTCAGGTCCACAGACCGTACTGTGCCCACTGCCCACCACTCATATAGGGTGGCACAGCACCTTGCAGATGAAAAAGTAATTACATTTTCCTCTGTAATATAATTGCAGTTGCCTGCCAGTGAGTGTCAGGCCCACAGACTGTACTGTGCCCATTGCAAATGGACTGTTTGCGGTTGTTTGCGGTGCGTTAAACGGGGAGTTTGGTCTGTCAGAGTTTGGTCTGTCACCATGAAGCGGGCGTAACCCTTACACTACCTTATCAATACAACATCATACCTGATCGTATTCACACACTGGATGCTTTAAAGCACGTTATTCCAAACAATTTAGGAATGTTAGGTGATTTATGCCCTTTATGGATTAAAACCCGACTCTGCGTCAACTGCGTAATTTTCCATGGGCGTTTTGCCATGGATCCCCCTCCGGCATGCCACAGTCCAGGTGTTAGTCCCCTTGAAACAACTTTTCCATCACTATTGTGGCCAGAAAGAGTCCCTGTGGGTTTTAAAATTCGCCTGCCTATTGAAGTCTATGGCAGTTCGCCCGGTTCGCCCGTTCGCAAACATTTGCGGAAGTTCGCGTTCGCCGTTCGTCAACATAAAATTTTATGTTTGCGACATATCTAAAGATAATGAACAAATGTCTCTTCATGAAAAACAAATTTTGGGTTGTCCCAAGAAAAGTAATGGGGACATTAGTTCTAGTGGTCCGGGGGTCCCCAAGGGATTCCCTTAATTTGCAGGGATTTCCTCTCACTTCCTGTTTGGCTGTGGGATGAAGGGAAAGCTCCTCATTGGTGCACAGATTGTAAAAAATAAACTAACAGGGGTTATAACCCTTCCTTACTCTATCCAAAATTAAAAAAAAAGTTTTGCCTACAGTTCTACTTTAATGACCAAATACTGTTTTTTAGAGCGGACGATCGGTTTTAAGGTGATAACAACCGATGGGGCTTAGTAGCCGCTCGGCCGTTATCACAAGGAGCGGGAGGGGACATCCCTCCCCCGCCTTCCGCCGCTCTTCCCTTGTCTCCCATCCCACTGGGAGATCCGAGCGATCAGTCGGCACGTCCGCCTGTGAGTCCCAAACAAAGCAGATTCAGCTTTGATCGTGTCTCTGATGTAGTTGTCGGAAGAGACGTTACAACGTCACTTCCGGTTTACTCGGCTGCAAACGGCGCTGATTTTGAAATATAAAAAGTATTTAAAAATGCCGATCTTGGCCTTTTGAATACTTTGAAGTGCAGTGGAGGGTTTGGGGTCTTATAGAACCCAGATCCCTCCATAAAGAGTACCTGTCACAATGGATGTTTACATTCCTTGTGACAGCAATAAAAGTGATCAGATTTTTTTTTTTTTTTTTCTTTTTAAAGGGATAGTGTAAAAATATAAAAAAAAAAAAAAATGTTTTTAAAGCGCCCCGTCCTCGCGTGCTCGTGCACCAAAGAAAAACTCATATTTAAGTCATGCCCCCAAATGTAAACAGCGTTCAAATCACACATGTGAGGTATCACCGTGATCATCAGAGCGAGAGCAATACTTTTAGCAAAAGACCTCCTCTGTAACTCTAAACTTGCAATCATTAAACATTTTTAAACATCACCAAAGGAGATTTTTAAATACTGTTGTTGCCAGTGTGTGCAATTTTAAACTGTAACATGTTAGGTATCTATTTACTCGGCACAACATTGGCAGTGGCAACTTGTGAAGCTCTGCTGAACTCCATGCCCAAGAGAGTTAAGGCAGTGCTGGAAAAAAATGGTGGCCACACAAAATATTGACACTTTGACCCAATTTGGACATTTTAACTTAGGGGTGTACTCACTTTTGTTGCCAGCGGTTTAGACATTAATGGCTGTGTGTTGAGTTATTTTGAGGGGACAGCAAATTTACTCTGTTATACAAGCTGTGCACTCACTACTTTACATTGTAGCAAAGGGTCATTTATATATACAGTATCTCACAAAAGTGAGTACACCCCTCACATTTTTGTAAATATTTTCAAATATCTTTTCATGTGACATCACTGAAGAAATGTCACTTTGCTACAATGTAAAGTAGTGAGTGTACAGCTTGTATAACAGTGTAAATTTAATGTCTAAACCGCTGGCAACAAAAGTGAGTACACCCCTAAGTGAAAATGTCCAAATTGAGCCCAATTAGCCATTTTCCCTCCCCGGTGTCATGTGACTCGTTAGTGTTACAAGGTATTAATGACACTGGTAGGGAAGGGGTTAACATCAGGGGCGATCAAAGGGTTAAATGTGTCCATAGGTGGTGCTTACTAACTGTGGGGGGGGGTTGCTCTAACTGGGGGGAGACAGAGATCGGTGTTCCTGCTTAGCACAAACACAATATATCCATCTTCTCCCCTGTCAGAACGGCGATCTGCCTTGTTTATATAGGCAGACCGCCGCTCTGCCTCTCTCGGGAATAATTGTGGGTGGCCGGCGGATATCGGGTCCGCTGAACGCGCTGATTGGCTCCCCCTCTGTCCAATCAGCGAGTGATCGGGTCTCTGGCGGGGCGCCCGTGCTCCCTAGAGGCTATTGCACAAAATGACGTACAGGTATGTGATTTCCCCCTATAGAGCTGACCTGCTATAGTAAATGCACGTTACACTGTCAGCAGGTGGTTAAAGATGAATTGCTCTATAGTGTCTGCAGCTACAGTGGTTTATTTTAAAGCTTTGTTTTTGCTTGGTAAAACCCCAAATCCAGGAAACTTTACAACAGGTGGTGCTCAACCACAGCAGCAATGCAGCTGAAGAAGGAAGTCAGGGGAATGTTGCTTCTCTAGGATTTGGGATGGCGCTATCTGATTGGATGCAGGCACCCCATGTGACTCAGGCAGCCATCTTGGATCAGACAGAGTCTATTTAAGACTCTGACTACTGGGCTTGGCAGGCTTTATGCGAGTGGCTAGTGTAGGGAAAGGATCCTCATCTGTTAGGGGCAGTACTTAGAGATAGGAAAAGGTTCCCGAGGAGAAGGGACAGTGCAGGGCCTACATCTACCTCTCAGGAAGCCTTCCCATTCTGCTTCTCATGGCAGACGCTATCTGCATTTGCCAATCTGCATATTGTTGGTCCACTGCTATTTCTGTTGTAAGTGGCTCCGGACAGGTGTGCTCCACGCTGGATCTGTTATATTTTCTGAACCTTCCTACAATATATTGTCACTGCCAAACTTGGGCTTGGTGTGTTCACACAACGCTGCCCCTACCCACATGCATCTTACGCTCCATGGTCCCCTGGTCTATGGTCCTGACATCATCAAGGCCAGTAAAGGGGGAATATCCCTGCACTGGATGGGAGGATGCCAAGGGACACTCCTCCTCTGGAACGTGAGGGAGCATCATCTGCTGGAGGAATGGAGGATCAGATAAGTAAATGTGTTTCCCCTCTTCACCAGAAAAAACAAGCACTGCAAAACAGAGGATAATTTTATAGTTTCCTGGAGTTGGGCTTTAAGAATCTGCATATATATGCAAATTCCTAGCCTAGCCACAGCTCTTTTTTAACTCTCCGTCTCCAGATTTGAACCCAAAAAATTTTTTTTGGTGAATATATATCTGTGAATTAGCAATATTCAGTAAATGCTCCACTGTAATCAATTTTTGACAGACAAATAATATCATGAAGTGTATCATCGTTTTTTTTTTTTTTTCATTTATAATCAGATCATGGTTAGCTAACAAAGGAAGCAAAACAGGACTCGATGTGTCTTCTAGAACGAACAACCACAATCTGTTTAGACTTGATAATGAGTCATTGCAGGAGATCACAAGTCCCTCATACAGCCTGGAAACGGGTTCCTCCAGAGCCTGGGATTGTGGGAGGACAACATGATTGCCAGACAGACCAATTAAGAAGAACACAATGTTGACTTAATAAAAATGCTTTTGTGCTGCAACGGCATTCTGTAAATTGTAACAAACCACAAGGTTTGGCACAAAACAGAAGCTGGATTGTTATTATATTAAAATCTTGTTTATTCAGATTCGTTAAAGCTGAACTTAAGGCTGATATAAAAAAAAAAAGAAGAAGAAAAAAACAGCAATTTATACAGCCATGAGTTAAAAAAAAAACAATAATATGACTTAATGTAGCTAGTGTAATCAGGGCCGCCTTTAATATTGATTGGACCATGGGCAAACATTTCCTTGGGCCCTCCCGAATCCACTTTGCGGGCAGCGTGGGCTCAAGGGGCAGCTGCTTTGGGTCTCACAACATTAATTGGGCCCGGGGCAGCTTCCCCTTTTGCCCTGTGTTAAAGATGGCCCTGAGTATAATACCAGAATCTGACATGGTATCTTCCCTCTAGTAATCCCCTGCACTGCAACTGCTCGACTGGAAGAGGGGGGGAGGCAGCACTAGGAGCCAATCAGATTTACTTTGTGCACATGTGCTAACAGGGTTCATACTTACGGGAGGAAAGAGTTCTGTGAGCAGAGAGGAGGGATGAGTAGGGGTAGTCCAGGCATTAATGGATCCTAGTAAACACCTGCATGAGCTATCCTGCCAGAAAACTGCTACTGCTTACCACCAATCATATGCGGGTGAGGCATTCCCCCAGTGCTTCTGGTGGGATAGCTCAGTCAGGTGAGGACTAGGATCCATACATGACTGAACTCATCCCTGGTGAAGAGTAAACTGCTGTTGCCCCTTCACTGCCCCACCACAGGATGGGCAAAGAGAGATGACCTAGGTTCCTTGTCTAACTGTATCACAGAAAAGTCAAGTCACCAACCTAGATGTACTGTGCCCAAGTCCATCTAGTTCAACCAAATAAAAAGAAAAAAAAAACACTATCCAATACCCACAGGAATATGATATTCCCTGGATCAACTGTACATATAAATTTTAGTACCCAGTTATATTATGTTTATTTAGGAAAGAATCCAGGCCTTTTATAAAGCAATGGCCAGAACCACCTCTGGAGGGAGTCTATTCAACATTTTCACAGCTCTTACTGTGAAAAAACCTTTCCATATTTGGAGAGGAAATCTGTTTTCTTCTAGATGTAAAGAGTGACCCCTTGTCCTCTGTGATGACCTTAAAGTGAATAAATCAACACCAACTTCACTATATTGACCCCTTATGTATTTATACATGTTAATCATATCCCACCTTGACCTCCCTGGCGGTATTCCCGAGTGTGGCTAGGAGGGAGATTTCAGTGCCATTAGCGGTAACCCTGAGCTACACTCGGGGTACCGCCAGGGAGCATCGCTAGATCCTGGTAGAGCTTATTTACTTTGTCGCCGGGATTCCGCGATGTGTCCCTGCAGCATACGGCAGCCAGATCTTCCGTCCGATGCTGTGAGCCCGGCTTCCGTCTCCTGCGAAGTGACGCTCGCAGGGGGATGGAACCGGTGGCAAATTCAAATAGTAAAACACACTGATTACATTGCAAAATAAAATAAATTGACATTAGTTTGCCCCCCAGTGCCCTTTCCTGCAGTGTGTATATATATATATATATATATATATATATATATATATATATATATATATATATATATATATATATATATATATATATATATATATATATATATATATATATATATATATATATATATATATATATATTCAAACTTTACCCGAGATGTTATAAAGAAGAACGCACAGTAAAAAAAATATCATATGTAAATATGGGCTGCTCGTCCTTAAGAATTACATGCAAAATAATGGTACCGCTTTCAGCACCTAAAATCTGAAAGAATCATACCGCCAGGGAGGTTAATCTCCGTTTCTCAAGAGAGAATGAATTCAGTTCCTCTAATCTTTTCTCATAGCTCAGTTTGGTTGCCCTTCTCTGCACTTTCTCCAGTTCCCCGATATCCTTTTTGAGAACCGGTGCCCAAAACTGAACTGCATATTCCAGATGGGTCTTACTAATGATCTGTACAGGGGTAAAATGATATCTCTCTCTCTGGAGTCCATGCCTCTGGTAATACAAGAAAGGACTTTGCCTACTTTGGAAACCGCTGCTTGGCATTGCATGCTCTTATTAAGTCTAGGAATCACCAAAACCCTCAGATCCTTCTCCAATATTGATTCCCCCATTTGATTTCCCCATTTGTACTAGTTTTAATTTAAAATCTTAGCATCTAAAAACTATGGTATATATACTGGGATTTACAAAGGTATAGATGCTATTCTGTGATGGCGGTGATCAGAAACTTATAGTGTGATAGGCTGGTGATAAATCTGGTGCTAACAGACACTATCTGGGACACAAACTGACACTGATGTTTGTGGTGACACTAATACAGTGATAATACTGTACACTGACACTGTACAAATGACACTGGCTGGGAAGGGGTTAACATCTAGGGGCAATTAAGGGTTAACGGTATGCCTAACAATGTGTGGTATGTGCTGCTTTTATTTTACTATCTGGCTGTTTTATCTTCCTGCTCTGCAGGGAGAAGAAACAGCCAGATCACTGCTCCCTGTACACAGAGTTCTGTGTTTTTGAAAACACAAAACCCTGTGTGTGATTGGGCACAGCTGATCAGCTGACTTCAGCTAAAATCATTGGCTGAAATCAGCTGCCAAACTTGTGCTGTGTCCAATCACAGCATTTGTCGGCAGGAGTCAAACCCGGAAGAATCAGCCGATGTACAGGTACGTGATTGTGTCTGCACCTGCTGCCCACTCACAGTATGTTTACTCTGAGCGTTCAGCTGGTGATTAACCCCTACCTGCATAAGAGTAAAACAAATGTTAATGCCTGAGTACAATTTTTCAACTTTGCCATGTGTTAGTAAGACTGAACATATTGTCACAACTACTTTGTGTATCCAGGTGGATTATACCTTGTTTTTTTTTTTTTTTTTTTCAGGACAAATTGGGCTTTCCTTTGGTGGTAAATGGTAACAAAAATCTCCTGATTTTTTTTTTTTTTAACCACTTGCCTACAGTGCACTTTCACCCCCTTCCTGCCCAGACTGATTTTCAGCTTTCAGCGCTCTCACACTTTGACTGAGAATTACTCAGTCATGCAACACTGTACCCATACAAAAATTGTGTCCTTTTTTTCACACAAATAGAGCTTTCTTTTGATGGTATTTGATCAATACTGGGTTTTTTATTTTTTGTGCTACAAATAAAAAAAGACTGAAAATATCGTGAAAAAACACATTTTTCTTTGTTTCTGTCATAAAATTTTGCAAATTAGTCATTTTTCTTCACAAAATTTGGCCAAAATTTATACTGCTACTTATCTTTGGTAAAAATAACCCAAGTAAGTGTATATTATTTGGTCTTTGTGAAAGTTATAGAGTCCACAAGCTATGGTGCGAATCATTGAAAATTGATCACACTTGATCACACCTGATGTACTGAAGGCCTATCTCATTTCTTGAGACACTAAAAAGTCAGGAAAGTACAAATACCCCCCAAATGACCCCTTTTTGGAAATTAGACATTCCAAGGTATTTAATAAGGGGCATGGTGAGTTTTTTGAAGTTGTCATTTTTTCCCACAACTCTTTGCAAAATGAAGATTTTTTTTTTTTTTTACAAATTGCCGTATTAACAGGTTATTTCTCTCACACAGCACATGTATACTTGCAACTATACCCCAAAACACATTCTACTACTCCTCCTGAGTATGGCGATACCACATGTGTGAGACTTTTTCACAGCCTGGCCACATACAGAGGCCTAACATCCAAGTAGTACCGTCCGGCATTCTAGGAGCATATAATTTCCTGACAACCTATCGTACTTTTGAAGGCCCTGGAACACCAGGACAATGGAAACCCCCATAAAATGACCCCATTTTGGAAAGCAAACAGCCCAACGTATAATTTTTGAGGCATAATGAGTCTTTTGAATATGTCATTTTTTTCCACAAGTTTTTGGAAAATGTGGAAAGAAAATTAAAACACATTTTTTTTACACAAAGCTGTCCATTTATGCAATATTTCTAACACATAGCATGTACATAGCAAAACTTGCACCCCAAAATACATTCTGCTATTCCTCCTGAGTATGGCGATACCACATGTGTAACACTTTTTCACAGCCTGGCCACATACATAGGCCTAACATCCAAGTAGCGCTTTACACAAAGTTGTCCATTTATCCACTTTAAGACTGGGCCTATTTTTGACACTTGGTGTTTACAAGCTAAAATCATTTTTTTTGCTAGAAAACGACTTGGAACCCCCAAACATTATATATTTTTTTTAGCAGAGACCCTAGAGAATAAAATGGAGATCGTTGCAATATTTTTTATCACACCATATTTGCGCAGCAGTCTTCCAAATGCGATTTTTTTGAAAAAAATTCTCTTTTTTGAACTAAAAAATAAGAAAACAGTAAATTTAGCCCAATTTTTTTCCATAATGTGAAAGATAATGTTACGCCAAGTAATTAGATACCCAACATGTCATGCTTCAAAATTGCGCATGCTCACAGAATGGCGCCAAACATTGGTACTTAAAAATCCCCATAGGCAACATTTTAAAAATTTCTGCAGGTTAGTAGCTTAGAGTTACAGAGGAGTTCTAGGGCTCAAATTATTGCTCTCGCTCTAACGATCGCGGCGATACCTCACATGTATGGTTTGAACACCGTTTACATATGTGGGCGGGACTTGCGTATGCGTTTGCTTCTGCGCGCGAGCTAACGGGGACAGGGCGCTTTAATTTTTTTTTTTTTTTCTATTTATTTTATTTATTATTTTTTTATTTTTACACAGTTTAAAAAAAAAAAAATGTTTTGATCATTTTTATTCCTATTACAAGGAATGTAAACATCCCTTGTAATAGAAATAGGCATGACAGGTCCTCTTTATTGTGAGATCTGGGGTCAAAAAGACCTCACACCTCACAACTACACTAAAAAAGAAAAAAAAAAAAAAATTGTTGAAAGAGGAAAAAAAAAAGAAAAAAAAAAAAAAGCGGCCCTTTAAACTGGTTGCTAGGCAACGTCTTTTGACGTAGCTCCAGTCCTCCAAGACCATAGAGTCGAGTGAGGGCAAGATGGCCCTCACTCGACTTCCTGTCTCTGAGGATCCGGGACCGGATAGTTTTCCCCGCTGCCGGCGGGTCCGGTAAGCTGGGAAAACGTCTGGGACGCGGCAGGAGGGGGGGGGGCACCTCTTCCCCTGCACCGTAAGGGTAATTCCGCGGTGAATCCGCCACTGGGACCACCCTTATCTGGAAGCCGACTGCCCGCAGTTTCAAAAAATACCGGGGTTATGGGGGCTATCTGCTGCCATAACCCCAGTATTTAGCTTTTAATGGCCGACGCATATAGTCGTTAGGCGGTCAGTAAGTGATTGCATGTATATGGCAAACAGGTGACGATGACTGATGGGGTGACAGGTGACGATGACTGATGGGGTGACAGGTGACGATGACTGATGGGGTGACAGGTGACGATGACTGATGGGGTGACAGGTGACAATGACTGATGGGGTGACAGGTGACGATGATTGATGAGGTGACAGGTGATGATGATTGATGAGGTGACAGGTGATGATGATTGATGAGGTGACAAGTGACGATGATTGATGGGGTGACAGATGACAATCACTGACGGGGTGACATGTGACGATGATTGATGGGGTGACAAGTGACGATCACTGATGGGGTGACAAGTGACGATGACTGATGGGGTGACAGATGACGATGACTGATGGGGTGACAGGTGACAATGACTGATGGGGTGACAGGTGACGGTGATTGATGGGGTGACAGGTAACGGGCGATGGTCACCGATGGGTGACAGGAGGCGGGCGATGGTGCCCGGTGGTACTGATGGCAGTCTCTGCTGACCGGTGAACTTTAGGCTACGTTCACATGTGAGCGTAGCGATCGCGGGCAGAATCACTGCGATTCTGCCCGCGATCCAGAAATCATTGCAAATCGCGGGACGCCTGTGCGTTGCCCGTGATTTGCAATAGCACCCCAAACGCTGTGGGATGTTGCTGCGATTTCCGCCTGCCGAATCGCGGTAACATCGCGCAAACAACGCATGACACCCCAAAGAAACTCTTGTACCTTTTTTGGGCGTAATGCGTTGTTTGCGCGATGTTACCGCAATTCAGCAGGCGGAAATGGCGGCAACATCGCACAGCGTTTGGGGTGCTATTGCAAATCACGGGCAACGCACAGGCGTCCCGCGATTTGCAATGATTTCCGGATCGCGGGCAGAATCACACATGTGAACGTTATGGGTGTCAATTTCTGGGCACTGATGAGGTGACTGTTGGGTGACAGGTGACATTGGGGGGGCTGAGGACTGTGTGGGGACATTTATTTCTGTGCTTTTACAGGTACACAGAGCAGTAACTCACTATTTCTAGCTCTGCTCCCCTACTGGAAGCTGTATGAGGGGAGCAGAGCTAGTAACAGTGAGTTACTGCTCTTTGTTTACATTTTGTGATCGGCTGTGAATGGATTCACATACGATCACATAGTAAACAGTCACTGTCAGTGACTGTTTACTACCGCCGGTGACAGCTGTGTTCCTACAGAACACAGTGCCACCGACATGACCGCGCTGCGCGCTCCCGATTGCGCATGCGCAGTCATCTCCCGGGCGCCTCCATTGTGATCGGCTGTGTCATTGGAACACAGCCGATCACCTGGGAAACAGCCACACCCATTGGCTGTTTCCCCCCTGCCGGTGACGGGGGTGTCCCGGGGACACCCCGACACCGGCAGTGCAGGGCGGCGCGCACGCGATCGCGCGCCTGCCCTGCTTAAAGTGCCGCCGTCATATGACGGCGGCCCAGGATAATGGTCGCTCCGCTCCGCCGTCATATGACGGCGGGCGGGCGGCAAGCGGTTAATCAAAAGAAAATTGGCTCGAAATTGTAAGAAATTATTACTATTTTTTTTCTTTTAAATATAGCTGTATATTTCTTGCTACTGCCATAATTTACCACCAAAGAACAACCCAAAATATATTCTCCTGCTCTTGATGATTGCAGCAATACCACATATGTGTATGTTAGTTGTTTTTTGTACCTGTCGTAAGGCCCAGAAATAATGGTGTGCATTTTGTATTTTTTTTTTTTGTCCTGTTAAAACACATTGACATTAACTGACACTGATACTAATTTAAAAATATATATTTTTTTAAATTCTACCCAAAATATGCTGGCCGTGACCTTTGACCCCAACTTTGACCCTAACCTTGACCCTAACAAAAACCCTGACGAACCTTGATCTTTGTTATTTTTTTTCTTTATTTTTATTCTTCATTTTAATTTTATTTTTGTAATTACATTTTTTTTTTTTTTTTACACATTTTTTTTAAATTTACAGCTTCATCTCCTGCAAGGAGAGGAAGAGGAAGTAAACACAGGAACGGGCTCACAATGACTGATCACTGTTATAGCCAATCCGAGGCTATCACAGCGATCAGGTGACTCAAACTGGGAGTCCTGGGTCCTGATTGTTAGTATGAGACCTGGGGCTCTTATGAGAGCCTGGTCTCTGTGCTGGGAGCATGCTGTATGGCACGCTCCCAACACAAGGAGAGATACGCATGTATGTGGCCAATGAAAAAAGACCCACTACTGCGAGGCCGCATACATGCATACAGTCTGCAGGAAGGGGTTAATGAAAGCTGCAGATTTGAAAAAGACTGAAAACTTGTTTTTTAAAGTTTACAGTGCCTTGAAAATTTATTCAAAAAGTATTTTTTGTACATTTTGTCATGTTACAACAAAAAAACGTAACTTTATTTTACTGGGAATTTATTTAATAGACCAACACAAAGTGGAACATAATTGTGAAGTGGAAGGAAAATGATAAATGGTTTTCAAAATTTTTTTACAAATAAATATGTAAAAAGTGTGGCGTGCATTTGTATTCAGCCTTCTTTACTCTGATACCCATAATGAAAATCTAGTTGAACCAATTGCCTTCAGAAGTCACCAAATTAGTAAATAGAGTCCACCCGTATATAATTTAAATAAAGCTGTTCATTGAAGCCCTCAGAGGTTTGTTAGAGAACCTTAGTGAACAAACAGCATAATGAAGGCCAAGGAACACACCAGACAGGTCAGGGATAAAGTTGTGGAGAAGTTTAAAGCAGGGTTAGGTTATGAAAAAAATATCCCAAGCTTTGAACATCTCACGGAGCACTGTTCAATCCATCATCCGAAAATGGAAAGAGTATGGCACAACTACAAACCTACCAAGACATGGCCATCCACCTAAACTGACAGGCCGGGCAAGGAGAGCATTAATCAGAGAAGCAGCCAAGAGGCCCATGGTAACTGTGGAGGAACTGCCGAGATCCACGGCTCAGGTGGGAGAATCTGTCCACAGGACAACTATTAGTCGTGCACTCCACAAATCTGCCCTTTATGTAAGAGTGGCAAGAAGAAAGCCATTGTAGAAAGAAAGCCATAAGAAATCCCATTTGCAGTTTGAGAGAAGCCATGTGGGGGACATGGCAAATGTGGAAGAAGGTGCTCTGGTTAAATGAGACCTAAACTGAACTTTTTGGCCTAAAAGCAAAACGCTATATGTGGCAAGAAAACTAACACTGCATACCATTCCCACCGTGAAACATGGTGGTGGCTGCATCCTGTTTTGGGGATGCTTTTCTTCAGGAGGGACAGGGAAGCTGGTTAGAGTTGATGGGAAGATGAATGGAGCCAAATACAGGGCAATCTTAGAAGAAAACCTGTTAGAGTCTGCAAAAGACTTGATACTGGGGCGGAGGTTCACCATCCAACAGCACAACGACCCTAAACATACAGGCAGAGCTACAATGGAATGGTTTAGATCAAAGCATACTCATGTGTTAGAATGGCCCAGTCAAAGTTCAGACCTAAATCCAATTGAGAATCTTTGGCAAGACTTACAAATTGCTGTTCATAGACGCTCTCCATGCAATAGCTATTGAGCTATTTTGCAAAGAAGAATGGACAAAATTTTCACTCTCTAGATATGCAAAGCTGATAGAGACATCCCCAAAAAGACTTAGCTGTAATTGCAGCGAAAGGTGGTTCTACAAACTATGGACTCAGGGGGGCTGAATACAAATGCACCCCACACTTTTTACATATTTATTTGTAAAAAATATTTTGAAAACATTCATCATTTTCCTTCCACTTCCCAATTATGTGTCACTTTGTGTTGGTCTATCACAAAAAGCCCAATAAAATACATTTACATTTTTGGTTTATAACATGACAAAATGTCGAACATTTCGAGGGGTATGAATACTTTTTCAAGGCACTGTACTGTATATACAATACATTATGTATAGTTATGTTAAAGTCCAATTCTACCCAAAATAATTTTTTTTCCCATCCCCCTCTCCCACCTCCCTCTAGCCCATCCTGCCAAGATTTTAGAAGTCCTTATCTTGTGAAGTCAGCTATACTCACCTGAGTCCCCCCATCCATCTGAGGGTCCTGACACCCTCATTGATGCCATTTCCACCCGCAGGGACTGCTAATCCAGCATCTCTTCACCACCCTTGGTCTGATGCATAGGTGTGCGCAGCCTATTGCATTAGGGTGTGCACCCCAAAGTTTAAATACACATGCATGTGTTTGCCTACATGTACATGGCCCCGATACATTACTCTCCCTGCTGGCAAAGTGAAATAGAAGTGTGTGGCACTTCTCTTATGGCAGAGCAGGTCCGAGGGAGATCTTTCCTATCTCCTCACTGGCAAACAGAGCGATAATGCTAATGTGCCCTAGGTGATTAGGGTGTGCCCAGGCACACCCAGCACACCCTGTGCGCAGGCCTATGGTCTGATGTCAGTCCTCTTTTGGATGCAGGAAAATAGAGAGGACATAAACAGAGAAAAAAGTACTCAGCACTGGATGATCTTGTGACCATGGCTTAAGATAAGTGAAAAAGGTTAAGGTTAAGATCTATTTTATAATTTGTTCCTTGCTCAGCCACATGCCATCATGACTTCGGGTCATCCTGCCTCCTGACCCCCATTAAAAGGCAGCCAGTACCTGGAGTACCTGTTATTTTCTTGTCCTTGCTCCGCATGTCCCTTTAAGTCCCACTGTCGGTCCCCACAGTAGAAGGTCCCATGTTCGGGGCCAATTTCCCTGAAAGTGGGCGCTCGTGGTGCCGGAGGTGGCGCATGCATAATTGCTATAAGTTGTGTTGATTGTAGCCATTCTGGGTCTCGGTTTCTTTCCCTCTCTCTCCTCCACTTGCTAGCTACCTGGTGCAGTGCTCAGTGATGTCATCGCCCGGCGCCCTGTGGTCCTCCTGCGTTCCAGCAGCGGTGGCGGCGCAGGCCACTTATGTGGTCCGGTGGGATCTGATTGGTTGCTGGCCTCAGCTCAGCTGTTAATGGTCCAGACGCTTTTCATTGGACGGCGGGAGGTTTTAAATGTCCTCTCTCTGTTGGGACACTTCGGCTGCCTCTATTCTTCCTGACCAATGCGGTGAGCACTTGTAGTGTTCTTGGGGGGACCTTGTGTGATGAGCCTGGGCTTAGTGTGTCTTTTCTTGCAGCTACCTGTATGTCCTGCTGGCGGTCCCTGGAGCTTATTTTTTCTCTCTCTCTGCTGCTGGCTGCCTTGGGCATGTAAGTGTTTGGGTTGTTTTCTTTTTTTCAACTGTCCTTCTCCTGACCTGTTTGTTTATGTGTACTGCCTTTTTTTCAAAATGGGACTTGCCATTGGTTCTATGGAGACTGTTAAAATCGCCTTATTTTCCAGAAACAGCAAGTCCATTATATCATCTAACCCTGAAGATTGTTTTCCTTACAGCGGTGGTCTCAGCTAGATGGGTCTCAGACATTGCCGCTTTCTGTTGTAAGGAACCATACTGCACCTTTTTTCCAGGCAGAGTGGTGTTACGCCCTTCTCCAAGTTTCCTACCTAAGATGTCCTCGGAGTTCCATTTTAACTGGCATTCCCACTTTCAGAGCCGTGTTCCGAGGAGTTAGAGCTGCTCAAATTGGATCTAAAGTTGATTCTGCAAACTTATTTGGAAAGGACAGAGCCATTCCGCAAGTCTGAGGCTCTCTTTATCATATCCAGGAGGTTCTAGGATGGGCATGCCGACTCCCCCAAGGGTCATCTCAATGTGGGTCATAAAGGCAATCCAGATGGCTTACTCGCTAAAAGGTCTGCCAAGCGGAGGGTTGGAGCTCTCCGAATACTTTCATTAGACATTACAAGCTTGACACATCTCATGCCAAAGAGATGGCTTCTTCTCTTATGTCCCTTGCTTTGTCTATTTGTTAAAAAAACTTTATTTAGCAGCACCTGCTAAAGAAATTTCCCCCCTGTTACTGGTCTAGTTAGGTCCCGAGGTCATGATGGCATGGGGCTGAGCCAGGAAAACCGAAAATTGTTGCCAATACTTACCGTAATTTTCCTTTCCTGGCTCTGCCCCATGCCAGCACATACCCTCCCTGGTTCGTCGCAGAATAGTTATAGAACAGGTACTCCAGGTACTGGATGCCTTTTACTCTGGCTATTAAGGGATGTCCTAAATGGGGTCAAGGGGTGGGATGACCCGAGGTCATGATGGCATGGGGAAGAGCCAGTTAAGGAGAATTACGGTAAGTATTGGCAACAATTTTCGTTTATCTCTTTTGTTATTGTAATTTAATTCAAAAAGGTTAGCCTCTCAGTATCCCTTTATCATTAATATCCGCTCTGTGATGTCATTTAATTTGATATTAAAATTTCGAAGAAAAGCAAACACACTATTACAGTGACATTCAGAGCATCTTTTCGCCATGACCCCTAGAAATTTGACCATCGCTGTATTAATTGCATGAATCACTGCCATATATTTCCCGGCACACTGAAAAGCAGAGCAGATGAAGTCCAGCTCATTAACAAGTAGCAAAAGGACACGAGGTCAGTTCATGTCTTAAACCAAACATTGCAACATCCCTCTCCAAATAATTAACTTATATGTCCTACATTTCCAAATGATGGCAGCGTGAGTAAGACGCTTTGTTCTACACGTCACCCTGTACATAAACAAGAAACCCTAAACAGTGTGTTTTCCTAGTAAGTAGATTTCCCAATGGGTTCGTGTATAAAATCAGTAAACATGATGCAATTGGGACAGTTTATTGTCCGATCATGCCACTTCCCTGTTTTCCAGCTCTAAGCAGTTCTGAGATGGCTATCTAAGAAAGACTTTCCAAATATAGGAAAAAAACACATATAGCACTAGCAGTAACTATTACCAGGACAGAACGTTCCATCATTTCCAAAATACAGTTAGGATCCAACTCATTCGAAGTTTTCCCCAACATTCATTGACCAAGGGTTTGCCAGGTTCTGCTTCCGCCTGTAAACATTTTAAATTTTACCAAAATTCTTAGGACTGTAACTTACAGCTATGGGAACCCTTGGGGCCAAAATGCCAACCCTTCCATCTAAAATATATATGGCTTAACATTTCTGAGCTGTTAAATATGCTATTGAAAGCTCTGAGAAATAATATGAAGTTGTCCTCCCCCCCCCCCTCCACCCCATTCTGCATCCTTTGCTGCTACAATAGCTTCAGCTTTTCAGTCGTTCCAATTCATAACAAAAATGAAGGTCAACTCTCTGTGGAGGACATACTGTATGTATCCTCCACACCAACCTCATCAGACTATGTCTTTATTGAGCTGGCTTTGTACATAGGGGCACGGCCTTGGAACAGAAAAGGGCTTCTGTGAAATTGTTGCCACAAGGTTGCAACAGCTGTAGATTACAGCTGGCCACAGGGATCAAGGCACCACATCCCTAATTATTAGTACATGGAAAGATTGATTAGAGATTGAACCTTTCCAGGTGCAAGTCAGATTTATCACAAATACACAACTTTTCTATTCATTGTAATTACCTGTTAACTATTTGCCTACTGTGCACTTTCCTGCCCAGGCCAATTTTCAGCTTTCAACGCTGTCACATTTTGAATTAAAATTGTGCGGTCATGCAACACTGTACCCAAATGAAAATGTTATCATTTTTTTCACACAAATCGTGCTTTATTTTGGTGGTATTTAATCACCACTGGGTTTTTTTATTTTTTGCTAAACCAATTAAAAAATTTCCAAAAATTTGGAAAAAGTAAATAAATTACCTGTTTTTTTGCAAACAGGTAATTTTTCTCCTTCACTGATGTATGCTGATGAGGCTGCACTGATGGGTACTAATAGGCTGCACTGATGGGCACTGATGAGGCAGCACTGGTGGGCATTGATAAGGCTGCACTGCTAGGCAGGACTGATAGGTGGCACTGATGGGCTCTGATAGGTGGCACTGATAGGCAACACTGATAGGTGACACTATTGGGCACTGATAGGCCTCACTGACAGACATTGGTAGACAGCACTAATGGGCACTGATAAGGAGTCACTGATGGCACTGATTGGCAGCACTGGTGGGCACTGATTGGCAACACTGGTGGGCACCGATTGGCAGCACTGGTGGGCACTTTTGAGACTGCATTGATAATCAGGACACTGATAATCAGCGTAGATATCCCTTTTACACAAGCCGGTTATTGGCTCTCTTCTTCTCTCCTCATACTGTCTGTGTGAGGAAAGAAAAGCCGATAACCAGCTTGTGTTTACATTCGTGATCAGTTGTCACTAGACACAGCTGATCACATGGTAAAAGGCTGCTGTGATTGGCCCTTTACCCCAATCTGTGAGTCCAAAGAGCACGCTGCCCACATGCCACAGGGCAGCCCACGCTGTAGTTGTCTTTCGGCTATAGCGCAGACGGAAACCAGTTAAAAATCCTTAGAGCAGCCATTCTCGACTAGGGTTCCTCCAGAGCTTGCTAGGGGTTCCTTGAACCATTCTTGATTTACCTCCCATCTGATGGGTCTGCATAGTTCCAGGGCCAACGCCACCTGGCAGTGCAAGCTGCATGACACTAATTTTAATCTGTCTGTAAGGATGGTATTCTGACCACCATTGTAAAGACAGCATTCTTTCCACAGACTGCCACTGTAAAGCCAGCTTTTTTTCCACAGAACGCCACTCTAAAGGCAACATTCTTTCCACTGACCACTACTCTAAAAGTCAATAATTCCACTGTAAAAGGCATTTTTCCCAACTGACCACCGAATGAATTGATTTTAGTAAAGTTTCCCCAAGACCTGAAAATTGTTTCAAGGGTTCCTTTGTGGTAAAATGCATGAGAAAGGCTGCCCTAGAGCGGTCGCCAACCAGTGATCCGTGGACCACTGATGGTTTATGAGAACACTTTGGTGGTCCCTAGGGGATCTGTCACATATCAACATTGTGGCAGATGTATACTGCCCAATGTTGTTTCCAGTGTTGTTCTCAGTGCGTGCTGACAGTCAATACCCAATGCCTCCTCTGTAGTTTCAGCTCCTGTGCACTCAGAGGGAGGCGCAGAGAGTAGTGCAGAGAGTGGGAGGTGAAGAAGGAGGGGACTTCCAATGACAGCGCTGATCACAGATTGTGGGAGGGAGCATGGTCTCAAGCACATAGCTGGATAAAGAGATGAAATCCAATGATGAGTCTGTGTAAGGCAGCAGTGTAATGCAGAATTTGAGGGCGGGAGGGGGGGGGGTAAAGAGGGTGGCAGAGAGCCAGAGCATTGTGTATATAAGGCAGCTGTGTGATCCGGGGGGAGGGGGACAGAGAGCCGAAGCATTGTGTGTATAAGGCAGCTGTGTTTCTCAAACTTTTTTCAGTCGAGGCACCCTTTAAAATTATAGACAATCTCAAGGCACCCTTTAAAATTATGGGCACTCTCGAGGCACCCCATTCTAAAATGTAAAAAACTATTCTAATAGCTTTACATAATGCAGCAACATCCACACATGTAGGACGCCCAACATTGCGTTTGCAAACTGGTACTTACTAGTATTCCAATGTTTCTCTTCTCCCCCAATTTCTCTCCATCAGTCAGCTAATGTCACCCCAGTCCTGAGGGAGAGGGGCACAGGAGGGTCAAACAAGGATGCTGTGGAGGCAACAGACATCCTCGAACCTCATCAACTGATAACTTCATTGGTTGTTAGGATGTTTGTATTGGAAAGTTGTATACAATTTTTTAGCATTTTGCCAAGGCACCCCTGAAGAAGCTTCAAGGCACCCCTGAAGAAGCCTCAAGGCACCCAGGGTGCCTGGGCACCCTGGTTGAAAAAGGCTGGTATAAGGCATGTAAAATACACGTTGGTGATTCAAGGGATACAAAAGTGTGAGTTTAGTGGTTTGTGATGTCCAAAAGGTTGGCAACCACTACTGAAGAGAACCTTTGAGGGCCTCATTGTGGCTAACTGTTTTAGAGTTATGAATTCATACACCACACCCTTTCAAATAATACCCTGGTTATTCTCACCCATCAATATAACACACATGTCCACAAAATATATCACTTTGGTCTTGCATGTTGATCATAATAGTGGGATTCAGGTAGAATTCAACACATTTCACGAACCAGTCCACCTGCTTCATCAGCATTCGTGAAAGAGATGAGCTGAACCATCAGTCAATTATTTTGAGCCAACTCCCACACCTCACTCATGGGAAAGGAAAAACAAGGATACAAAGGTAGGGGGTGCTATTTGCCAACAGGACTGTCGTAAAATTTTGGTTTTAGATCATTATGTGAAGTGGGTCACATTATATTATTTGGATCCCAGTATATTATGTGCAGTATATCGCCTTCCCATTATGTTTAACCAACATGTTTAGAATCTGTGCCTTAACGTCACGATTTATGGGGGGGAGGGGGGTGTCTGAATATCTTTCTATTAATGTAAAAGTCTCCCTTTCTTATCCCAATACACCTGCAATACTCCAAAGAGATATTAAGACTCTCCTTTCAATGGCCCTATCCTTGCATCAGGACCCAATCTGGCTAAAGAGAAGTGCACAATTGTCTGAACCATCTTTATATGCTGTAACATTAACCCTTTACTGGAAAAAACATGACCTTAATAATTTGGAGGGATGTCCATATACACTATATTGTCAAAAGTATTGGGACGCCTGCCTTTACACGCACATGAACTTTAATGGCATTCCAGTCTTAGTCTGTAGGGTTCAATATTGAGTTGGTCCACCCTTTGCATTTATAACAGCTTCAACTCTTCTGAGAAGGCTGTCCACAAGGTTTAGGAGTGTCTATGAGAATGTTTGACCTTTCTTCCAGAAGTACATTTGTGAGGTCAGGCACTGATGTGAACGAGAAGGCCTGGCTCGCAGTCTCCGCTCTAATTCATCCCAAAGGTGTTCTATCAGGTTGAAGTCAGGACTCTGTGCAGGCCAGTGAAGTTCCTCCACCCCAAACTCGCTCATCCATGTCTTTATGGACCTTTCTTTGTGCACTGGTGCGCAGTCATGTTGGAACAGGAAGGGACCATCCCCAAACTGTTCCCACAAAGTTTGGAGCATGAAATTATCCAAAATGTCTTGGTATGCAGACGCCTTAGGAGATCCCTTTACTGGAACCAAGGGGCCAAGCCCAACCCCTGAAAAGCAACCCACACCATAACCCCCCCTCCACCAAACGATTTGGACCAGTGCACAAAGCAAGTTCCATAGAGAAAAGGATGAGCGAGTTTTGGGTGGAGGAACTTGACTGGCTTGCTCTCAGCCTTTGTAATGAAATAGAATAGAGACTGCTAGCCAGGCCTTTCCATCCATATCAGTGCCTGACCTCACAAATGCACTTCTGGAAGAATGGTCAAACATTCCCATAGACACTCCTAAACCTTGTGGACAGCCTTCCCAGAAGAGTTGAAGCTGTTATAGCTGCAAAGGGTGGGCCAACTCAATATTGAACCCTACGGACTAAGACTGGGGTGCCATTAAAGTTCATGTGCGTGTAAAGGCGTGTCCCAATACTTTTGACAATATTATGTACCTTTGGCCATCTAATGTACTTCATATCAGCCAACAGACAGCAAAAAAAGGTGACAGGTGTTCTAACCTTCCCCTACTCTACCACATGCGAGTGTCCCTCCTCACTTCCTGCCTGGAGACACGTTGTCACTGGAACAAGAAGTGAAGAGAAATATTTTCAATGGGGCCACAGTGAGCAACATAAGCAGACAGATCTAACCCTTCTTCATTCTATACAAAGATGAAAAAACGTTTTGTCTAGAGCAACACTTTAAGGAACTTTAAAAATTTGAAACAAAGACATGCAAACATTTTGTACAAAAAAGCACAATGTTTAATATACATTTCCAGAGAGTTTAATATACATATGAAATACTGTAAGAAACATTTTAGCAAAATTGCACCATGAGAAAGAAATTATTTTTATACAATAAAAACATGTAGTGTTCATAAATGAAGAATTTTACACACAATTAAAGAACAAAGGGAAAAGTTTTCTGAAAATTGTCCCACGGTCACTTCAGATGGTCCATTGATAATCAATGCTGTCTGCTGGTGACTCTCTGATAACCTGGTGCACGGAGCAAAGTTCTCATTGCAGAATGCATTTCCCATAGAAACCAGCAAGAATCCATCTTTTTCCGGTCTGACGTCAGTAAAGTCAATTCTGGTTGGTTGCTATGAGTTGTTGCACATTGCTCTTAGCACTTTGCTTCCTACATTGATTACTGAATCAGACAAATAGGTTTGAACAACTGTTAGTCAAGAGACCCTATTGGGTAATACTAAGGCTCCATTCACACCTCGGCGTATCGTTTTCACGCGTTTTTTTGGGCTTTTTTCCAGGCGTTTTTTGCAAGTGTTTGGAGGCAGGCATTGACATCTAACAAAAACGCCTGTAATCTGCCAAAAAAGAAGCTCATGTACTTTTTTTGAGCTTCAGGCGACAAAACGCTCATAGGTGATCAGGGGCTATTGAAATGAATAGGATAAAAAGAGATGAGCGTTTTACGAGCTGAAATACGCTCAGGTGTGAACAGGGCCAAAGTCTCAGATACGACACCTGGAAGAGAGGGAAATGATGGCATAGCCCATATCAGCCAGTCAGAGCTGAACTCAAAGATTAAATAAAAAACACCCTTTTAGTGGACCCCCCTGCATGACAAGGGTTAACTGCTCATTTAAGCAAAACTAAAGTTTCAAAGACTGCGAGCAGGCAGGCTTTTGTTGCAGAAGAGACCTACCTGTACTACCTACTGGTGATCGGTTGATATTGGTTTTTCGTTGCCGATACCGATACTGATATTTTGGTCAATGCATATCGGTATCGGCCGATATGGGCCGATATTTTCATACTTAAAAAAAAACATTTTTTTTCTTTTACGGGTACTCTTGTGTAGGGATCTGGGGGTCTAAAAGACCCCAAACCCCTCCTCTGCACTTAAAAGCATTCAGTTTGGCTGTTTTGAATGCTGTAATTTTTTAAAAATCTGGCGCCAGTACCCGGAAGTGATGTCATGACATCACTTCCAGGTTTTTACATGGAAACCCGATGAGAGCCAAATGCGGCTTTGATTGGGTCTTCAGGGGCCGTGTAGGCTGATTGCCCAGGTCTCCTGGTGGGACGGGAGACCCGGGCAAGCCGCGAAAGGCGGCAAGAGGGGACGTCCCCTCCCGCTCCTTGTAATGACAGCCGAGCGGCTTCTCAGCTGCATCGGTCGTCATTACAAGACAGCCGACCGTCGGCTATGGACGCTGGTACCAGGGTGATGCCTCTAGCTGCAGGCATCACTCCGGTACATGCACTTTCCGAAATATCGGCAATATCGGTAACCTCCGGGCCGATTCTGATATATCGGGGAAAGTGCATATCGGCCGTCGATATATCGACTTTGCCGATAATTGGTCAATCCCTACTACCTACCTTATTCCTCACTCCTGCAGGCTTCCACCATACTGTATGACCGTTCCCCTCAAAGCCTCTTTTCTTTGGCCTATAGTCGCATACTGACATCACATACAGTGCAGGACCAGCAGTCTTGCGTTGTAAGTGAGAATGGTGAGGGTAGCCCACAATCAGAAGCGTCAATGAGAAGAGGAGAGCGTGGGAAGCCTGCCAAAGCAAGGAATAGGGTAACTGCAACGAATTCCTCTGTCTCTAGACTTAGGACTCATTTACATTGGATATGAAAAACCTCCAATATATGTGTTTAATATGAAAAAGGTCAGCAACCGGGTATTCAAAGCTTTAAAAATCTTCATTATTGTATACCCATTTGGAGTAAGAATCCAACACAAAGAGAATGCTGATACATTTAAGCCTTTACGTAAGGGCTGAAACGCATCAGAATTTTTTGCTGGATCCTTACTCCAAATGGGTTTACAATAAAGAAGATTTAAAGCTTTGAACACCCGGTTGACCATTTTTTTTAACCACTTCAGCTCCGGAAGGTTTTCCCCCCTTAATGACTAGGCCATTTTTTTTGTGATTCAGCACTGCGTTACTTTAACTAACAATTGCGCGGTCGTGCGATGATGTACCCAAATACAATTGATGTCCTTTTTTTCCCCCACAAATAGCGCTTTCTTTTGGTGACATTTGATCACCTCTGCGGTTTTTAGGTTGTGCGCTATAAACAAAAAAATAGTAACAATTGTGAAAAAAAACACAATATTTTTCACTTTCTGCTAAAAAACATTCCCAATAAAAACATTTCAAACATTTACATTAAGAGTCCATTCAGACTAGCGCAACTTGTCAGGCGACTTGGTTGCCTGACAAATCGCGGTCGGTCGCTCGCCATTGAATAGTACAGGACCCGTTCTAATAGGAGCGACACAAGTCGCTCCGACTTAGAAAAAGGGTCCTGTACTACTTTGGGGCGACCTGGAGGCGGCTTGCATTGACTTCAATTATATGAAGTCCGTGCAAGTCGCGCCGAAGTCGCCCCACAAAGTCGTGTCATGCCAGTCTGAATGGGCTGTTAAACCCAGGAGGCCAGTGTGAATGTAGCCTTAACAAGCAGTCAACCCTTGCAGTGTAGGGGGCCCTAATTGCAAACAATTTTTTTTTAAATTCCCAGAGTTCAGCATTAATTTCCATCTTCAGCCAAATTTTTATTTATTGGCTTGTTTAAGTTTGGATAGTGTGCAGAAGGGTTAGAACGTCTGTCATCTTTTATTACTGTCTGTATCTCCATTTAGAAATATGTATCTTTGCTCCCTATTTAAGGGGTGTCAGACAGAACATCTCACCACTTCCTTTCTATTTGAGAAGTGGGAGACAGATTAAGAAGTAGGAGATCCCCACTATGGGGACACAGGCAGCAATAAAAACACATCTAGCTGAGCGAGGAGAGGTTAGAACCCATGGCAGGATTTTTTTGGCAGTCTGTTTGCTCATGGGGGATAGTCCCCTTACTGGTGATAGGTGTCAGACAAAACTGGAAGTTAGGGGAAATCCCCCAATATGTCACAGGCAGCAATAAAATATTATTTTCCAGCTGAAAACCCTGTGATGGGATTTTTTTGCTCTGTCTCCATGTGTTTTGGCAGAACAGGAAGTAAGGAGAAATGCCTTAGTATTTAAAATCTGGCAGGGGTTCTAACCCTTCCCTACATTTCATGTAGTACTATCCTTTTTAGCTGCAAATTATTAAACCACTGAAATTCTTAGCAATGCTAATCCTATATATATATATATATATATATATATATATATATATATATATATATATATATATATATATATATATATATATATATATATATATATTTATATTTTTTAACGCTCAAAATGTAAAGTGTGACACACTAAAGTAACAGAGGGCCTTAAGCTGATCATTCACATTACTACTTGGTTGCACAATCCCTGTTAGATTTGCCAACAGCTATGTACAGTAGCTTTTCTCAACCTTTGCCCTAGATGAACCCTTGAAGTAATTTTCAGGTCTTGAGGAACCCCTGTTAAAACCAATGCATCAGTGGTTAGTGAGAACTATGCCCTATACCAGGCATGTCCAACCTGCGGCCCGGAACCTCAGGCAATGCGGCCCACTGCCCCCTGACAATTTTTTTTTTTTGCTGGGGAGGAAGGAAGTCAGGTCGGGGGCACGGCCACAGCAGCTGCCAACTGCCTCAGAGGGGAGGGCGGGGGGAGGGGAGCATGTGCAGTGTTTCTGACTCCTACCACCATGACCACTTCAAATCACTGAAGTGGTCATGGTGGTTAGAGTGTTCCTTTATTATCACTCAGACGAAGTAAACCTCTGTACTTTCCATTTCATTTGATCATCCTCTAGTTGTGTTAAATTAGTGCGGGGGGTGTGGCGGCGCGGGAAGGGCACAGCGACATTTTATTACTTATATACCTTAACTATAGTATATATTTTATATGCGGCCCGAGAAAATTGCTCTACACTCAATGTGGCCCGGAGAAGCCAAAAGGTTGGACACCCATGCCCTATACCAAGGATATGCAAACTATGGCCCTTGCAGAACTACAACTCCCATGAGGCATAGAAAGACTCTGACAGCCAGAAGCATAACAACCAGAGACAGAAGCATGATGGGATTTGTAGTTTTGCAACAGCTGGAGGGCCACAGTTTGCATATCCCTGCCCTATACAATGCTGCTCATTGGGAAGAATGCCCGCCTTATAGTGATATCAGGAATATCATCCTTAAGGTTAGTAAAAAAAGATCATTGTTGTAATGCTATTAAATCTGCAAAGTGGTGTTGGCCCTGGAACCATGCAGGCACCATTAAATAGGAGGTCAACCAACCACAGCTCAAAGAACCCCTAGCAACTTCTGGAGGAACCCTAAGGTGGCTGCTGTAGAGTGAAGGTCTTCTGGAGGAACCGTAACGGGTGGTTTAGAGTGAAGGTCTTCTTTACTGGATTTAACGTCAGTAGATTGTTTAGGTGGGATCTCACACTTCATAATTGTTGGCAAATCTAAAGATTGTGCAACTGATTTGTCTGCATACTTTTAGATCTCTTTAACCAGGTAGACTAGGAGTACTAAACCAAACTAGAAAAATCGTTACTACATTGTGAATGGTGGCTGTGGGCAATGCCTTCACCCTCCTTGATTTTCACAAAGCTCCACATTTTTAATTGAAAGAAGGGGACATGCGTTAGGTGTACCCGAAGGACGGCAATTATTTTAGTACCATTAAAGCAAAAGCAAAAAAAAATGGAAATGTTTGTACCGTTCAAAGCGTATTAAAGAGCCTAATAAAATCATATACATGAGATGTATGTATGCACATAGAAAAAAAAAGACAACTGCTGAATGAACATGTTTGGTAGTTTTTGAAACTGCCATCAAGTTGTGACCTGTTATATTGTAAAAGCATCAGCATGCAATAACCAGTCAAATTCAATTGACAGCAGTCATTTGGGCTTTATTGAACACTGCTGTAATCGATAGAAACCAATCAGTCTAGTGCACTAAGAAAATGATTGATTGGTTGCTCTCCATTTCTGCCCTTTGCATGTTGATCTTTGCCTTACTAGGGTTCTGTCTTCCTGAAACTGACATTTCAGGTTCGTGTGAATGCTCCTGGGTTGCATTGCTCAGTCCTTTGCTTCTATCTGTCAGATACGGAAACTTTTAGATTTCCCAGCTGCTGATATTTCACGTGGGAGTCTCAGGAGGTGCTTCTGGAACCCAGAGTATCATAGAGGAATATGGAGCTAGTAGGTAATGTCACATACCAACTGGGCACCCATAAATAAACTTTAAAAAGAGCATAATGGTATTACTTAGACTCTCATCATAATATCCTTTTCTTTCCAGAAGTCAAGATATGGAACTCTAAAATCACTGAACTGTTATTGATTAACTTGATTGATGAGCTGATTTAGCTTGCCCATTAAGCAACATGCCTGGCAAATATTCCAAGTCTACAGCTTTCAGTTAAACTGTAGCTGAAGCCCTCCTTATAGTTGTGGTCAAAATGGAATCCTTTCAGACAGCTTAAAAGTCATCACGTCACTGGCTTTTCCAAGTAGCGTCGGCCCCAGAACCCTCTCAGATAGGAGGCCAATCGACCACAGCTCAAAGAACTTCCAACAACCTATTGAGGAACCCTGGTTGAAATGACTCGTTTAGTTGAACAGATGATGGGGACAGATGAAATTTAGATGCCTCATCACCAGTCCCACCTGAGCCATTTCATTCTAATAATCTTTTACCAAGGATATTAGGTAATAATCATAAGGCCAATTGAAATGTAATCCTAATTTTGTGGTCAGAAAAACATTTTCTCATGTTTAGAAAGTATGTTTCTGAATATCATATATATGCAAATTCCCAGGAGTTTGTGATCAGAGCAGATAGATGGAGGAGTCTAGGAAAATTTCAAGTGGTGCCCACAACAACCAATCGGATGTTTCCATTACTGTTAAATTTATTTAACATCTAAATTTCATCTGTCCCCATCATCTGTTCAACTAAACTATTGCGCTTTTCCACTGCATGGAACCAAACGGTTCGTCTCGCTTTTGTGCTTTACCACTGCTGGTACCGCATGGTACGGTGTAGGAACGGTTCAGTACGGTACGGCGGCGTTTTCCACTGCATTGGAACCGAACGGTATGGCTCTCAAAAACGGTACCACCTCGATTGTGGTTCCAAGAGGTACCATACCCGGTACCATATCCCACAATCATTTGCATACAGTCACTACTAGCCACTGATTGGTCAGAGAATCCCACCCACCCAGTTGTTATCCCACCCACTTAACTTTAGTACTACTTTAGTGTAAAAGCAAACCATACCGTACCGAACCGAACCGTTCCAACACCGTACCATGCGGTACCAGCAGTGGAAAAGCCAACTGGGCCAAGCAGGGCCAAGTAGAGCCGAGCCGGTACTTGCAGTGGAAAAGTGCCAATAGTCATTTCAACAAGGGTTCCTCAATAGTTTGTTAGAGGTTCTTTAAGGTGTGGTTGATTGGCCTCCTATCTGAGAGGGTTCTGGGGCCGACGCTACTCTGAAAACAACAGATGTAATATGGTTAACTGCTAAGGACAAAACCTCTTTCTTTCCAGGGCAGGCCTGTAAGTAGAAAGCGAATGTTATCTTGCATTACCTGTCAAACTGTATAAATAATAACTTATGGTATTTGTGAGACTGAAGAATCTGAATGCTTTTTGCTGTGGGCAAGATCGGTCACTGTACAAATATCTACATGTCTGTATCAAGGTTTACTGACTTGAGGTTATAAAAGTAGTACTGTCTGGACCTGTCATTGTTGTACTGTCTGGACCTGTCCTACACTTGAGGAAGCATTGAAAGAAATATATATCAGTTTACATTCTACTTACTTTTCAAATTTAAAAACAAATTGCTACCTCTGTACAGTATAGAGTCGACATTTTGAAAAATAAAACAAACCCAAAAAATGATGGTAAAGAGTTGATGACTGACATTACTACCCAACAGCGGTCTCAGTTTTGGTGGGTAGTGCGGGATTTTGAGGGGATTGGATGTAGAATTTCCTATAGAGCTGGGAAGGGGGTTTGGGTGGAACAGAGTTCACTTATTTTTACATGTGAAAAAGTCCAAATGTATGCACAGGGACTAAAATCCCCGACCAAAAATAAATACAAGACTATCAGAACTCAGCGGACAGTCTCTGACTTCCAGGGAGATGTTGGTGCAGCTGATGGCTCTCCTGCAGGTTACGAAGATTGAGCCTTTCAAGCAGGAAGGGTGTGAAGATAACTGTGATCTATATTGTACATACACATCTCCATATGCTACACTTGGGGAATTCCCAAAAGAAAGCCTGTTTACTTTTCTACCAAAAATAAAACATTTTTGAGCATAAGGCCCCTTTCACACGGCTCCGTTCCTTCGATGGAGCCGTTCTGCTCAGTGGTGGATGGATCTGCCGATCCCCACTGAGCAGGCGGATGACAGCTCTGTCTCCGCTCTGTGTGCGGAGATGGAGGTGTCAGATCCCTGCTGTTCTCTATGGGGGAATCGGATGAGAACAGACCGCCAATCCGCCAGACGGATGGAAAATAGGCTTTCCATCCGTCCGGATTTGGATCAGATCGGATGTCAGTGGACATGTCTCCGCTGACATCCACTGCCCCATAAAGATGCATGGGGCATCCGTTCTGAATGGTCCGCATGTGTGAAAGGGGCCTTAGTGTCTTAATGTCATGGGGTTTCTCCTTTAAAGCTGGACTCCAGGCAAAAAAATATCACAAATTAAAGCAGTTATGTATTCATTAACATTATGAAATGTGTTTTTAAATACAACTATTATTAGGACGTTTTTACAGCGGCTGTTTTTGGCGTCAGACGTTTTTTTTCTGCAGTCAGTAAACTCTCCAGCATGTTATCCTATGTGTCCATGCACACATGGGCTGTTATCAGCAGTTTTTGGCAGGAGCGTTTTCTGGCTGTAAACCCCCAGAGCCAGTGGGTTTTAGGAGGCGTTTTTCAGCTGTAAAAATGCTCTAACTCCGATAAAAGCTTAAAAACGCTGAAAAACGCCAAAAAACGCGGCTTTTCTGCATGTATCAACATTTTGGAGCCATAAGCTTTTGTGGGAATATAGTTTTGCTAAAAAAAAAAGCTAAAAAAACGCTACAGCTGAATAAAGCTGCTGCAATAAAAGCTGAAAAACTCCTGCTATAGGTACAGCTTTCTACTGACGTTTTGATAACTTCCAGTGTGCATGAGGCCTTAGTGCCCATTCACACTACCGCGACTTGTCAGGCGACTGGTCAGCCTGACAAGTCTCGGTCCATGCAGTGCTACGGGAACCGTTCTAATAGGAGCGACTCAAGTCGCTCCGACTTAGAAAATAGTTCCTGTACTACTTCGGGGCGACTTGCATTGACATTCATTATATGAAGTCCGTGCAAGTCGCGCCGAAGTCGCGGTGCACGCGACTTCACAGGTCGCCCCCGAAGTCGTGCCGCGGTAGTGTGAACCGGCACTTAGGCTCTGTCTTTATATCAGTCTCTTCTTTTTCCCTACACAGCAGCGCCAAGACAAGGGAGAAGGTAAGCCAGTATTAGGAATCAATCAGCTGTGCTGCTTGCAAACGTCTTGACAAGGAATATCCTGAAAAGAGGAGAGCAGAGGTTAATCTGCTACTCCTTCACTAGCCAGTCACAGACTGGCAAAAGCAAGGTGACCTACCCAGATAGCAAGGATAACTTGCCACACATTGGTAAGTTTGTTAACTTGCTGTACATTTTCACTAGCAAGTTGTACACTTGCAGAACACTTGATAGCACAAGTTCTAGTTTACACTTTTCCAATCTGCAGCAAATTTGCGTGACAAGTCTCTAACAAGAGCAAAGTTGCAGTGGTGAGTCCACAGCAAGAACTCTGCAAGTCTACAGCATAAAAATCAACCACAGTGACCCCTGTGGTGGGATGACTATTAAGCCTCGTACACACGCAACGAATTTCCGCCGACCGGTCGTCCGTCTTTTGTCCAGAGTGGTGTCTGTTGGTTGGAATGTGCTCTAGACTGCACACGAATTTTCCCGTACGACAGAATTCTACTTCATGTCATGTGTTGGATTGCTTTGTATGTGTTCTTTCTCTCTGAGCATGCCTAGTCTTGCTCCTAAGATTTTTCCCCATCGAAATCTGTACTAATGAGACGAAAATCGGACGTGTTTTGATGGTCGACAAAAATTTTATAGCCTGCACACCAGGATTTTTTCAGACGAAAAGTCGGAGTCGGTTGTCGGAAGCACCATACTAACAAGCCGAACGGTCGTCGGACAAAATTTCTCGGCCGAATTTCTTCTCTTGTGTACGGGGCTTTACTATTGCACAACATAACTGAACCAGAACTTACAGCAAACTTGCAGAATGTTTGCAAAGCAAGTTGATCTGGAGTCATGCAATGCAGACTTGCTGCAAATTGTACAACAAACTTATGAAGTCTGGCAAGTCTAGCAATAGCTTAAGAAGTCATTTTCAAACTTGCAGCTCATCTGCTTGCTATCTGGATACCTGTATGGCCTAACTGCGGGTAAAGAAAAGCTAGGTCACCAAAATGGCTGTGTTATCTGGCAGGGCTTTTTAAATCTCAGGACCAGATGGTCAAAAATAAAACCCTTCAGAAGCTAAAATAGCTTTGTATTTCAACTATGTGCTTGGAGTTCAGCTTTAAATTCCTGGATTGCGTATTATTTCCGCAAGTAAGACAAAGCGCTTTGAGAGCTTTTCTTATTCTCCTTTAAAAACAAGGCTTCAGAGTCAATATCAGTATTCATAATAATTCATGATAATTCTGTTGTTTTAGCTTTGTTGACACTTCGAGGCTTGCAGGTCCACTTCCTGCTGAGACAAAAACATTCCCACAGGAAGTCCAAGCAAGCATGGGTCTGTTTTATGTCTCTCCATAAAAAACAGGCTTACTTTTTAATTATCATCACAAAACTAAGTGAAAAATCATCTGGCTTTAACATTCCCTGCTTTAGAACCCTTACGATGGTTTTTTCCTGGCCAATGTAAACAATTTTAATACCTTGGTTGGATAACAGTTGTACATGTTGAAGTGATCAGAAGAAATTAGCTCTTGAGAAAAACATTGTGAGAACAGTTTGCCCCGCTATACATGGTATGACATTTTCAAGTGATGGGACATGCTTGATTTCCGCAGTTATGATTTACTCTTGTGGCACTTTTCCACTGCAAGTACCGGCTTGGCTCCACTCGGCCCTGCTTGGCCCTGTTTGGTTTTCCACTGCATGATACCGCATGGTACGGCGTTGGAACGGTTTGGTACGGTTTGCTTTTCCACTAAAGTAAGGTGGGTGGGATAACAACAATTCTCTGACCAATCGGTGGCTAGTAGTGACAAACAGTCAAGGCAAGTTACAGTACTTTGGCTATCTACAACCCATCCAGCTTCCCAAATTCTATCTGTCTGGATTTACCCCTTCAGCGGTGAAGACATCCTTCGATGCCTTGTTGCCTTGAGTGCTTTTTTCCTGTTGGGACTGTTCTATTCATATGAGTAAGGTCCAACTTACCTTCCCTGTGCCACTAGGTCCCATCACATGCACCTTGACACAACCCGGGTTGTTGCAGCATATCCCATGATGTTTTTAATGCTATGTATTTTTCAACTGTCATGTGTGTTATACCGTGAGTCACCTTAATGTGTGTATTTTGATCCTCAATAAAATGTACTTTTCACCCATGTTCTGATGCCCTTAGTTGACCCTCCAGGAGAACCCTTGTGTCTCCAGTCCTTTGTAGTTTAGAAACAGTCAAGGCTGCATGCAAAGGATTGTGGGATATGGTACTGGTACGGCCCTCTTGGAACCACAACTGAGGTGGTATTGTTTAAGTGAGCCGTACGGTTCGGTTCCATGTAGTGGAAAAGTGCCGCCGTACCGAACCGTTCCAACGCCGTACCATGCGGTACCATGCAGTGGAAAAGCGCCATTGGTAAGTATATATTGGTAGCTCCCTAGCTGAGGTTTTGTTTGACCGTAATCAATGGCAAAAGTATTAGAATTATGATGCCATACATGTTCAAATTAAGTGCAGATAGAGATTGTTCCTCTGCTAATTTGGCCATATTTAGGCTGTCCTGACTTTCAAGGCTGATAGATATCTCTGAATAAAAAATGCAGGGATGGTAGGTGCAATACTTTGTGAACCACATTGACATATGTATGCCCTGCTAAGACAAAATCTATGGAGCTGGATACTCCTAAACTGTAAGGCTTGGTTCGCACATATGCGAATTGGATGCATTTTTCACCGTATCCAATTTGCATAATATGTGAACCAGGCTGGCTTTCAATTAAGCAGGTTCACATATATGAGGGCCTGTTGTAGTGCGAATTAAAAAAGGGTCCTGTGCATTTTTCAGTCCGGTTCTGGTGCAATTTAAGTGTCAAATTAGCACCTGAATCGCACCTGAACCCCTAAGAAACCGGCCCCACATATATGTGACCCCAGCCTAAGAGCCAACTGGGAAATACAATTTTGTTTCATAAGATAAGGTAAGACAGTAAGGTCCTGAGTCAACATGCTTTAGGCTTGTGTCAATGGAAGCAGTTTCATAGTTCATTGACAGGTGCAACCGGCCTGCTGATGACCTTCCTCTGACCTGCATTTCCATAGGCTTGTATGGGATTGCAAATCCAGTTTGAGCAGAGAAAAGCCTAATAACCTAGGCCTCAATAGTTATTTTTGAGAAAGGCACTTTGATATTTCAAATGTTAGTTTTTGAGACTGGTTGTAGACTATAGGATATGTAGCTTCACACCCTAAACGATTCAGATGTCTCTTTGGTCCTCTGTCAGGATGCTAACTTGAATATTTATTCCCACCTAAAATTTGGTAAGAGATCATGTTCAATGTGTCAAACACATGCCACATTGATGTCTGCCAGCACGTGGTTAGAAGTACTTTGGTGGGCACAGGGACACAACTGTCCTGTCAAAGTTTATGACTTGCTCTTTATGCTCTTAACAAACTCTGTTGGCCACGAAGATCATAAGCATTTCCTTTTCACTAGCCATGGACATATAAGAACATACCTGTACAAGGCTTAATGTGCCATATGGTACATGATTTCTATCATACCTGTACAAGGCTTAATGTGCCATATGGTACATGATTTCTATCATACCTGTACAAGGCTTAATGTGCCATATGGTACATGATTTCTATCATACCTGTACAAGGCTTAATGTGCCATATGGTACATGATTTCTATCATACCTGTACAAGGCTTAATGTGCCATATGGTACATGATTTCTATCATACCTGTACAAGGCTTAATGTGCCATATGGTACATGATTTCTATCATACCTGTACAAGGCTTAATGTGCCATATGGTACATGATTTCTATCATACCTGTACAAGGCTTAATGTGCCATATGGTACACGATTTCTATCATACCTGTACAAGGCTTAATGTGCCATATGGTACACGATTTCTATCATACCTGTACAAGGCTTAATGTGCCATATGGTACATGATTTCTATCATACCTGTACAAGGCTTAATGTGCCACATGGTACATGATTTCTATCATACCTGTACAAGGCTTAATGTGCCATATGGTACACGATTTCTATCATACCTGTACAAGGCTTAATGTGCCAAATGGTACATGATTTCTATCATGCCATCATACCTGCACAAGGCTTAATGTGCCAAATGGTACATGATTTCTATCATACCTGCACAAGGCTTAATGTGCCATATGGTACATGATTTCTATCATACCTGTACAAGGCTTAATGTGCCATATGGTACATGATTTCTATCAAAGCCAGGAAGAAGATCCCTCTACTTTTTAGAACTGAAAAGTCCATCATTTTGGTGGCTTTTTATGTTGGCTCTTGGGGTTTTTCCAGCCCCGTCTTAAGTGGGGTACACACTAGTAGAAAATCTGCTGAAAGTTCCCGTCCGAGGTAAAATCGTACGATTTTCGGCTAGCGTGTACACAACTTACAGCCGATGCCGACATTTTCAACGAAAAACAACAGAGGGACAAACACCAAAATTTTTATCGTCCATCCCCAGACGACCAATTTCCGTTGTGTATGTGTACATGTGTACATGTGTATGCAGTACGTCCGCGAAAAATCGGATACGAAAGACCGCGCATGATCTGAAGTTGCTGACGACCCGGAAGTCTAGGAACAAATGTCCCAAAAAAAAAAAAAAAAAATCGGACGAGAAATTTCAGAAACATTATGCACTGTCAATTAAAAACGGTTATGACCGCTGAGCATGAGAGAGAAAAATCAGGGGATATTTCGTCCGATTTTCATCAAGTGTGTACAAGCCTTTAAGTGCAGTATGTTATCAGCCAGAATCACTGTATATAAATACCCAAAAAGTGCTTCTTGACAAGAACAGCATACAATTGATACCAATTTACTCTCTTCTCTTGTGGAAGAAAACAATACATATTACCTATTGCATTTATGTGCCAGAAATACTGTTCCATAGTCTTCTATACAGAAATCAAATGAGAAAAATGGACACTTTAATATCAACAACTAGTGGGCTTCTGCAGTTCTTGCAACCTTTAAAATAACCGGATTGCCTTCCCGCTTGGCACTTTATGCTGCAAGACAATCATGATGCTAAATATTTTTTAACTTAGATCTGCATTCATTTAGGGAGTGTTGAGTCATTTTTTTTCTACCACATACAGAATAATTACTTTTATATCCTCTAAATAAAGTGCCTATAGGGACTTCACAATACTTACATAATTTTCACATTAAGCCTCTGTCATACTGGATTGTTCTGTAATGTATACAAAAGTAAACCAGAGTGCTGAATACTTTTGAGAACTTTCCCTTTACAGGACATAGCCCTCAAATCTGGCAGGTAATGGGGTTCAGCCAGAAATATGAGGAAATGTAATTAGACAACATAGAAATACCTTCCTGGCCAACTACCTTCTGATGGGTACCTAAGTCCAGACACCACATTCGTGGTTGTCATTTCATTTCGAACAACCGCCATCAGAATGTTGAGGTGTTTATAATCAGAAACCCCTGAACGACAACTTTCTCACACAAATGTATTGCAGTCCTTTATAATTGGTGAAGTGGGAAAATAGTGTTTTTGTGTGCAGCGGTCCAGGGAGCTGGAACTACGTATATGTAGCATACACCTGTCGGGAGTCCTATTTCTGCGCAAACAGCTCCAGCAACAAAGAACCCTCAGAAACTCTCTTCTCATATCTCTGCTCCTCAGAGTGTAAATAATAGGGTTCAGTGCCGAATTCAAGGTGGCCAACCCAAAAAAGTAGTCAGCTTTGTAAAGAATGTTGCAGGATTTCACTTTGCATGACACATCCATGAGGAGAATAGTGAAGGCAGGTAGCCAACACATAATAAAAACTCCAAGAACTATCGTAACTGTTTTTAAGAGGGCAAGTGTCTGTGGTGCTGCTATCTCTGCATGGCTGGATTTAACCACGCAATATATACGGACATAAAATATAACAATGGATAAAAGTATAGCGGTGAAGATAGTTACTACAAACAGAATGTACTTTTTGGCATATAGGGGAAAAACAAAGGAGCACTCATCCAAGTTTCCAATACAGTTCCAGCCAATGATAGGTAAGCCCCCAATTACCATCGAGATAACCCAGCAAGCTCCAATCAAGAGGATCATCCTACAGTTCCTGTCGCTGCTGTAGACCTTGACCTTGGTGATGGCCACATGTCTCTCAATGGCAATGGCCAACAGACTAAAGACAGATGCAGCCAGGGTTGTGAATGCCGTGCCCTCACGGATGAACCATGATACAGGAGTCAAGGTGAAGGTCATTCTGCCGGAGAGCAAGATATTGGCAATGTAGGCGCATCCCGTAAGGAGGTCAGAAAATGCCAGATTTCCAATAAAGAAGAACATGGCAGAGTGGAACTTCTTGTTGCGCAATACGGCAATGAGGACAAGAATATTCTCCAGAATAATGATGCAGCAGATGATGATAAATATGATGGAGATTACTGAACGGGAAGGGTTGTCTTTATGTAGCCCCTTGGTGTAGTTATAATGTTCCAAAATCTTGGATACATTCAAGTAATGTTGATAGATGCTCATCTTGGCAGTTGTGTTAAGCCCGGTGTATGGAATCACACCCTGCATGGATCAGCGTTGAGCCATAAAAGAAACATTTAGTCCATTCTACGCTAAAAATTTCTTGGAGTGTCTGGAATAAAAAATATAAAGGAAAAGAGTTAGCAGGGTGACAAAGAAAGAATATTAAACTGGTTATACAGGACTATATCTGCAAGCAGAGCTGCTGTTAGAAATCGCGGGGCCCCGTACAGACTACCTGGCAGGGCCCCCCCAAGAAAATATTAAAGATATATTTAGCTAAAATTCCAACAAAATCACTATTATCAGACACAAATATAACATAACTCGCATAATTCCTGCTAAATCTAAAAAAAAAAAACGATGTTAAATAAAAAAAAGATGATGAAATGAGAAAAATATACAGGCTGGGCAGTTGGAGCTCAGTGATCTCTCTCAGAGAGAGAGAGAAACAAAGTTACAATTTACAAATAAACTCCTGAGCAGAGATAACATTAGAGCCAGTGCTGGGAGGGGGGGCCCACACAAGGGATGGGGATTAGTGAGTGACAACTGTCTCTTTCTCAACAGGTAAAAGCTGATAGCAGGGAGAGGGACAGATCAGATTCAGGTGCTGGAGGAAGATTTCTGTATTTGTTGTCCATCACTAATCCCCCTCTCTGTGTGGGCCCCCCTGTGTGCTCGGGCCCCCTACAAGAGGGCTGGTGGTCCCCCCCTATCAGCGGCCCTGTCTGCAAGTACGATGCACCCTGTACTGTCAAACTAATGAGAGGAACAACTGCGTTGACTGTTTCTGGTAGTCCTCTACAAAATGCCAATTTGTAATGCATTAGTTAGTGGTTACTCTCATTGATATAGCCCTGCAAAGCCTCCTACATGGGCCTGCAATAAAATTCTGACAAACATTCTAAATCTTCTGTACTCTACGAGACAAATTGTCTTTATTGCTCCCTTTATCCACATTGGGGGAATTATTATTATTATAATACAGGATTTATATAGCGCCAAGTTTGCGCAGCGCTTTACAACGTTAGGGCAGACAGTACAGTTACAATACAATTCAATACAGGTGGAATCAGAGGACCCGGCTTCTTAGGAATTTCCCTTATTTCATGTTTTGTCTGCTACCAGTCTAACATTTTCCCCTACTTTCTCTTCTCTCTGATGCCTGTCAGCTAGACAGGAAATAAGGTAATGTCACTCAAATGGTGACACAGTAATATACCACTTCTGCTCTTTTAATTAACAAAAAGTTTTGGCTAGTCTTTAACTCAGAGGTCATTGACACCCACATGACACCAATTTCAACAGTTTCAGTATTCGTCAGTTTATTTGGCAATAACTATGAACTTTTAACCTAAAAACTTTTAATTGGTACAACAGTTTAACAGAAATACTGCGGCAGGCTGGCCCTCCTGCGCGAATCGCCGTAGGTATAAGTTGGTCGCGCGCCTGCAGCTAGGGGGCGAGCGCGTAGCACCGGCAGCGCGCTCCCGCCCCCATTCGGCAGTGGGGACTCCGATGCACGGGGCAGGCGGCTCCGATTGCCGCCTGGCACCCGCGATCGCTCCCTGCTGAGAGAGAAGGACGGTCAGCTGTTGTAAACGCAGCTGACCGTTCTTCTCCCTGGAATGATCACAGAGCGCCTGTGCTCCTTCTATGTAGGATCACAGGTCTCTGTGATCATTTCACAAGTCCTGCCCCCATACAGTTAGAAACATGCCCCTAGGTACACATTTAACCCTTTGATCGCCCCTGTGTTCACCCCTTCTCTGCCAATGGCATTATTACAATAAGAGTACATTTTTAGCACTGATTACTGTAGTAATGTCACTGGTCCCCCCCAAAAGTGTCAAAAATGTCAGTTATTGGTCTGATCTGTCCACCGCAATGTCGCAGTCCCGCAAAAAATCGCAGATCGCCGTCATTGTTAGTAAAAAGAATTACATCTACCAAAAATATGTAGCAAACAACAAATTGGCCTAAAATGTTAAAAAATTTAGATTTTTAATTTTTTGGGAATGTTTTATAGCAAAATGTGAAAATTGTTTTTTTTTTTTTTTCAGAATTGTCGCTCTATTTTTGTTTATAGCGCAAAAAATAAAAATTGCACAGGTGATCAAATACCACCAAAAGAAAGCTCTGTTTGTGGGGAAAAAGGACATCAATTTTATTTAGATATAGCATTTTTTTAACTGTGTACTGCTATCTTTAATATAATTCTAGGTCATAGAAAGAAATGCCGTTACAGCTGGGACTGACCTAGCATTTTATTATAAACAAACCCATGTGATCGCTATCTCACATAGTGATCACATTACCAGGAACAATGCTGACTGTTAATGGCAAACCGGAGCTGTCAGTGACAGCCATGTCTCACAACTAGTAGTAAAGAGAACACAGTAACTGTATGTTATCCCTACATGAGACCATTCATGGGGAAGTGGTTAACACAGAGGAATAGAATGCTTCTGTTTATTGGTGGCTTTGAGCGCCACAACTTTTTCTGATGAAAGGGAGCAAAAGGCAGGTAGGCATATCTCTGAAACTGGGGAGATATTTAGCTGTGCTTAAAATGTCAATAAACCCACATCATAAAAAAAACTATCAATAAATGGTGTATTACATGCTGTTCATGCTCACTCAGTCACTATGGGATTTGTTTTCTGTATTCCGCAAAAAACCTGGTTGATCCTGCTGCTCTCTATCTCCCCCTAGTGTTCATGTCCCCAATTCAGCTAGGGATTTTGAAGCTGTGGTGGCAACTCTGCACATGCTCAGTTTTGAGTGAGTTTCTATGCTGAGCATTTCCTTCCTATCACATTTGAGCAGCCCAGGTGACTATAGAGTCCCACATGAGGGCATATACACAGTGGTAAATGACAGCCCACTCCCTCCGTCCTCCTCCATGCCCATTAACCAGCTAAACACAATGGGGGAAAGGGGTATTACATGTGCTTTGCCTCCCCCTTATTCTAAGACACAGGCAAGAGTTTTTTTTTTTCTTTATTAAAATAACTATAGTGGTGTCATCTATATACAAAAATAGAAGGGACAATGTAAATTGAACAGTGTGTGTTTAGTATCACTTTAAGGTCCCTACCACACAGTGGTTCTCAACTCAAAGTATTAGCGGTATATACTCTTTGCTCCTTTCCGATTCTGGGGCGGAAAAAAAAGGGTCCTGCGTGAGTTTGGTGCGAATGCGGTGCGATTTGAGCCATACAAATCCATGGCTCAAATCGCACCCCAGAGACACCGCTTGTAATGGGCTGCGATTACTGTGGAAATGACATGCAGTGTCCCCCAACACATCAGTGTGAACCCGGGCTTAGCAAAGTTTGAAATTAGAAGCATCACTTACCTTGCTGATTATTTTATAAGTAAATAGATGATTTGTGTATTTACATTTAAATAATATAGGAAAATAAATGCATCTAAAATTGTATAAAACTTTACATCGGACCAGAAATAACCTTGGTATTTATTTACCCAACAAAACAGGCAACGAGTGCTTTAAAAAGTTATAGATACATTGTAAAAAAATGTGCATAGTCAAAAGAAATCTGCACTGAAAATGTGGAGCGATGTGGAATCAGACATTACTGAGGTCCATATGAAAATGCTACTTGCCTTGCTGTCTCTGGTTTCAGTACTTTCCAAGTCACTGACCAGGAACACATATGCAAATTAGAGAATCAGATTGAAGTCAGAACTCCCTATTCTGCATACTTGTTGACTCCAGACTTAAAACGTGGGCCATAGCCCTGCACTGGATGTGAGGACAGTGAGGGACAGTCTACTGCCAGAGCAAAGAGAAGTGGGTAACCAGGTAAGTAAAAGTGATTTAACAATCCCCCTAGACCACATATGCCAAACACAAGGCCCGCGGGCCGAATCCGGCCCTCCAGGCCTTGTCATGTGGCCTTCTCACCCAGTTTTGGAAATAGAACGTGGAAGAACTCCATTCACCACCTCCAGCTCTCACCCTCTGCTCCCGCTCCCTGCAAAGTGAGGCAGACCCGCCTACAAAGGGAGGTACTACAGCAAGCCAAGGTAGGGGAGAGAGATGCAAGGCAGCTTCAGCTTTACAGTGCCCCTAAACCCTGCACTCTGTACATAGCACACCCCTGAGCTCTGTATGTAATACACTCCTTCACTATGTACACAGCGCACTCCTGAGCTCTGAACTCTATATGTAATGCACTCCTGAATCCTGCACTCTGTTCACAGAGCGCACTCCTGAGCTATGCACTCTGTACATTGCATAATCCTGAGCTCTGCACTCTATACGTAATGCACTCCTGAACCCTGCACTCTGCACATTGCATAATCCTAAAATCTGGACTCTATCTGTAATGCACTCCTGAACCCTGCACTCTATACACTGCATAATCCTGAGCTCTGGACTCTATCTGTAATGCACTCCTGAACCCTGCACTCTATACACTGCATAATCCTGAGCTCTGGACTCTATCTGTAATGCACTCCTGAACCCTGCACTCTACAAAGCATAATCCTGAGCTCTGGACTATCTGTAATGTACTCCTGAACCCTGCACTCAGTACAAAGCATAATCATGGGCTCTGCACTTTGTACGTAACACACTCCTGAACTCAGCACTCTTTATGTAGCGCACTCCAGATACAACCGGCCCTTTGAGGGCAACCATACTGCTGATGCAGCCCGCAATGAAATTGAGTTTGACACCCCTGCCCTAGACCAACCATTCTCAACCTTTTTAAGCACAAAGGACCCCTAAAATAATTTTTAGGTCTTAGTGAACCCTTACTCAAAGCAATTAATTATTCTGGAGTCAATGCAAAAGAGTATGTTTACTTTTGGGATTTAAAGTGAAGCTTTAGCCAGAAAATAAGTCCTGCTAGATGACTTCAGGCTGGCCCTTTTTGTAGGTATAGCTATGTAGAGCATTAAAAATTAAGTGCCTATACTGTTTAAAATCCAGTAATACATCCTCTCACCTGCTCTGCACATGCTCAGTTGCTCTACATTTTTCGGCACTGTGCTGAAAATGTAGAGGTCGATCTGCTGACAGCCTAAATATTTACTGCTGCTCAGGGGCTCTGGACTTCAGCAAAATGGCAGCTTCCAACAAGAAGAAATAGGAACAATACTGGAGACAATTTACAGCACACACTAATTTTGGTAGCATAATTATTAATGTGGAATGTGTGTTTCGTGCTACAGAAATAATTTTTTATCAAGTTGTCATGGGAAAAGTTCCGCTTTAAAGTATTATAATAATGTGTTTACCTGAGTATGTTTACTTATACTGTTTATGCACTGTACTGTATGTACCAATACTGTATGTGTATATATGTGTAAATGGAATGACATAATTATGTTGCATAGCAGGTACAAATCTATCTGGTTAAGGGAGGTTGCATAAAATTCTAAACCGTTTCCCCAAAATGTAACCCTTTTCCTTTCAAACGACATTCAGCACATTTGCTAATAATAATACTTGAATGGAGAGTGTATGGTAAATGGAGTTTGATGTATTGAGTAGCTATACCCATAGGACCCATATAAGAAATCACACTCACAAATACTCCTCTTATTATCAGCTATGGCAGTACTTTGGCTTGCAGTGACTTACCTGTCATCTGTCTGCCTCCAAGGTGCGATGTGATGCGATCTTGAGTAGGCTGCCTCCTTTCTACTGTATGTGGGTGAACGTGGGTGAAGGAAATATCAGCCTCCGCTACCTGCAACGTGAACAGACATTTCATTACACTGCAGCCACCGGGGACTTCCTATTCTTTGGATACATGATACGCTTCATTGCACTTTCTGGTAAAACCCCAAACTCTGTCTATAACAGCTGTCATCACACATGTACAGTACGTAACCTTTTAACATGTCACGTAGGACACGGCTTTTTGTTTCTTTTTACGATAAACTCTGATCATACATCTCGGTGGGCTTTCAGCAGAAGAGAAAACTGTTCCTGATAAAATACACATGAAGAATAAATGGTGTAATGATCCGACTCCCAGGCAGCTGGCAAGCTTCTCACACATTGGTTGCCAACCATAATGACAGGACTCGGTGCCCTGATTGGGAATGACTCACAGGTACCAGCTTTACCAGCGCTGATCTTTAATGCTAAAGAATGCCTTTTAACAGAGGTGGCTTTATTGAATCATTTGGCGCTTTTCCACTGCATAGAACCGTACCGGCTCGGCACGCTTTTGTGCTTTTCCACTGCGGTACCGCATGGTATAGGGTCGGAACGGTTCGGTACGGTACGGTATAGGTTTGCTTTTCCACTGCATGGAACCGAACGGTACGGCTCTGAAAAAACAGTACCTACTCGATTGTGGTTCCAACAGGTACCAAACTGGTACCATATCCCACAATCCTTTGCATGCAGTCACTACTAGCCACTGATTGGTCAGAGAATCACACCCACCCCGTTGTTATCCCACCCACTTAACTTTAGTACTACTTTAGTGGAAAAGCAAACCTATACCGTACCGTACCGAACCGTTCCGACACTATACCATGCGGTACCGCAGTGGAAAAGCAAACCGGGCCAAGCAGGGCCGAGTAGAGCCGAGCAGGTACTAGCCGGTACTTGCAGTGGAAAAGTGCCAATTGATCACACATTTTTCTCAGTGCAATAGGTTACAATTACATATAAATTCTTACAATGTATGTAAAGGGGAAACAAAAACAAAATATATATATATATACACACACACACTATATTGTCAAAAGTATTGGGACACTTGCCTTTACACGCACATGAGCTTTAATGGAATCCCTAGTCTGTAGGGTTAATATTGAGTTGGCCTACTCATCGCAGCTATAACAGCTTCAACTCTTCTGGCTGTCCACAAGGTTTAGGAGTGTGTCTATGGGAATGTTTGATCATTCTTCCAGAAGCGCATTTGTGAGGTCAGACACTGATGTTGGACAAGAAGTCTCCACTCTAATTCACCCCAAAGGTGTTCTATCAGGTTGAGGTCAGGACTCTGTGCAGGCCAGTCAAGTTTTCCTGCCCCAAACTCGCTCATTCATGTGTTTATGGACCTTGATTTGTGCACTGGTCCAAATCATTTGGTGGAGGGGGGGGGGGGGTTATGGTGTGGGGTTGTTTTTCAGGGGTTGGGCTTGGCCCCTTAGTTCCAGTGAAGAGAACTCTTAAGGCATCAACATACCAAGACATTTTGGACAATTTAATGCTCCCAACTTTGTGGGAACAGTTTGGGGATGACCCTTTCCTGTTCCAACATGACTGCCCACCAGTGCACTAAGTGATTTTCTGATTGCGTGTATGGGCCTTTACACCAGTGTTTCGTTAAAAAACCCTACCTGTGAAAATTCCCTACCCTCGTCACTTCCGGTGAGGGTACGCCAGGCATCAGCTGAGCCGCTTCACAGTGCGCATGCGCGCAAAGTAAATGATCTCGGCTTCAGTGAAAAAACCCTACCCTCCTTCCCAGTCCTTAAAGCGGCGGCTTCCCGTGAAAATACCCTACCCTCGTTCCCCGGCGGGTCCAGAAAAATTTAAAAGTGCCTCCTAACGGACAAAAATGTATATATAGTAATCGAAATGGAATGATAAAAAAAATATATTTCTATATTTTAAATTTTCCTCCATTAGGAGACACTTTTACATTTTCCTCGACCTGCTGGGGAACGAGGGTACGGTATTTTCACGGGAAGCCGACATCATTTGCTAACCCAACGCTTTAAGCACTGGGAACGAGGGTAGGGTATTTTCACGGGAAGCCATTGTGCCGTTGTAATGTTAAAAAAACCTTGCCCGTGAAAATTCCCTACCCTCGTCACTTCCGGTGTGAGCCGATCATTTACTGCCTGAGCATGCGCACTGGGAAGCGACTCAGCTGATGCATGACGTACGTGCACCGGAAGTGATGAGGGTAGGGAATTTTCACGGGCTAGGGTTTTTTAACATTACACCGGCCCTCCTAAAGTCTAAGGGACAGTAAACTGGCTCTTTGTTTAGAACGTTTGGAGAGAGCTGTCCTATATGTCTTTCATGTATGCCTCAAATTGTTCACCTGGGATTACCTAGAATCACAATTTATTTCTCTTCTGTAGACCAACTCAATAAGCAACAGAAAGACCCAAGGAGAAAGGTCATAGGTGTAGGACAGGGATATGCAAACTGTGGCCTTCCAGCTGTTGGAAAACTACAAGTCCCATCATGCCTGCCTCTGAGTGTCATGCTTGTGGCTGTCAGAGTCTTGCTATGCCTCATGGGACTTGTAGTTCTTCAACATCTGGAGGGCCAGAGTTTGAATATCCGTGGTGTAGGAGGATGCAAAAGCCGTAGGCTTGAGCTTTCATGGCCAACCTACAAATCTTCCTTTACATCATTTCTAAGTAAGCCATATCAGGGATCTTTTATCATACGTAACATTCTTCAGTATGGAATGTTTAGCTTACATTGTAAGTGATCTTGGTTTATGGAGACTTCTACATCCAGCAGAACAGCCTCCACATAAGATGATGGATACTCGGGAAGGGAATTTGCTAGATAATGTGCAATGTAGCACATCTCAGGAGTTGTGTGGGAAATAGCTCTTCTGATAACGTCTTGCCGTTTATATTTTACTCACAAACTGTTTGCTTTGTGGCGGTAAGCATGTGGTGTCCTCTTTAATGTTTTCTGTGAAAAATTCTCTTTTCATGCACAGGCAGCTTGGATATCAAAGGCTTCATATTGTGGATGAATATTTTACATACTAGGAGATAAGCTCATGTGGGTAGGGAGATGGTGGTGGGGAGGGGTCGCTCTATCCTCTACGCTAGTCTTTAGACTTAGGCAAAGAAATGTTTTGGATGAAGTGGGGGGGGGGGGGGGCTGTCAGGTTTTTGTTGCTGTGTCCCTATTGGAGAGATTTGCTGCCCATCATGTCATGGTGAGACGCAGGGCTTTTATTCTCAGACAATGGGTACAGGTACTTCCCCTTTCCGAGTCACCTCTTGTCTCCACCCCTACCCACCCCTGAGCACCGTCCCTTGGTTCCACCACCCATGTAGAGAATACAGAACCAAGTATCATTTTTGGTGCTAAGTAGTTTGTATGGAATTTGCTAATAAAAAGGTAGTAAAACAGATCCCCTGCAGCCAACAACAGACCCCCACAGCAACATTAGATCTCCCTAGTAAGAATTGATCCTTCCCAGAAACAATAGATCCCTCCCAGAAACAATAGATCCCTCCTAGCAACTATAGATCCCCCAGGAACAACAGATACCCTCAGCAACAATAGATCCCTCCCAGAAACAATAGATCCATCGCGGCATCAATAGATCTGCCCAGCAAAAATATATGCCTACCAGCAACTATAGATTCCCCAGGAACAATAGATACCCTCAGCAACAATAGATCCCTCCCAGAAACAATAGATCCATCCCGGCATCAATAGATCTGCCCAGCAAAAAAATATGCCTACCAGCAACTATAGATCCCCCAGGAACTATAGATACCCTCAGCAACAATAGATCCCTCCCAAAAACTATAGACCCCTCCCAGAAACAATAGATCCCTCCCGACATCAATAGATCTGCCCAGCAAAAATATATGCCTACCAGCAACTATAGATCCCCAGAAACCTTAGATACCCTCAGCAACAATAGATCCCTCCCAGCAACTATAGATCCCCATAGCAACAAAAGACCCATTTAGAAACAATGGATCTCCCCAGTAACAATGGATCCCTCCCAGCAACTATACATCGCCATAGCAACAATAGACTCATTTAGAAACAATGGATCTCCCCAGCAACAATGGATCCCTCAAGGCAACTATAGAAGCCCATAGCAACAATAGATCCATTTAGAAACAATTGATCTCCCCAGCAACAATGGATCCCTCCGAGCAACTACATATCCCCACAGCAGCAATAGATCCATTCAGCAACAATAGTCCCCCTTTAGCAACAATAGACCCCCCACAGCAAAATACTCCCAGAAACAATAGATCTCCCAGTATCCAGCATCAATAGACTCTTCAGCAGCCAGCAACAATAGACCCGCCTCAACAGTAGATCTCTCCCATAAACAATTGAACCCCCAGAAGCAATAGATTTCCCCCACCAGCAGCAATAGACCTTCCCAGCAACTATAGACCCCCCCCCCAGCGACAAAAGATCCCCCAGCCGCCAGCATCGATAGACCCTCCAGCACATCACAGCACCTGTGGCATAATATACATTTAATGCTGGAGGTGCCGGTGTTCTGTCAGATTAGGAAACCGGTCCGATCCGGTAATGGAAGTGACATTCTGTCACCTGACTGACCAAAAATACTCACTGCGCATACATTCCACCGATAATAGATTTCCTAATCTGACAGAACACGAAGGCGGCAGGACATCACGTTACACCCAGCCAAGCCTTGAATGTCACACTTATTTTAGCAGTAAACTGAGCTTATATACTGAAATACAATATTCTGAAATCTGTCAAACTGTTCTGATGTTGAATTTAAAAAGCAGAGGCAAGCCTGTAGTGAGTAGGTGGTGACGGTCATCTTGGTACACCCCGTAGTGCTCAGCGCCAAACTTATAGTCATAAGGGACATTTTTCGTCACCCTCACTCGGTCGCAGTGAAATACTGTATGACAATTGGCAGCGACACGACACTCGGGTGTGAACCGGCACCATTGAATATCTTGGGAATCTTCATGATAAGCATGGTCACATTTTGGGAAACCCAACCCATGGCACATCTATCAGATAATAATGGGAGCTAAAGGGGGCAGATCTAAGATTAAGCGTGCTACATCACACTTCACAGAGTGTTGTGTTATTGGGGTGCATCTTAAACAGGCTGGTTACATTTTTGGAACCAAGTGGTGGGAGGAGAGAGCAGAGTGACAGTCTTCTGCTTTTCCTTCACTGTCCAGTCACAGGCTGGGGGAGGGACAAGATCCATAAGTGTTATTGAATTGCAGCAGAGGTCTCCTGGCCTCCTAGATAAAGTGGTGCTGTGTGACAGAGCTATGTAAATCTCAGGACTGGATGGACAGAAATGCATATCCTTTGGCAGATAAAACAATTCTAATATTTAGCTGTTTGCCTGGAGTTCAGCTTTATAAAAAAAAAAAAAGTTAAATGCGCTAGATAAGAATATTCCAGAGCCTGAGCTTGCATGCAAACTAACCCCAACATTTACAGGATGATGAAGAGATATAAACTGACAATACACAGAGACTAACAGAGAGATTACCCTAGATCTCACCCAGGTGCTCTGCCTACATGAGAAATGAATCCCACTTACTCCGAGCAGTTCATCTCCCTTGTCTAAGTGACAGGAAGGGGACTTCATTGCGGTGGTGACTGCTGCTCAGTGTCACTGAGACTTTCTGCTACTCATAGTAATTGTTTTAGGGAAAGTCTGCACAGTTAGGCATCCCGGAGCTGTATCAAATAGCTGAAATCTATCCGCATAGGAAATTTATAATTAACAGCAACTAATCTATGATCCCCTTTAACCTCTTAAAGTGTTTTGTATAGAATATGGAAGTTTTTATTATCTATAAGTCCCCATTCACACTATGTGACCGTCGCGGTCCATTGTGTGGTACGGGAACCGTTCTAATAGGAGCGACACAAGTCGCTCCGACTTAGAAAAAGGTTCCTGTACTACTTTGGGGCGACCTGGAGCGACTTGCATAGACTTCCATTATGTGAAGTCCGTGCAAGTCGTGCCGAAGTCGCGCTGCACGCGACTTCACAGGTCGCCCCCGAAGTCGTGCCGCTTCAGTGTGAATGCGGTGTAAGGCCCAGGTTTTTAATAACTGTGTTCCCACTGGGAAGATTTTCTCTCTGTTTCTCCTGCTGACCATCTTCACCAACACGGACATACCTACAAGGGTCGCAGGGGTCACAATTGCAACCTGGCCCAATACTGTAGGGGGCCCTTGCGGCCTCCCTGTACATCTGGATAGGAGGAGCGGCGGGGTGGCTACATATAGAGGAACCAATCTCTCCATTTTCCTGCTGCAGCTGCTGAATGACTGCTTCTCCTCCTCTCCTTCCTGCAGGCATTTAGTGGTTGCAGGAGAAAAATAGAGAGATCATTTTCTCTTTTTGCAGCCACTGTGTTTACTATGCTTCAGTTTGTGAATGAACAAGAAGCTCTGTACAGAGGTATTCCTGTCCATTCATTCAGTGCAGTTGAGGCTGAAGAGAGGGAGATTGAGGGCTGTGTGTCCTCAATCTTCTTTCTCTGTCCCAAAGGTGTAACATCAGAGGTCTGTTTAGACCCCTAATATTTCACCAAAGCTCCACAACAGGGATTAAAAAAAAAATGTAATAAAATAATTAAAAATTATATTGTAAAATAAAATAAAAATGTACATTAAAGAATGGTTAAAAAAAAAAATAAAAATAATAAACTACTAACACACCAGTGGCAGAATTACCAGGGTCACAAAGGTCGCACTTGCGACCAGGGCCTGGCGTTCCGCCACCATGCTCGGAGGAAAGGGCCCCGGCCGGGGGTCAGGGGGAGTCTTATAAGATTTCTTGCATCGGGGCCCTAAAGGTTCTAGCTACGCCAATGTTAACAATAACAGAAAGTGATTAGAAATCCAAAATTATACAGGAGTCACAAGAGCAGGAGGTAAAGGGGAGTCTTTATATAGGGACACCTGTTCCGGTGACAACTGTGCTACTTTGCACATGTTTCTTGGAAGGGCCATCCGGAAGGCCTGCGTAGGCCATGGCACTTTTTTATTTATGCATGCAAATTTGGTTTATTTTGTTTTCTCTGCACAGAGGTGGAGTTTGAAAGGTTTTTTCGGTGGTCTACCCTGATGTTGGAAAAGGAGCTGTGGCCTTTGGGTCTTTTACCCTTCCCCATTCGAGGGTCTCTTTTCGGAAGAGCCTTCTTCAAGTACTTGGAGTACCAACTAAGGAGTGGGATCCACCTAACTTTGGCCTAGGTAGACCAAGATTATCTTGATCCTGTCAGGAACCTTGCACCCTGGGGTTTCAGGAAGTCCTCCTTTCCACTTCAAAGTTTGGTCCTATTCTGTGCCCTGGAGACCTTTTTTGTGTGCTGCAATTTCATGGTTCACTTTTTTGTTCACAAGGATTTGACAAGTACCACACCATGGAGCTCCTTAAGAAAAAATAAAAGAGAAGATAGCGAAGAGAGAAGAGAAGATAGCGAAGAGAGGAGAGAAGAGAAGATAGCGAAGAGAGGAGAGAAAAAAAGCGAAGAGAGGAGAGAAGATAGCGAAGAGAGGAGAGAGAGAAGACAGCGAAGAGAGGAGAGAAGATAGTGAAGAGAGGAGAGAAGAGAAGACAGCGAAGAGAGGAGAGAAGATAGTGAAGAGAGGAGAGAAGAGAAGAAAGCGAATAGAAGAGAGAAGATATCGAAGAGAGGTGAGAAGAGAAGAAAGCGAAGAGAGGAGAGAAGAGAAGAAAGTGAAGAGAAGAGAGAAGAGAAGAAAGCGAAGAGAGAAGAGAAGATAGCGAAGAGAGGAGAGAAGAGAAGACAGCGAAGAGAGGAGAGAAGAGAAGAAAGCGAAGAGAAGTGAGAAGAGAAGATAGCGAAGAGAGGAGAGAAGAGAAGACAGCGAAGAGAGGAGAGAAGAGAAGAAAGCGAAGAGAAGAGAGAAGAGAAGACAGTGAAGAGAAGAGAGAAGAGAAGACAGCGAAGAGAGGAGAGAAGATAGTGAAGAGAGGAGAGAAGAGAAGATAGCGAAGAGAGGAGAGAAGAGAAGATAGCGAAGAGAAGAGAAGATAGCGAAGAGAAGAGAAGATAGCGAAGAGAAGAGAAGATAGCGAAGAGAGGAGAGAAGAGAAGACAGCGAAGAGAGGAGAGAAGAGAAGACAGCGAAGAGAGGAGAGAAGAGAAGATAGCGAAGAGAAGAGAAGATAGCGAAGAGAAGAGAAGACAGCGAAGAGAGGAGAGGAGAGAAGACAGCAAAGAGAGGAGAGAAGAGAAGACAGCAAAGAGAGGAGAGAAGAGAAGATAGCGAAGAGAGAAGAGAAGAGAAGACAGCGAAGAGAGGAGAGAAGGGTGGGGATCAAGAGGTGATCAAATACCACCAAAATAAAGCTCTATTTGTGGGGAAAAAAAGACATCAGTTTTATTTGGGTACAGTGTCGTATGTCCGTGCAATTGTCAGTTAAAATTACCGCAGTGCCGTATTGCAAAAAATGGCCTAGTCATGAAGGGGGGGCAAACCTTCTGGGGATGAAGAGGTTAATTAGGCTTAAAGCCCATTTCTGTTCCAAGGTGAAGTTGGTAAAGCAGAAGATAGAATATCTGCTTCCTCTGCCTCCAAAATCAAATTAATGGTAAAAAAAAACTTTACCAATAAAAGTTTTCACAAAAAAAAAAAAAAAAAAGATAACAAATACACATCATAGTCCTGGATTCTGGGTGGCATGGAAGACAACACTGTGCCTTAAAGCAGGGGTCCCCAATCTTTCCAAACAAAGGTCCAGACTTGTATAAAGTACTCGAAATTTCTACTTGAGTAAAAGTACAAGTGCTCGATCAAAAAATTACTTGAGTAGAAGTGGAAGTGCTCGCAGAAAAAGTTACTTAAGTAGAAGTACTAAAGTATTCAACATTTTTTTTTACTTAAGTATTGCAAGTAGTTTTTTCAAAAAATTTGCTACTTAAGTACTAAAAGTAAAAAGTACCAGTAGTTTTGAAAAAAAATTTCTACTCAAGTACTGAAAGTAGAAGTACAAGTACTGTGTTATGTAGTTATTAAAGAAAGAAGTCAAAAGTATGAACATCATATTGTTTTTATTATTTCAAATGATTTATTCAAATGATTAACCTGTGTTTGTTAGTAGTTTCTTGATGCACTTTAAGCGCTGTAGCACCATTTATTTGTTTGTTTCATATTTTCTTTTTATTGGAAAGATTTGGTATAGCAGCTTTTATTATACACAGCCTTTATTTTCGTATGCGCTGATTTACAAATGACATTATACACACTTTTTTGAGCTTTATGCAACCTGCCATCTACTGTTCTGGCAGTGGTAATTTTTTTAAAAGTAACGAGTAACTATGCAGCACAAAAAAAAAATACTTGAGTAGAAGTATCGAAATCATCGAAAAAATGTAGTGAAGTAAAAGTAGAAGTAGGAGAAAAAAATTCTACTCTAGGAAAGTACAGATACCGCATTTCGGTACTTAAGTACAGTACTTAAGTAGTTCTACTTCGTTACTATACATCTCTGCAAAGGTCCTTTAGACTTTAGGGGGCCTGGATTGTAGTCAGTGGGAGTACAACATTCCCCATCATCAGTGGTGGTAAACAAAGCCCCATTATTGGTATCAGTGGGTAGAATAGAGCACCATTGTTGGTGGTAATGGCAGGAGAAATGCCCCATCTTTTGCATTCATGCTCCATCATTGATGTCAGTGTGAGGAATTGTGCCCCAAGGGCAAATAAAGCTAGGCAGAGGGCCACATCCGGCCCAGGGGCCACAGTTTGGAGACCACTGCCTTAAAGTGTAAAGAAAAAAAAAATAAACGTTTTTTTGTTTTTTTTGTTTTTGATAGAGTGGAGAGATTTTGGTGTATCTGTCGGGTCTTCATGTCTGTCTGAGCCTCCATTAGGGAGATTCACCCTCTCTATTTGTCCTGTTTACAGTTATAATCGAAAAGTGAAAAAAAAAATTCAAAATGTTTGGCTGACACCACAATAAGAATACAGTAAGACCCCGTTCACACAGGGGCGACCCGACTTGCTGGGGCGACCTGTGAAGTGTGACCTCGGCGCGACATGCACGGACTTCATATAATTGAAGTCAATGCAGGTCACCTCCAGGTCGCCCCAAAGTAGTACAGGAACCTTTTTCTAAGTCGGAGCGACTTGTGTCGCTCCTATTAGAACGGGTTCTGTGCTAATCTATGGCAGGCGACCCTGACAAGTCGCGCTAGTGTGAATGGGGACTAAAACCTTGGATTGAGCACATCAAAGTATGCAGACATCTGGGGTAAAGCTGTCCACATAGACCATTCTCCACATCGCCATCAACGTCATCCCTTCCACGCTGCACTCCATGAGTGCTTCAAACCTCGCTTTCAGATCGCTCTACTGCAGGGTAGTCTTCCCGGTCACGACTACAGACTGATGGCGGTAAGAGCTGGCGGTGTGGAGGACGGTTTATGTGGACAACTTTACCCCATATGCCTGCATTCTTAGGGTGTTTTTACACTTGGTGCGATTGCCTGGTCCAAACCGGAGTTCGATTGCTCCCCCCTCCCCCTGCCCCCGATGGACTGTGTTCACATTTTATTTTTGTATCCAAACCACGGTACACTTGTCTCATCAAGCTGCAGCCGGCGGGTACTCATGTTGCTTGGCAACCGCTGTAAACGAGAAGGTGCCAAAATGGATAGAATTGCTTGCTTTGGTACGATTGCGTTCTCATCAGAAGCGAACCGTACTGGAGTTCACATGAACCGAACCCTAGACCACCCTTTTTAAGTGGACTCGGGTACGGTTCGCGGGTACACACCCGAGTTCAAAGACAGTGTTCACATCATCAAAAAGAACCGAATTCCGACGTCAATCGAACCCGGGTGCGCACCAAAAGTGCTAGTGTGAAAACGCCCTTAGATGTGCCTGTTTAACCACTTTGCCGCTGCTCACTAGAGCTCTACTGCGGCAAAGTGGCTCAATAACGTCTGTCTATGTCGCCAGGCATTCCCCTCTCTCTTCAGTCACAGCGGGAGTCGGGCCAGGGGAGGAGCGACGGCGATCGCCGCTGCTCTTCCCCGATCGTCGGGGGAATCAAGTGTGGAGATCCGCCCGCTTGTGTAAACAGAGCGGGCAGATCTCCTAAGTGACAAACAGTGACAGATTGCAGTGTTCAGCATAGCTGAACATGCGATCTGTCCCAGTGTCACTCAGTCACCTCCCCCCACACACGTCAGTAAGCACCAGGCATACATTAACCCCTTGATCACCAATAAAAATTAACCCCTTCCCTGCCAGTGTCATTTTTACAGTAACAGTGCATATGTATAGCACTGATTACTGTAGTAATGTCACTGGTACCTCCAAAAGTGTCAAAAATGTCAGTCAAGGGTCCAATCTGTCTGCCGCAATGTCGCAGTCCCGCAAAAGAAATCACAGATCGCCGCCATTACTCGTTAAAAAAAAAAAAACACCAAAAATTACAGAAATCTTTCCCTTAGTTAGTAAACGCAATAACTTTTGCACAAACCAATCAAAATACACTTATTGCGATTTTTTTTTTTTTTTTTTTTAACCAAAAATATGTATCAGAAAACAAATTGGCCTAAAATGATAAAAAATTTAGATTTTTAAATTTTTTGGGGGGGAATTTCATATAAAAAAATTTGAAAAATATTGTTATTTTTTCAAAATTGTCGCTCTTTTTTTGTTTATAGCGCAAAAAGTAAAAATCGCACAGGTGATCAAATACCACCAAAAGAAAGCTCTATTTGTGGGAAAAAAAGGACGTACATTTCGTTTGGGTACGGCGTTGCGGTACTGCCGAATCGCAAAAAGTGGGCCAGACGTAAGACAGCAAAATCCTCCGGTGGTAAAGTGGTTAAATCATCAACCATGTGAGTTGCTAAATGTTGAACCTTCATTAAATGTAACCATATTACTACACTGAGGCTCGATTCACACTGGTACGACTTGTCAGGCGACTTGGTCAGCCTGACAAGTTGTGCACCGTCGCTCCCACTGTGTAGTACAGGAGCCGTTCTAATAGGAGCGACTCAAGTCGCTCCGACTTAGAAAAAGGGTCCTGTACTACTTCGGGGCGACCTGGAGGCGACTTGCATTGACTTCCATTATGTGAAGTCCGTGCAAGTCGCGCGCCGAAGACGCGCTGCACGCGACTTCACAGGTCGCCCCCTAAGTCGGAGCGACCGAATGTGAACGGGGTCTTAGAGGCGACTCTCTTCTCTTTTATACTCTGTAGCTCCTGCTGGATTTCTTCCCCTTGGATCTTCTAACCCCCTTGTGGAGGCGCCATTTGTGGATGGACATTTTATGGTTACACAACCTATCACATTGCTATAATCTTTTTATTTGGACTATAAACTGAAGGACTTACGAATAAATGGTTGTGAAATGAATCATCTGAGTTTCCATTATTTCTTATGGGGAAATTCGCTTTGATATAAGAGTGCTTTGGATTCCGGAACGAATTATGCTTGCAATCCAAGGTTTTACTGTAGAGGGGAAATCTTTCAATGGGAAGACTGGTAAGGTGAGGGATTTCCTCTCATTTCATGTCATATCTCCCCAATGGGATGCAGATGGCACAAAAATACTAATGGCGGTTATAATCCCCCCTTTCTCTGTCCAAATTTAAAAAAAAAGTTTTCCTGGCGCCAAGATGGCAGAATACATGTAGTAGTGGTGCCAGGAAAGGAAAATTACGGTAAGTATATGATAAAATGTTCAATTGGCGCCAATATAGCAGCATACTACTACATTTATGCTGCCATTGATTAGCGCCAGGAAAGGAAAATTAAGGTAAGTATTTGGTACAATTTTCCGTTGTCCCTTTAGTTCTACTTTAGCACTGCCTCTTGGGATAACTGGACACTGGAATTTCCACAAGACTGCATCCCAGCCCATTGCAGGAGGGCATCCTCATGAGAATTGGAGTATCCAGGAGGAAGCAGCGAGGGGCATTGACTCGACCTGCACCTTCCAGAAACCGGAACATAGTGTATAGTTTTTTTTATCTCATTTCTTTTTAAAATTTTGTTTTATTTTTAGCATGTTTGGGTGGTGGGGGGCTGGCAGGGAAGCGGACATTTCATTTGCTTTAACCGCTTGCTGACCGGCCATTGCATATATACTGCGGCAGGCTGGCTCGGCTGGGCGAATCGCCATACCTGTACGGCTATCCATGGCAGCGATCCCAGGGGCGCGCGCGAGCGCCCCATTAGCCAGCGGGAAAGCTGATTCACGGGGCCGGCAGCTGCGATTGCCCATGGACGCCCGTGATCACTCCCCGTGGAGAGAGAACAGCGGTCTGCTATTGTAAACACAGCTGACCGTTGTTCTTTCTTGAATCAGAAATGAGCGCCTGTGATCCCCCTATTTAGGATCACAGGTCTCTGTGTTGATTCCACAAGCCCATCCCCCTCACAATTAGAAAACACCCCCTAGGCATACATTTAATCCTTTGATCGCCCCTGGTGTTAACCCCTTCCCTGCCAGTGTCATTATTGCAGTAACAGTGCATATTTTAGCACTGATTACTGTAGTAATGTCAATGGCCCCCCCCCCAGTGACATTAATAAATAAATAAATAAAATAAAAATGACATAAATCTTTCCCCTAGTTTGCAGACACGATAACTTTTGCGCAAACCAATTAAAATATGCTTTTTGGGAGTTTTCTTACCAAAAATATGTAGCATAATACAAATTGGCCTAAAAGGATGAAAAAATTAGATTTTTTAATTTTTTTTTTTATTGGGAATGTTATATAGCAGAAAGTGAAAAATATAGTTTTATTTCCAGAATTGTCGCTCTTTTTTTGTTTATAGCAAAAAAAAAAAAAAAAATGCACAGGTGATCGAATAACAAAAGAAAGCGTTATTTGCGGGAAAAAAAGGACATCAATTTTATTTAGGTACAGCGTCGCACGACCGTGCAATTTTTCGGTAAAGTAAGGCAGTGCCGAATCGCAAAAAATGGCCTGGTCTTTAAAGCGGTAGTATCCCGCTTTTTGACACTTTTACCTACAGGTAAGCCTATAATAAGGCTTACCTGTAGGTACAAATAATATATCCTAAACCGGCACGGTTTAGGAGATATTTACAGTGCATGCAGCCACTCGCGCGAGCGGCGCATGCGCTCTGAAGGTCCGGGGAGACCTTCAATTTATTTGCCGGGAGCTTGCCGGAAAATCACTCCCGCGCGCATGTGCGGGAGTGACGTCATCGCGGCTCTGGCCAATCATCGCGCCGGAGCCGTCTCTTCCGGCCAATCACCGCACCGGAGCCGCCGAACCCGGAAGAGACGGCGAGGGATCATGGCAGCGCCCGCAGCGATGTCCGGGGGTCCGTGTCGGGGCTTCGTTCTAAGGTAAGTAACACATAATGGGCTAGTATGCGATGCATACTAGCCCATTATGCCTTTGTCTTGCAGGTTTTTTTTTATTTTAGGGTTTACAACCGCTTTAAGGGGGAAAATCCTTCTGGTCCAGACGTGGTTAAAGTAAATCTTTCCTGGGAGAAATATGGGGCCTGCTATTAATGCATTTTTGATGCGGCCCTTCAGTGTCACCTAAATCTGACACAGCCACATTGATCTGCTAGATTACACCTGATCTGACAATGAGTTGATATGCGGTAAAAGCAGCCACATCAGCTGGTGAGCCTCATCTTTGCATCTAGAACGTGTGGGATGGAAAATCCGGTTAATGACTGTATCTGTCTCAGTATGTAGTCATTGTTTCTGCTGTTCCCTGCACAGTATGGAAGGTAAAGAAAATGTTCCGTCATTTCAAAAATTTCTAGATAAATGATAGATATATAAAAGATCAGCTTGATGTCAATGAGGTTATCAGTGTTTAAAAAAATAAAAAAAAAATGTCTCTATGTATAACGTTTTATTAATACTGTATGTACAGGAGGACATTAATACTTTCTTGATGCTTGCTGCTTTTTGCTTTGCAGTACTTCACAAGGGTTGTGCTTTACTGTTCCTTCTCACAATGCCAATCTATGAGTCGGGTGACTCGTTTAACCACTTGCCGACCACCCCACGCAGATTTACTGCAGCAGGGCTGCTCGGCTGCGCATAATCAGGTAGATCTACATGATTATGTGCACGCGGTCTTGGCGGTGCACGCACGCCGCCGGAGCCACCCTCCCGCCCCTGGAGCCACACTCCCGCTGTGATTAGACACAGCAGGAGCCAGACCGTGTGAGGAGCGGGCATAATCGCCCCCGGCCTCCCGCGATCTTCACAGAAACTGACAGGAGAGCCACTTGCCTATGTAAACAAAGCAGGCGGCTCTTCTATCACACAGGCACAATGAGATTGTGTGTCTCAGCTAAGCTTATACACCGATCTCTGTGTGCCTGTCACAGAGCCCACCCCTCCCCCCCCCCACACACACACACACACACAGTTATTAAGCACAATTAGGCATATATTTAACCCTTTGATCACCCCCAGTATTAACCCCTTCCCTGCCAGTGACATTTATACAGTAACAGTGCATAATATTTAGCACTGATTACTGTAGTAATGTCACTGGTCCCCCAAAAAGTGTCAAAATTGTCAGTTAGGGGTACCATCTGTCCGCCGCAATGTCACAGTCCTGCTAAAAATCGCTGATCGCCGCCATTACTCATAAAAACATTTAAAAAAATAAAAAGTCCAAAAATCTATCCCGTAGTTTGTAAACGCTATAACTTTTGCGCACACCAATTAAAATATGCTTTTTGGGATTCTTTCTACCAATAATATGTAGCAGAATACAAATTGGTCTAAACTGATAAAAACATTCAGTGGATCGATCCCCGCTGAGCAAAACGCAGTCCATCGGGTGGAAAGCTCATGTGAAAGGGGCCTTAGAGGATTCTGTGGTGACAGCTACTTGTAAGTATCATCTACGTTGTTGCAGACTACTTTCTGTTTCTCTTATTGTTACATCTAGATACTTTCAATACAACACAAGTTTGTTATTGTGGTATCTATGACACTACATATGACACTATATATGACACTATAGTACCAAACTGACTGCGAATGTGGGAAATAGTTATTATTTGGCATAAAGAGTGGGATCCAAGAAGAAGAGCGTGGTGTGCTTTATAATATAGAAAAGTAACAAGTCTGCTCCCCCATGGTGGTGCTTCCATGTTCTATAAAAAGGTTTAAGCTGGATACACACTATACAATTGTTTTTAGATTTTTTCCTTTAGATTGACCAAAAACATATAATATGAGGTCAGACCTAAACACTTTCAATTTGTATGCAGTCAGGCCGGCCCTTGCACTACATAGTTGAAGGTAAATTTAAAGGAAATCTACCAACAAAAGTTGTATAGTGTGTATCCAGATTTAGGCTGGAGTTAAAAAGGTATTAAACCCAAAATCAAAATGTTTTTTTATTTTTTATTGCAGTTTACCAATCCTGAGATATGGTGGCTGTATTTGGCCCCTTTCACACAGGCGGACCGTTCTCCTGTCCGTTTTTTTGGCAGATCTGAACGGTCCCCCCATGCTGAACGGTCCCCCCATGCATTCTTATGGGGCATCGGATGGCAGCGGCTGACATCCGACCCGATCCGATCCGTCAAATCTGGACGGATGGAAACCCTATTTTCCATCCGTCCAGCGGATCGGATCGGATGGGATTGGATGAGAACGGACCAACAGTCCGTTACCATCCGATTTCCCCCATAGAGATGCATGGGGAACTGACAGCTGTGTCTCCACACACAGCGCGGAGACACAGCTGTCCTCCTGCTGCTCAGCGGGGGATCGGCGGCTCGATCCCCCGCTGAGAAAAACGGAATCCGTCCGACAGACGGATAGTGTGAAAGGGGCCTAATGGACTGATAGGTCAGTTTTTCAGATGGACCCGATCGGACCATCAATTGCTCTCTATGGAGCGTCAGATGTTGACAACCGCTGGCAACCGATCCAATCCTATCCGCCAAAAACAGGCAGATGGTGATCTGTTCCCTATCTGTCTGGCAGATCAGATCAGATGACAGTCGGATGGAAGCGGACAGGCGGTCTAATGGGTATTGTAGGAAACAGGCTACTTGTCTAATAAATAAACCACACTACTCCTTATTTGGATAAATCATGGCCGCGGCTTTATTATTGGTTTTAACCAAAATTACAATTAAAACATTTAAACATACTATTGAATACTTTATTCATTCACCTCAAAATACCGAATACTTCAAACACGGCCCAGCCACTACGGCTCGAGCCTAACATCTTTTACTTTAACCACTTAAGCCCCGGAAGATTTTACCCCCATTCCGACCAGGGGGTATTTTGCGATTCGGCACTGCGTGAATTTAACGCACAATTGCGCGGTCGTGCGACGCTGTACCTAAACGAATTTGACGTCCTTTTTTTCCCACAAACAGAGCTTTCTTTTGGTGGTATTTGATCACCTGTGCGATTTTTTGATCACGCGCTATAAACAAAAAAAGAGCGTCAATTTTGCAAAAATAGCAATATTTTTCACATTTTTTTATATGAAATTCCTCCAAAAAAAAATGTAAAAATCAAAATTTTTAAAAATTTTCGGCCAATTTGTTTTATGCTACATATGTTTGGTAAAAAAAAAATCGCAAAAAGCGTATTTTGATTGGTTTGCGCAAAAGTTATCGCGTTTACTAACAAAGGGAAAGATTTTTGTCATTTTTGTTGTTTTTTTTTTAATGCGTAATGGTGGCGATCTGCGATTTTTTTTGCGGTACTGCGACATTGCGGCGGACAGATCGGACCCTTGACTGACATTTTTGACACTTTTGGGGTTACCAGTGACATTTCTACAGTAATCAGTGCCAGAGGCGTAACTAGAACCTTCAGGGCCCTGATGCAAGAAACCATGAAGGGCCCCCCAGACCCCTGGCCAGGGCCCTTCCCTTCAAGCCCAGGGCTCTTCCCACTAATCCTGGGGCTCTTTACACTCGTTGCATGGCCTTTTATTACGGTCCTGCAGCAGGATCCTTTCACAAGTTCTGCAGTGGGCCCCCTTCCTGCAATCTTGGGGCCTCCCCACAGTGGTGCAATGCCAGGGCCCGGTCGCAAGTGTGACCTTTGCGATCCTGTAAGTTCACCCACTGGTTTGCTACTGGGCCCCCTGGAGCATGGGGCCCGGTAGCGATTGCAACCCCTGCAACCCCTGTAGTTACGCCCCTGATCAGTGCTATACATATGCACTGTTACTGTAAAAATACACTGGTAGTGAAGGGGTTAACTTTATTTGGAAGGGAGGGGCTGTGTGTGTCCCTAGGGGCGTGGTTTCTACTGTGATTGGCTGTGGCTCTAGCTGTAAGGACACTGATCAACGGATCTACATACCAGATCCGTTTTATCAGTGTCTTTGCAGCGAGGAGAATGACAGGCAGTTTGTTTACACAAGCTGCCTGACATTCTCCCTCTCCCCCGCCGATCGCCGAGTGGCCGGCGGACATCGGGTCCGCTGGTCACACGCGCGGGGGGGGGGTCCGTGACCACGCGGGAGCGCGCCTCCGGGGGCGCGCGCTCGCTCCCTAGACCCTCACAAGCAAGCAACGTAGCCCTACGTTAGTTTGCCTGTGAGGGGCTGACCGCCGACGTAGATAGTCGTGCGGCGGTCGGCAAGTGGTTAAAGCGGAGTTCCGGGCACAGAATCGTTTTTTTTTTTCAATCTCCCCCTAACAATCACCCTTACACATCGATACATCCGCTAATCCTGGTTAGAATGGTGAAATAATGAGTTTGCAAGAATAAAATCTTACTTTATATAATTTCTGATGTGCGGCGCCATCTTTGTTGTGGATTGCCGAGTCCGTTGTGGGGAAATGTCTTCCCTTCTTCCTGATTCCAGTGGGCGTAGGCCTGTGAGTCAAGAAATGAGAACAGTGGTCGGCCGCCCATGTGACTGCAAAGTGCATCATGGGAGCGCCGAGGAAGAGCTCCCAGGACGCATTGCGGCACGGAAGTGACGAGGAGAGCCGAGGCACAGGAGGGAGGAAGTCCTTTGAAAGGTGAGTATACAAACCTCTGTAAACAGGTAAGTGAAAAAAAAAAAAACTATGGGAATATCCAATTCTGACTCAGTGGAGGGTAAGGAATACAATGCAGTAATTATTAGAAATTGAATTTTGTGCCCGGAACTCCGCTTTAAACAAAGGTTATCAATTATCCCCCCCCCCTATTCTTATTGAAAAGGGGGGGTCCCACCACATAACAAGCCGCAACGAGGGATGGGGGGGGGGGGGGCAGGGAGTTGTCCTGGAAAATCCTTCTTCTGACTTACCAAAATTGTGCTAGAACCCCTTTTTATAGGAAATCTCAGGGTTTCCAGAATCTTCCAAGGGTCAGGTGACCCAATAGACCAATCCTGGGTCACCTTTCCCAGACTCTGGAATATTCCTAGCCCACCTGACTCCACTGGCCAATCAGGAAACAAGTACCTCATGCACCTTTTAGGGAAACTTGAAACTGCTGCCTCCACAATCCCATGAAGAAAAGGGGGGGGGGGGCCTTGAAACAAACTTTCCCCCCTTTTTCCTTACATTCCATCCAATAGCCCCATAGAGAGCAGCAGGCTGTATCCGTGTCCACTCCGCATCAATGGAACGGACACGGACCTGTCATCCATCTGCTCAGCGGAGAGATCCTCTGCTAAGCGGGCAGATCCACCATTATGAAAGAGGCCTTTGTTTTTTTTGTTTTTTTTTGTCTTTTTTACCTCTGTTTTCACTTAGTGATCTGAACGGGAAAAACACATCCTATATCAGGCCCTAATTACACCTGGGGTTTTGGGATCGCAGGAGAATCACTGCGTCTTCCCGTGATCTCAAAAGGCACTACGATCACAAAACGCAGGTTCAGGCGCCATTTTTTTTTTCCAACGGCACCCAAAACGTGGTGTGGTTTTACCGCGATTGCTGATTGTGCAGCAGTCTCAGCAAATTGCATTGCGTGAAACTTGTCGCCCAAAAAGGCGAAGCTTCTTTTGGGCAACAAGCTTCACGTGATACATTTTTCCCGCGATTGCCACGCAATTGCTGAATGATTCTGTCACATGACAATTGTGACCAAATTGCTGTGTCTTTGGTGCCATTTAAAATGAATGGATCGATTGCCACGTGATTTGGAAACTCGGGCAGAATTGCCGTAATTTCAACCACGATTCCTAATTGAGACGTATGAATGGAGCCTTAAGCTATACAACACCCAGGTCAGCGTATTTCTATTGCTGGAGTGGTTTGCATATTGAGTGATTACCTGCGGTTAGGGACAGGTGAGCACCTCTGGATACAAACTGCATCCATCCCTAAGGCCCTTTTCACACATACGGTCCGTTCAGTTCATCAGTTCAGTCACGTCAAATGTATCAGTTTTCCATCCGTTTTTCATCAGTTTTTCGTCAGTTGTCATCCGTTTTTCATCTGTTTTTCATCAGTTGTTTTGTCATCCGTTTTTCATCCGTTGTCATCTGTTTTTCATCCGTTGTCATCTGTTTTTCATCCGTTTTCATCCGTTTTTCATCCGTTGTCATCTGTTTTTCATCCGTTGTCATCCGTTTTTCATCCGCTGTCATCCGTTTTTCATCCGTTGTCATCTGTTTTTCATCCGTTGTCATCCGTTTTCATCCGTTTTTCATCCGTTGTCATCTGTGTTTCATCCGTTGTCATCTGTGTTTCATCCGTTGTCATCAGTTTTCATCCGTTTTTCATCCGTTTTTCATCCGTTGTCATCCGTTTTTCATCTGTTGTCTAATCCGTTTTTCATCCGTTGTCATCTGTTTTTCATCTTTTGTCATCCATTGTCATCCGTTTTTCATCCGTTGTCATCTGTTTTTCATCCGTTGTCATCCGTTTTCATCCATTGTCATCTGTTTTTCATCTGTTTTTCATCCGTTGTCATCCGTTTTCATCCATTGTCATCCGTTGTCATCCGTTTTCATCTGTTTTTCATCCGTTGTCATCTGTTTTTCATCCGTTGTCATCCGTTTTCATCTGTTTTTCATCCGTTGTCATCCGTTTTTCATCTGTTGTCATCCGTTTTTCATCCGTTGTCATCTGTGTTTCATCCGTTGTCATCAGTTGTCATCCGTTTTTCATCCGTTGTCATCCGTTTTCATCCGTTTTTCATCCGTTGTCATCCGTTTTTCATCTGTTGTCATCCGTTTTTCATCCGTTGTCATCTGTTTTTCATCTTTTGTCATCCGTTGTCATCCGTTTTTCATCCGTTGTCATCTGTTTTTCATCCGTTGTCATCCGTTTTCATCCATTGTCATCCGTTTTCATCCATTGTCATCTGTTTTTCATCCGTTGTCATCCGTTTTCATCTGTTTTTCATCTGTTTTTCATCCGTTGTCATCCGTTTTTCATCTGTTGTCATCCGTTTTTTGTCCGATCTGTTTTTTTTGACGGATGAAAAATAGGGCATTCATCCATTCAAAAAAACGGACATTGATAGAAGCGGATGAAAACGGATGTTAACTGATGATCATCCGTTGTCATCCGTTTTTACATAGAGATACACTGATGTCCGTTTTTCATCCGTCAACGGATGGATGAAAAACGGACAAACGGACCGTATGTGTGAAAGGGGCCTTGTTTAGATTTACAGAGGAGGTCTAGTGCTAGAATTGTTGCTCTCGCTCTGATGATCACCACGGTATCTGTGGTTTGAACACCGTTTACATTTGTGGGCGCAACTTACGTATGCGTTCGCTTCTGTGCGCGAGCACAGAGGGATTGGTCGCTTTAATTTTATTTATTTTTTTCCCTGTACCTTTTACATTTTTTTTTCTCTTTTATTGTCATCACAAGGAGTGTAAATCTCCCTTGTGACAGTAACAGGCAGTGACAGGTACTCTTTATTGAGGGATCAGGAGTCTATAAGACCCCAAATCTCTCCTTCGCACTGTTAAAAGCATTCAAAACGCCAAGATTGGCTGTTTTGAATACTGAATTTTTTTTTAAAATCTGGCGCCTTTAAGACTTCATTTACCAGAAGTGAGGTCATGACGTCGCTTCCGGGTTACTAGATCCGAGACCCAATCAAAGCTGAAACCGGCTTTGTTTAGGTCTCCAGCCAGCTAGCGGAGATGCTGGCAGATCGCTCGGGTCTCCCGCTGGGATGGAAGAACTGGGCGGAGCAGCGGAAGGCTGCGGGGGGAGGGGGAATTACCCTCTCCCTGCTTGTGATAACAGCCAAGCTGTCAGATTTTTTAAAATTTAAAAAAAAAAAAAAAAGAATCGATTTTTATCCACCCTTAAGCCGACCGTCCGCTCTTAAAAATGGTACCGGGGTGATGCCTGCAGCTGCATATCATCCCGGTACAACCCCTTGAAGCAGAAGGCTATATATTTGTGTCACATCGGCGTTAAGGGGTTAAGGTCCTTTTAGGCTTCATTCACACCTGAGCATTTAGTTTTCAGTTTTTTTTGGGTTTGGGTTTTTTTTTTGTTTGGCGTTTTTTGCAGGCCTTTGGAGGCAGGCATTAACATCTGACCAAAAACGCTTGCAATCTGCCAAAAAAAGAAGCTCATGTACTTTTTTGAACTTCAGGCGTTTTGCTTCAGGCGACAAAACGCTCATATGTGAACAGGGGCCATTGAAATGAATGGGATTTTGCTTGTTGCGCTTTTTGGAACTTCAGAGATGAGTGTTTTACGAGCTGAAAAACGCTCAGGTGTGAACGGAGCCTTAGGCCCCTTTCACACTTGTGCTACCTAAGGCCCTGTTCACACCTGAACGTTTTTCAGCTTCATAAAACGCTCATCTCTGAAGTTCCAAATTGCTCAACAAGCAAAATCTTATTCATTTTAATGTCCCCTGTTCAGATATGAGCGTTTTGTAGCCTGAAACAAAACGCCTGAAGCTAAAAAAAGTACATGAGCTTCTTTTTTGGCAGACTACAGGCAATTTTGGTCAGATGTCAATGCCTACCTTCAAACACCTGCAAAAAACGCCTGAAAAATGCCTGAAAATGATACGCTCAGGTGTGAATGGAGTCTTAGGCCCCTTTCACACTTGTGCGACCTAAGACCCTGTTCACACCTGAGCGTTTTTCAGCTCGTAAAATGGTCATTTCTGAAGTTCCAAATTGCCCAACAAGCAAAATATCATTTATTCCAATGGCCCCTGATCACATATGAGCGTTTTGTCGCATGGAGCAAAATGCCTGAAGCTCAAAAAAGTACATGAGCTTTTTTTGTTGGCAGATAACAAGCGTTTTTGGTCAGATGTCAATGCCTGCCTCCAAACATCTTCAAAAAAAACGCCTAAAAAAAACCCCCTTAAAAATGCCTGAAAACGATACGCTTAGGTGTGAATGGAGCCTCAAAGTCGTGCGATTTTGCCAGGACTTGAAGCAATGCCTGTGTAATCTGGAGGTCTATGGACCTCAAAACGCATCAAAGTCGGACCAAAGTAGTGCAGGGACAACTTTGAAGTCGCAGTGATGTGAAGTCGCACAGATATGAATGGTGCTCATTGGAAATCATGGGGTATGATTTGTCATGCGATTTTGCAGTCCCAAGTCGCAGGACAAGTGGCACAAGTGTGAAAGGGGCCTTATAGTCACTTCCTGTTATAGGGTGACAACACTCTCTGTCCCCCATTTGTACTCCTACCCTGTCAATGGATGCAAGTGGCCAATTCAAAAAAGCATTCTGCAGCTGTTGTCACCATCAGGAAAGCCACTCCGGGAAATGCCTTTCAGGGGTCCTCAAACTATGGCCCTCCAGTTGTTCAGGAACTACAACTCCCATCATGCCTTGTCATGTCTGTGAATGTCAGAATTTTATAATGCCTCATGGGAGGTGAAGTTCTGCAACAGCTGGAGGGTCGTAGTTTGAGGATCCCTGCGGCATTCAGCAATTGCAGGAAGTGACTGCAAAGAGGAAGCAGGAGGTCAGCAGCACTGAGAGCTAAAAGAAGTCGTTTATTTACAGAAATGACACTGGTTTATGATGTACAGTACTCCAAATGCAAACCAAATGTCATTGAGTTAGGGTGTATTGGGCCTGGTGACATCCCCCCCTTCGGATGACCGGCGCTGTGACATGATCATATACAACGTTATGTGACATTACAGCGTTCTTCCCATGTGGGGCCTGTCACTGTGAGTGGCTGCAATACAATAAAAGAATTGGGTGCGGATATAGAGGGCACAAAGGGACATATCCGGCAGCGGAGCACACCAGCTTGTGTCTGTGAATTGTCCGGATGGAGGAAGGGGGGGGGTAAAAGAGCAGACGTGTCCCCAGTGGGAAGGGACCCTGCTAGGGAGAGAGAGGCGTGAGGTCACATCTGCTTACTGTTCCCATCTTCCGCACAGGGGAGAAGGAGCTATTTCTGTCCCAATCCCATATCCTCTCCTTCCTTGCGGCTTTCTATGCCGATTGCCTCCCAGAGGAAAGTCACTCGGTAGCTAACTACTAGCGGCAAAGTTCCCTTCTCCCTCTCTTATCTTTTCCTCTTTTCCTGTTTGATGGCCTTATTTACTAAGATACTGTATAGGAAATGTTTTACAGGGAATATAGGGGCGGGCGGGCGGCGTGCGTGCGGCCGGGGCAGATTGTACAGATGAGGGACCCATAACAGACCACAGGTTTAACCACTTCAGCTCCAGAAGGTTTTAGCCTGGGTTCAGACATATGCGATATCAGACATTGCACGTGAGACGCATCGCATTGCTGTGCAGATCACATGCAATGTCTGTGCAAATGTGAATTCAGTCATACCGTTGTGCGGCTGAACTCGCATTGGATTCACACACAAAAGGTGCAGGAATCTTTTCTTTCGCGCACTGGATTCGCATGTTGACACCCATGCGATCCGATTCCTGTCCAAAATCACAATTTCGCGCTGGGGGTGTCATTAACTTTGTATTGACACCCGCAGCGGTTTGCGGAGAGCATTGTGAACTCGGGATCGACCGATTATCGGCAAAGCCGATATGTCAAGGGCCGATCTGCACTTTCCCCAATATATTGGAATCGGCCCCTGAGGTTACCGATATTGCCGATATTTCGGAAAGTGCTTGTACTGGAGTGATGGCTGCAGCTAGAGGCATCACCCCGATACCGGAGTCCATAGGCGACGGTCGGCTGTCTTGTAATGACAACCAATGCGGCTGAGAAACCGCTCAGCTGTCATTACAAGGAGCGGGAGGGGACGTCCCCCCCCCCCCCCTCCCGGGTCTCCTGTCCCACCGGGAGACCTGGGCATCCTACCTGCATGGCCACCGAAGAGAAGACCCGACCAAAGCCGCATTGATCGGGTCTCCATGTAAAAACCTGGAAGTGATGTCATGACATCACTTCCGGGTACTGGCGCCAAATTCAAAAAAACTGACAGCATTCAAAACAGCCAAACTTGGCGTTTTGAATGCTTTTAAGTGCAGAGGAGGGATTTAGGGTCAAGTGTAAAAAAAAAAAAATAAATGTTTTAAATGTACAAAAATATCGGCCAATTCCGATATTCAATGGCCAGAATATCAATATCGGTAACTAAAATCCGATATCGGTCGATCACTAGTGTGAACTACACCTGGCACCTTCGCCTAGTGTTGGACACAGGAGTAAGCGTGGACACAGGAGGTGGGTTTGGGGGTTAGGGTTGCCCTATTGCCGGTTCAGACACAGAAGAGGTCAGGAGGTGTGGTCTCAGAGGTCAAAGGTCAAGAGCTGTGGCTGACCTCTACCATAGACATGGACACAGCTGAAAAAGACGATGGCTTTGCTCGCCCCGCACCTTCGCCTAGTGTTGGACACAGGAGTAAGCGTGGACACAGGAGGTGGGTTAGGGTTGCCCTATTGCCGGTTCAGACACAGAAGAGGTCAGGGACAATTGGGAGCTATGGGTATTGCACGAAAACGACATCCAGGTACGTTGTTTCACGCAATAGAGCCGACCTACTGCGGTATATGTACTGCTGGCGGTTGGCAAGTGGTTAACCACTTCAGCTCCGGAAGGTTTTGCCCCCTAATGACCAGGCCATTTTTTGCGATTCAGCACTGCATTGTTTTAACTTACAATTGCGCGGTCGTGCGACGCCGTACCCAAATAAAATTGATTATCTAATTTCTTCATCAGTTTAGGCCAATATGCATTCTGCTACATATATTTGGTAAAAAAAAAGAAAAAAAAATCCCATATGGGGAAAAGTTTTATAGCGTCTACAAACTATGGGATATATTTATGGCGTTTTTTATTTTCATTATTTTTACTAGTAATGGCGGAGATCAGCGATTTTTAGCTTGTCAATTTGCTTGTGCTTTTAAACGCGCTGTTAAAATGGCAAATCGCATAGACAGCATGTTCAGGTTCTATTTTTTTTTTTTTTAATGGCACCAAAAAATGTGGTGTGATTCTGCCGTGATTGTCACAACGCAATTTGCGCTGCAATCGCACAAACCAAATTGCGCAACACGTGTCGCAGAACGCGTGTGAACGGAGCAATAAGATGTAACATGAAACATGATCGAAGCCACAGAATGGGGATTTGTATGTTCTTTTAGTCCCAGTTCACACTGGTGCGATGCAGAAAACCCTGCAATTTAGTACTGGTTCCCACATTGCACCTGAATCGCACACTGGCTCACACACACTGAGATCTGTGAACCGCTGGGGGTGTTAATGTAAAGTTAATGACCCCCTCCCCAGATCGGTTCGCAGATAGTGCGAACTGTAAAAAGGTGCAGGAATCGGATTGCATAGGTGTGAAGACCTATGCGATCCGATTCCAATGCAGACCAAAAAAAGGGTCCTGCACCACTTTGGTGCAAATGCGATGCGAGTTCAGCCATACAGTTTGTAGTGGTAAAATCGCATCGCACAGACATCACATGTGATCTGCACAGCAATGTGGTGCGAATCACATGCGATTTCTGTCATTGCACTTGTGTGAACCCAGTCTCTGTAGGTTTGCTCCAAGCGCTCCGCTTTCCTAAATAAGCAATGCGATTACATGACGCTTCATACTATATGCTCATGGGTTTGTATCAGTACAGCAGAATAAAGGTGTTTTATTGTACCTTACGCCCCATTTACAGCTCAGCGTTTTGTAGCTTAAAGCTCGAAGCCGCAAACCGCTGGAAGAGAAAAATCAATTATTCTCTATGGAATTGGTTCACATCTCAAATCCAAGTCGCCTGAAGCCAAACGCCTGCAGCTCAAAAAAGTTCTGGAGCTTTTTTTGTAGCTCAAATTGGTCAGATTTCCATGTTTTTATTCCCATAAAAATTTATAGAAACATGCCAATTGCGTTTTTTTTTTGTGCATTTGCGCGTTTTTGTGCGATTTTCTGCTCAAATGAGAAAAAAAAAAAAATGTAAAACAAATTGTAATAATTTATGAATAATGTAAAAAAAATTGTATTCATTTATGAATAAATAAATAGAAAATCAATACACAAATAACTAGAAATCATCATAAATAAATAATAAATAAATAGCATACATTAATATGTAATAATACATAAATAAATAATAAATAACCTCTAACCTTAAAAAAATACATAGAATAAATGATTATTTTTACTACTATTATTATTAATAATAATAATAATAATAATAATAAAAAAGCATCCAAACCCAAACAAAAAAAATGTTAATAATAAATAATAATAATAATAATTCTTTATTATTATTTATTCATGGTTAGGCTGTTTAGTTATTTATTATGCTGATTTTATTATTATTTCTTTTTTTTTAGGGGTTAATTATTTATTTATTATTACATATTATTCATTTAATATATTTATTTATGATTATTTTTATTTATTTGTGTATTTATTTTGCATTTATTTATAATTTATTATTATTATTATTATTATTATTATTAGTAGTAGTAGTAGTATTAACACCCTAACAAAAACAACTAAATAAAAATAAATACCCCTAGTCCTAACCCTAAGCCCTTACTCTAACCTCTTACCCTAAAAAAAAAAAAAAAAAAGAAAAAAAAAAAAGGATAATAATAAAAAAGTATTAAAAGCTGAAGCAAAAAATGATGAAACAGATGACACTTTCCTGTATTGGCTAATAAAAATACGCCAAAGCTCAAATACGCTGTAAAAAACAAGCATAAAAACGTGCCAAAATTGCGTTAAAATAAAAAGTCCCTGAAAACCACTCAAAGACGATACACTCAGGTGTGAAAATAATATTTTACCCTAACGTTTCATGTTCCCGGTGTTTTCTTGTCCGCTTTCCCCTGCTGAGAAAAACTTAGTCCAAGTGTGAAAGGGCCCTAAAGCAAAAAATAAAAATTGCACAGGTGATCAAATACCACCAAAAGAAAGCTCTATTTGTGGGAAGAAAAGGACGTCAATTTTATTTAGGTACAGCATCACACGACCGCGCAATTTTCCATTAAAGTAACGCAGTGCCGAATCCCAAAATAGGGCCTGGTCATTAACCACTTGCCGACCGCCGATACGACTATTTACGTCGGCGGTCAGCCCCTCACAGGCAGAGTGACGTAGATCTACGTCGCTAGCCTGTGAGGGTCTAGGGAGCGAGCGCGGGCCGCCGGAGGCGTGCTCCCGCGTGGTCACGGACCCCCCGCACGTGTGACCGGCACACCGGTCACTCAGCGATCGTCGGGGGAGAGGGTGAAAGTCAGGCGGCTGATGTAAACAAGCCGCCTGTCATTCTCCCCTGTGTAGAAACAGCGATCATACGGTTCTACTATGTAGGACCATTGATCACTGTTCCTACACCTCAAGCCACAGCCAATCACAGTTAGAATCACGCCCCTAGGGATACACATAACCCCTCCCTCTCAAAAAAAAGTTAACCCCTTCACTGCCAGTGTCATTTTATAGTAACAGTGCATATGTATAGCACTGATTACTGTAGAAATGTCACTGGTAACCCCAAAAGTGTCAAAAATGTCAGTCAAGGGTCCGATCTGTCCGCCGCAATGTCGCAGTCCCACAAAAAAATCGCAGATTGCCGCCATTATGCGTTAAAAAAAAAAACAACAAAAACCTTTCCCTTTGTTAGTAAACGCAATAACTTCTGCGCAAACCAATCAAAATACGCTTTTTGGCCCTAAATGTTAAAAAATGTTGATTTTTACTTTTTTTGGGGGGGGGGGAATTTCACATAAAAAAATTTGAAAAATATTGTTATTTTTGCAAAATTGAAGCTGTTTTTTTGTTTATAGCGCATGATCAAAAAATCGCACAGGTGATCAAATACCACCAAAAGAAAGCTCTGTTTGTGGGAAAAAAAGGACGTCAAATTCGTTTAGGTACAGCGTCGCACGACCGCGCAATTTCCTGTTAAAGTCACGCAGTGCCGAATTGCAAAAAATGGCCCTGGTCATTAAGGGGGCAAATCCTTCCAGTGCATAAGTGGTTAATGACATAATAAAATGCTCCTACAAAGATCTCAGGCCTGTGTGGGCTCAGTGTACACCAAGGTGAGTTAAGGCCCGTACACACGTACCGATCGTCGGCATACAAACGTCGGTGGACGAAGGATCTGCCGATTGTACGCGTGTTAGTATGGTGCCTCCGACAGATGTCTGCGCACAATCCGCGGACAAAAGTCTTTCGTGCAAACATGAAAATATTTGTATGCCGACACCAGAACGGACGATTGTTCGCCTGTCAGTACAGAATTCGGCCGACAGACCGCAGATTTGCAAGACTGGGCATGCTCAGAAAATAGAAAACACAGGGAAAGTTAACCATTACATGACATCACTTCTGCAGTCGGCGGACAAAATTCTTGTGCTGTCCTTGTGCTGTCTTTGCACTTTTCAGCAGACACCGACATCCCGGGGAGAAAAGAGGAACATTTGTAAGCCGACCATCGGTACGTGTGTACGGGGCTTTAGGTCCTGCACTCTACAGGAAATGTGACCGATTGAAAGGGGACACCGTCCACCACCATGGGAGGAGATCATAGGTCAAGCTTGACTTCGCTCCAACCCAACCAGGTAAAGTGATCCTAAGAGAAATGCCAGTAAATTCCATCCATCGGTTGGAGCGCACGTCAAAACATGTATTTTCCATTGTACCGGAGCTGAGCCCTCTGGTGAAGTTCTATTTTCAGCTCATAAGGGTCTGTAATGAGGAACTAACTCTCCCGCATGGCGTCCTAACTGGCTATAGGGAGCCGGCACCAGTAACACCAGTGACATCAGTGACATCAGTGACATGCTTCAAACACACACCCCGTCCTCTACAGTTCAGAAGTCATCCATTGTAATGACCTGAATGTTCCGTACAATCATCACTCCTTCCTGTTTTTACTGTACAACCTCCCAGGCCTCGGAATTGGCCAGCGCTCAACACCGCTACTGTCTGAGTGTATTACACAGATCCGGAGAAATAATACATTATCCATCGGATGACACTTTTCCCAGTCTAGTAATAATGTACCCGGGTATATATCATATTAAATTAATTAGGAAGCCCAAAAATATTAAATGGAAGCGGAAGTGTAAAGATGATTCAAGGTGTAGGAAAGATTTACTTATAATGAGTGTAAGCAATAGAAGGTAGGCGGTGCATTGGTGTTTTATATTCCTAGTGGCACACATATTTGTTTATTACATACACAGGCTCTGCTTCATTCTTTTCATTGTTCTACAGCAAGTATCACTAAATGGCGGACCGCGGTCCGGATCCGGACCCAGTTAATGTCTCATCCGGACCCCTGCGGTCCCACCCTTTAGAGTCGTTCTGCCCACGACCATCACCACTGCCAGTCTCACAGAGCCAACAGCTGGAGGCAGGAAAGCTATAGACAGAGGGCGGAGGCTATCCAAGTTAACAAGCAGGTGATTGGTTGCGAGGATACAGGGCGGTCATTGCACAAACATGCGATTCGGACCTCTGCTGGAAGAATATTTTACTGACTGGACCTTTGTAAATTTTAATTCAATACCCCTGTTCTACAGTAAGGCCCCTTTCACACGGGCGATCCGATCCAATCCGCCTGTCAGTTTTTCAGGCGGACCTGATAGGATGCTCCATGCACCCCTATGGGGCAGCAGATGTCAGTGGAGACACCTCCGCTGACACCTGCTGACATCTGTATCCATTCCTGTCCGTGAAATCTGGACGGATGGAAACCCTATTTTCTATCCGTCTGGAGGATCGGATCGGATGGGATTGGATGAGAACAGACAGGTGGTCCTTTCTCATCCGATCTCCCATAGAGGAGAGCAGGGCTTTGACAGCTCCGTCTATGAACACAGAGCGGAAACAGAGCTGTCATCCACCTGCTCAGCGGGGATTGGCGGATCGATTCCCCGCTGAGCAGAATGGACTCCGTCGGGCGCTCCGCCTGTATGAAAGGGGCCTAATTGTGTTTTAAGGATTCTGATTGCAATGCCCGTCTGCGTTGGCCAGCCCACTGAAAAAAATGCGCTCCTTGTGTGGCCAACTGCTTAAAGTGTAAGCTCACCCTAAAACTAAAATCCCTGCATCTACAGATCTCCTCGTTCTAACACTAACCTATCTAGCCCTGCAAAGAAGAAATCAGTGTACTTACCTTCTTTGAAGCCGATTCGATCTCTCAATCTCGATCTCTCGTTCTCTTTGAATTGCTTCCTTTGTGTGAGATTCCCGGTGTTCCTGGCAGTCCTTCTACTTTCCTAATAAAAACTGACCACACTGGGCACAAGCCCACAGTGTGGTCAGTTTTCTGGCTGTGTTGGGAACTCTGCATGCTCTTCTCCAATGATCAGACTTGTGCTTACATGCCCCCCTTGCACAGCCTTTCACTGTGCTGCTGTTTCTCCTGCCCCAGCGTTTCTGAGTTCCTTATGCACCTGGGAACGAAGGGTATGTGATCACTTTAATAAAAAAAAAAAAAAAAATAAGTATTTAAAAAAAAAAAAAAAAAAAAAAAGGTATTTACAATGTTTTTTATATACAAAATATATACATATACAGTATATAAATATTTGATAGATAGATAGATCGATCTATATATATATATATATATATATATATATATATATATATATATATATATATATATATACTTTCTAATATATATACACTTTATTAGGTACAAGTGTTCAGTTGCTCAGTAACAAAAATTGCTAATCAGCAAATCACAGGGCAGGAACTCAGATGTGGTGAAGATGACTTGCTGAAGTTCAAACCAAGCATCAGAATGGGGAAGAAGGGGGATATGAAGTGACTTTGAACGTGACATGGTTGTTGGCGCCGGGCGGGCTGGTGTGAGTATTTTTAAAATCTGCTGATCTACTGGGATTTTCACACACAACCATCTCTCGGGTTTATAGAGAATGCTCAGAAAAAGAGGAAATATCCAGTGAGCGGCAGTTGTGTGGAGGAAAAATGCCTTGTTGATGTCAGAGGAGGATGGGCAGACTGGTTCATGATGATAGGAAGGCAACAGTAACTCAAATACCCACTCATGACAACCAAGATATGCAGAATACCATCTCTGAATGCACAAAACATTGAACCTTGATGCAGATAGGTTACAGCAGCAGAAGATCACACCGGGTGCCACTCCTGTCAGCTAAGAACAGGAAACTGGGGCTACAGTTCATATAGGCTCACCAAAATTGGACAATAGAAGATTGGAATAACTTTTCCTGGTCTGATGCCTTGTATCAACAGTTCAGGCTGATGGTGGTGGTGTAACAGCGTGGGGGATATTTTCTTGGCACACTTTGGGCCCCTTAGTACCAATTGAGCATTGTTCAAATGCCACGGCCTACCTGAGTATTGTTGCTGACCATGTCCATCCCTTTAGGACTACAGTGTACCCATCTTCTGATGACTCCTTCCAGCAGGATAATGCACCGTGTCACAAAGCTCCAATCATCTCACCACTGGTTTCCTGAACATGACAATGAGGTCACTGTACTCCAATGGCCTCCACACTCACCAGATCTCAATCCAACAGAGCTCCTTTATGATGTGGTGGAACGGGAGATTCCCATCATGGATGTGCAGCCAACAAATCTGCAGCAACTACTAGGGATCGATCGATTATCGGCATTATCGGGCATTATCGGGCCGATCTGCACTTTCCCCGATATAAGGGAATCGGCCCCTGAGGTTACCGATATTGCCAATATTTCAGGAAAGTGCTTGTACTGGAGTGATTCCTACAGCTAGAGGCATCACCCCGGTACCGGCGTCCATAGCCGACGGTCAGCTGTCTTGTAATGACAACCGATGTGGCTGAGAAGCCGCTCGGCTGACATTACAAGGAGCAGGAGGGGACGTTGCCCCCACCCGCCGCCTTTCGCGGCTCGCCAGGGTCTCCCGTCCCACCGGAAGACCCGGGCAACCAGCCTGCACGGCCGCTGAAGAGAAGGCCCGATCAATCCGCATTCGGGTTCGCGCTCCATGTAAAAACCGGAAGTGATGTCATAACATCACTTCCGGGTATTCGGCGCCAAATTCAAAAAAATTACAGCATTCAAAACAGCCAAACTTGGCGTTTTGAATGCTTTTAAGTGCAGAGGAGGGGTTTGGGGTCTTTTACACCCCCAGATCCCTCCATAAGAGTACCTGTCAAAAAAAAAAAAAAAATAATAATAAAAAAAAAATATATTTTTTTTAATGTACGAAAATATCGGCCAATATTGATATGCGATGCGCTGACCAAAATATCGGTATCGGCAATAAAAAAGCGATATCGGTCGATCACTAGCAACTACGTGATGCCATCAAGTCAACATGGACCAAAATCTCTGAGGAATGTTTCCAACACCTTGTTGAATCTATGCCATGAAGAATTAAGACAGTTCTGAAGGCAAAAGAGGGGTCCAACCCGGTACTAGCAAGGTGTAACTAATAAAGTGGCTAGCGAGTATATATATATATATATATATATATATATATATATATATATATATATATATATATATATATATATATATATATATATATATAAGTATTAATAAATATTGGAATTATCAGAGCATGTGAAAGGAATAAATAAATAAAAATACTATCATAATGTGTATAAACCACACAGAGTTATCAGAATGCAATATTTCTGAGTGCTCCTTTGATTCTGTTTAATACGGCAGATTATCTAGTTGTGGTTGAACAGTGAAGATCCATTTATCATCATTTATCGCTAAACGTATTACGGAAACCATTTATCATTAATTAAAATGTAATTTTCCCATCCTTTCCATGGAGGGGATGTTTGAATTGGTTGCACAGTTGCTATGATATAATCAGACCCATCAAGAAGCTCTGATGTCTTCTTTAGTTACATTGTAACTCTACCCTGAAATGGACATAGATAACATCTCAGAGATCTACAATGGGATGTCGGGGATTTATTCTCTCTTTTTTCCATGAGACAGTGAACAATACCTGTCTAGTAGACGGGTTCCTAAACTTTTTAATCTGAGGATCCAAGTTTAACTAGCCATCCACTTGTAGATGTTTGAACAAATGTTTATATGAACATTCAGATGAGGATTCTAATCAAGTTGATGACTTGACAAATGTCGCTCAAAAGTTGTTCAAAATTGTGATTGCTTTTAAAATTTGATTTAGTAATGAATGTAATTTCCTGACCAAAAACCACATTTATTGTTAGAAATTCATTCTTTCAGGAAAACAAAACCCATTCTTCATATTTTTATGGTCACTGTGGTCAAATACGAACATTGATTTGACACTACTAATGATTCTAAAATCAAACAAACGTTCCTGCAACAAAAGTTTTCAAACAAAACTCTTTTAGTGTATGGCCAGCTTAAGAACTGGGACCTAAAATGAGAATTATTACCAAAGTGTCAGCCAAGCCAAACCAAACAAACAGCAATAACAATGGCCATTTAACCACTTTACCACCGGAGGATTTTGCTGTCTTACGTCTGGGCCACTTTTTGCGATTCGGCACTGTGCGAATTTAACTGACAATTGCGCGGTCGTGCGACGCTATACCCAAATGAAATTTACGTCCTTTTTTTTACCACAAACAGAGCTTTCTTTTGGTGGTATTTGATCACCTGTGCGATTTTTACTTTTTGCGCTATAAACAAAAAAAGAGCGTAAATTTTGAAAAAATAATATTTTTCACGTTTTTTTTATATGAAATTCCCCCCCAAAAAAATTTAAAAATCAAAATTTTTTTAAATTTTTGGCCAATTTGTTTTCTGCTACATATTTTTGGTAAAAAAAATTGCAATAAGCGTATTTTGATTGGTTTGCGCAAAAAGTTATTGCGTTTACTAACTAAGGGAAAGATTTCTGTCATTTTTGGTGTTTTTTTTTTAACGAGTAATGGCGGCGATCTGCGTTTTTTTTGCGGGACTGCGACATTGCGGCAGACAGATCGGACCCTTGACTGACATTTTTGACACTTTTGGGGGGACCAGTGACATTACTACAGTAATCAGTGCTATAAATATGCACTGTTACTGTAAAAATGACACTGGCAGGGAAGGGGTTAATTCTATTGGAGAGGGAGGGGTTAATGTATGCCTGGTGCTTACTGACGTGTGTGGGGGGAGGTGACTGAGTGACACAGGGACAGATCGCATGTTCAGCTATGCTGAACCCTGCAATCTGACCCTGCCTGTCACTTAGGAGATCCGCCCGCTTTGTTTACACAAGTGGACGGATCTCCACACTCGATTCCCCGACGATCGGGGAAGAGCAGCGGCGATCGTCGCTGCTCCTCCCCTGGCCCAACTCCCGCTGTGACTGAACACAGCGGGAGCGAGCCTACGGCGGCGTGCGTGTGCCGCCCACAAGGGGAGGAGTCTAGCGACGTAGGTCTACGTCGCTGGACGATAACGAGCCACATTGCTGCACTAGCAGCAATGTGAGCAGACGTAAAGTGGTAAATGTAATTCCTTTTTTTCCCGCTTTGTATGCACTGTGGTCACTCATACACTATATTGTCACAAGTATTGGGACGCCTGCCTTTACACGCACATGAAGTTTAATGGCATCCCAGTCTTAGTCCATAGGGTTAAATATTGAGTTGGTCCACCCTTTGCAGCTATAACAGCTTCAACTCTTCTGGGAAAGATATCCACAAGGTTTAGGAGTGTGTCTATGGGAATGTTTGACCATTCTTCCAGAAGGGCAATTGTGAGGTCAGGCACTGATTTTGGAGAGAAGGTCTGGCTTGCAGTCTCCACTCAAATTCATCCCAAAGGTGTTTTGTCAGGTTGAGGTCAGGATTCTGCGCAGGCCAGTGAAGTTCCTCCACCCCAAACTCACTCATCCATGTCTTTATGAACCTTGCTTTTCATTTGGTAGAGGGGTATTTTGGTGTGGGGTTGTTTTTCAGGAGTTGGGTTTGACCCCTTGGTTCCAGTGAAGGAAACACTTAAGGAGTCAGCATGCCAAGACATTTTAGACAATTTCATGCTTCTAAATTTGTGGGAACAGTTTGGGGGATGGCCCCTTCCTGTTCCAACATGACTGTGCACCAGTGCACAAAGCAAGGTCCATAAAGACATGGATGAGTGAGTTTGGGGTTGAGGAACTTGACTGGCCTGACCTCAACCTGATAAAACACATTTGGGATGAATTAGAGCGGAGACTGTGAGCCAGGCCTTCTCTTCCAAAATTAGTGCCTGATCTTACAAATGGGCTTCTGGAAGAATGGTCAAACATTCCCATAGACACACTTCTAAACCTTGTGGACAGCCTTCTCAGTAGAGTTGAAGCTGTTATAGCTGCAAAGGGTTGGCCAATTTGTTATTGAACCCTACGGACTAAGACTGGGATGCCATTAAAGTGCATGTGCGTGTAAAGACAGGTGTCCCAATACTTTTGACAATATAGTGTATGTGTCTATGATGTCAATTATATATTAATTTAATACTCTCAACAGTTTTGAGAGGGGTGGTAGTGTTGTGGGCGGGAATATTTATTATGTTTTTATCTCACAGAGACGAACGCACTCGGTGATGCATTATCAGCATTGCATATGGGCTACATCCCAGATCGCGGTAGTATACGATTTAAAACATAAATAAGAGTGTGCTATTACTTTATACCTTCTATGTGGAAACAAATAGGAACTCTGCCCTTGGCAATGCAGTTCACCAAAAGCGATGCCATTGGACAGATGTAGGATCTCACTGCCCCCTGTATCACGGGGAAGGCAGGTGTAAGGATAAATGGCTCACTTGGTCTGCTTTCACTTGTTCATCTTAATATCAGAATATGCTGGTCCCCTTAGACTCCACACAGGCAGAATTGATTACTAACAATTGTTTTTGAGCCCCAGATGGTTTTGCTGAGCTTCTGTGGCCCTTGCGGTACCCTGAGGCAAACGGGAACCCCCAAATCCTAGTGTAGGACTGATATACTGGCGGTGAGCCATTCAGCTGTTTTCGTTGTACTAGAATTCTTTTACTTCAGAGAACCTGCTTATTATTTCTGATTTTGTAAGAGTAATAAAGACTGTTCTCTTTTACAAGCGGCTGGCTGATGACCATGGACTCTCCATATTAGAGCTGGTAATAAAGATAAATGCTGGAATTCCACTTTAGGGGCAACATAAAAACTGTAAGTTACATGTGTCATGAGGCTAAAAAAACGTAGTGACGGGAAAAGGTAATTTAGCACTCAAAGCAAAAAATAGTATGTCCTCCATAAGCTGTGAACTTCTTTAGCAGCATAGGTTATAGATCCTGTCTTTCTTTCACTTCCCCAACAGCTATAGCTTCCAAGGCGGTTGCCTCTTCTGCCTTCCCCTCGGCCCAATCCTGAGACTGATTCAAGTTCAGGGGAGAACATAACAGAGGGATCTAGGTTATTTCTTTTTTATTTCTTTTTCCAACTTTGGCTTTTTAAAGGTCTTCTCAACCTCGATCTCACTCCTGCTATTACTACATGTCTGACACAATTACCACAGGAGTCATTTCACTATTAGTGAATCAGATTTTTTCTTTGAACGCCCAATCACATGCAAGAATTATTCTGCTGCCCAAGATTGTTTTTTTCCCCCTAGTTGCGATTAAATGCTTTGGCAAACCATTCTCTAAATACTGATTGGTTGGATTTAACCAAGAAAGACAAAATGACTGTGATAGCGCAAGTGTTGTGAGCCTCGGATCGTATACTCCGATCAATACAATGCTTCATAAAATGTTGTAAACAAATGCACCATGATGCTCCTGTCTGTGGTTATCCGTGGCAGGAAAGATGCGGTATACGTAGCCACGCACCACTGCCTGACTTTTATAAAGTGGTGGGTGATATTTCCCTGTCGTCATAGTATTTATATACCCAAGCAGACCTGACTCACTCACTTTCAGAAGTTCTTCACATCTGTTGCTCTCTGTGATGTGGCTTGTCAGTAGCTGTCAGTGCACGTCCTGCGTTTTCATTTTTATATTTGGCAGAGTTGAGGTTTTTATGTGTTTTACAAGAGGAAGAAGACAAGATTAACCCTTGTGCATGATGTCCTAGTCTGTGCAGTGCTAAGACGGCATCCTACCCACTGAGCCAGTTTAATAATCAACAAGCACATGCTGCTTGGCGTCTGGAAACGGGAGCCTATCCAGGACGTGGGCCTGTAACTGGGCCAGTACTCACGAGGCCGGTCTAAATTCTGAAAGCTCTAAGTCAATACACTGCTTTGCTAGGAAAGAGAGTATTTCATAGAATAATTCATACTTCCCAACGTTCTGGGATGGAAATGAGGGACTCTATGCTTGAAGACCTTTTTTTTTTGTCATATTAGGTGCATGCATGCTAAATAAAACAATCTCAGCTTTTTATTGCTTCTCACAGAGATCCAATTGCTCCTCCTGATAACTATCTATCTGTCTCTCTAGTGCAGAAGTCTCCAAACTGCAGCCTTTTGCTTGCCTTTATTTGGCCTTTGGAGCACTTGTACTCCCACAGATACAAGGCACCATTCCTCCTACTGACACCTTCAATGGGACACTATTCCTTCCATTGAGGCCAATGATGGGGATCTATTCTTCCATTGATACTGACAATGGGGCTCTGTTCCTCCCACTAGTACCGAAAATGGGGCACTGTTCCTCCCATTGACACCAACGATGGGGCATTATTCTTCCCAACGACACCGCCCATTGGGGCACTATTCCTCCCACTGACACCCACCATGTGGGCACTATTCCTCCCACTGATACCAGTGATGGTGCACTATTCCTCCCACTGATACCAGTGATAGTGCACTATTCCTCCCACTGATACCAATGATGGGGCAGTATTCCTCCCACTGACATTAACCATGTGGGCACTATTCCTCCCACTGATACCAGTGATGGTGCACTATTCCTCCCACTGTCACCAATGACGGAGCACTATTCCTTTCCCTGATACCAATGATAGGGCACTATTCCTCCCCCTGATACCAATGATGGGGCACTATTTCTCCCACTGATACCAATGACAGAGCACTATCCCTCTCGCTGATACCAATGATGGGGCACTATTCCTCCCACTGACATCAACCATGTGGGCACTATTCCTCCCACTGATACCAGTGATGGTGCACTATTCCTCCCACTGTCACCAATGACGGAGCACTATTCCTCTCCCTGATACCAATGATAGGGCACTATTCCTCCCCCTGATACCAATGATGGGGCACTATTCCTCCCCCTGATACCAATGATGAGGCACTATTCCTCCCCCTGATTACAATGATAGGGCACTATTCCTCCCACTGATACCAATGATGGGGCACTATTCCTCCCCCTGATACCAATGATGGGGCACTATTCCTCCCACTGATACCAATGATGGGGCACTTGTCCTCCCACTGATACCAATGATGGGGCACTATTCCTCCCCCTGATACCAATGATGAGGCACTATTCCTGCCACTGACACCAACCATGGTGCACTATTTCTACTCCCACTGACCATCAAACCTGAGGCGCTGTTTACTCCCACTGATGCTGGGCCATTTTCTAATATTACTGATCAGTCCAGCCCCCCGAAAGCCTGAAGGAAAATAAATTGGCCCTTTGTTTAGAAAGTTTGGAGATCCCAAGGGAATGGGCTGTTGTGCTCGCACAAACGCAGAGACACTTAGGTTTGAACCTCAGTGGGCTGATCAAAAAAAAACAATGAACGGATACCCCATCCACACAAGCGAGGTGGATGGATGAATCCTCTCGGCTGTGCTATTACGCTATTGACTACATGCATTAAATGAATGAGATATTTTCAACATTTCAAGAAGAAGTCAACCATTTGATCAATTTCCCTCGAGCGGAAAGAGCCATAGATGGATTGAAAGGTGTATTGAGTCACCTTGGGACTCGGTACAGAGTTCCGCTGCACAGTCTAACCCCTGGAGAAGAAGAGACTACTTCCTCCTGCCTGCCGCAGACTGATAACATCATCTCAGCATTGGCACAATCCCTGAATGCAGCTCAAGGGCAGATTTGAATGATAAAAAGTACAGCTTTAGGGAAAAACAAATAGCATTTTTGTATATTGTGACATGCCAGGAATTTATTCATGAAGTAAAATTTGTGAGACTTTAAGACACACATTTCTTCTTTCAAATCCATATTTTGGGCCATTTTTTCTCTTATTAAAGAGGAACTACAGTCGGCTCACATAATTTGTAATAAAAACATCTTTGACATTCTGAAGCTTCCCTCCAACCACTTTGCATATTACGTTATATATACTGTGATTCTGTACTTGCCTAATATGGAGCAGAAATCCCCCTCCACTAAAGCCTAGTACACACGCAACGATTATCGGCCGACCGATCGTCCGTCTTTTGTCCAGAGTGGTGTTTTGTTGGTTGGAATGTGCCTAGACTGCACACGAATTTTCTCGCCTAACAAAAATCTGCTTCAGAAGTGATGTCATGTGTTGGTTTGCTTTCTTTGTGTTCTTTCTTCTCTGAGCATGCCCAGACTTGCTCATAAGATTTTTCCCTGTCGAAATCTGTACTGACTGCACGAACAATCGGCCGTGTTTTGACGGCCAACAAAAATTTTATAGTCTGCACACCAGATTTTTTTCGGCTGAAAAGGTCGGAGTCGGTTGTCGGAAGCATCATACTAACAAGCCGAAAATCGGCAGATCGGACGTTGGACGAAAATTCCCTGCCGGTGTTGTAAAATTTTGTCGGACCCGTGAAAAAATCGGACCTCATCACTTCCGGTGATAGAGCATCACAAAACAGCGGATGGGAGTCGTCCGTGCGCATGCGCAGAAGACATTTTTCGAGGTTTGGCAAAATTATAACAGAGAGCGGACAGCTGATTGAGAGGAGGCGGGGCTGAGGTGCGACGGAGGACGGAGGACACATATGCAGAGCTGGTGGAGGAGGCGGGACGGAGGTGCGGCCGTGTAATATATGCAGGACTTTAGCGACTCCTTGTTTTATTATCTTTAGCAATTATCGTATTATTTATCCTTAGGATTTCATTACATTTAGTATTTCTTATTTTGTATTATATAAATAGTAAATGTAATGAAATCCTAAGGATAAATAATACGATAATTGCTAAAGATAATAAAACAAGGAGTCGCTAAAGTCCCGCATTTATTACACGGCCGCACCTCCGTCCCGCCTCCTCTATTCAGCTCTGTAGATGACGCGGCAGTGTCTTCCGTCCCACCTCAGCCCCGCCTTCTCTCAATCAGCTGCCCGCTATGTGTTATAAGTTTACCAAACCAAGATAATGTCTTATGCGCATGCGCACTTGAGACTCTTATCACCGGAAGTGACGAGGTCCGATTTTTTCATGGGTCCGAGCAAATTTTAGAACACCGGTTTTCAATGCGTGTGTACAAGGCTTAAGTCTGGCTGCAGCCACTTTAACTGTGGGCAGCTGAAGCTGCTGCCTGTTCACTTCCTGGATTTACACAGACACACACACACACACACTTTATATATATATATATATATATATATATATATATATATACACACACACATACAGTATAAGGTATTTACTGGCAGCAAAAAATGTTTTACTATCCAAAGTTAAACAACAAGGGCAGAGGATTTAATAGATGGAAAGATGAAAAAAATACTAAGAGCCCCCATTAGGCTCAGGTTATGTAATGGTTATGCTGGATATTAAACATACAGAGCAGTGACACTGCAGTTTGCACTGACATTGATTAACTTGGAGCAGTAATAAACCGGCAGATAAACAAGGTTAGCTTATATAGAGAGGCACATCCAAATTTAATAATGAGTCATTACAGTTCCACCAAGCAATTCATGTTCTTCTAACAATGTTAACCTGACACAACAGATGGAAATATAATTTTTCCATCTCGTTTTCAATGTAATTTTCTGATCAAATTTAAAAAAATAGCCAAACTAATAGCGCTCTATTTCTTACTGACCACTAGAAAAATTGAATTGAAGACTTCCCAATGGAATGTGGCTGTAGGCTTTCACTTTCCATCAGATTATTGATGGGGCTCTTGTTTCTGATTTTTCAATTGTGTTCGAGAGTGCACTAACACGGCTACAATGACCTCAAGCATCAATTGTGTTTCAAAGACAGTTATTCTTTGAATGAATCAAAATTGCATTGAACCGATACACTTGGTCAAAGTTTTGTGTTCGATCAGATTTGGTGAGAATAATTTACTTTTGTTCTTTTCTTTCATTTATTTAATCACATTAGCAATCAGAAGCAGGTCGAAAATAGCTACATTAATGGTCAACTTATGGTCAACCTGAAGGCGAATAAATACATTACTACAGATTTGCCTCCTGCTCCCTCTACCACACATGCCACTGCCATCAAGAAAGGTGGTCTCCTTGGATCCAATCTCAATGTATCTGTCATCTGGAAGACTCTAATTTTACAGTCTAGATCGGTGTTTCTCAACCTTCTTTCAGTCCAGGCACCCTTTAAAATTATGCAAAATCTTGAGGCACTCCATTCTAACATGTAAAAAAACTAAACTAAATAGTTCTACAGCAATATCCACTAGGGATCGACCGATTATCGGCAAAGCCGATATAGAGGGCTGATATGCACTTTCCTCAATATATCGAAATCGGCCACCAAGGTGGCTGATATTACCGATATTTCGGAAAGTGCTTGTGCCGGAGTGATGCCTGCAGCTAGAGGCATCACCCCGGTACCGGTGTACATAGCTGACGGTCGGCTGTCTTGTAATGACAACCGATGCAGCTAAGAAGCCGCTCGGCTACCATTACAAGGAGCAGGAGGGGACGTTGCCCCCCTCCCGCCGCCTTCTGCGGCTCGCCCTTCCAAGGCGGTTGCCTCTTCTGCCTTCCCCCTCGGCCCGATTCTGAGACTGATTCAAGTTCAGGGGAGAACATAAGAGAGGGATCTAGGTTATTTCTCACTCCTGTTATTACTACATGTCTGACACAATTACCACAGAAGTAATTTCACTATTATTGAATCAGATTTTTTTTCTTTGAACACCCAATCACATGCAGGAATTATTCCGGTGTAGCGTGAGAATTACCTACCCCGTGAGAATTACCTACCCCTCGTCACTTCCGGCCACGAACAGCTGAGCAGCGCAGCAGTGCGCATGCTCACAGGGCCGGATACCTAAAGGGACGACAGAGGAGCAGACTAGTGCGCATGCGCACTAGTATGGAAATAGCACGGTGTACCGTGGAAAAAACCTACCCACGCGGCGGTTAAATAAAACAGCGGGGCTGCAATACGAATCATCTCCGCTCCTGTGCCTCTCACTTCCCTGCTCTCTGCAAGTAAATATAAAAGCGGCTGGCGTCTCCGTGATTTATCTTTTCATACAGCCGCCGCCGCTTTTATATTTACTTGCCGAGAGCAGGGAAGTGAGAGGCACAGGAGCGGAGATGATTCGTATTGCAGCACAGTTGTTTTAATGTAACAGCTGCATTCCATACAGTGCCGTGAACCGGAAGTGACGAGGGGTAGGTTTTTCTCACGGGTAGGTAATTCTCACGGAACACCGGTGCCCAAGATTGTTTTTTTCCCCTAGGTGCGAATAAATGCTTTGGCAAACCATCGACTGGAATTCTCTAAATACTGATTGGTTGGATTTAACCAAGAAAGACAAAATGACTGTGATAGCGCAAGTGTTGTGAGCCTCGGATCGTATACTCCGATCAATACAATGCTTCATAAAATGTTGTAAACAAATGCACCATGATGCTCCTGTCTGTGGTTATCCATGGCAGGAAAGACGCGGTATACGTAGCCACGCACCATTGCCTGACTTTTATAAAGTAATAGTGGGACCGCCGGCACTGACTGAAACCGGGCACCCACGATCGCTCCCTGCTGAGAGAGAAGAGCGGTATGCTGTTGTAAACACGGCAGACTGTTGTTCTCTCTGAAATGATCACAGAGCTCATGTGATCCTTCTGTATGGTGTCTCTGTGTTCAGGGCCCTCTTAATCCTCTTGTATTTTATTGTAACTGTATTGTCTCCCTCTAACATTGTAAAGCGCTGCGTAAACTGCTGGCGCTATAGAAATCCTGAATAATAATAATAATCCACCCTCTGAATTATTAATATTTTAAATGTCGGCATAAAGGAAAAGTTGTGGTGAAAAAAAAAGCACTTGTGGGCTTAACCAATCATTTTTTGTGTATTAATACTTCATGGTCCATATAGCAGGGGGCAAAGCAGGGCATATCCTGTGCCTACATACATATAATTAGTCCCACTTTCCTATCTCAGAAGGTTGGGAGGTATGGGCTATTTACAGTATCCCCGAGCACTCACAATCGTAACTGCTTATACTGCAAAATGGCCAGTGACCTACAAAGGGGAAACTGAGCCTGGTGGTATTACAGCACCATGTGTGGTCCCAAACAAGCCTTCCGTTTGTCTCCAAAAGAGGTTAAAGGTGTACCACTTGACAGCAATTCCATTTGCATGAGGTTGACAGGCTTTAGGAAATGTGAAAAAGATCAGCTTGGCTGGAAAAAGAGAAGAGCAGAAAGGGGGGAGGACGAGGTGAATAGGGCCATAATGGACATCATTAAAAACAAAACAAAGGCCGAGATTGTCCCATATTCTCCCCTGCTAAAACAATGGAGTCTCTGCTCGGTCAGCCTCTATGGGAAAACAGAGGGGTCCTATTTCCTTATTCTATATTGTGAACTTCAAGGGAACAGAAGAGAACTGAAGAGGGTGTGCTCACCAGTTGAGGAGGCGATTCACAGGAACACTTCAAGGCAAAGGCCGCTAAATCTCTCAGCACTAATCCCTATCCTGTCTGCCTTTGGAATAATTGTTCACTTTAATTGCTAGTTCCCTGTTAGACGACAAAGTTTTGAAATCCATTCCAGATAGTGGTGTTGTCTTAACACACTGAGCTGTCGGGGTTTTCTTTTAAGTGGAGACTTTAAAGCCAGTCTGTCACCTAGAAATAACTGGACAGAGCCTCCAACTGAAGCTGGCTATACGCTAGAAGATCTCAGAACAAACATTTGTACAAAAACTCTGATCAGTACATTTCACGCCTTGACTAATGTCAATTGAAGAAATAAAGACAAAAAGTAATGGCAGAGAAAATATCTTTAAGACCGCATTCACACTGAAGCGGCACGACTCTGTACTAATTCGGGGGCAACTTGTGAAGTTCCGTGCACCGCGACTTCGGCGCGACTTGCACGGACTTCATATAATGAATGTCTATGCAAGTCGCTCTGAGGTCGCCCTGAAGTAGTACAGGACCCTTTTTCTAATGCCCCGTACACACTATCAGATTATCTGAAGACTTTTGTCTGCAGACTTACCAAAACCATATAATATGAGGTCAAACCTAAACACTTTAAATTTGTATGCAATCCGGCAGGCCCTTGCACTACATAGAAAAGGTAAATCTGAAGACAAAAGTCTTCAGATAATCTGATAGTGTGTACAGGGCATAAGTCGGAGCGACTTGTGTAGCTCCTATTAGAACGGGTCCTGTAGCGGTCAGTGGACCGTGAGGGACCGCGACTTGTCAGGCTAACAAGTCGCCTGACAAGTCGCGGCAGTGTGAATGGAGCCTAATGCCTCGTACACACGCATCGATTATTGGCCGGGAATCTTCGGCCAACGTCCGATCGGCCAATTTTCGGCTTGTTAGTATAATGCTTTCGACAACCGACTCCGACTTTTCGGCCTAATAAAATCTGGTGTGCAGGCTATAAAATTTTTGTTGGCCGTCAACACAACGGCCGATTTTCCGTCAGTCAGTACAGATTTCGGCAGACAAAAATCTGATGAGCAAGACTGGGCATGCTCAGAGAAGAAAAAACACACGGAAAGTAAACCAGCACATGACATCACTTCTGAAGTAGATTTTTGTTGACCGAGAAAATTCGTGTGCAGTCTAGGCACATTCCAACCAACACAACACAACTCTGGACAAAAGACAGCCGATCGGTCAGCCGATAATCGTTGCGTGTGTACGAGGCATAAGTCTGTCCCTAACTTATTTTTTATTTTTTTTACATATGCTTTTGAATGTAACTTTTTTGTCTGAGTATAGATCTATGCTTGCCTAAGCATGTTTGAATCCACCTACTGTTGACTGACTCACTACCTCTACTAGAAGCCTATTCCATGCATTACCTACTCTATCGGTGAAATAATACTTTTTAGGTTTGGTTTTGAACCTTCTTCCTGCTAATTTGAGGTTATGTCTCCATGTTCTTCATATTGAAGATACTGCCTTCCTGAACCTTATTCACACTAATCTATGTAAAGGTTTCAGTCATGTCTCCTCTTTCCCCTTCTTTCCTCTAGGTCAGGGGTCTCCAAACTTTCTAAGCAAAGGGTAAGCTTACTGTCCTTCAGGCTTTAGAGAGGCTGGTCTTTGGTCAGTGGGAGTAACAATTCCCCAGCATTAGTGCTCCATCATTGGTTTTAATAGGAGGAATAGTGCTCCATTGATGGTGCCAGTAGGGAGAATGGTGATCCATCATTGCTGTCAGCTGGTGGAATAGTTCCCCAAGGGCTAAATAAAGGCAAGCAAAGGGCCACAGTTTGGAGACCACTGCTCTAGACTGTACATATTAAGTCTTTCCTGATATGTTTTATGTCCGGAGCTTTCACCATATTTGTTGCTCGTCTCCAAACTCGTTCTATCCTTTGATTGTAAAAGTCGTTTATTAATTTTTTGCTTTTTAACATTTGATTTTGGAATGAATTTAGCAAACAACATTCACTTTTAGAAATTTCTTTGGTCAAGAAACCTTTTCCATGCTGCTTCTTCGAATGTTCTTGTCACTGCAGTCGAAAATAAATGTCGATTTGACACAACTAATGATAAGAAAATGTTCTAAAAACAAAAATTTTCCAAGTGAAATTCTACTATTGTATGGCCAGCTTTGAAGCGAAACTTCAGGCTGGTCACAAAAATAAAATGTGCCCCTCCAACAGATGAAGACAATATTGCTTGTTTTTCCAGTTATTTAACAGAGGGCAGTACTTACCCTAATCCATGGTCCTTTCTCCCAACCAATTCTGATAATGAAAAAATGATCCCCTGAAGCCACTCTTCTTCTCCAGCCATGTCACCACCCCTCTTGCCAAAGACATCATATATAATCCAGAAGAAGTGACCACTGCTGGTCCTGCATTGTAAATGATGACATTGGGGGCCTGCCCACATTCTGGAGCTGGAGAGGAGTGCCCGCTGCCGCAGAATTGTGGGTTAAGGTAAGTATTAAAGAGGAGCTCCAGGCTCCTTCAGAAAGAATTTAAAGGTCAGCAGCTACAAATACTGGAGCTGCTGACTTTTAATATTGGGACACTTACCTGTCCTGGAATCCGGTGGTGTCTTCACCATAGGCGATTTTTCGGCTCTCGGGTGCTGCCGCCACCATTTCTTGTGAGCGAATTGCGGCTTCACACTTGGTTCCCTACTGCACATGTGTGAAGCACTTTGTGAATGGCACGGCGGTGGGGGAAGGAGGCTGTGGTGAAGTCACCCGGAATTGGGAGCGGGTACCTGTCAAAATCAGGTACCCCCTCCCCCCCAAAGGTGCCAAATGTGGCAACAGAGGGGGGGGGAGGAAGAAAACAAGCAGATCTTCCCCTTTTGGGTGGAGCTCTGCTTTAAGCTGGTCATAAGGAGATCGACTTTCGGCGGACTCCTGCTGAATTAGCTGTAACTCATTCCAGGGGTGCCGGAATCACCTGGTTCAACAAAAGTTGATTTTTGCTCAAAAAGCCAAGCAGAAAATTTTCAGCTGAATATTGCCTGCATCCAATCAGATATTCAGACTTCAGCAGGTTTCAGCTACCAGAATACAAAATCCAGCACTGCAGATTCCTCCATCCAGGTTATTTAGTGTAGATGGGGGAATCCAGTGATTTCTCTTGTTTAGTTTGTGGCCAAGTATAACCAGATATACAGTACTCTTTATTATATTTTCTCCTAGATAAACCAAATATATTTTGAATATGCTGGTGGAAGGGTTAGAATTTGAAGTGATTCTACAGGCAGAAAGTTTTTCTACCTTAATGCATTCTTTATAATGCTCCCTTGTTCTATCCAGAATAAAAAAAAAAAGTCTTGCCTATAGTTCTACTTTAAGATCCGCTTTAATTGCTCCCCAACGCACATATGCATACCTCGCAACTTTTTGAGATGGGAACATGGGACACCTATTAGCAAAAGTATGTAGGCATAGGACACCCCCCTGCCATGCCCCCTTAAAGGAGAATTATACAACAAAAATGATTAGTTAAGTGCTTTTTTTAACCACTACTATTCCTTTATACCAACTTTTGAAATTTAACAATGCAGACATTTAGAAACTGGATTAAATGTTTAGCACTGTGAAACACCTTTTGAATGATAAATAGTGCAATTTATATGCAGTTATATACATTAGATCAAAATGAGGGACAATTGAGGAGAAAAGAGGGACAAAGGGATTTTGTTCTGAAGGAGGAACAGTCCTTTAGGGACAAGTGGGAGCTATTCCTATATTCCCTGCATGATTTGTAGCTTTCCATTTCTAAGGACTACATATCCCATGGTACTTTGCTGCCTGCATGCAGTGATTTATGTACTGACTCCGCCTCCTGAAACTCCTCCTCTCAGATCAAACCAAAATGAGGGACAAATGAGGAGGAAAGAGGGACAGAGGGACTTTGTTCCAAATCAGGGACAGTCCCTCGAAATCAGGGACAGTTGGGAGCCATGCATATGGTGCATTATAACACAATACAGAAAAAAATATTATATGTTAATATAAAAAAAATTATATATATATATATATATATATATATATATATATATATATATATATATATATATATATATATATTAAATATTAATATAAGAAAAATAGAGCATGTCTGCTCTTATGTTGTAAAGCACTGCACAAGCTGTTGGCGCTCTCTAAATTCTGCATAATAATAATAATAATAATAAAAAGCAGGACCTGTTTTATATGTGTTCAGGTACATTGACAGCCCATTGCAGAAAAAAGCCTATATATATATATATATATATATATATATATATATATATATATATATATATACACCATCTACCCCTCACACTTTCATTTTCTAAGCCTTGCTAGAATTAAATTGCTGTAATCTCTACACCTGGGCCAGTGAAAGTGAAGAAGGAAGAGATGATGAAGCAATGGGAAGTTTGCGCCAACTGACCAAGTGACAGTTATTACAAACAGTTCAGGATGAGTTGGCAAACAGTTTGTTGGTGCTAGTAACACATGGAGCTGTAACAGTTATTCAGCCCATAGTGAAGGACACGTGTATTGTAGATCATGGCAGAACGTAATGATGTCTTCCTTATCACAGATAACATTGGCAGCAGCATGTCCCTTGTACAGTGCACTCTCAGTGCAGGAGTGTGACGGAGGCGCCAGCTGAGAGTGCAGTTCCCCTGCCCAGCGCTGCTGCCCATTGTTCTGCTCTTCAATAACAAACAGGGCTGTGGATGAGAAGGGTTTGGTCTCCTAGAGAGAGCTGACCCTGATCACCATTGTTGTCTGGCCGACATGCGTCAGACACAGCTTATAATTCGTCTACTGCTTTCTGGCAGGCAGTATGATAAAATGCTGTCATTGTGTCACCTAAGTACAATAGCAGACACACTTAAAGGGTCATACCTTCTATCTGACAAATAAGGTGTTGCGAAATCAAAAGGCACTTTGAATAATATTTACTAGCAAAAGTGTGACCATTCATTGAAAGGGATGGATATAGAAAGGATGTAACAACTGGGCCCTAGTCTTTCCCGTATGGCAAGGTCATACCATGTCAGTATGTCACTGTCAGTATACCTGTATGTCATAATGCAGAAGACAGTACTAGTTACATAATACAGAGCGCTTGAATATGTCACGCCCCTGGCATAGAATAGGAACAGGAATGTGCTTAGCATGTCCATGACAGAGTGCCCAGTGTGGTCTCCACATCCATATCCATGGGAGTATGCCAGGTATTATCACTAAGTGCCGGACAAAATGATGTTTGTGCTGCCAGTGCCAGAGCATCTAAAAAACAGCCCACTCATCCCCTAAATTCTGCCCTAGGTGTCGTAGTGGCCAATCACCAGGCCAGAGCATTGCCATATGGGGGGGAGAGGGGGGTAACTTCTAGCTTTTTATAGCCATGACCCATTCCAAAAAGTACAGAATATTCTATCCCAGGCCTAGCCTCACCTTTTTGAAGGTATGGCCTGGGGATAGAGAAAGGAATTTATATCTCTAACTACTGAGAGATTTAACCATGTGCAGTCACCTCATTCGACTAGAACTAATAGAACTAAGCAAAAGAATGTTTAGTAGCTCAATCCTGCTACTAAAATCTCCAGCAATAATTCCCTAGAGTGGACCTCACATTGTAAGGGGCCACTACACTGACAATCAATCAATATTAATAGGTTATTTTTCCACTGATCACCAATGTATAGGTTCACAACAATGACCACCCTGCACAGTGTATACCCCTGACGCTGTATTTTATATACTCCTATCCACTGCACTCTGTAATCTGTGCTGTACTTTATATATTGCTGACCATGGCACACTGTAATCTGTGCTGTACTTTATATATTGCTGACCACTGCACTCTGTAATCTGTGCTGCACTTTATATACTGCTGACCATGGCACACTGTAGTCTGTGCTGCACTTTATATACTGCTGACCACTGCACTCTGTAATCTGTGCTGTACTTTATATATTGCTGACCATGGCACACTGTAATCTGTGCTGTACTTTATATATTGCTGACCACTGAACTCTGTAATCTGTGCTGTACTTTATATACTCCTATCCACTGCACTCTGTAATCTGTGCTGCACTTTATATACTGCTGACCATGGCACACTGTAATCTGTGCTGTACTTTATATACTCCTATCCACTGCACTCTGTAATCTGTGCTGTACTTTATTTACTGCTGACCACTGCACTTTGTAATCTGTGCTGTACTTTATACACTCCTATCCACTGCACTCTGTGATCTGTGCTGTACTTTATTTACTGCTGACCACTGCACTCTGTAATCTGTGCTGTACTTTATATACTCCTATCCACTGCACTCTCTAATCTGTGCTGTACTTTATATACTGCTGACCACTGCACTCTGTGATCTGTGCTGTACTTTATATACTCCTATCCACTGCACTCTGTAATCTATGCTGTACTTTATTTACTGCTGACCACTGCACTCTCTAATCTGTGCTGTACTTTATATACTCCTATCCACTGCACTCTGTAATCTGTGCTGTACTTTATATACTCCTATCCACTGCACTCTGTAATCTATGCTGTACTTTATTTACTGCTGACCACTGCCCTCTGTAATCTATGCTGTATTTGATATACTCCTATCCATTGCACTTCTATAATCTCTCTTGTACTTTATATACTTCTGAGCATTGTACTCTAATCTGTACTGTATATACTGCTGGCCACTGCACTTTGTATTCTGTGTTGTAGTTTATATTATACACTCCTATCCATTGCACTCTGTAATCTGTGCTGTACTTTATATACTCCTGACCATGGCACACTGTAATCTGTGCATTATAGTATATACTCCTGACCATGACACTCTGTAATCTGTGCTGTACTTTATATACTCCTGACCACAACACTCTGTAATTTGTGCTGTATTTATATACTCCTGGCTAGGGATGGGAGAACGATAATGGCCCAAGCATGAGTCCGAATTTGCAGGGTGTTCACCCTGACAAACACCCTGCAATGCACTGAGCACTGCACAGTGCATTCTGCGCCCCAATTGGGCAAAGCTTTGCCCAATCAGGGCCTAGTGCAAGCTGGTTTTTAAGGAGCGTCCTCAGCTGTCAATCAGTTACCCCGCCAGCTGAACAATAAAAAAAAAAGTGCAGGTAAAATTAAAAAAAAAAAAAAAAAACTGCGTGGGGTACACCCCCCCCAGTGCATACATCTCACTTTTTTATTTATTAGCTGTCAGTGGGGAAACTTTCGGGTCTGGTATGGATTTGGAGGGAAACCCCACAACCCTGCGCTGTGGTTGTGGGGGCCTGCAGGTGGGGGGCTTATCGGGTACATAGCACCCCTACCCATTCACCAAAAAAGTGTAAAAAAGAATAGTTACTAGAAACAGTTTTTGACAAATCCTTTATTAAAAAATAAAATAAAATTTTTTTTTGTTGTAAATCCATCGTCAATCACGCTGCCTGCCAGACCCAAAAAAATAAAAAAAATGCTCCCGCCTGCTGGGAGGCCTCCCCCGCTTTGACATTTCTTATATAGGCAAGGGGCAGAGCCACATCGTCACATGTCAAGCATGCACCAGTCTGTGATGTCAGAAGGCGGCGGTGCCACCCGGGACAATGCATTTACAGTGAGGGACACTATGTTTTTTATTTTTTATTAAAGAATTTGTCAAAAACTGTCTCTTGTGTTTATTACTTTTTGGACACTTTTTTAGTGAATGGGTAGGGGTACTATGTACCCGATACCCATTCACATAGGGGGGGGGGATCTGGGGGCCTTGGTAAATTAGACTTCCATAATATGATAAGCCCCTCCACCCGCAAACTCTTGTCCACATCAACATGCCCCCCCTAGCCCCTTTGTCCCCCTCCTGCCCCAACCCCCCCCATGTTGAGGGCATGTGGTCTGTTATGGTTCGAGGGGGGGCTCGTCTGTCACCCCCCCCCCTTTTTATGACCTGCCAGGCTGCATGCCCAGATAAGGGTCTGGTATGGATTTTCTTTTATTGATACATGTCCCCCAGGGCAGTACCCAGACCCCCATACCCCTTTTATGGCCAATTACTTGCATATAAACCTTCGAAATGGGCACTTTTGATTTTTCCTGTTTGGCTCCCATAGACTTCAATGGGCTTCGCCGTTCCGGTTAGAACATTTCCCCTGTTCGGGAGTTCTGCTGCGAACCGGGGTGTTTAGCCCATCCCTACTCTTGACCATTGCACTTTGTAAAGTGTGCTGCACATTTCATACTCCAAACCATTACAATATGTAGGCTGTGCTGTATTTTACATTTTTCCTGATGGCTGCACTGTCTTACTTTCTTTTCTGGCTAATAATACTGATGTCTAAAAAAGTGTGAAATGAACAAGAACAATTTATAGTTACCATTGAGTCCGAGTCCTTGCATCACTTTCAGACCTGGAGTGCAGAAATGACAGATGGAAGCTGATTGGTCGCTATGAGCCTTCAGAATTTGTTTTTTCACACATTAGCCCCCTATGTCATTTAGGGAATTCAGAGGATGATGGACATCTGTTATTATAGCATTGTTATCTTTTAAATGTTGTTGTAAGTACAGGGGTAGTTCTTCCTGTTATACAAGTGTCTAACTGTCAGTGAAGTGAAGGAGGTATAAAATAGGTGAGAATAACACACTTTCTCAGCTGTCTCTTTAAAGGAAACTTTTCCTGTAAAAAAACATGGGAACTGCCATTGCTGACTTCTCACTATGCTGCCCCCCCCCATCCCCCAAAGCACCTTGTCCCCATGTTGATAGGGACAAGGGCCTCTTCCCCACAACCCTGGCCAGTGGTTGAGGGGGTCTGGGGGGCGTGGGGCTTATCCCTCTGGAATCCCTCCGCCCCGTCTGACATCACCGACCAGGGCATGCTGGGTCGGTGATGTCACAAGGGGGTGAAGCTGTCTGGTGACATCACCGGGTGGCAGCGCCCCTTAGTTTATTATTTAGCGGCGAGAGGCAACGGAGCTGTCAGACGGCGGGAGCCAGCATCGGAAGCAGAGTGTTTTTTTTCCGGTTGTTGGTGGCAGCAAGCATCATAATTGACGATGGATCTACACCCAATAAAAAAACTACCTTCTGTCTTTTTTTTTACACTATATACCCCATACTCATTCACATGGGGGGGGGGGGGCAGGATCTGGGGGCTCCCTGGTTAGAAGGAGCTTCCAGATTCTGATAAGCCCTCTCCAACTGCAGACCCCCACAACCCCTGGCCAGGGTTGTGGGGAAGAGGCCCTTGTCCCCATCAACATGAGGATATGGTGCTTTGAGGGTGTCAGAGTCCCTACTGCCCCAAAGCACCCCCTCATGTTGAGGTCCTGTGGCCTGGTATGATGCTTGCTTGTCCCCCCCCCCCCCCTTTCCTGCCGGGCTGAATGATCAGATAAGGGTCTGGTATGGACCTGAAGGGCCTGGTATAGATTGGGGGGGACCCCACACTTTTTTTTTTCTTAATTTTCTATTTTTTATTGCTGGCAATTCTATTTTTTTTACATTCAACTGTCCGTGGGAGCCACTGACAGCTGATGACTCATCCAGTACACATTCCATAAATACTGCATGCCTTCGATTACTACTTTATTACAGCATTCATTTATTTATTTATTTCCTTATGTGAATTGGGTTAAACACCTGTTCATGCCGTATTTACCAAGTATTTTCAGCATTTTGCCATAAATACCGCAGAATGGTATAGTGAATTGACAGCTTCAGGATCGAATGCAGTATTTAGGGACGGGTGTGTCTGGACACCTACATACCGCATGTGAGAAGCTTTTGTGAATGCAGCCCAGTGTTTCTACTATTGACTTATCCCGACCGGTATATTTGTTCCAGGTACTGATGTCAAGTATTGCAATATGTGTTTAAGGTGGCAATGAATATGTGTTGCAATTTTTGCAAATTGAAAAAAAGGGAATATGTCCCAAGGAAAACAGTACATTTGTATAGAACAAGAACAGTAAGAACAGTAGGAGAGGATGGAGTTGGGAATAAAGACAGGAAGCCCCACCAGGCTTCACCTATAACTAAAATATAACTTTCGTATGGACTGACTCACTATGGTCTTGCTTCATATATTTCAGATTCAGTTTAAAAGCAGTGAACGCCTCCCAATATTTAACTATTTCTTCTTGAGGAAAAGACTTGTCAAAGAAAAATGCTTGACAGTGACATGACTGACAGGGTGTTTACCATGTGAAACGTCCAACTGATAACATACGTCATTCACCCTCTTTAAATAGCACTGATTTAGGCTTTTCTGGTTTATTTTTTTTAAATGCTATTGGCCAGAGGGCGAGTATACTCTTCCTACGAGTCAGAGGAAACAAGTTCACTGCTGTTTACTTCATTGATGATCGTATTTGGGTACAAATATACAAAAAGACTCTTCATAACATTCACTTAGGGGCATATTCATAAGTTAGAGAAGATGACATTCACCAAAGACCCAACACTTAAAGGATCAGTGGGCCTTTTAGCCTTTTATTATATCTGTACGGGTAAATGCCAGTGGTCAATCACCAAGGTTGGGTTGCAGTGCGCATAGTCCTCTGAAAGTTCTGACTTCTTGAAAAGTCAAAATTTATACAGGGGTTTCTGGGAGCTCTGGGTGAGTGATAGTGGAGAGAAAAGAAGGAATGTATGGGATGCTTACTTTACCTGCCATAATGTGAACCTACTACTTTGGCTACCATAGGTTGACTTTGAAGTAGGGCTGAACGATAGTCGATGTGATATCGACTATCGTGCTGCGAGCGTGGGCGATAGTCACATCGCCGAACATACGATGTAAGGCAGCCCTCAGCTAGTCCTCCTGACTGAGCAGCGCGCCGTGAGCAGCGGTACAGAGAACCAATCACACATGCCTGCACACCTGATTGGTTCGCTGTGCCGCTACTCACGACGTGATTGGTTCGCTGTGCTGTGGGGCGGAAGTGTATTGTGCGGACTGGGAGTGTTCTTCCGGTGCGAAGGAGCTGCCCAGGGGAGAGGAGTCTGACCATCCCGGGTGCCATGTATGCAATCTCTGACCACCCATGTGCCATGTATGCAATCTCTTACCACCCATGTGCCATGTATGCAATCTCTGACCATCCCGGGTGCCATGTATGCAATCTCTGACCATCCCGGGTGCCATGTATGCAATCTCTGACCACCCATGTGCCATGTATGCAATCTCTGACCATCCCGGTTGCCATGTATGCAATCTCTGACCACGCCGTGTGTCATGTTTGCAGTCTTGGACCATCCCTTGTTCCATTTATACAGTCTCTGACTGTCTCTTATGCCATGTATGCCATCTCTGACCATCTCTTGTGCCATGTATGCAGTCTCCCCCCTTCTCTTGTGCCATGTATGCAGTCTCTGACCGTCTCTTGTGCCATGCATGCAGTCTCTGACAATAACTTGTGCCATGTATGCAGTCTCTGACCATCTCTTGTGTAATTTCTGCAGTCTCTCACCGTCTCTTGTGCCATGTATGCAGAATCACTATAGCCTAATGGAGCACAAATAAAGTGTTTGCCATATGGGAAAGGGGGGCGGGGTGGGTGGAGTGGGAGGAAGAATGGGGGGGGGGCACCAAAATGCACCTTCGCCTGTGTAGTCAAAAATCCTTGCACCTGCCCTAGAGAGGACTACAACTCACAGCATTACCCCCACTTCCTGCGTTTCCGTCTGCCCCCAGCCAGAGAGATTCCCCTTCCCTCCGGGAGAACCGACTTCACAGCCCGATCATGAGGGACAAATAGCAGAGGCGGAGGGAGCGCATGTGGGCCGAGGCCGCCAAGAAGGTACCAAATAGGGGGTGGGGGAGGTGACTGTACCATGCGCACCAGGAAGAGGTGGGGCGGAGAGGTCTATATAGCGATATTTGAGGGGGGCCAATACAATGGGAGGGATACGAGATAGGAGGGTATATGTGCAGTATAAAAATAGCAATATATATAGTTGGGGAAAAAATATCGCAATGTGATTTTTTCCCAATATCGGGCAGCCCTACTTTGAAGCCCAACTCCAGGAATGACGAAAAAAACTACCCCCTGCAGTGATGACCCCCCACTTTCCTGGCCACCACCACCGCACACACTGAAAAGGTGAAATGCTCATTAACTTTACGGGATGAGGAATTCTACTTACCTTATTTCTCAATCTAACAGGTTCCAGCTTGGGAACTGCTCCAGACTCTTCTCTGCTCCAGCTTTTGGACAGTTCCTCGCTGTCCTCATGTGTAATGTGGGGCTATTGTCCCTTGGTTGTACTCGATGGCATCATTGTGTGACCACAGCATGGAGTGAATATAGAAGAGGATTCAGGGGGACCGGTTGCATAGATGAAGGAAGCCTGCTGGATCAAGGAGCAAGGTAAGTATTACACATTATTTTATGCTTCCCTAAACCTAAAGCGTATCTATGGTCAAAATGTAAAATCCAATATTCATTTCCACATTGTATTTTAGTTATATTTAGCTGACCCCTATTACTCTGAACGATTTTGAAGTTTGTAAACTTTGTGAAGATCCCCACACCTTCTTTCCTTGAATTCTGTGACACGTATACACTATGCCCTGTGGGTAGGCACTGCTTTCACGCAATTTACAGACCCTGCCTTCTAACCTACAGAGATGCTGAGAGCAGGAGTTTCAGGAGGCAGAGTCAGTAAAGGAATCACTGCTTGCAAGCAGCAAGGTACCATGGGATATGTAGTCCTTACAAATGGAAAGAAAATACCAAAGAACCTGCAAAATATGAAGGGAATTAAGGAAGTTGTGTAAAGAGACAGCTAGTGGACAGACAGAACTCACAACTTAAATGGAGATTTTTAAGTTTATATTGGATTGTCATAAATAACTATTGTTTGTATTGGTATTACAATGCTAATGTTATAAAAAGGAAAGTGTGTTCTGTGACCATAGAATTATTTTAAATTGTATTTAATCTTTGCAGTGTGGGAGGGCCCATTGCAAGAGCAGTTTTTTTATTGTAATTCCTGGAGTTTGGTTTTAAGGGAAAAGAGACATTTCTAACTTCCTTTTCAAAAATGCTAGTTGCCTGTCTGTTTCGCACATACTCCTCCTTTTGATATCTCCTCCCCTCCCTTCCAACCACTCCCTGGATCAGAGTTCTGCTCTCCTTATTCTTCCCAAGCTGAAGTTCTGTCATCCTCCCTGCATATCCCAGCTACAGCTACAAAGGATCAGCACTGCAACATATTATCCATCTAGAACGCCTTCATGTTGTACATTTTATTAAGAATTCTTATGGTGGAAAAAAAGAAAAAAGATCTTTCTCTTACTGAGGGATCCTGATCTCTTAAGCCCCGTACACACGTACCGATTGTTAGCCGTAAATTTTCGGCCAACGTCCGATCAGCCGATCGTCGGCTTGTTAGTATGATGCTTCCGACAACCGACTGTGACTTTTCGGCCGAACAAAATCTGGTGTGCATGCTATAAAATTTTTGTTGGCCAACAACAGAACGGCCGATTGTTCGTCAGTCAGTACAGATTTCGGCCAACAAAAAGCAGATGAGCAAGACTGGGCATGCTCAGAGAAGAAAAAACACATGGAAAGTTAACCATCACATGACATCACTTCTGCAGTTGGTTGTTGTTGGCCGACAAAATTCGTGTGCAGTCTAGAGCACATTTCAACCAACACAACACTGGACAAAAGACGGCCGATCGGTCGGCCGACAATCGGTGCGTGTGTACGAGGCTTTAGCTGGATTCTGGTAGGCCACAATCATGGCTGGATAAACGAAGGGCTCATCACAGCTCTATGAATTTGCTATTCAAATGTTAAGATCTGGCAATTGGAATTCTCTCCTGGGACCTGTACTGTCACAATTTTTCCAATGCAATCCAAAAAGAGAGAGTGCAGAAGGAAAGAATCCTAGGAAATACGCCCTATTAGTTCTTGAAGACCTACTAGGTGACAGTTCTATAGCAGCTTGCGGAAATCAGCTCTTTTATAGCAGAACAGGAAGGCTTCTCTTCTCCAAGTGTCCAAATTAAAAACCATCCGAATTGACCAGAGCAACTAGGGCCCTTCTCGGCTCTCATTCAAGGCTTGAAACATATGAGATCGTTCCTATATTAGAAGCTCTGATGTCCAAAAGTCCAATGAAATGAAACTGACATCCCATAAAGCTGAGAGCACACTCAGTACACAAAGTCAATAAAGCTGAAAAAAGACCAAAGTCCATCAAATTTAACCAACTCCTGTATCTCTGCTCAACAGGAAAGGCATTGCAACTGAAATAAATTACTTCCTGATCCTCCCAGGGATCAATATACTACTATTTAGTAATTATAACTCTGGATATTATTTGCTGCAAGAAAATAAACCAATCCTTTTTTAAATTGCATTCATTTTTTGGCCATCACTAGTTTTTGTAATAAGGTGTTTGACAGCTTTACCAGGCCTACTCTAAAAAAACCTTTCGGATGTTGTGGCAAAATTTTCTTACTTACTTACACTGAACAAGTATGGCGGTGTTTCCCCAAACGGGGAGGATTGGAGTGTGCTCTGCCCTGAAAACTTGTCCTTGGTATCTGCTGTATACCTCCTCTTGTTATTTTGTGGACCGCTAGGTCTATCTACCTTTGGACCCGTGTTGTATCCATACCTGGCTAATGTTACTACAATATATCCATTATTAACTTTTCGGGCATTTCTTGACAACATACTCCACCTCCCCGTTTTGTGTTATCCTTATTATTACCTCTTGCCTTATTGGCTCTTCCTTTTTTGAATTACTACTTGGACGTATCCAGAAATAAATGTACCAGTAGCTCCAGAGGAAGCTGTTTTTCCAAGCGAAACATGTAGGGCAATCTGGCTACATGAAGCGTCTACATGGCGTCTACATGTCGCACAAGTGGACCTCAGGGACGATAGATCAACTACTTTGTCATCGTCTATGAGACCTACAAGATGTGACGTATATTTCTTGTTATCTACTCTAGTGTATTAATCTTGTTCTGTATCAACATTGTGATTGTTGGATTACTGTAACACATGCCTACTGAGGCAATATATTTCTATGTATGTCTTTTGATTTGAAACTTTTTGTCTTTTAATTGTCAATCAATAAAAATTGTATTTTCTAAGCTACCAGTGCCTATAAAGTCCGTGCTTCACCAACAACCTTTTTCTAAGCATAACATTAGAACTACCCACCGTAATATAAAGACCACCCAATATTGAATAGGTCCCTATTTTAATGCCAAAACAGCCCAGACCCATTGAGACATGGACTCCACTAGACAAAGTATCACACTGCCTCTGCCAGCTTGTCTTCTTACCATAGTGCATCTCTTCCCCAGGTAAGTGCAACACCAGACCATTCACATGAAGTAAAAGAAAAAACATGATTCATCAGACCAGGCCATCTTCAACTGCTCCGTAGTCCAGTTCTGATGCTCACGTGCCCATTGTAGGTGTTTTTGGCTGTGGACACGGGTCAGCATGGGCACCCTGACCTGTCTGTGAAACGTAGTCCCATGCGCAATAGACTTGGGATGCGCTGTGTGTTCTGACACCCTTATTTTGGAACCAGCATTAACTTTTTATCAATCTGAGCTACAGTAGCTCTTCTGTTAGATCAGACAACACAGGCCAGCCCTCGTTCTCCACAAGCATCAATGAGCCTTGGCTGCCCATGACCCTGCTGCCTGTTTGCCGTTTTTTCTTCTTTTGACCACATATGGTAGGTCCTGACCGCTGCAGACCAAGAACATCCCACAAAAGATGTAGTTTTGGAGATGCTATGGGCCAGTCATCTACTGTTTAAAGTTTGGCCCTTGTCAAAGTCACCCAAATCTTTACGCTTGCCCATTTTTTCTACTTTCAACTTCAACGACAGCATGTTCCTTTGCTGCCTAATATATCCCACCGACTTTCCGGTGCCGTTGTAACGAGAATCCATGTTATTCACTTTACCTGTCAGTAGTCATAGTGTTATGGCTGTTCAGTGTATGTCCCCTTTTCCTTTCTACAATGCTTGGGAGATAAAGTCCATTTGCTAGACCTTTAAACTGGCCTTAGAACAATATTTAAATCATCTTTAAAGTTCAACAAACGTGTAGCGATTTGTGATTGGTTTAGGTCACCAGTAAGCGATCTATGATCAATTAAAATATTGAACATATTGTTACAAAGTATTGTTACAGAAAAATGTCAACCAATCGCCGACTAAGTCCTGGTTCACACTACCGCGACTTGTCAGGCAACCAGGTTGCCTCGTCCATTCAGTGCTATGGGAACTGTTCTAATAGGAGCGACTCAAGTTGCTCCGACTTAGAAAATAGTTCCTGCACTACTTCGGGGCGACATCGGAGCGACTTGCATTGACTTCCATTATGTGAAGTCCGTGCAAGTCACGCCGAAGTCGCGGTGCACGCCGACTTCACTAGGAGAGGAGTGGTCTCTCAAACGCGTTTCTCCCTCTAGTTGGCTTAATAGTTGAGACCACAAGAATGTGGCCTCAACGATTAGTGTGGCGAATCACGTCTGATGGACCTACCCTGCAGGCGGAGAGCAGAGCTGAAGCCATGCTACGTTACTGGTTTAGTTTTGGTCACAGTGAGTCGGTGCCAGGTGTGCGACCGGTTGCCATTTTTCTGTAGCATGCTGTAAATTGACAAGCTGTTTTATACGATCTGTACCAGTTTATTACATGTCATGTTGGCTGATATCAACGATAGGTGCATTAAAGCGGTACTTTTCTTTTTTGTTTTGTTTGTCTACATATTTGGTGTTGTTCCCACATTTTGAAACTAACTGAAATATCAATGGAAAATATGACCTATCAGTTATAAATGCAAATGATCATTGAATCTGATTACGATCAGTTCTCCAGAAACAACCAGATATTTGTTAGATCGATCAGAAGCGATTGACAAAATCCCACCACAGCCGATTGATTTTGCAAAGTCAAAAATGATAGAGTTCCTTAAATCGATCAAACAAAAGATTTTTGGTTTGAGATATTTGACCAATTCAATCATTTAAGTCGCATTGAATGATGATCATATTGATGCGTGTGTAAGTAAGGTTTTACAGTAATTTAATCTTTTTTTTTTTTCTGTTGCGGAAGCTTCCCCCCACTTTTTGTTTTAGTTAGAACATTGTCACCATAAGAGAGGCGAAATCTCCACAATGGTGCCACAGAGAGCCATAATACCTGATAGCCACACTACGGCTGGAGATAAGGTTCAAATCAAACCGGTGCTTTGTACATTTTTTGAACAGGTTTACCCAAATGGCCCCATCCCCAGAAGTATGTACTTACTTTACTCCCTCGTACTCTATTTAGCAGTGGGAGTCAAAGGATATATCCAGTAGTTCCAAGTATGAAGGAGCATGTGACTAATCCCATGTCATACTACTTGGCCAATCAGCACATTACCATGGAGAGTCCACAGACTTGTGCAAGCTTCGGCTCCAGTGACTTGTAACTTAAAGCGGAGCTCCGGCCTCAAAAACTACTTTGGGCCATCCGCTTGCTCTGTGTCACCTGTAAAAGAAATGGATAGTCCCGATTTTTTTTTTTTGTTTACTTACCTTGTTATTGAAGAAAATATACTTACCTTTCTTCCACTTCCTCCCTCTGCGGCCGCGGCCCGCGCCATCACTTCTTCCTTGCATTGATTCCTGGGAGCTGAACGTCAGCGCTCCCAGGAGTCAATGCACCTGCACCGGTCCCGCTTGTCAGTTCTGGGGGGGCAGGCGCATCATTCCCTGCTAAACAGCTTCTGGGCATGCCCAGAAGCTGTGCAGGGATGACGCGCCTGCCCCGGAAGTGACGGCGGGGCCGGTGCAATGCATTGTGGGACCCGAAGAGGACGCAGAAGAGTATGCGCTGGCTTCAGCTGCCCACACCTGAGATGGCAGCGCTGGAAAATAAATTTTCAAGGTAAGTATTTCTTCTAAAAGGTAAGTACAACCTGGGACAGTTCAGAGGCTATCCATTATGGAATGCACTAGCCCTGACTGTCCCAGGGGTATTTTTAGTGAAAAATATTTTCTGAGGCCGGAACTCCGCTTTAAAGTGATAATAAAGTCTAGTTTTAAAAATGTTATACTTACCTCCTCTGTGCAGTTGGTTTGGCACAGAGCAGCCTGGATCCTCCTCGGCTCGGGTCCCTCTTCTGTGCTCCTGGCTCCTCCCTTGCTATGGGGGCACCCGAGCTGAGCCGCAGCTCCGTGTGTCCATTCAGACATGAAGATGCCATTTGGCTCCGACCCTCTCTCTCTCCTGATTGGCTCACTGACTTTGATTGACAGCCGCGATAGCCAATTACGCTGCGGCTGTACCTCAGCCAATCAGGACGGAGAGCCCCGGACAGCTGAGGGACTTGTGGACATTGCTGGACAGAGAGGGCGCTCAGGTAAGTATTAGGGGGTGCTGGGGAGGCTGCTGCACAAAGAAGGCTTTTTATCTTAATGCATAGAATGCATTAAGATAAAAAACCTTCTGACTTTACAACTCCTTTAAGCAAGACATAAACGCTTAAAGTTTAATGAGAGAAATTCAGTAATTCCCCAACCATGCTCTGATAGAGGAATGTCAGCTGCTGTAGGTCTACGTCGCTGGACGATAACTAACCACTTTGCCGCAGTAGAGCTCGAGTGAGCGGTCGGCAAGTGGTTAAAGCGGAGTTCCACCCTAAAATTATACTTACCTCCATCTTCTCGCTCCGGGTCACCTGAAAAACAAATGGATAATCGCAATTTTTTTTTTACTTACTTTGTTTAGAAGAAAATATACTTACCTTACTTCCTCTTCCTCCCCTCGGCGGCCACGACGATTCGTCACTTTCTGGCTTGCAATGATTCCTGGGAGCTGAATGTCATCACTCCCAGGAATCAATGCGCCATCATACCTTGCTAAACCATTGCGGCACCGGAAGTGACGGCGGGGCCGGTGCAGTGCATCGTGGGACCGAAGAAGACGGAAGAGGACACAGAAGAGGATCGCGCTGGCTTCAAGCTGCCCACACCTGAGATGGCAGCGCTGGACAATACATTTTCAAGGTAAGTATTTCTCCTAAAAGGTAAGTGCAACCCGGGACAGATCAGAGGCTAGCCATTGTGGAATGCACTAGCCCTGACTGTCCCGGGGGTATTTTTATTAAAAAAAACTTTCCCAGGGTGGAACTCCGCTTTAAGGCTCCTTTCACATGGGGGGTGCGCCTGACGGAGCCCGTTCAGCTCAGCAGGGGATCGATCCACCGATCCCTGCTGAGCAGGCGGATGACAGCTCCGTCTCCGCTCTGTGTGCAGAGACAGACCTGTCAGATCCCCGCTCTCCTCTATGGGAGATCGAATGAGAACGGACCGCCTGTCCGTTCTCATCCGATCCTATCCGATTCGATCTTCCAGACGGATGGAAAATAGGGTTTCCATCTGTCTGGATTTCACGGACAGGATCGAATCGGATAGCAGCAGGTGTCAGCGGAGATGTCTCCACTGACACCCGCCTCTCCATAGGGCTGCATGGAGCATCCGATCCGGTCCGCCTGAAAAACTGACAGGCGGATCGGATCGGAACGCACTGGCCTTGGGTTTTTTTACAGCTTGGAAACGCCTATGTCACTTACAGCTCCTAAAAGCCCTGTGTGTGCATGAGGCCAAAGAATAACATGGAGGGGCGTTTATAAGCTGCAAAAAAAAAAAAAACACCGGTTCTGAGGCTGATTATGGTGGTAATTAAACTCACTTGGTGCTTTATGTTTATAACATAGCACAGGAAGTTCTTCATCTGCTCACAAGCACTGAGCGATTGTGCCATACAAAGAGTTAAATTGTGCTGTTTAGCTCTATGGTACGTGAGTGTTAGCAGGCCAGTCTGTACAGACACTTATCCCACATGTGTCTTCCCCTCTACCCCTATCAGCGTGTTCTTTTTCTCTATTACTTCCTGTCACGCAGCTCTCTTATCTGTACACAGTTGTCTTCCTCTATTAACCTATTCGCTGCCGGAAAACTAGCCTCTCGCAGATTGCATCACACACAAAAGAGTGGTGCAAAATGTCACATAACGAAACTATGCAGACGTATTCTGTGGTCTCGACAGGGCCAAGATGACAGCGACACAGGGTGATGGTTGACCATGCGACGCAAGAAAAAAATAATCACGTGATGGAACGATCAATAAGGTCACGCAACTGTGCTGGATCATGTCTGATTTTTTTTTTTTTTTTTATAGAAAAGTATTCACTGGATCTTTTTCTGAAGTCAAAATCACACATAAAGAAGTGACTATAGGCAAATACTGTATATTTGCTACTACTACCCACAATGTGACTGACCTGGGTTCCCAAGCAGATGACCATCCTCGTAGGTTGAATGTAGCTAAAGACTAAGGCCCCCTTTCACACGGGCGGTGCGCCCGACGGACTCAGTTTTGCTCAGCCGGGATCGGCGGATCGACGGGTCCGTCTTCGCTTACTTTGCAGAGACGGAGCTGTCAGATCCCCGCTCTCCTCTATGGGAGATCAGATGAAAATGGACTGCCTGTCCGATTTCATCCGATCCCATCCGATCCGATCCTCCAGACGGATGGAAAATAGGGTTTCCATCCTTCCAGATTTCACGGACAGGATCAGATTGGATAGCAGCGAGTGTCAGTGGACATGTCTCCGCTGACATCCGTTGCTCCATAGAGGTACAGGCGGGCCGGATCAAGGGGTTGTCGGAAGCATCATACTAACAAGCCGAAAATCGGCCGATCGGACCTTGGCCGAAAATTCACAGGCAATTATCGACGCATGTTCACGGCCAATTATCGACGCGTGTGTACGGGCTTTAAGCCCCGTACACACGCGTCGATAATTGGCCGTGAATTTTCGGCCAACGTCCGATCGCCCGATTTTCGGCTTGTTAGTATGATGCTTCCAACAACCGACTCCAACTTTTCGGCCGAAAAAAATCTGGTGTGCAGGCTATAAAATTTTTGTCCTCCGTCAAAACGCGGCCGATTTTCCGTCAGTCAGTACAGATTTCGACAGACAAAAATCTGATGAGCAAGACTGGGCATGCTCAGAGAAGAAAGAACACAAGGAAAGTAAACCAGCACATGACTTTACTTCTGAAGTACATTTTTGTTGGCCGAGAAAATTCGTGTGCAGTCTAGGCACATTCCAACCAACACAACACCACTCTGGACAAAAGTCGGACGATCGGTCGGCCGATAATCGTTGCGTGTGTACGAGGCATTAGGCTTGGTTCATACTGCTATGACAGCAAAGTTGTATGACTTGCCTGCGACTTTGCTCTGCGACTTCCTTCTGATTTGATCAGACTTGAATGCTATTTAGAAACCTGTACAAGGGCTGAAATCGCACCCAAGTTGGACAATGATGACGTCACTCCTGCGCATGTGCGCGGGAGCTGCCTGTTTGTGTCACGGGCTCTGAAGGTCGGCTTCAGAGCGCATGCCCCGATGACGTCAACAGCTGCATGCACCCTGAATATCTCCAAAGCCCCTTTCACACTTGTGCAACTTGCCATGCAACTTTGGACATCAGAGTTGCACGACATGTCGTTCCCCATGTTTTCCAACGATACAGATTCATATATGCGCAACTTAAAGTTGCAACAACTTCAAAGTAGTTTGTGCACTACTTTGGTCCCACTTTCATGCAACTTGAGGGCCACAGACTTCAATGTTAACCCTCAGAAAGTCATACCTGAATGTTATACAATGCAACATGTTTGCAACAATTGTCCATTAAAATTGGTCAAAGCCAGAGTCGTATCCAAGTTGCACCCATCCAAAGTTGTGTCAAAGTTGTACCAAAGTTGTACTCCAAAGTTGGCGCAACTTTGGAGTCATACAAGTGTGAAAGGGACCTAAACAGTGCAAGTTTAGGAGATATTCACAGTACCTACAGATAAGCCTTATTATAGGCTTACATGCAGCTACAAGTAAAAAGAAAGAGTTTACTTCCTCTTTATCAGTTACTGCTGGGGTATTCAGGCAGCTGCGGGTGCTGCAGTGAATACAATAACCAGCAGTGTAAATTTCATCATTCACGCTATTTAGAGTGAATAGGGATATCTATTAGAATAGAGAGAAATCTATGCATGTATGGTTATTTTACAGCTCCAAAACGAAAATACGATGCCGTAGCACCTTTCTCCTGCATTCAGAGACAGGGCCCCCTGTCCGACTTGTTTAGAGATGTTATTCCACACAACTCACACTTGGCTTCCCAAATGGCCACGGCCTTGCTGCCCTTTAAGGCTGGGGTTGTCCAAAGGCACTAGAGTAAAAAAAACAAACAGAAGGGCGCACCAGCCTAGCGCATTATCCCTAATATCAGGCCTTATTATTGTAGAAGTATATATACTCACAAACATAGGTATAAAAAAAGCACATCCAATCCGAACATCTGTAACAAACAATATCTGTGACCAATGTCCTCAATGTAAGATGGCTGACGCGTTTCGAGTCTTAGCCTCTTCTTCAGTGGCTCAGAAGAAGAGGCTAAGCCTCGAAATGCTTTATTATTATTATCAGGCTTTATTATTGTAGAAGTATATATACTCACAAACATAGGTATAAAAAAGCACATCCAATCTGAACATCTGGAACAAACAATATCCGTGACCAATGTCCTCAATGTAAGATGGCTGACGCGTTTCGAGTCTTAGCCTCTTCTTCAGTGGCTCAGAAGAAGAGGCTAAGCCTCGAAACGCTTTATTATTATTATCAGGCTTTATTATTGTAGAAGTATATATACTCACAAACATAGGTATAAAAAAAGCACATCCAATCTGAACATCTGGAACAAACAATATCCGTGACCAATGTCCTCAATGTAAGATGGCTGACGCGTTTCGAGTCTTAGCCTCTTCTTCAGTGGCTCAGAAGAAGAGGCTAAGCCTCGAAACGCTTTATTATTATTATCAGGCTTTATTATTGTAGAAGTATATATACTCACAAACATAGGTATAAAAAAGCACATCCAATCTGAACATCTGGAACAAACAATATCTGTGACCAATGTCCTCAATGTAAGATGGCTGACGCGTTTCGAGTCTTAGCCTCTTCTTCAGTGGCTCAGAAGAAGAGGCTAAGCCTCGAAACACGTCAGCCATCCTACATTGAGGATATTGGTCACGGATATTGTTTGTTCCAGATGTTCGGATTGGATGTTCTTTTTTATACTTATGTTTGTGAGTATATATACTTCTATAATAATAAAGCCTGATATTAAGGATTATGCACTAGGCTGTGCGTCCTTCTGTTTGTTTTTCTGACTATGGTTATTTTACACACTGCCTACTTTGACCGCCAGCTACTGGAAAACGCAAAACACGGTTTGCATTTTCCCGCACCCGGAGGTTAAAACTTTCCTATCCTGCGTTCAGGAGAGGGTGGTTGAGGAAGGTTGAACCTCACCTAACGGCAGAAGCTCCTAAACACTGCAAAAGGCCTATAAGACCCCCTATTGTACCAGGAACCCAGCATTTGTGTCTCTTCTATCAGTCGCACTGGAGAATGATGTCACACCCTTCCTCCAGCATTGTAGACCCCTTTCAGATCAGCTCTCTACTTAGATCATGTATTTGTGTGTTTCCTTCATTTTGACAGTTTCCTGAGACATTGTGCGTTACAATGATCTATTGTTAGGGCAAGCCTCACCTATACACGCAGAGCCGAATGAAACATAAACGCAGCATTTAGGCAGTAAGTAAGACAAAAATACCCAATGTCAGCATTCTAACCACAACAAAAGTTTATTTTCAGCTTGCATGTCAAACCATTGAAAAAAGGAAATGCCCAATTCCCCTTTCTCGCAGCAATTGAGAAAACATCATTGGGCTCAAAGTGCATGCTCTCCATGCTGATTGAGCTCATCTAATGGCTCATTTGGTACGGGTTTTATTTTTTTAAAGCATCTCAAGGACTTTTTTAATTTTACTAAGACAGTTTATTTAGAAAAATGACACTAATGCTGTTATTGTGACATGTCAGCAATTTATTCATGCAGCTGTGTAAAGCTAGTGACAGGTCCTCTTTAACTAAAGGTCATGGATGAGCGTTCTAATGGCAGGGAGTGCGGGAGAGGTGTTAAAGTGTTACTAAATCCAAGAGCCTGCATTTACTATATCTGGTCTCCCACAGCACACCGAACATGGAAATTAGAGCTGCACCAGTCTGGATAAAATGAGAATCACCATTTTTTTGCTTAGAATAAAGATCACGATTCTCGGCGTAACATCATCTTTTACATTATACAAAAAAATTGGGCTAACTTCACTGTTTTGTTTTTTTTTCACCACAAAACTGCGTTTGAAAGACTTCTACGCAAATGCAGTGTGACATAAAAGATTGCAACGACCGTCATTTTATTCTCTAGGGTCTCTGCTAAAAAAAAATGAATAAAATATATATATATATATATATATATATATATATATATATATATATATATATATATATCTATCGGGGTCATGCTGTTCTAAGATCTGGGGGGGGGGGGTGAATTGAGATTGCAATTTTTTAATGATTAATTGTGCAGCTCTAACGGAAATGCAACAGTTTTAGTAAATATAAACTGCTAAAAGACCTTTTCTCATCAGCAGTATAAAGCAGTCTTGTGATTTCCATCAGTGTCTGGTAGGAGGAGTTTTCATTCTGCCCTGACTGTCCTATGAGGCTGTAGGACCCCTGACCCTCTGTCTTTACAGTGCTGAGTGGCCCTGTGCTGATCACATGCACTCTCCCAAGAAAATAAAAAATAAAAAAACTCTCCAGCAATACACAACAAACTGAGCATGTGCAGCTTGTCCCCTAGCTTCTGTTCTATCAGGAAAGGAATAGCTTATAGCAATCTCTTAACCACTTTCCGACCAGTCACATACGGCAAAGTGGTTAGTTATAGTCCAGCGACGTAGACCTACGTCGCTGGACTCCTCCCCTTGTGGGCGGCACGCGCGCACCGCCGGAGGCTCGCTCCCGCTGTATTCAGTCACAGCGGGAGTCGGGCCAGGGGAGGAGCGGCGGTGATCACCGCCGCTCTTCCCCGATCGTCGGGGAATCGAGTGTGGAGATCTGCCTGCTTGTGTAAACAAATCGGGCGGATCTCCTAAGTGACAGGCAGGGTCAGATTGCAGGGTTCAGCACAGCTGAACCTGCGATTTGTCCCTGTGTCACTCAGTCACCTCCCCCCATACACGTTAGTAAGCACCAGGCATACATTAACCCCTCCCTCTCCAATAGAATTAACCCCTTCCCTGCCAGTGTCATTTTTACAGTAACAGTGCATATTTATAGCACTGATTACTGCAGTAATGTCACTGGTACCCCCAAAAGTGTCAAAAATGTCAGTCAAGGGTCCGATCTGTCCGCCGCAATGTCGCAGTCCCGCAAAAAAAAATCGCAGATTGCCGCCATTACTCGTTAAAAAAAAAAAACACCAAAAATGACAGAAATCTTTCCCTTAGTTAGTAAACGCAATAACTTTTGCGCAAACCAATCAAAATACGCTTATTGTGATTTTTTTTACCAATCATAGGTAGCAGAAAACAAATTGGCCAAAAATGATAAAAAATTTTGATTTTTACATTTTTTTGGGGGGGAATTTCATATAAAAAAATGTGAAAAATATTGTTATTTTTTCAAAATTGTCGCTCTTTTTTTGTTTATAGCGCAAAAAGTAAAAATCGCACAGGTGATCAAATACCACCAAAAGAAAGCTCTGTTTGTGGAAAGAAAAAAGGACGTAAATTTAGTTTGGGTACAGCGTTGCATGACCGCGCAATTGTCAGTTAAATTCGCACAGTGCCGAATCGCAAAAAGTGGCCCAGACGTAAGACAGCAAAATCCTCCGGTGGTAAAGTGGTTAAAACTGAATTCCAGGACACACAAATGATGTCTAAATACATTCACCATGTGTCTTCCTACTTGAACCTTTATGCTCTTTGTGTATTTCTTCCAGATCTGTGCAATAATCCAGTGTGAAACTTTACCCCTGTGCAGGAGCTTCCTGTAAACAAGACCGCTCACTGCTGCTCTCTCTCCTTGTGCAGGGTGACTGGTCTTGACTCCACCCCCTCCTGTAGTTTTGGTGTAGAAGGTGGAGCCTGCTGGGTCCCTCCCGCAGCTCTGCTCTCAGCATAGGCTATGTACAGCACAGTGATGTCACTGCTACTTTTATGTGATAATATCTGAGTTTGTAAAGGTATTTGGTGAAAACAGAGTACAGTCCTATCCTTTGTGGCTATTAAATCGGAGCTCAACCCAAAAGGGTAAATACGGCTTTAAGTACTCCTCCCCCCTCCTATGCCCCATTTGGCATGTCATTTTTTTTTTTTGGGGGGGGGGTACCTAGTTTTGACAGTCTCCTCCCCCCTCCCTTCCTACAATCTTCTAGAACACGTCAGAGATCTCAGATGATTGCCTGACCGTTCAGGAGGCGCATCACGACTTGCGCATGCGCAGTGCGCACCTGGCTGTGAAGCAGCCGGGTGCCCAGCTAGAGGAGAGGGAGAGAAGAGAGAATTGAGGGCTTAGGCAGCCACGTCGCTGGATTCTGGGACAGGTGAGTGTGTGTATATTGACTTTACTTTTTGTAGCTGTTGACTTTTAATAAACAAACAACTGGAGACCATCTGCTCCTCCCCGCAGCAAGTTCTTCTCCCCCACAATCCAGTGGTCTAGGGTCCTGATGTCATTACAACCAAAGCTGGGTCTGTAGCCCTACATTGGACGTGATGACGTCAAGGGAAAGTCCACCGCCGGAGCGTGGGGGAGCACCATCTACTGGAGGGGCAGAGGATCAGGTAAGTAAAACTATTTCTCTTCTCCCCTGGACAAACCAAGCAACTAACTCTGCCCCCCTGCATACAGATACCTTTATGACTACTTGGAAAGACTTTTTTTGAAAGTAAAGTTCCCCTTTAAGGCCTGGAAGTGATTGGAAGCAAAGCTAATTTGGATTCTTCCTGGCCAGAATACACATTGTCCTCTAGACATGAAATATTAGCAGGGTGTGTGACAGCTGCGTGTAAATCTCTTCCAGCCATAGAACACATTTGTTTTCCCCCTTAGTCACATCCCTCTGAAATGGTACTAATCAAAGTATAAATAAGGCGTTCTTAAGTGAATCAAGTGTTGCCAGTATGGGGAACAGGAGGAAATTAGTGGCCGGTGATGATGTAGTGTATTCATATTTGTGCCAAACCTGCTCCACTTCCATCCTGCGATCCGCCAGTAATCTGTTCTTCATTGAGCTGAATGATAAATACCGGGGTCAGCTGGGAATACAGACCTTGTTTGTGTCTTACCGGCTTATGTTAGCCACATTGTCTTTCTTTTGTTCTACTTTTCTGGGAAGGTTGTCCGCAAGGTTTAGGAGTGTGTCTATAGGAAGGTTTGACCATTCTTCCAGAAGCACATTTGTGAGGTCAGGCACTAATGTTGGATGATAAGGCCTGGCTCTACTCTAATGCATCCTAAAGGTGTTCTATCAGGTTGAGGTCAGGACTCTGTGCAGGCCAGTCAACTTCCTCCACCCCAAACTCACTCATCCATGTCTTTATGGACCTTGTTTGTGCACTGGTGCGCAGTCATGTTGGAACAGGAAGGGGCCATCTCCAAACTGTTCTCACAATGTTGGGAGCATGAAACTGTCCAAAATGTCTCCCTTCACTGGAACTAAGGGGCCAAGCCCAACCCCTGAAAAACAACCCCACACTATAATCCCCCTCCACCAAATGATTTGGACCAGTGTACAAAGCAAGGTCCATAAAGACATGGATGAGTAAGGTTTGGTATGGAGGAACTTGACTGGCCTGCACAGAATCCTGACCTTAGCCCAATAGAACACCTTTGGGATGAATTAGAGCGGACACTGCGGGCCAGGCATTCACATCCAACATCAGTACTTGACCTCACAAATGCGTTCTGGAAGAATGGTCAAATCTTCCCATAGACACACTCCTAAACCTTGTGGACAGCCTTCCCAGAAGAGTTGAAGCTTTGATGGCTGCAAAAAACTCAATATTGAACCCTACGCACTAGGCAGTCAAGGTCGAACAGCAGGTCCATGTCTAAATGGATACACGGAGCTGCGGCTCAGCTCGGGTGCACACAACGGGAGGGAGGAGCCACATAGGCGTGCGCACAGGGTGTGCCAGGTGTGCCTGAGCACAGCCTAATCACCATGTGTGGCGTAGATTCCCTCTGTTTAAACCCCTGGTATTTCAGCAAAGCCCCCTAATGGCTCCTACAATTGTTATAAAAAATAATAAAATTGTAAAATATAAAAAAATAAATAAAAACTAGTGACACCATCCACTGTCCTGACACCAATCTCTGCCCTATTGCCACCCACCACTGCTCCACTGACACCATCAGTATATATACACACGTATGTGTTTGATCTTTGAGGTGCACACCCTAATGCAATAGGCTGTGCACACCTATGAGGAGCCAGGAGCTCCAGCCAAGGACCCGAGAAGAGGAGGATCGGAGCTGCCCTGTGCAAAACCAACTGCATAGAGGAGGTAAGTATAATATGTTTGTTATTTTAATAGAAAAAAAAAGCGAGACTTTAGATTCACTTAAAGCTTGATTATACTTATTTTGCCCTGATTACTTTCCTTTATCCCGCTATCTAATTTACAGGCCTCACTACAAACCTTAGGACAGCTAAGTTATAGTCAATGCCTAGTCAGGTAACACCTCTTATCTCCACTAAACTGGCAAGCCATCTAGTACTGCAAGCAATTATTCTTTGTGATCATATGGCTGTGTTTAGCAACAGATCCATGTGATCACCAGGCCAGCAAAGACATGGTAATTACATGGCTTTGTTTATGTGCGTAACATGGATTTGTTGATTAACATAGCAATGTCACACAGCAGTGGGGCCTTAGGCTACGTTCACATGTGGGCGTAGCGGATCGCAGGCAGAATCATCGCGATACTGTCCGCGATCCGGAATCATTGCAAATCACGGGACGCCTGTGCAATGCCCGTGATTTGCAATGGCACCCCAACTGTTGTGCGATGTTGCCGCGATTTCCGCCTGCCGAATCGCGGTAACATCGCACAAAAAGAATCGCGGGATACAGGATGCCCAAAAAGGTACAAGAGCTTCTTTTGTGCATCATGCGTCCCGCGATTCTGTTTGCGCGATATTACCGCGATTCGGCAGGCGGAAATCGCGGCAACATCGCACAGCGGTTGGGGTGCCATAGCAAATCACGGGCATCGCACAGGCGTCCTGCGATTTGCAATGATTCCGGATCGCGGGCAGAATTGCGGTGATTCTGCCCGCGATCCGCTACGCCCACATGTGAACGTAGCCTAAAGCCTGATTATACTTATAAATATATTGACCCTAATTACTTTCCTTTACCCTCCAATCTAATTTACAGGCCTCACTACAAACCTCAAGAAAGCTAAGTTACAGTTCCTTTTGTGTATTTGTGGCTCCTGAGCTTGCAGTCTTGTGCAGCCGACTGAGACAGCTTTGTAAAGGACAGATTGAGCAAAGTGAGACAGATTTTACCTAAAAACCTCACACAGTTAGTGGTTAGGTTTGCAGGGTTATTTTAAAACAGTGTAGTTCCACTTTTGCAGTCAAGTTTGAGAAAACCCACTATGTACTTGTTACACTGTATGTTCTCACTCACACAATATACCTAAACATATTTAGAAATAAAAACTTCTTACTAGTTGTCTCTTTGGAGCAGGCCTTTAGACATACTGCAAGCTACTCTGAAGGGTGTTAAAGCGGAGTTCCGGCCTATTTTGCAACTTTAGTGATTCCTCGAGTGCTCGTTATGCTGATCAACGATTGGGCATTTTCAATTTTTTTCAGGGGTCCCTTACCTTATTTTAGGGCATTTTTGATTGTACTTCCTCCTTCTCCCCCCCTCTGTGGCCACCGACATCACTTCTTCCTTTGCATTGCATCCTGGGAGCTGTTTGTCATCACTCCCAGGAGGCTGGAATCAGGAAGAACTCCCAGAACACTCCCTGGAATCAGGAAGAACGCCCAGAACACTCCCTGGAATCAGGAAGAAGGTTACAGCAGATTACACTGCGGCTTCAGTTGCCCACATCCAAGATGGCCGCGCCCAGACAGCGTTTTTAAAAGTAAGATTTTGACTAAAATTCAATACTGTACACCTTGTAAGTATGAAAATAACGGTTCTGTACAGGGCGATGGATTCGTTTTATAGGGGTATTTTTAGTTAAAAAAAGTATTTTTAGGCCGGAACTCTGCTTTAAAGTGAAAGTAGAGGGACAAGGTGGGAACAGACTGTTGGCAACGACATTAACATGAGTAAGGTCCGGTATATGCAGGTTTCGAACCTGGCTTGCGCAGCCACTTTTCAGCCGAAAAGTTTCGGCCTAGTACCTTCGAATTTTCCCTTGAGGGTTTGTCAGGGGAGATGTAGCCAACAAGGCCACAAACTGGGTGAATTTTGTCCGGTTCCTCAGGAACAGCTTTAGTCCCGGTTCACACTACCGCGACTTGTCAGGCGACTTGGCCACCTGACAAGTCGCGGTCCATTCAGTGCTACGGGAACCGTTCTAATAGGAGCGACTCAAGTCGCTCCGACTTAGAAAATAGTTCCTGTACTACTTCGGAGCGACTTGCATTGACTTCAATTATGTGAAATCCGTGCAAGTCGTGCCAAAGTCGCGGTGCACGCGACTTCACAGGTCGCCCCCGAAGTCAGATCGCTCTGATGTGAACCGACCCTAAGTCTGTCTCTCTGCTTCTCTTTAGCATTGCCTTGCTGACAGGTTTGATAACTTTCCCCATACTAGTTAATACTTTGGTTCCAATTTTACAATGCAGTAAACTGAAAATTGAGGGAAAAGGGGAGGGCATCCATGTGCCATGACAATGATTACACAAGCAGAGTAGAGATTGAGAGCCCAGCAACAGCAGAGACCACCAGATGACCAACTGTTGTCAGTAAAATTACACTAAGTGCTTTCACACTCCTAATCCCCCCCCCCAACACTAAATGTTTACAGATACTGTAGGTGGGGTACTCCTTTAAGGTGTATACAGGGCTAGATTTATACTTCTTGCTCCATCGGCCAACTGTTTTGTTTCAAATTATCCCCCCACTCAAATCAGTTGGCTAGCTAGTTTTCCCACTCAATGTCAATACACATCAGACCAATAAAGAAGAGAAAAGGTAAATGCCATACTATTCTGCTAGACCTCCTGGGTGATGGATCTAGATTGGGTAGTCTAAAAATACAAGGTATACAATCCATGAAACAGCAACAGAAATGTATAAACAGAGCAGGGACCCCAAACATCAAGGGCCAAGCAGATTGCACTGGAAGGTAGTGCACTGGTCTGGAACTTTTTTATGATGTGGAAATGTTTTACGATGGAACTTTGTAAAGAAAATTACAAGCAGGAATTTTTTTTCAATTGCAGAAGAAAAACATAACTGAAATAAAGACTTCTTACCCTCCTGTTGACTATCACCTTTAGAGTATACACTGCGCAGGATATAGGTCATCCCGAGCCAGTCAATCATGATGGCTGAAGATGTTGAACCTAGTGTAGCACCCTACAGGTAGGTGCTCGGTAAAGATATAGTGGGCCTCGTCTGCTTAACAGCAGGGCTGTGATTTGTTAGCTAGGGCGTCAGGGCTTCCAGATGTGCCTGCTGAATGGAGAAGTATTCCCACTGGCTCCTGTGTGAGGCTTGGGGAAGCCCAATCAGGGGACACATCTCAGCTTGTAACTACCCCAGAAGGCATATTAAGCTGAAAAGGATTCTGGGAGTGGGTATAAGTTTGGGGGAAGTGTGTGACAGGTTGACTTTGGTGGGAGCAGAGTCCCAGGAGGGAGAGTACGGCTGTCTCTCCTCCTGTCTGAGGAATGTGGATATCTCGGGGTGTCGCCTGAGAATCCAGGGAGTGCTGAGTTGAGCTGAGGGGATCCGGTGTGCTGAGAACCTGAGGAGAGAGAGAGGGGTCCAGTCCCAGGAAAGCCTACACAGGTCGTGAGTACTGAGGATTGCCCCTGGGCGTCTGCCTAGAGTCAGAGGGGACCAATCCAGAAGAGGTTCGGGGATCCAAGGTCAGCTAGCTGTAAAGGGGGTACCTAGGTTGAGGACCCTGAAGTGTAAAGGGGGCACCCGCAGTCTGGGCCCTGAATTGTATTGCGTGTGCCAGTTACAGTGTTAGCTATTTGGAGTTCTACAAAATACTGCCTCAAGCTGTACCAGGCGGGGGAAAAGTATTCAAAGACTTACACAGCGAAGTAGTGACAGGAGTTCTACAATTCTCAGTCTTGGATCTACTGGACTATAGGTCGGGGATTCAACACTTCCTCTGTTTTACAGAGTGTTCTCAGAGTCAGTGAGCGTTGGCTGGCGCTGGCTAGCGTCAAGGAAGTGCCAACGGGCATTTTGCCAGGATCAAGTCCCAATTGTAATTAGTTCGAGCCGAAAGGAGTATCCCACTCATTCCCTTCTCCCATCCCCTTAATTTACAAAAAAAACCACAAACAAAGATGCCGGAGTTGTCACTGTCTCAATTGTCGCACCTGGGGACTCACATGGGCTGGAGAGGATTCCGGTACTAATGGCAGACCCACATCAGGCCATAGGCCTGGAAACCTTGCTACACTAGCAAGAGGCCAGAGGAAGATGGCAGCAACGTTGAGGGAGTTCACAAATGTTGCAGAGGAGTAAGTATATCGTAGCTTAGTTCCACTTTGATGACAATCAGCAACATGAGATTTAGATAGCTGTATGTCTCCCCTGGTAACTATGTGAGCCTAGACCATGGCCTTTTTTGAAATAAGGTAATGGGATTAAAAAAAAAAAAAAAAGTACATAAAACTAAAGCAAAGCCTTGCATAAAACTGATGTAAGACTTTTAAAATGAGCTGGGACGTGGAGTATTCTCTGGATCATTTATATTCAGTGATTACGGAGGTCGGAAAGCTCTGCAGTAGTGGTATAGGGTATATAGGGAATACAAGCAGAAAGGGTTAAGCCTGCAGCTAGTAGTGTGTGAGAAAAGTCTCAGAACCTATGTGCCTCCTCTGATAGAGAACATCTGGTCTGAAAAGTTATGCAGGCACAGGAGATGAAACATGTGGGCTGCAGTGTCACATCTTTGTTTAACCCTGATGCTAATATACAGCTGTACTGGGGCCAGATGAGCAGTCTGGGGGGTAGGTAAAAGGGTGAAATGGCTGACTTGTGGGTTGGAAGGCTAAACGTTTAACACCAAGGGGTTTAAGTATAAGCAGTCTGGGAGGGTTGGAAGGCCCTCTTTTCTATGCTGGAAAGACACAAAAGCCATAGGCGGAAATCAGATTTAGGGCAGGAAAGAATGGACTTTATGTGGCATAAAGAATGTTGGAAAAATGTGTATGGAATGTAGCATGGACATTGGAGCAAATAGGATGGATGCAAGACTGTAGCACATAAGATGGACAGTACTAGTTAAGGTTGTGTGACTTATGGGGTCATTAGCTGGACTGTGGTAAGTAGGCTGAACACTGGACTGTGCTAAGTAGACTGAACACTGGACTGTGCTAAGTAGACTGGACACTGGACTGTGCTAAGTAGATTGAACACTGGACTGTGCTAAGTAGACTGGACACTGGACTGTGCTAAGTAGATTGGACAATGGTGGGTGCTAAGCAGACTGGACACTGGACAGTGCTAAGCAGACTGGACACTGGACTGTGCTAAGCAGACTGGACACTGGACTGTGCTAAGGAGACTGGACATTGGACTGTGCTAAGTAGACTGGACATTGGTGGGTGCTAAGCAGACTGGACATTGGACTGTGCTAAGCAGACTGGACACTGGACAGTGCTAAGCAGACTGGACACTGGACTGTGCTAAGCAGACTGGACACTGGACTGTGCTAAGGAGACTGGACATTGGACTGTGCTAAGTAGACTGGACATTGGTGGGTGCTAAGCAGACTGGACATTGGACTGTGCTAAGCAGACTGGACACTGGACTGTGCTAAGTAGACTGGACACTGGACTGTGCTAAGTAGACTGGACATTGGACTGTGCTAAGCAGACTGGACACTGGACTGTGCTAAGCAAACTGGACACTGGACTGTGCTAAGCAGACTGGACACTGGACTGTGCTAAGCAGACTGGACACTAGACTGTGCTAAGCAAACTGGACACTGGACTGTGCTAAGCAAACTGGACACTGGACTGTGATAAGCAGACTGGACACTGGACTATGCTAAGCAGACTGGACACTGGACTGTGCTAAGCAGACTGGACACTGGACTATGCTAAGCAGACTGGACACTGGACTGTGCTAAGCAGACTGGACACTGGACTGTGCTAAGCAGACTGGACACTGGGCTGTGCTAAGCAGACTGGACACTGGACTGTGCTAAGCAGACTGGACACTGGACTGTATTAAGCAGACTGGACAATGGACTGTGCTATGTAGACTGGACACTGGACTGTGCTATGTAGACTGGACACTGGACTGTGCTGCATAAGAAGTAGGGTGGACTGTGCTGTATAAGATGTAGGGTGGACTGTGCTGTATAAGATGTAGGGTGGACTGTGCTGTATAAGATGTAGGGTGGGCTGTGCTGTATATGATGTAGGGTGGACTGTGCTGTATAAGATGTAGGGTGGACTGTGCTGTATATGATGTAGGGTGGACTGTGCTGTTTAAGATGTAGGGTGGATTGTGCTGTATATGATGTAGGGTGGGCTGTGCTGTATAAGATGTAGGGTGGACTGTGCTGTATATGATGTAGGGTGGACTGTGCTGTTTAAGATGTAGGGTGGACTGTGCTGTATAAGATGTAGGGTGGGCTGTGCTGTATAAGATATAGGGTGGACTGTGCTGTATAAGATGTAGGGTGGACTGTGCTGTATAAAATGTAGGGTGGACTGTGCTGTATAAGATATAGGGTGGACTGTGCTGTATATGATGTAGGGTGGACTGTGCTGTATATGATGTAAGGTGGACTGTGCTGTATAAAATGTAGGGTGGACTGTGCTGTATATGATGTAGGGTGGACTGTGCTGTATAAGATGTAGGGTGGACTGTGCTGTATAAGATGTAAGGTGGACAGTGCTATATCAAGATGTAGAGTGGATAATGTTTTATAAGATGAAGTGTGGACTGTGCTGTATACCATATACAGTGCAATGCATTGAATCAGATGGACAGTAGGTATGTCAAATAGGATAGGGATTCCTGAAAAGGATAAACAGTGGACTTGGAAATAACAAGGGACTCTGCAAAATAAGATGTACAACAAACATTCGTTTTCAGTATTAACAGGGTTTGTCCTAAATAAAAGGGATGGTGACTGGGTATGACAGGAACTTTCAGATTTCTTTGCCCAGAATAATGTTTGATGTATAAAGACATTGTTAAATAACCATGACTATATCAGTCCATCACACCTATGCTGAAAATAGCTGCGGTTGCTTTTGTCTTCCTGTCCATGGCATAAAGTTTGAAAATGCATTTTTTTGTCTATAAATCAAATGTACAAGCATAGTTATTGTATCCTGGAAGAAAACTGTAAAGACTTCTGCGGGCAGTCAGTTGAGTCTCCTGCCTGGAAGAAAATAACTTTGTTACAGCTGGGCACTCACGTGATCCACTGGAGCTCTTCTTTCCCGCTCCAAGCACTCCCGAGGGAAGGGCCGAGATCCCCGTTGACGTCAGCCCTGCTCTGAGCACTAGCGAGGGAAGGGCCAAGAACCCTGTTGATGTCAGCCTCGCTCCGAGCACTGCCGAGGGAAGGGCCGAGATCCCCGCTAATGTCAGCCCTGCTCCGAGCACTGCCGAGGGAAGGGCCGAGATCCCTGCTGACGTCAGCCCCGCTCCGAGCACTGCCGAGGGAAGGGCCGAGATCCCTGCTGACGTCAGCCCCGCTCCGAGCACTGCCGAGGGAAGGGCCGAGATCCCTGCTGACCTCAGCCCCGCTCCGAGCACTGCCGAGGGTAGGGCCGAGATCCCCGCTGACCTCAGCCTTGCTCCGAGCACTGCCGAGGGAAGGACTGAGATCCCTGCTGACGCAAGCCCTGCTCCGAGCACTGCCGAGGGAAGGACTGAGATCCCTGCTGACGCAAGCCCTGCTCCGAGCACTGCCGAGGGCAGGGCCGAGATCACCGCTGACCTCAGCCCCACTCCAAGCACTGCAGAGGGAAGGGCCGAGGTCCCTGTTCACGTCAGCCTCGCTTCGAGCACTGCCAAGGGAAGGGCCGAGATCCCCACTGACTACAGAGGGAGGGGATGCTGACGTCAGCCGAGAGGAGAGGAGAAGATCTCCGGCGGGTCACGTGAGCACCCAGCGGCACTGTAAATAAGGTATTTTCGACAATAAAGTTACAAAAGGAGACTCGCTGGACATTAACTAATCTTCAAAACGGATTATATATTTTTACAAGGACTTTACTAGGGCTTATTTTTGGGGTAGGGCTTATATTGAATCGTCTGCCCTTACTCAAGATGCCCACTGCTAGAAATGCTGCAACATAATAAAGCATGGAGACATAGATGAATGGGCGAATTTGCTTTAAATAATAAAATGTAAAAAAAATTTAAATAGTGATTTATTTTTGTGGTGCTCAGATTCAGTTAAGTTCTGATTTACCACAGGACCTAGGTCTAAGGCAGATTGGATAGAGCACTTGGACTTTTTCTGCCATCGATCTTCTGCGCTTCAATGTTTCTAACTTTCATGGCAAAGCCCAATAGTTTTAAATGCTCAGAGTGCTGGAGTTTGTTGATTCTTGTTGGGCCACTGTGGTTTTCCTTTGGTTTCATCCCATAGATTTACCATGAGATGTGTGTATGAGACTGTAAGTTCCACCTAGCCATGGACTGAGCTGAAATTTTGCTTGTTTATTGCAATATAATGATGCTCTAAAAGTCCTGGACATTGAAAAATAGACGGAATGTCTTAGTACTGACTATGTTCTAACGTCTCCGGTTACATCATAAAGCTGTCTATATAACTGCTGCTATTACACCATCCTTACTAATAACGTCTCAACATCATATTGCTTCCTCTAACAGCTTTTTGCACATCCTCCTATGATTTAGCATTTCTTACAGGACTCCAGTAGATGGTTTTCTTTTTAACTTTCCAAATCTATAGAGCACCAACATATTAAACATCAACTAGTAGAGAACACACCTATGTTCCTACCAGAGTTCACAGACACTACGGCCAAATTAGAGGGAAGCCGATTACTCTACCAGTATGCTTTTGAACTATGGGAGGGAACTGGAGCACCTGGAGGAAACACCATTCCATCCAGTAACCCACGTTAGCTACACAAGTATACAATTTTTATACATTAAGAATGGCGATTAGCAGTATATTCCTGTAGTTTGTGTAACCACGAGACAAGGAAACAAGTTTCCGCTTTCACATAATTAAACCTCATTATGGTCTTTCCTTACTTTTCATTTTTATTCCCTCTTGCTTTGATCCTTCATGTGATCTTATTCTTGCTTCAATATATCCCAGGATATGACAGGGAGAGTCTTAGAAATCATTCATGTTGTTGTTTTATACAGTGGGGTGCCATTTATTGTGAATGGCCCCCCAACGGATCTAGACAGCTCAGCAAAACGCACTGGTGCTGTAGCAAGTAAATGGATCATTTCAGTCAATTCAATTCACATTAAGTGCCGGTTCACACTGAAGCGGCACAACTTCGGGGGCGACCTGTGAAGTCGCGTGCACCGCAACTTCGGCGCGACTTGAACGGACTTCATATAATGAATGTCTATGCAAGTCGCTCCAGGTTGCCCCGAAGTAGTACAGGACCCTTTTTCTAAGTCGGAGCGACTTGTGTCGCTCCTACTAGAACGGGTCCTGTAGCACTGCATGGACCGCGACGGTAGTGTGAATGGACACTTAATCCACCAGTAATTTCAAATATTAAATAAAGTATTCTTTTGTATCGCAAAGCATTCTTATGTACTCAATCCACCACCCATGGGTTTGACCAAACACCAGAATTCTGTCAATTGTGAAGTCAAAACTGGGCTTGTGTCCATCAAATGCATGTTCAATGGGTAAAATTATATAACATCTAACTAACTGAAATGCAAAGCAATTGAAATCCAAAGCACTTATCCCTTTTTTTCACTATTTTCATAGCACTATGCACTTTACCTCACCTCCTATTAGAAGGGTGTAGGTCCTCGGACTTCTCTGAAAGTCTTGGGGTAAGGACAGGTGGCCCTATCGTCAGGTTCTCCCTCTTCCTTGGAATCTCCCTTTGGTGAAGCCCCATCTAGTACTTGGGTGGATCTTGCCTTGGCAGGTCCCCTGAGGATTTGGGATCCACCTGGTTTTGGGCCAGCTGGACCAAAGGGTCCCTTCTCTTTGGAGGAAGACTAATGCCTCCTTTCCACCGAGAGGTACGGTTCGGTTTGGTACGGTACGCAATTTTTGCTGTTTCCATTGTCAAAAGTTGTGAATGGTACCCTAATTCCGATCCGTACCGTACCACTTTTTTGGGACCCTTTCGTTGGGGGTACCAAGCACAATCATACCATACCAACAGGGTTGAGCTACACTCTACAGAACGTTGATTGGTCTACCATCGCCTATCACCACGCCTATCAAGTGATGTTGATCACTACTTTCCGGCTACACCACGCCTATCATGTAAGGGTACTGTTGGCAGTGAAAACGCAAGCCTGATCAAGGTGTACCATTCCCAACCGTACTGAAATGTACCGAACTGAACCGTACCGCTCAGTGGAAATGAGGCATAAGTGTACAACCCGTGTACTTTTTTTGTGTGCTTTACTTTTTTGTAAGTTCACTTTTTTTTTTTATTGCTCCTGATGTTAGTTCCCAGTGCGCAAACTGCGTTGCGGTGCTAAACTAATTGAAATGCAATGGAACTGTGAAAAATCGACTACATTTCATTGAAAGCAATTTTTTTTTTTCTGCCTCGTTTGAGCAAAGTGATTTCAATTGCTTCCCCTCGTGGTTAATGGAAACCACCATTTTATGTCTTTGAATGTTTTGGGAAATTAGATCAAAAGTTTAATCGCTCTGGCCAAAGATATGGCCAGATCTTCGTACCCAGTACAGCTTCCTTATTCCATACATACAGACTCATAGGAGGCTCTTCAGCTTACTGTCATAACACATACCTCCCTCCATGCATCCTATCCACTTTTTCCACACTCCTTCCTTATGGCGGCACTCTGTGTAGTGTCTACACTACAGGTATCTCTATAGAACATCTTATAACCACAGGTTTGGCCATTGGGTATATCCATGTAAATTGGGATATTCCCAATGGTCAATGGAATAATTACTGAATTAACAATAAGGGCAATCTCTTTCTGTGTGCCTCAACTTCTTGTACAAAATGTCATATTGGATCGTACATGGATTTACATTCACTAACATGAGAGGTCAATTAAATTAGCCCATAAGTATTTTAATTTCAATAAAAACTAGTCACTAAAGCAGACCTTTAGCCTCAACCTATCCATCTTTTATAAAAATACATCCAGAAGTGGTGGTGATAAGGCATAATAGGTTCAAAAATCGACCTTTTCCCTGGAATCCTTGCAGTTTTTTTTACCAGGGGGCCATAGATGGCTCAGTTTTTTCGATTAAAAAAACTAAATGAATTCCCCCATCCACAAAAGTGAGATGGAGGAATCCTCCCTTCTACGCTATCGTATATCGTATTCTGACAGCTGTAATTCCTCCACTGTCAGAATACACTGATCGGAAAATATACCAAACGGGAATGACCATAGATGGATTGAAATTCGGCTGGTCCCTGCTAAACTGGCTGAATAACGATCTATCTATGGCCAGCTTTCGACTCGGCTCACACTGTTGAGTTGGGAGAACGTGCATAATAACGCACGCGTTTCTGCAACTTAGGCCAATGCACGTCACCTGCGTTGGTGCCATTCATTTTGAATAGTATCCCAATGCACCTTCCTGATGGACGTGCTATACAATGCATTCCAGCACACTAATGAGCATTGCTGTGTGTTGCCAGAAAGTGTGCATGTCTGTTTTCTGGAACGGCGAGGTGCGTTGCCAGCAATTCATTGTGAAAAAAAAAAAAAAACTGTGTTAACAGAATGCACCCCAATGGAAAAATTAGAATCTAGCCTAAAGCTTACCATTCCTGATGAACCGGATGAAATTTGCTTAGTGCGCAGCTCTGTCTGCCCCCTCCCTCCTGACATCCTTCCATTGAAAAATCAATGAGACCGGGTGGAAAGTTGTCTGCCTAAAAAGAGGCTGCATCCAATCAAATGCAGCCGCTGCCTGGGTATTCTGACAGCTGCTGCCGCCGCCAGTTGTCAGGATACAATAACCCAGCAGGGAGGATTCATTCAAGCGCTGTTAGTGTGCATGGAGGATTCTGCTAGTTTTTCAGCCTGAGGACTGAACAAAAAAAAAAAAAAAAATATCAGTATATGGTGACTTAAATGGGGCGATTTACTAAAATTGGAGAGTGCGAAATCTGGTGCAGCCCTGCACAGAAGCCAATCAGCTTCCAGGTTTTTGCCTGGGTTCACAATGAGTGCAGGTTTAAAATTCGTGTGAGTTCAGATGAACGATTTCATACCTGCATGTCAGTGCGAGTTCGGGGGCGATTTTACAGACATCCATGCGGGTTCCAGCACAGACGTTTATTGAAATTGCTCCCGGAAGTCCCTAAAAGTAGTGCAGGAACTACTTTTGGGAATCTGTGCAGCGCTGCAAAGTCGGCGTTGCACCAATTCTGAAGGTGCCGTTGCTGGCAATAGGCTCCAATTTGACATGCGATTTGACATGTCAAATTGACTCGATGTAAACGGGGGCTGGTTGTTAAAGCTTAACCACTTGCCGACCGCCCCACGCAGATTTACTGTGGCAGGGCGGCTTGGCTGTGCATAATCACGTAGACGGCGGGATCGCCACTGGCCTCCTGCGATCTTCACAGAAACTGACAGAAGAGCTGCCTGCCTATGTAAACAAAGCAGGCGGCTCTTCTGTCACACAGGCACAGAGAGGTCGTGTGTCTCAGCTAAGCTGAAACCCTGATCTCCAAGTGCCTGTCACAGAGCCGCCGCCCCCCCCCCTCCCGCCCAATAGGCAAACATTTTACATTTAACCCCTTGATCACCCCCCCCCCCCCACAGCCAGTAAGCACAAATAGGCAAACATTTTACATTTAACCCTTTGATCACCCCCCCCCCCCACAGTCAGTAAGCACAAATAGGCAAACATTTTACATTTAACCCTTTGATCACCCCCAGTGTTATCCCCTTCCCTGCCAATGTCATTCATACAGTAACAGTGCATATTATTTAGCACTGATTACTGTATTAATGTCACTGGTCCCCAAAAAGTGTCAAAATGTCAGTTAGGGGTCCGATTGGTCCTCCGCATTGTCGCAGTCCCGCTGAAAATCGCAGATCACCGCCATTACTAAAAAAAAAAAAAAAATCCATCCCGTAGTTTTTAAACGCTATAACTTTTGCGCAAACCAATTATTATACGCTTTTTGGGATTTTTTTTACCAAAAATATGTAGCAGAATACAAATTGGCCTAAAATGATAAAAAAATTATTTTTTACATTTTTTTTTTTATTGGGAATGTTTTATAGTAGAAAGTAAAAAATATTGTGTTTGTTTTCAAAATTGTCACACATTTTTTTGTTTATAGAGCAAAATCTAAAAACCGCAGAGGTGATCAAATATCACCAAAAGAAAGCTCTATTTGTGGGGAAAAAAGGACATCAATTGTATTTGGATACAGCGTCGCATGACCGCACAATTGTTAGTTAAATTAACGCAGTGGCGAATCGCAAAAAATGGCCTGGTCATTAAGGGGGTAAAACCTTCCAGAGCTGAAGTGGTTAACTGAACAAACAGAAGTTAGAAGCTGATTGGCTACCATGCACAGCTGTACCAGATTCTGAGTGCTATGTAAATTTCTAAGAGCCGGTTCACACTGGGGCGACGCAAAGTCTCCCCGACTTTGAGCCGCCCTGTGCAGCACGACTTCATCGCAGCTTGCAAACTACTTCTATAATAGAAGTCAATGCAAGCCGCTCCAATGTCGCCCCGAAGTAATGCAGGAACCTTTTTCTAAGTTGGAGCGACTTGAGTCGCTCTGATTAGAACGGTTCCATTGCACAGAATGGATCACGACTTGTCAGGCGACCAAGTCGCCTGACAAGTCGTGGCAGCGTGAACCCGGACTAAGGCTCCTTTCACACGGGCGCAACGCCCGACGGTGTCTGTTCTGCTCAGCGGGGGATCGATCTACTGATCGGTAGATCGATCCCCCGCTGAGCAGGCTGATGACAGCTCAGTCTCCGCTCTGTGTGCGGAGAAGGAGCTGTCAGATCCCTGCTGTACTCTATGGGGAGATCGGATGAGAGCGGACCGCCTGTCCGTTCTCATCCGATCCCATCTGATCCAATACTCCAGACAGATGGAAAATAAGGTTTTCATCCGTCTGGATTTCACGGGCAGAATCGGATCGGATAGCAGTGGGTGTCAGCGGACAAGTCTCCGCTGACACCTGCTGCCCCATAGGGGAGCATCCGATCCGGTTCGCCTAAAAAACTGACAGGTGGATCGGATCGGATCGCCCGTGTGAAAGGGGCCTAAGTGTTCAGGCAGAGTCAGCCTGTCCTTGTCATTCACCCAGGTCCCTTCTGTAGAGACCAGGAGATCAGTGGCGTGGTCAGAAGGTCACTTTGTAACTTGCATGGTTGTTATGATGTGATTAGTCAATACATAAATGCAGCAGCACAAACATTTATTGTCCCTGGAAATCAAGGGCAGCTAGGACCTCTTCTACATTCTATATAACTCATTTCTAATGTTTCAGGTAAGTCAGAGGTGTGTGCAGCCATTCCTATGTGCCGCCCAGCCAGGTGCACACTACCTAACACTATATCATGTTTACTACTACTACAAGAACCCCTGGGGCATGTGGCTGTACAGTCCAGCAAGCACTGACAGCGATGCTGGGATCAGCAGTTCTGCAGCCAATTTACATACAGAGGTGTGACAACACGCAGGCAGCTCTTTCTTAACATAAGTAACATAAGATACACAGAGCATTTGGAAGATCTATCTATAAACGCTGTGGTAGTGCAGTTATAATGTGAACAGCTCTCTTTCTATTGTCTTTAGTGCCGGATCACATATATGCGATGTCAGACATCGCATGTGATTCGGAGCGCACTGCTCTGCAACTCACATGCGATGTCTGTGCGATGCAAATTCAGCCATACAGATTGTAAGGCTGCATTCGCATCGCATTCTGACACAACTCGCACAGGACCCTTTTTTGGGTCCACAGCAGAATCAGATTGCATGGGTGTTCACACCTATGCGATGCGATTCATGTCCGAACACTGCGATATGCAAACGGATCTGGGGGTGCCGTTAACTTTGTATCGACACCCCCAGTGTTTCGCATTTGGCAGTGTGAACTGCCTGCGAGTTGAGTGCGATGCGGGAACCCGCAGTGGATTCGTAGGGTTCCCGCATTGCATATGTGTGACTGAAGGTTTACATTAGTAAAGTGATCATTAGAATAAATCCTCTGTAGACTCATACACTACCACATTATTACTAGCAGATGGTAATGGTTTGATTTTGTGGTTTATGGACAGCGAGATATTTGTTGCTTTGCATTGCAAATTATATGATGCCACCTTAAAGTCAGGGCATGTTTGCCAATTAACCGTCTTAAATCTCAAGTACTCTAAGTGCCGCTTCACATTAGTGTGATGCCAGACATCGCATGTGATTCGCAGCACATTGTTGTGCAGATCACATGCGATGTCTGCGTGATGCGATTTCAGCCATACAAAATGTATGGCTGAAATCGCATCGCATTCTCACCAAAATGGTGCAGGACCCTTTTTTTTAGTTCGCACTGGAATCGGATCGCATTGGTGTTCACACCGATGCAATCCGATTCCTGCACCATTTTACAGTTTGCACTGCGATCTATAAACCAATCTGGGGGTGTCATTAACTTTACATTGACACCCCCCCCCCCCCCAGCGATTCGCAGATCTCAGTGTGAACTACTGTGCGATTCTGCTGTTATGCGGGAACCGGCACTGATTCGCAGGGTACTTAAGGTTCTAGTTTTGTTACAGCGAAATGTGTATACAGTGGGGCTGATTTATTAAAACTTTACAGTGCAAAACCTGGTGCAGCTGTGCATAGAAACCAATCAGCTTCCAGGTTTCTTTGTCAAAGCCTAATTGAACAAGCTGAAGTTAGAAGCTGATTGGCTACCATGCAGAGCTGCACCAGATTTTGCATACTCCAGTTTTAGTAAATCAGCCCCGGTATGTGCTATCTGTGTTTTATAATAAAATCTACCCGCCATGGGGTTTTTTTTAGCTTCTTTAAGTAGAAGCACCCCATTCAACTACTAGAAGAACCTACGGGCTAGTTAGAAACCCAAATGTGGTGGTGGTCGTACGGAGCCCTGAAAAAAGTCAGAGCCGTGATTGTCTGGGGCACATCCTGTGCCGTCTGAGTTAAGGTGTACTACGATCATCAAAGGATTTTCCAACATATTTTTTTTTTTAAGTAAAAGAAACAAAGTTTTCACTTTACATGTGCAACTAACCCCGGTCAGCAGAATCCGTAAGATCTGAGCAGAGAACAATGACTTCAAGGATTGGGGGACGCCTCTTGCTCTTAGTCTACTTTGGGCTTGGATCCCAAACTTTATGGTTTCCAGTGTTGCAAATCTAGACACACCTAAAAGTAGACTTGGAACCACCAGTAGGACATATCGGACACACACAGAAGTCATCTACCTGCTAGGATTTTAAAGTAGAAGTACCCCCGTTCAACGACTAGAAGAACCTACAGGCTAGTTGGAAACCCAAGCGTTGGAGTGGCTTTAAGAAGCCGTGATTGTCTTAGGAATATACTGTGCCATCTGAATGTGTACTACAATCAGCAAAGGCAATATATTAAAAAAAAAATTCCAACATTTTTCGAGGACCAAAAGAAACACAATTTTCACTGTCCATGTGCAACTAACACCGGTCAGCAGAATTGGTAAGATTTGGGCAGAGAACAATGACTTCAAGGATTGAGGGCACCTCTGTGCCTTGGGGGGGCACCTCTGTGCCAAATATAGGTCAGCCTATATTTGTCATTGCCCTGGTCAGTTTTGACATCGTTCTTGGATCCCAAACTTTATGGTTTCCAGTGTTGCAAATCTAGAGACAGCTAAAAGTAGACTTGGAACCACCGGTAGGACATATCGGACACACACAAAAGTCATCTACCTGCTAGGATTTTTTAGCTTCCTTAAGTAGAAGTACCCCGTTCAACGACTAGAAGAACCTAGAGGCTAAACCCAAGAAAACCCAAGCGATGGAGTGGCTATAAGGAGCCGTGATTGTCTTAGTAACATACTGTGCCATCTGAATGTGTACTATGATCAGCAAAGGCGATATATTAAAAAAAAATTTCCAACATTTTTCGAGAAGCAAAAGAAACAAATTTCACTGTCCATGTGCAACTAACACCAGTCAGCAGAATTGGTAAGATCTGGGCAGAGAACAATAACTTCAAGGATTGAGGGCACCTCCGTGCCTTGGGGGGGGGCACCTCTGTGCCAAATATAGGTCAGCCTATATTTGTCATTGCCCTGGTCAGTTTTGACATCGTTTTTGGATCCCAAACCTTATGGTTTCCAGTGTTGCAAATCTAGAGACAGCTAAAAGTAGATTTGGAACCACCGGTAGGACATATCGGACACACACGGAAGTCATCTACCTGCTAGGATTTTTTAACTTCCTTAAGTAGAAGTACCCCGTTCAACGACTAGAAGAACCTACAGGCTAAACCCAAGAAAACCCAAGTGTTGGAGTGGCTATAAGGAGCCGTGATTGTCTTATGAACATACTGTGCCATCTGAATCTGTACTATGATCAGCAAAGGCGATATATTAAAAAAATATTTTCCAACATTTTTCGAGAAGTAAAAGAAACACAAATTTCACTGTCCATGTGCAACTAACACCGGTCAGCAGAATTGGTAAGATTTGGGCAGAGAACAATGACTTCAAGGATTTAGGGCACCTCTGTGCCTTGGGGGGCACCTCTGTGCCAAATATAGGTCAGCCTATATTTGTCAAAGCCCTGGTCAGTTTTGACATCGTTCTTGGATCCCAAACTTTATGGTTTCCTGTCTTGCAAATCTAGAGACAACTAAAAGTAGACTTGGAACCACCAGTAGGACATATCGGACACACACAGAAGTCATCTACCTGCTAGGATTTTTTAGCTTCCTTAAGTAGAAGTACCCCGTTCAACGACTAGAAGAACCTACAGGCTAGTTGGAAACCCAAGCATTGGAGTGGCTTTAAGGAGCCGTGATTGTCTTAGTAACATACTGTGCCATCTGAATCTGTACTATGATCAGCAAAGGCGATATATTAAAAATACATTTCCAACATTTTTCGAGAAGTAAAAGAAACACAAATTTCACTGTCCATGTGCAACTAACACCGGTCAGCAGAATTGGTAAGATTTGGGCAGAGAACAATGACTTCAAGGATTGGGAGGCACCTCCGTGCCTTGGGGGGGCACCTCTGCGCCAAATATAGGTCAGCCTATATTTGTCACTGCCCTGGTCAGTTTTGCCATCGTTCTTGGATCCCAAACCTTATGGTTTCCAGTGTTGCAAATCTAGAGACAGCTAAAAGTAGATTTGGAACCACCGGTAGGACATATCGGACACACACGGAAGTAATCAGCAAACTATATAAATCCTGTATAATAATAATAATAATAAACATGTCAGTACTACAGTCACTTTACCTTGTTAAATGTTCTTCAGACTTTGTTCAGACTGAGAGGACAAAGTGATATCCACAGCACACGAGGAAAGTCCACGCTTGTAAATTCCACAGCAGATAAACCTTCAAATTTGGGGTTTTTTTGTTACCCCGAGCACATGATCCAGTTGGAGAAGAGACCTGTAGCCTTCGCCGTATCTAGACAGGTCCTCTTCTTCTGTATTCTGTTCCCCGATCTTCTCCAAGCCAGCATCTTACAACCATCAACCTTTCCTCTCCCACTTCACAACTGCCAAAGTGGGGGGTTTTTGGGGTGTGCTCACTACACCCATGATTCCTGCTCTCTCCTTTGCTCTCTCTCACTCCTTCCCCCTCTTCTTCTTGAAAAACAAAATCCAGATGTTTTCCTCTTTGGCTCTGGGACTCTTCTGGGAGAGAAGGAGGGGGCTGAGAGGCTGCGCTTATTAAAATGAGGGAGTGGGAAAAAAAAAAAAAAACTTAGAAAGAACATAAAAAAAATGCAATAGAAAAAGGCAAAGTGTCTTTTTTGGTCAACAGCTTTGACTTAGACAAGAGGACAGAAGAGAATTGACTACTCACTCCCCCTTGTGAGTCTCTCCCTGTCTGTCCCCTCCTCCTTTCTCTTTCAGTCTCTGCCTCCCCCTCTTTGTAGGCACACAGTCACTATTCTTTGCTATCTAACTAATTATGGAAACTACAATTTCAAGGCAGCTGCTATGATGGGGGGATGGTCCTGGACCTCCTTGTTCTTTGCTGGGATGCGTGCTTCTGAGGTTTCCCGAGCATTTGGTTTAGGGAACAAAAACTTGCAGAGTGTTTAGAATCTGGAATCGTGCAAAGGCTGAACCCAACCACAAGGTGACAGGGACAGGGACAGGGTTAGGAGGTGTAGAGGCAGGAAAAGGTCTCAGCAGAAAAAATGTGCTAAAAGCCAATTCTTCCAGAGCAGACGGCGGCGGTCGGTGGCTTGTCAACCAAAGAGGAACTACATGTCCCAGACATGATATAAGGTCTGACGGCAAAGCACCTGGTGTATGCAAGTCTGCAAAAGTAAAACACTTAAAAAAGAAACTTTTATCCTCTAAAAAATATTGGGGCAGCAGCCTCAAAAAGTTGGGGTGGCGGTTGGTGGCTTGTCAACCAAAGAGGAACTACATGTCCCAGCCATCATATAGGGCCTGACGGCAAAGCCCCTGGTATATGCAAGAAGTCTGCAAAAGTAAAACACTTAAAAAAGAAACTTTTATCCTCTAAAAAAATTGGGGCGGCAGCCTCAAAAAGTTGGGGGGGCGGTCGGTGGCTTGTCAACCAAAGAGGAACTACAGGTCCCAGCCATCATATAAGGTCTGACGGCAAAGCACCTGGTATATGCAAGAAGTCTGCAAAAGTAAAACACTTAAAAAAGAAACTTTTATCCTCTAAAAAAATTGGGGCGGCAGCCTCAAAAAGTTGGGGCGGCGGTCGGTGGCTTGTCAACCAAAGAGGAACTACAGGTCCCAGCCATCATATAAGGTCTGACGGCAAAGCACCTGGTATATGCAAGAAGTCTGCAAAAGTAAAACACTTAAAAAAGAAACTTTTATCCTCTAAAAAAAATTGGGGCGGCAGCCCCAAAAAGTTGGGGCGGCGGTCGGTGGCTTGTCAACCTAAGGGGAACTACAGGTCCCATACATTATACAGCGCCTGATGGAAAAGCACCTGGTATATGCAAGTCTGCAAAAGTAAAACACTTAAATAAACTTTTATCCTCTAAAAAAAATTGGGGCGGCGGTCGGTGGCTTGTCAACCGAAGGGGAACTACAGGTCCCAGCCATCATATAGTGCCCGACGGAAAAGCACCTGGTATATGCATGTCTGCAAAATTAAAAAACGCTTAAAAAAGAAACTTTTATGCTCTAAAAATATTGGGGCGGCAGCCCCAAAAAGTTGGGGCGGCGGTCGGTTGCTTGTCAACCAAAGAGGAACTACATGTCCCAGCCATCATATAGGGCCTGAGGGCAAAGCACCTGGTATATGCAAGTCTGCAAAATAAAACACTTAAAAAAGAAACTTTTGTCCTCACAAAAAAATTGGGGCGGCAGCCTCAAAAAGTTGGGGAGGCAGTCGGTGGCTCGTCAACCGAAGGGGAACTACAGGTTCCGCTTTAAGCATTCTAACCCCCTGACATGCCACATTTGGCATGTCATTTTTTTTGGGGGGGAGCGGGTACCTAGTTTTGACAGGTACCCGCTCCCACTTCCGCTCGGAGCGCCGCGGCGCCCTGAACGGAAGTTCTCCTCTCCCCCTCCCTCCCTGCAATCTTCTGGGACATGTCAGAGGTCCCAGAAGATTGCCGGCCAATCAAGACGCGCAGCGCGACTCGCGCATGCGCAGTGGGTACCCGGCTGTGAAGCCGCAAACTGTCACAGCCTGGTGCCCACAGCAGTGATGCCGAGGGAGAGGATCGAGGCTTCGGGCGGCCGCATCGTTGGACCGTTGGACAGGTGAGTGAAATGGCTGGATCTCCGCTTTAATGACCAGGCCATTTTTTGCGATTCGGCACTGCGTTATTTTAATGAAAAATTGCACGGTCGTGCCATGCTGTACCCCAAATACAATCAATGTCCTTTTTTCCCCACAAATAGAGCTTTCTTTTGGTGGTATTTGATCACCTCTGTGGTTTTTAGATTTTGCGCTATAAACTAAAAAAGTGCGGCAATTTTGAAAAAAAAAAAAACACAATATTTTTTACTTCAGTTTAGGCTAATTTGTATTCTGCTACATATTTTTGGTAAAAAAAAAAATCCCAAAAATCGTATAATAATTGGTTTGCACAAAAGTTACAGCGTTTACAAACTGCGGAATAGATTTATGGACTTTTTATTTTATTTTTTGTTTTTATTAGTAATGGCGGCGATCTGCGATTTTTAATTGGGACTGCGACATTGCGGCGGACAGATCGGACTGAAATTTTTGACACTTTTTGGGGACCAGTGATAATACAGTAATCAGTGCTAAATATTATGCACTGTTACAGTATAAATGACACTGGCAGGGAAGGGGTTAATACTGGGGGTGATCAAAGGGGTTAATGTGTGCCTATGAATGCTTACTGACTGTGGGGGATGGGTTCTGTGACAGGCACAGAGAGATCGGGGTTGTAGCTTAGCTGACACTCCTGATCTCTCCCTGCCTGTGTGACAGAAGACTCGCCTGCTTTGTTTACATAAGAAGACGGGTCTTCTGTCAGTTTCTCTGACAATGGCGGGAGGCCGGCGGTGATCGCCACCACTCCTCCCGCTGCCCGCCTCCTTCTGTATCTAAACACAGAGGAAGCTCGGTCTCGGTGGCACGTGCACAATATCACATAGTACTACGTGATTATGCGCAGCCAATCGCAGTAAATCTGCGTGGGACGGTCGGCAACTGGTTAAAGAATCTACCAATCAGCTTCTGTACAACCACCCTGTCTGGTTTTTCCCAATTAATCAGTGCCGCTGGCTATAGCCAACAGCGCTGATCGGTGTATTCTGACAGCCGACATTCTCTTTAGTGATGGCTGAACACCATTTCCCAGGGTAGGTTATGTGATGGTGACAACAGTGGACTACCCCACTCCTCATCTCTGTAACATAGGAGGGAGGTGTTCTGTATTGCAGCAGAAGAGAACTCTGGAAGGGCTGACAACACTGTTTGGGATTTCAATGCAGCAGGGGTAACATTGTCAGATCATACAGGAAGCTAGGAGCTCACAGATTGGGCAGGTCTTCTTCTGTACTTGCAGTGTTTTTTAACCACTTGTCGACCAGGCACTGTAGATATACGGCGGCAGGTACCTGCGAATCAACCCGTATGTCGCTTCCCAGGAGCGATCATGGGGGCACCCACTGGCCAGCAGGGAAGCTGATCTGCAGTGCAGGCGGCCGCAATTGACGCCGAGCACCCGCGATCGCTCCCCGTGGAGACAGGACTGTGGTCTGCTGTTGTAAGCACGGCAGACCTCTGTTCTGTCAGCAATCAACACAGAGCTTCTGTGATCCCCCAATTTAGGAACATAGGTCCCTGTGTTGATTCCATAAGCCCACCCCCCTCACAGTTAGAAAGCACTCCCTAGGGACACATTTAACCCTTTGATCGTCCCTGGGTTAACCCCTTCCCTGCCAGTGTCATTAGTACAGTAACAGTGCATATTTTTTAGCACTGATTACTGTATTAATGTCACTGGTCCCCCCCCAAAAGTGTCAGTTAGGGGTCCGATCTGTCCGCCACAATGTCACAGTCCCGCTAAAAATCGCAGATCACCGCCATTACTAGTAAAAAATAAATTAAAAATAAAAAATTAAATAAATCATTCCCCTTGTTTGTAGATGCGATAACTTTTGAGCAAACCAATCAAAATTGCGTTTTTTTTTTTAACAAAAATATGTAGCAGAATACAAATTTGCCTAAAAGGATAAAAAATTGTGATTTTTAATTTTTTTGGGAGAATGTTATATAGCAGAATGTGAAATATATATATATATATATATATTTTTTTTTTTTTTCCAGAATTGTCGCTCTTTTTTTGTTTATAGTGCAAAAAATAAAATAAAAAAATCGCAGAGATGATCAAATACCACTAAAACAAAGCTCTATTTGTGGGGGAAAAAAGGACATGAATTTTATTTGGGTACAGTGTCCCATGACCGCACAATTGTCTGTTAAAGTAGCGCAGTACCGTATCACAAAAAATGGCCTGGTCATTAAGGGGGCAAATCCTTCCGGTTCAGAAGTGGTTAAGTAAATGCCTCCCCGCACATTGTACTCACCAGTTCATACACCTACCTATACATACATGGTACTCAGTATAAATATGGATACCAAATTCCAACATAAATATATTTATCTATTTTAAAACCTCTTTGAGTAAATATTCAGGACACCCTTGACAGATCTCTAAAAATCTGGAACTGTTCTAAGAAAAAAACGGAATTCCTGGGATGCCAGCTGCTACAAGGAGTGTTCCTCATTTTACCTAATATTACATGGGATTTAATGCCATTCACACAGCAAGCATCATTTTCAGAGGCGGCTCTAGGTTTTGTGAGGCCTAAGGCAAAACTTGGACATGAGGCCCCACTCACACCCATAATGGGAAAAATAATTCAAGTGATAAAAATTAACTGTATAAATTGCATATATTAAGGGCCTTAACCTTTGTACTATGAATTCACAGCTTCTAGAATTTTCTCTAACCAATTCTTCTTTAATCAAAGATCATTAAACATCGGGTATGTATGTATTTATATATATATATATATGTGTCTGCTCTTACATCACAGTCCCCAGCATTTCCCTATAGGTCATGATTCCCTGAGTACCTCCTTACATCAGAGTAGTTTCCCCCCCTTACATAAGACCCTCTCCTTCCCTTCCAGCCACCCTCTCCTCCCCCAGCCACCCAGGGTCTTCTTCTTCTCCTCCTCCTCCACCAACCATTCTAAGACTCTTCCAACTTCCCTGGGGCTACTCACCCCCTTTGCGTAGTAGACACCACAAATCTATGACCAGCCTGCAGAGTGACAAGTCGGGGCCTGGTTACCTGTATGTACCTGGGCCAGGGCAGAGCTCTCCTCCCAGAGCAACAACCGATGATAGCAGAGTGAGCTGACCGGGCAGTCACTTCCTACTGATGCATGTACACGCCCACCGATTCCTCCACATTTTAGGATTACATGATCAGACGGCCAATCCCCAGGCAGAGAAGGCAGGGTAAGTGTCAGCGGACAACAGACACCTGGCAGCTGCAGTGAAGGGACTGCAGCATACTGCTGCAACTTTTATATCCGAGGATTTAAAACAATCTTTTTCTTAGGAGATTTCCCTGACTGCGCCCTTCTAAATGTTGTCGCTCCGCCACTGGCCGCGAGGCCCCTGCAGGTGCGAGGCCTTAGGCGATCGCCTAATTTGCCTAATTAGAGAGCCGCCTATGAGCATCAAACACAAACAAGCACCTTCTCCCTGCACAGCTATGGTGATATCTTATTTCTATTGCCTATGGGAAATACATTTTTAAAGCTGAAATCAATTTAACACAAAAAAAACAAAAAACAAAAGAAAAATTAAATATATTCTTCAATAGCCACAGTCTACCTTGTGTGTACCAAATGTATTTGCAAACCCAGATACCCATTAGATTGTAAGCTCTTCTGAGCAGGGCCCTCTTAATCCTCTTATATTTTATTGTATTGTATAAGTACTGCCTCCCTCTAATATTGTAAAGCGCTGCGTAAACTGCTGGCGCTATAGAAATCCTTAATAATAATAATAATAATAATTACCTTGTGAAGGTAGCTGTGACATCATCACTGTGTTGTACATTGCATGTGCATTGTGCAGAGATGTGGGAGGAACTCAGCATGCCCCACCCACTACAGACTGCCTGCAGAAAATGACAGAAGGGGGCGAAGACAAGACCAGTCACCCTGCACAAAGATAGAGAGGTAAAGTTTCACTCTGGATTACTGCACAGATCTGGAAGAAATACACAAGACACACTCAGATTCAAGTAAGGACACACATGAGGAATGTGTTTAGATAATATATTTTTATCTCTGAGTTTACATTTAAATGAGAACTGCAGTCAAAGCTCGTTTGGCTGTACCCCCCCCCCCCCCTATGGATCACATGAGTGCAGTTCTATCTGCACTCCTGTGATCTGTTTTCAGAAGTAGGTCCAGGCACCGCGTCACCACGACCACGGAGTCAAGATCCACCAGATCCTTGAACCGACACCCGGCTCAGCCTCTTAACGGGCCGCTCCCCACCCCTCCAGGGCCCAGCTCTCCAGTGAGTGAGGAGGGGGCAGAGCAGAGAGCGGTGACTGACAGTCAGCAGCTCTCTGCTCGGGGAGCTGTGAGAACCGAGCGATCAGTGGTGTTCAATCGCTCGGTTTTCATTGCAGAGGGACAGATCCAGCATCGGACCGAGGAATACACCTAGTTAAGAAAAAATTTTGTAAATTCTAAGTCATGATTGGACCAGCTGGACAAGTGCTGATGTGAGCACAGCAGGGGGATGGCACTTAGGGTGCCAATGACGGTGCACCTATAAGTCCCAGTTGGAGTGGAACTACAAGTCCTGGTATTATCTGCTTCTTTTTAATAGTGAACACTGAGAGCTTTGGTACCAGTACAGGCAGAGAGCTTTATTTTGCCTAAAAGGCACATTTTAGCTACAGATGTAGTGGAACTAGCATGTTACATGTTACAGCTTATAAGGAATGCTGAGACTTGTTGTGCCACAGAAACTAGAATGCCAAAAATTCCAAGCAAGTTTTACCTTGATGTAGTTCATTGAGACAGATTCTGTGGATTCAGGTGCTGGGACTAGACATGTGCATGACGGAAAAAAATATTTAGTTTCATTTCAGTTCAATTAGAGTGGTAGTATACTCAAAAAAAAAAAAACCCTACAAGACAAAGGCATAATGAGCTAGTATGCATCGCATACTAGCTCATTATGAAATACTTACCTTAGAACGAAGCCCTCACATGGTCACCCGGACACTGCTGTGGGAGCGGACATGATCCCTCGGTGTCTCTTCCGGGTTCGGCGGCTCCGGCGCTGTGAATGGCCGGAGCCGCGATGACGTCACTCCCGCGCAGGGGGATTAACTTTCCGGCAACTTCCCGGCAAGGAACTCTGAAGGTCCGCCGGTCCTTCAGAGCGCATGCGCCGCTCGCGTCAGCGGCTGCATGCAGTGCAAATATCTCCTAAACCGTGCAGGTTTAGGAGATATTAATTGTACCTACAGGTAAGCCTTATTATAGGCTTACCTGTAGGTAAAAGTCACAAAAATCAGTATACTACTGCTTTAATCTAGTTGTTTTGTTTAGTTAAATTCGGCTGATTCATTCAATTCGTATTCAGAACTCATTTTACGCCTTTTTCAAATTTACAGATTTTTTCGATTTGAAACGTTCTAACCGATAAATTTGATATTGGTAGAATCGAAAACCTTACTTTTATTTATTTATTTTTATTCTACAGCCATATTGTTAAATGACGGACGGGTGGTGGCTCTCTTGTTCTGGAACCACGTCATATGATGTCGTTCCACTCTTGCTGCATTTGGGCACCCACGAGGCACGCAATGCAGCGATCAGTGGTTTGCATTGTCCCTGGGACACAGCGCATCACTGATCCTGGTAAAAAATTTATGATGAGGCTGTTTACCCATGTGATCAGCTGAGTCCAATCATAGCTGATCACATGTAAATGACGGTTATCGGCATTCCTTTCCTCACACTGACAGAGTGTGAGGAGAGGAGAGGTAAGCCAATCAACGACATTTCCTCACAGGGGAGACCTGCACGAGATAATCAGGGTAATGATTATCATTGCAGCCCAAACAGTGCCCATCGGTGATGTCAATCAGAGTCCAGCAGCGATGCCAATCTGTGCCCATCAGTGCTGCCAGTCAGTGCTGCCTTTCAGTGCCCATTAGTGCTGCCCATCAGTGCCGCCTATCCGTGCTGCCTATCCGTGGCCATAAGTGCCGCCCATCAGTGCCCATCAGTGCCACCTATCAGTGTCCTTCAGTGCTGCATATTAGTGCCTCCTCATCAGTGCCACCTCTTAGTGTTGCCTCATCAGTGGCATCCCATCAGTGCAGCCTCATCAGCACACATCAGTGAACATCAGTGAAGGAAAAACACTACTTATTTACAAAAATTTTATAACCGAAACTAAGAAAAATGTCAAACTTTTTTCATTTTTTTAGCAAAAAAGAAAAAATCCAGCGGTGATTAAATACCACCAAAAGAAAGCTCTATCCGTCTCAAAAAAATGATTTTGTTTGGGTACAGTGTTGCATGACCGCGCAATTGCCATTCGAACTGTGACAACGCTGAAAGCTAAAAATTGGCCTGGACAGGAAGGGGGTAAAAGTGCTCGGTAGGCAAGTAGCTAAAAGGAATAAATACTTCAAAGGAAATGTACAAAGTAAAGCTTACATGAGTGATTGGGTTTAGATCTACTTTATCTGCTGTTTGTACAAGTTGGAAAAATCCATATAAACTGCAAACAATTGGCACCAGCAGAAAGCTCACTCTGTATCTTTTGTTTCCGGCTGTGTTTTGTATTAATAATTTTAATCTAATTCATCGGTCTATAGACTGTGCAAAAAGACACGTTGTAAGTTTATACAGAAATGATGATGACGATATAAACATTGAAGCGGATTTCAGTTCCCCCGGATGTCTTTGCTGCTAGCCTGCCAGATCTCCTGCGATTCCTCAGCACAGGAAGTGTCGCTGACATCTCAGGCAGCCTCAGGGTACACTGGACAGTCATATGATGGACTGTTGACCTGCCTCGGTCAGCGTCCAGCTGCATTCCTGAAGCAGCAAAGTAATTACATGATGTCATTATTTACGTATTGGCTTTTCCTGGCTTATCCTCTGTAGTGGTTTGGTAATTGTTAGCTAAATTGTAATCCATTAAAGGTGTTGTGCACTTTAAGCACCTGTTACCAGAGGCTGCCATCACTGGCCTGCTGCTGATAACACTAAATGCTTGGCTGCTGCTGGGCTGGCCTACTGGCTTTATTACTGTAGCACCCTCCTTGTCAGGTGCTAGGTAAGAGCATTTGATTGTTCTCCTGCTTATCAGGTAGCAGGATTGTTAGTTATGCCTGTTACATGTGTCCAGGTGTGATTCACTTGGTCTGAGGGAGTTTCCCCACTGTATCCAATAGGGGAGCATGTTGGACAGTGGAGGAAACCCAGCCAGTGATACACAGGCTTTTGTGGCTGTCCCAGTGGGAGGGCACAACCGCAGTGCATCCTGGGATTGACCATAAAAGCCAAGGGCACATATGACAGGGTGTCTTTGGTGGGAAGCAGAGTCTCAGGAGGAGGGTGACGGCTGTCTCTCCTCCTGTCAGCAAGGAAGGTGGTCATAGGCAGTCGGCCTGGTAAGCAAGAGTGTGGTGTGGAGCCAAGAGGTCCAGGATACTGACAGTGGAGTTGAAGGCAAAGCTACCTGAGGAAAAGCAGTGTCCGTGAGTACCAGGGAGCCTGCCAGGGGTCTGCCTGGGAAGGGGACCACTTCAGTGGGGTCAGAGGACCAGAGCTTGCACACACGGTCAGTGAGAAAAGGAGGTGCCAAGTTAGACCCTGAAGAGTGATTCACAGTATAGTTCGCCATTCAGATCTTCACTTCAGTGGCAAGGGGAAGCAGCGGCCTTGCCGCTATCATTTCAGTCAGAAGTCCTCAGAATTGTGCATAGTTATCCAGTTGGAGTATCCCACTCATCCCTTCTCCCATCCAAGTTCAAATAAATACGAAAACCCCCAAATCCTCTGGACTGTTTATTGACTGAGCCAAGTGTGAAAACGTTAAGATTTAACCACTTGCCGACTGCCGCACGACTATTTACTGCGGCAATCAGCCGCTCCTGGGCAAACTGACGTAGGGCTACGTTGTTCCCACCCCCATTCGTTCACATTGATCCCCGTGCGTGTGACCGGCGGCTTCCATGTCCGCCGGTCACTCGCAATCTCCTGCAGGAGAGGGAGAAACACAGCCGTCTGTCATTCTCCCTGGTGTAACAGCAGAGACTGTACGATACTGCTATGTAGGATCATATGTCTCTGTGGTTACATCACAAGCCACGCCCCCACAGTTAGAATCACGCCCCTAGGGATACATTTAACCCACTGATCACCAATAAAGTTAACCCCTTCCCTGCCAGTGTCATTTTTACAGTAACAGTGCATATTTATAGCACTGATTACTGTAGTAATGTCACTGGTACTCCCAAAAGTGTCAAAAATGTCAGTCAGGGGTCCGATCTGTCCACCGCAATGTCGCAGTCCCACAAAAAAAAATCGCAGATCGCCGCCATTACTAGTTAAAAATAAAAACAATAAAAATGACATAAGTATTTCCAGTAGTTATTAAACGCAATAACTTTTGTGCAAACCAATCCAAAATCGCTTATTGTGATTTTTTTTTACCAAAAAAATGTAGCAAAAAACAAATTGGCCTAAAATTTTTAAAAAACTGAATTTTTGTAAAATCTTACCGTAAAATTCCTTTCTCTGAGTCCTCCGACAGTCGCCGCCCCAAGTCCTCACCAATGGGTACTGACCTTTGCTCCGTAGGAGTAGCTAGGCAACAAGAATTGTTAATACAAAAGCTTTTAGCATAGACACACCCCTAGGGGCTGTCCCCTCAGTCAATACCTCCCTGCACCAGCATTCCCAACTCAGTTTGGTAGCATAGCAGTAAGAGTACACAAAAACCCCAAAAGAGGGGCGGGGGGCGGCGACTGTCGGAGGACTCAGAGAAAGGAATTTTACGGTAAGATTTTACAAAAATTCAATTTTCTCTTACGTCCTCCGACAGTCGCCGCCCCCTTCCAAGTCCTCACCAATGGGACGTCCCAAAGCAGTGTAGACATGAGGGGTGGGAGACGCAACCGTAGAAAGGCAACGCAGTACCCACATCAGAGAAAGGAACCTTACCACAGTAAGAGAACCAACCGGGCAACAGGAAAACGTGCTCAACAGGAGCAACAACCCAGGAAAACAAGTAACCCAGGGGTAAAACACCCCAACAACCAAGGGCCCACAAAAACAAGGGTCCCTAGGAAACTGCCGCACTGAGAACTTTACGGCCAAAGGAGGCATAAGCCGATGCCTGAACATCCACCTTATAGAATTTTGAGAAGGTGTGAACGGACGACCAAGTCGCCGCCTTACACACCTGGGCCACAGAAGCCTGATGACGGTAAGCCCAAGACATACTCAAAGATCTGGTAGAGTGCGCCTTCACAGGGAAGGGAGGAACCTTCCCCTTCAAGGCGTAGGCTTGCTCAATGATCTGTCTGATCCATTTGGCGATGGTCGCAGCCGACGCCGCCATGCCCTTCCGAGGTCCCTCAGGAAGGACAAAGAGGGAATCCGACTTGCGAAAAGATTTAGTGGACGACAGGTAAACCCTGATCGCCCGGACAACATCCAAGGAATGTAAGGCAACCTCCTTCGGATGCTTAGGCTTCGTGCAGAGCGAAGGCAAGACAATGTCTTCATTTAGGTGAAATTCCGAGATCCTTTTTGGAAGAAAAGATGGGTTAGGTCGCAGGACCACCTTATCCTTGTGGATCACCAGGTAGAGAGAGTTGCAGAACAAAGCCGCCAGCTCCGACACCCTGCGAGCCGAAGTGATCGCCACCAAAAAGGCAACCTTCTTGAAAAACAGAGACATAGAGATCTCCCTGAGCTTTTCAAAGGGAGCCTGTTGTAACACGGACAGAACCAAGTTCAAGTCCCATGGAGGCAAAGGTTCCCTCCTAGGAGGGGCCAAATGTCGCACCCCCTGAACAAAGGTGCTAACCAATGAATTAGACGCCACAGGGCGTTGAAAGAGAACGGCCAGCGCAGAAATCTGACCCTTAATCGTGGCCAACGCCAAACGCTGGTCCACTCCTGTTTGAAGGAAAGCCAACACTCTCGACACCGAGTATGAGCGAGGGGAATACCCCCTGGACTCACACCAAGCAAAATACGCTTTCCAAGTACGGTAGTAAATTTTTCCCGAAGAGGCTTTTCTAGCCTTGATCAAAGTGGGAATGACCTCAGGGGAGAGACCCCTATCCTTCAGGACCTGGCTTTCAACAGCCAGGCTGTTAAAGCCAGCGACTGTAAAGCAGGATGGAATATCGGCCCTTGAGACAGAAGGTCTTCTCAAAGCGGCAGACGCCACGGAGCGTCGACTGCCAGATTTACGAGGTCTGCGTACCAAGACCGGCGAGGCCAGTCCGGTGCCACCAGAATCACCGTGTGCGGTTCCGTTGCTGGCCTCTCCGCGGCCGATTCCGCGGAGTCTGAGGGCCGCCGTATTATCGCAATCTGGCCGCCCGCCCCGCCGCTGTCCCCGACTGGCCGGGCCCCAGATTACCGCAAATTTATTCTATCATCTGGCCCGGCCGTGGCCGGCCGCCGCTGTCCCCGACTCCCCACTCCTAACTTGGCTCAGCTGGCAGCCGGCTCCGCAGCGGCATCCAGCGTAGCTCAGGAGGAGGGGGTGGAGTCGGTCGGTGCTGTGCTGTGTGAAGAGTCCCCGGCGTCAGGTGACTAAAGCTGGGGGTGGAGCTAGAGGCCGGCGGGGAACCCATGCTGCCTTGTTGTCGGGAAGAAGCAGGAACAATTGGCAGCCGGCGCTGCACCTCAGACAGACACTGACAGTCTGTCTCTGAGTCAGTGAGTGGAGTGGACTTCACTAGTCTGTCACTAGTGCCTGCCTGCCCAGTGCCCTGGAGCTGGAGTCACTGACTGCCTGAGACTGGACTGGAGACTGGAGTGGAGTCGACTGTGACCTGCTGTGAGACACCAAAAACACCACCACCACACCCACAACCAGGACAGGAGCCAAGGCAACAACAGGTAAGGAAAGGTCAGCACAGCAACACACAAACACACCACAGACCACCACTGTCACCGCTGGGATTTGTGGTTCTGGGTGGCCTCCGGCAGAGCATTGTTCACTTCTGGCTTAGCAGCACGCAGGCAGGCCGCAGGCGTAAAAAAACAGATAACAGTCAGCTACACACTGTCACTGCTAGAAAACATGTGCCATGCCAGTTTGCTTGTTACATGTGATGTGACAGCCAGGTGCACATTTTCAACTTGAAAATGTGCACCTGGCTGTCAAATCACATGTAACAAGCAAACTGGCATGGCACATGTTTTCTAGCACTAGTGACAGAGTGTGTAGCTGACTGTTATCTGTTTTTTTACGCCTGCGGCCTGCCTGCGTGCTGCTAAGCCAGAAGTGAACAATGCTCTGCCGGAGACCAGAAACTGTTCTGGCCTCCGGCAGAGCATTGTTCACTTCTGGCCAGTGGTGGCCGGCCGATAGGGGGCGCAGGGGCACTGCCCCACCTAAAAGAAGAAAGGAAAAAAAAAGATTAAAAAAAAAAAAGTAAATTTTTAGCCTACTAGGGGGGCTGGACCTAGTGCTGGGTATGGGGGGGTTGGGGTTTTGCCTCCCACGTGAGGCAGACAGAGACGCCGATTGGCGGCCTTCTGGGGGTCATCGGGGGGCAGAGCAATGCGCCTGACACTCCCCACTTTCCTCGACTCCTGGCTGTGATTGGTCCAGACTCCAGCCTGGACCAATCACAGGAGGACATCCCAAGACGGTCCTGGTAACGTGATGCGTGGGGGCGGTGCACCGCCCCGGCGTCACGTTCTTCCCGCCCGCAGACGGAGTGAGAGCCTGAGGAGAGCAACCGCATGCGTCCGACCGGACCGTACGTACTGTCATTCGGGCTCGCTCGGGCATCGGCATTCGCAGCTTGCTTAGCTGCGTGGCGTGAGACCGGCACTGACCTGGAGGAGTGGAGTGACCGCAGTGCAGTGTCGGCCTGGTCCAGATGTCGGCCTGGAGTGACCGCCCGCGCCCGGAGTGTGTCGGCCTGGAGTGACCGGGGTGTGACGGCCTGGAGTGACCGTCGCCAACTGGACTGGAGCGCCTCTTCCTGCTAACAAACGGGTAAGCAAAGCAGGATCCTGCCCTGTGCTGGAGAATGCCCGGGCCTATTTTTTGTCCCAGTCCGGGCCTGGCTGCCACCGATCGCTGTTCCCAGAGAAAGAGGAAGTGATGCAATAGCTGGCTGACTGATATAGCCTATGAAGGCTCCAACAAAATGGCCGCTCGGCTGAGGGATTAGACTACAAAAAAATGGCGCCGACATGCGCTCGGACGAGCACGGCCCGCCAAAATGGCGGCGAATGGCGCCAAAACACGGCGATGCACAGGGACAGGGCCGGTTACAGTATTCAAGCAAAGAAAATGGCGACCGCCGCACAAACACATGTCTGCACTCAAACTGCACCCAGAGCATAATTCACAGCAGAGCAGGATGGCCCCCCCTCGCAGTCCACAGGCAGTGCAGCCACACAGGGATCTGACAGGGAGCCCGCAGTTACACAGACATGGGGGGTACTACACAGCCACAGACTGACACCCACACAGAAGGTCCCCACACAGAAGGTGCTTACCGTACCAGATGGCGTGGGGAGCCGTCTCCAGCGACAAACCGCTATCAAGGCAGACAGGTAGTGCCGCAGCCAGGACGCTTGAGGACCGCAGCCAGAGACCGCAGCATGGCGTCCAGTGAGGTAGCCACCTCACAGGCAGCATCCCTGCAGCGAACAGGGATGGGTCGTTCAATGTGCCAGGGCAAACCTAGGCTGAACGCTCGATGGCAGGCTGGGGATCCATCTTCTCAACCTTTTACCAGTCAAGGAACCCTTTAAAATTATGCAAAATCTCAAGGCACCCGCTCTAAATTGTAAAAAAACAACCAAACTAATATGTTTCAAATAGTGCAAATTCTATACACGTAGGACACCCAATATTAGAGGTGATTTTATTTTGGGTGTCTGACTGGTATTCCCTTATTTCTTCCTCTCTCCCCCTCGCAGCTAACGTGACTCCAATGCTGGCAGAGATGGCCAGGGGGGCTGATGTCCTTCTCAACCTTCTCTCTGCACAATTAAACCTGTAGGTTTGAGTAACAAAAAAAGTAGAACATTTTAGGGCAATTTGGGGAAATTTTAGGCATTTTGCCAAGGCACCCCTGAAGTGCCCAGCAGGCACCCTGGTTGAAAAAGCCTGTTTTAAAGAACAAATGGCACACAGACCCCAAAGGTCTCCCGAAATACATAGCAGACCCCTAAGGGGCTGTTATGTATTGTGAGGGAACCTTGGAGGGATCTGTGTGCTGTTTATTTATTTTTTAAAGAAGTTTTATTTGTTGTTTTTTTTCATAAATGCAATTTTTGCTGCAGTACATCCTACAGGGAATTTTGTTTTTTAAATTGTTTTTCCCCCTCAAAAACACATACCAGACCCTTTAAACCTGGTATGGATTTTTGAGGGTACCTCATGCAAAAAAACAAAAAGAAAAAAAAAAAAAAAACACAAAACAAAAAAGCTTGAGGTCCCCCTAAAACTCCATACCAAGAAAAAAACACAAAACAAAAAAGCTTGAGGTCCCCCTAAAACTCCATACCCTTAACCCGAGCATGCAGCCTGGCTGGCCAGTGAGGGGGGGGTTATGAGTTTGCACTCCCCACCAAACCATACAAGGCCACATACCTTCAACATGGGGAGGTGCCTTGGCAGGGGGCACACCCACTGACAAAGCACCTTGCTCCATGTTGATGAGGACAAAGGCCTCATCCCCACAACCCTTTCCTTTGTGGTTGTAGGGGTCTGAAGCCTATTGGAATCTGGGAACCCCTTTTAATAATACAGGGGCCCCCAGATACGGCCTCCCCATATGAATGAGAATGAGATACACAGTACATATATAAAACAAAAAGACATCCCTTATTTAAAAAAATAGAAATCCCCAAAAAATGTCCCTCAATGTAAATCCATCATCAATCACGATGCCTGCTGCTGCTGACTCCTCAAAAAAAAAAAAGAAAACAGACAACCCAACACATGAAATTGATCCCAATCATAGCACTGGCTGAATGACAGCTCCCCAAGCTGTCATCATCTATATATAGGAATGAACATGGAGCGTCTCTGGGGCTCTACCTGGAAGGGGAGGTAAGTACTACTCTGGTTCTTGTTCCTCAAGTCTGCTGCTCGGGATGGGTGTACTGTGCTAGAGAGAGGCCCTAGCCTAGGGTCTGAAGCTTCTTGCTGTCCTGCTGGAAGGTATATCCAGGGAAGGAAGTGCAGGAGTAAGATTACCTTGATCAGAGCACCGGAGGTAAAAATTTGATCTGCTAAAGAGTGTCTGGAAGAGCTAGGTAGACGTTGTGGACATCACACGTCAAGAAGCTATGGTGGCTCATTCAAGGAGTAGGTGTGTTGCATTTATGTTGCTCTACAGCCTAAATAGTACAGAGTGCCAGTCTGACCTAATGGTAATTTTTCTGTATTGACTATGAGTAGAGATACTGAAGCCTCGTACACACGCAACGATTATCGGCCGTCTTTTGTCCAAGTTGTGTTTTGTTGGTTGGAATGTGCCTAGACTGCACACAAATTTTCTCGGCCAACAAAATTCTACTTCAGAAGTGATGTCATGTGATGGTTTACTTTCCGTGTGTTTTTTCTTCTCTGAGCATGCCCAGACTTGCTCATCAGATTTTTGTCTGCCGAAATCTGTACTGACTGACCGAAAATCGGCCGTTGTTTTGACGGCCAACAAAAATTTTATAGCCTGCACACCAGATTTTATTCGGCCGAAAAGTCAGAGTCGGTTGTCGAAAGCATCATACTAACAAGCCGAAAATCGGCCGATCAGACGTTGGCCAAAAATTCACGGCCAATAATCGATGCGTGTGTACGAGGCATTATTCTAAATTTTGGGTTGTTTCAGGAATCCTGTGCCCTAATTCTTCAAGTTTACTTGAATTGCTTGAGTTTACTGGTCCTATAAAAAACCTCTCTTTCTGGCAGAGCCCAAAAGAGGCTCCAGTCATAATGTAGGCTTAAGGGAAGCCAGGAACAAGCCCGTCTTGGGTAGACCCCTGTGCAATCTTATTAGAAGGTCTGTAAATTGAGAAATTCTACTTGAGAAATTGGGTATTTGGAAAGACTGCGTGGAACCCAGAGGCGTAACTAGAACCTTAGGGCCCCAGTACAAGAAACCATGAAGGGCCCCCGGACCCCTGGCCAGGGCCCTTCCCTTAAAGCCTGGGGCTCTTCCAACTGATCCTGCAGCCCTTTACTTTCATTGCGGGCCCTTTATTATGGTCCCGCAGCGGGACCCATTCACAAGTTCTGCAGTGGGCCCCCTTCCTGCCATCTTGGGGCCTCCCCACGGTGGTGGAATGTCAGGACTTGGTCGCAAGTGTGACCTTTGCAATCCTGGAAGTTCACCCACTGGTGTCAGTAGATTTTATTTTTTGGTATTTTAATTGTATTATTTTTATCATTTTATTTTATATTTTTACAATGTCACAGACTATGACTCTGTCCATTCATAAAAGGAAGGAGCTGGTAAAGCATACAGAGGAACAAATCTCCTCCATTTTCCTCCTGCAGCTAAAGGAGGAAAAAGGAGGACGGTGATTTCTCTACATGCTGCCCCCGCCACTCCTCCTATCCAGGTGCACAGGGGAGCCGCACAGGCCCCCTGGAGCATGGGGCCCGGTTGCAATTGCAACAGCTGCAACCCCTGCAGTTACGCCCCTGGTGGAACCCCACTCCCCAATTCTAGTAAGTTTCGGTAAAGAAATGGACAATAAGGAAAAGGCCTTGATAATGTGCTGTGTTGTAATGGATCCTCGTGGTTTATGTAAAGTATCTGAAAAAAACAACAGTGTTAGAACACGAAATCCTCAAGTATATGGTGTGCAGCCAAGGTGGCGGAATGGCTTCCCAATTCAGGTATGTGCGTGCCCTGCCCAAGTGCCGTTGTTAGAGAGGAAGGGAGGTCCCCTTAGCCAGCTTGGGTTGCCTTTAACCACTTTACCACCGGAGGATTTTCCTGCTTTACGTCCAGGCCACTTTTTGCAACTTGGCACTGCTCGACTTTAACTGGCAATTGCGCGGTCATGCAATGCCGTAGCCAAACAAAATTTACGTCCTTTTTTTCCCACAAACAAAGCTTCCTTTTGGTGGTATTTGATCATCTCTGCACTTTTCATTTTTTGCGATATTAATAAAAAAAGAGCGAAAATTTGGCGAAAAAATTGACATTTTCTACTTTGACAGTTAAAAAATATCCAATATATTCAATTTTTGTCATATATTTAGGCCAAAATGTATTTAGCTACATGTCTTTGACAAAAAAATCCTCAATGAGCGTATTTTAACCGCTTTAAGACCAGAAGATTTTACCCCATTCCTGACCAGACTATATTTTGCGATTCGGCACTGCGTTACTTTAACGGACAATTGCGCTGTTGTGTGACGCAAATTAAATGTATGTCCTTTTTTTCCCCACAAATAGAGCTTTCTTTCGGTGGTATTTGATCAGCTGTGCGATTTTTAATTTTTGAAAAAAAGAGCGACAATTTTGAAAAAAGAACAATATTTTTCACATTCTGATATATAACATTCCCAAAAAAAATTAAAAATCAATTTATTTTCTGCTACATATTTTGGTAAAAAAAATCACAATAAGCGTATTTTGATTGGTTTGCGCAAAAGTTATCGCGTTTACTAACTACAGGAAAAATTTGTCATTTTTATTGTTTATTTTTTTTTACTAGTAATGGCAGCGATCTGCGGATTTTTTTGCGGGACTACGACAATGCGGCGGACAGATCGGACCCCTAACTGACATTTTTGACACTTTTGGGGGTATCAGTGTCATTACTACAGTAATCAGTGCTATAAATATGAACTGTTACTGTAATAATGACACTGGCAGGGAAGGGGTTAACTTTATTGGTGATCAAGGGGTTAAATGTACGCCTCATGCTGACTGACGTGTGTGAGGGCAGGGGGTTGTGTGACACAGACACAGATCGCAGGTTCAGCTATGCTGAATCCTGTAATCTGTCCCTGTCTGTCACATAGGAGATCCGCCCGCTTTGTTTACACAAGCGGGCGGATTTCCTCACTCGATCCCTGACGATTGGGGAAGAGCGGCAGTGATCACCGTCTCTCCTCCCCTGGCCCGACTCCCGCTGTGTCTGAATATACCGAGAGGGGGCGGGATCCAGCGACATAGGTCTACGTCGCTGGACGATAACGAGCCACTTTGCCGCAGTACCCTCAACGTGAGCGATCGGCAAGTGGTTAAGCACGCACCACTAGCAATAAACCTCCTATTGGTTGACCTAGGGGACATAAATATTCATAATTCAGCTACTGGATCCTCTTACACTATTGCCATGGACACCCCCCAACAGAAGCAAACAATGGCACTGAGCTTAGGGAAGACCTAAGGAAAGCAGAACTATCAATTCATGCTCAGGCTGACCACAGCCTAGCAGCACTAAATTTAGACGAGGCATGCTACTGCTTAGGACAGGGTCCCTACACTTTAAATGCTTACTGCACATACATTTATCTACGTGTAAACAGTCAGAGCAGTGTATATTATAAATCGTAATAAAAAATAAAATGAGATAAAAAACAATTACAAATTGCCCAGGTGTGAAACGAGCCAAAGGAGAATTTGGTGCAGGTGGAGAACTGACACTGGAGGCTGAACCAGCATATACAGCATATACAGTATGTGCGTCACCCGCCTGGCTGTACTGTGTGGCAGATGTTTGTACATCCACTGTACAGAATTACCAATCTTTTCTATAGAAACTGTGATTTTGGTTTTACTTTGTTTTCAGTGACTCACAAACCAGGCTGTTTAGAGTTGGCTTGATAGGATCAAACTGTTCAAGAAGTTACCGTAAGTTTAAAATGTACGTCTACCAGAACAAAATAATGCAATGAAATAGAAAACATATGTATTGGGATTAGCGGGTGTAATGGAAAACACCTGCCATGACACATTATTGGCATTTGCTAAGGGTGACTGTTTTGGGAAGTTTTGGGACTTTTTATATGGAATAGTAGGCGAAAATTTGAAGAAAAAGACTGGGACACAGTAAACAGATGAGCTGTCGGCCTGTGCATTCCACGGATCGCATTTACTTTCTGTTTTTCATTTGTTTGCTAGAGGGTCGGCCTATTCCAAAATAATAGGTCACTTACAAGAAAGGGGTGACTAATAAATAGGGGCCTTCTCCCTTATAAAAATCACTGCATGAAAGGTATAAAAAAGATAAAAGTAAACACACCTACCTTACCCGTGACTTCTCTACTGCAGTGTGTGATGCCATTATCTTTCTGGAGAGATCTTGGGGAATACTGTTGTAGCACCCTCCTAGGTAGGTGCTAGAGAGAAAGTATAGTTCTGAGCTCTGTCTGCTTACCAGAGGAGCTGCAGGTAAATCTATATTGTTCTCTGCCTATCAGGGATCAGGATCTGTTAGTAAGGTCTGCTCAGTATGCGATTCATTCAGTCTAGAGGGTGTTTCACGCTGGTCCAATAGGGAGGCATGTTGGACAGTGGGAGGAAACCTGACGAATGGGTGCATAGGCTTTGATACAGTCCTGGTGATTGGCAGAGGGCAGGTCGCCTCGGTGCATTATGGGATAATGTATAAAAGTCTGGAGCACATGTGCTGCGGGGTCTTTGGCTGGAGAGCAGAGCCCCGGAGGGAGGGGGGGAGGTGTCATGTGGTCGCAGGAGATCGTTCTGAGGACCAGAGGAGCGGTTGAGAGCAGCTGAACCCAAAGGTCCAGGAAAGCTGACTGAGAGGGGAGACACTGGAGACCCTGGGACTACAGTATCGTGAGTACAGGGACTCGTGTCAAGGGGCCTGACCTGAGGGGGGCCACCCATGCTTGTAGGATAGTCAGTGGACGGGTGTCAGCAGAGGAAGAGAAAGAGGATACTGCGGAGAGTGTTCTGAAGATAATGGTTTGTTCACCAAGTCGTCTTAGGAAAAAGAGACTCAATCCAAATTCATCCAAAGTGGCAGGGTGAATTGACAGCCTGGCTGTATCAGAAGATAGGAGTCCTCAACATTGTCTATAGTTAAATTGGAGTATCCCACTATTTCCTTCTCCTATCCCCATTTTACAATAAACCACAAAACAGCCAAATACCCCTGAACTGATTATTGGAGTGAGCCGAGTGAAGGAATTAAGAACTTGTATCTGTCATGACTATATGTTGGTAACTCAGGGGGACCCGTAGAGTGAATAACTGGCAGTCCTTATGGGGGCAGTGCTACACTGAGTATCCCAAATATCCTTAAAAAAGCCCCAGGAGTGTTTTCTTGGAATGTTTGGGATTCTCATCATTTTTTGAGATCTTGCTGAGAGGATGATGACAACATCTTTGCCTAGGCATAGTAGATATAATATATATATATACTGTATATCTACTATTTTCATGCATGTTTTTTCTTTTTTTTTTTTTAATTTTATGTTATTTATGAGAAGGGGAAGGGCCCCTGATTTATTAAGCAACTGTTGCATTTTTTTGGTGCAAGATCATCTTTAAAGTGTTATGAAACCCGGGACCCTGCATTCACTGTATCTGGTCTCCCACAGTACACAGAGCACGGAAATGCAATTATTTTAGTAAATATAAACTGCTAAATACCCATGGGCGTCTGCAGAGCTGTTTTAGGGGGGGGGGGGGGTTGGGGGGGCATCATTTGAAGGTCACCCATGCTAACCCTGTGGGCAATCAAAGGGTTGAATGTGTACTTAGGGGTGTCTTTCTAACTGTGGGGGGGGGGGAGTGGCTTGTGACATGATGACCATTCTTCTCTCTCAGGGGGGAACGATTGCGGGTGTCAGGCGGCAATCGGAGCCGCCTGACCTGTGCATCGGAGTCCCCGCTGCCAAGTGGGGGGGGGGGGGGGGGCGGAAGCGTGCCGCCGGTGGCGGGTGCTCGCCCCCTAGCTGCAGGCGCACGACTGACGTATCTACAGCGATTTGCGTAGGAGGGCCAGCGGAAGGCGGTCCTTAAGTGGTTAAAGAGAAAGTCCAGCCTAAGGCCCCTTTCACACATACATGTTCATTTCATCAGTTCAGTCATGTCAAAATGGATGAAATATTCATCCATTTTTCATCCGTTTTTTGACCGTTTTTCGTCCATTTTTTTTTTTTACATCTACTACCAATGCAACAATGGATGGAAAACTGACTATTTGTCAGTTTACATCTGTTTTTCATCCGATCCGTTTTTTTTTAACGGAAGAAAAATAGGACTTTCATCCATTCAAAAAAACAGATATTGATGGAAGAGGATGAAAACGGATGTAAACGGATGATCATTTGTGGTCATCCGTTTTTCCATAGGAATGCATTGATGTCCATTTTTCATCCATCAATGAAAAAAAACGGACAAACGGTCTGTATGTGTGAAAGGGGCCTAACACTAAAATTGCTACATCTACAGACATCCACAATCTAACATTAACCTATCTAACCAGGGTTGGCCCAAGACATTGTGCTGCCTGGGTCCAAGAATGAAATGCTGCCCCCCCCCCCCCCAAAAAAAATTCACGCCCTCCAATAGGCCCCCACATTCTATAGGACTATGAAAGCAGTCAGAGGGGTGTGAGCGTGTACAGAGTGACAGCAGCAGCAGGACAGAGCAGTAGACACTGGGCAGATGAGCGCACCAGGCTTTCTCCTGTCTATAGTGCCACAGTGCCCTGCAGTGCTGCGGGCATGGTACAGGAGAATGCAGTGCTGCAGGCATGGTACAGAAGAATGCGGGGCTGCGGGCATGGTACAGGAGAATGCAGGGCTGCGGGCATGGTACAGGAGAATGCAGGGCTGTGGGCATGGTACAGGAGAATGCAGGGCTGCGGGCATGGTATAGGAGAATGCAGGGCTGCGGGCATGGTACAGGAGAATGCAGGGCTGCGGGCATGGTACAGGAGAATGCAGGGCTGCGGGCATGGTACAGGAGAATGCAGGGCTGCGGGCATGGTGCAGGGCTGCGGGCATGGTACAGGAGAATGCAGGGCTGCGGGCATGGTACAGGAGAATGCAGGGCTGCGGGCATGGTACAGGAGAATGCAGGGCTGCGGGTATGGTACGGGAGAATGAAGGGCTGCGGGCATGGTACGGGAGAATGCAGGGCTGGGGGCATGGTACAAGAGAATGCGGGGCTGCGGGCATGGTACAGGAGAATGCAGGGCTGCGGGCATGGTACAGGAGAATGCAGGGCTGCGGGCATGGTACAAGAGAATGCGGGGCTGCGGGCATGGTACAAGAGAATGCGGGGCTGCGGGCATGGTACAAGAGAATGCGGGGCTGCGGGCATACTACCATCTTCTGTAGTATGCCCGCAGCCCTGCATAATGGCAGGTAGTGTGGCTGTGGAGGAGTCTCACTTACCTGTTCCTAAAGGCGCCTTAGATTTAAAAATGGTGCCGCCTGGCGCCAACACGTCACTGCGCATGCGCCGCCACTACTCGGGAAAGCCCGTACATGTTAGGCTATTCCCGGAAATAGCCGAACGTGTACGGGCTTTGCCGAGCGGCGGCGGTGCATGTCGGGCTGGCCGCGGACCTTTTTTTTTTATGACTCGAGTATGAGCCGAAGAAGAGAAGAGGCAGCTGGGGGCCGCCCCTCTCTAAGTGCCGCCTGTGTCCCATGGTCCCACCGGGACCCATGGTAGGGCCGGCCCTGTATCTAACCCTGTAAAGAAAAAATCAGTATACATACTTTTTATGAAGCCGATCTGACCTGATCCCACACTGAGCTGTCAGCGGCAGGTTCACTGTGGAAGCGGGTGCAGAGGACACAGCCGACAACGGAAGCCCCCATATGGGTGATGTCACTTCCCATTCATTTCACAGCCTTTGTCAGCTGTGTCCTCTGCAGAGCTTCCACCACTGGAGACCGGATCAGAGTGGCTTCAGAAAAGGTATGTATAGCGATTTCTTCTTTACAGGGTTGTTATTATTATGGAGTTGGCCGCTCCTTTGCAGATGTAACAGCCTCCACTCTTCTGAGATGGCTTTCTACAAGATTTTGGGGTGTGTCTGTGGGAATTTTTTCCCATTCAGACAAAAGAGCATTTGTGAGGTCAGCAACTGATGTTGGATGGGAAGACCTGGCTTGCAATTGACTTTCCAAATAATCCCAAAGGTGTTCATTAGGATTGAGATCAGGGCTCTATGCAGGCCAGGAGATTTCCTCTACACCAAAGTCATCAAACCATGTCTTCATGGAGCTGTCTTTATGCACAGGGGCACAGCTATGCTGGAACAGAAAGGAGCCTTCCATAAAACTGTAAACTGCTACAAGGTTGGAAGGGCACAATTGTCTAAAAGGCCTTGGTATGCTACAACCCAGTGATGGCGAACCTTGGCAAACCAGATGTTTTGGAACCACATTTCCCATGATGCTCATGCAGAGTACATTAGCATCATGGGAAATGTAGTTCCAAAACATCTGGAGTGGCAAGGTTTACCATCACTGCTATAGCCTTACCAGTACACTTCACTGGAAACACCTGACTTGAGTCATTTTGAGGGGTGTCCATATCATTAAGGGTAGGTGTGAAGGTTAGGTGTCCACAGACGTTTGGTAATGGAGCGTATCTTTTCATTTCAAAGGGAATCCAGCCGTTTCTATAGATAGTAAGCAAGGCACACATGCAGCGAACTGGCATGTTGGTTGGTGCCGGAACGTACTGACTTTAATGTATATCACACTGGAGATTAATATTTAACAGATACTTAAAAAAAGACAAACTGATAAAATTTTACTGGCCTGTGTTCTTTCCGCTTTCTGGCCTTGAGAATAGTGTGATGTGAGTTTAACCCTAAAGCTGCTGTGTCTTCAGCTTAGCTGTGACTATAGTATTACAGAGCTGTGTGAGTAATTTTATATTTTTCATTTATTTACAGGCAGATTTCTAATCAGAACATTGAGACCCCGTTCACACTGGGGCGACCTGTCAGGCGACCTGGCCGCCTGACAGGTCGCCTGCCATAGAGAAGCTGCGGACCCGTTCTAATAGGAGCGACACAAGTCGCTCCGACTTAGAAAAAGGGTCCGGAGCTTCTTTGGGGCAACCTGGAGCGACCTGCATTGACTTCAATGTTATGAAGTCTGTGCCGGCCGCTCCGAGGTCGCGGTGCGAGCTGTGCTCCGTGACTTGTGAGGTCGCCCCGGCAAGTCAGATCGCCCCAGTGTGAACGGGGTCTCAGTTCACATACCTAAAATTTGACATGGGTGTGACCAATGGTCTTCCAAATAGTACACATTCTATGGCTCTATTTTCTTCCTTCCTTTTAAATACCTCAAAGTATTTGTACTGTCACCAACTTAAAAAAAAGCAGGTAAAACACAAAAAAAAAAAAAACAATTATTTTAAATGCCTGCTTGCAGTGTTTTTTCCTTTACATACATTATTTTTATTCACTTGCAATGTGCTATTGAACTTGCTAGAACTTCTGACCATTCCAGAAAGAGTAAATTCCAGGGATTTCCTTTCCCTTCCTGTTTTGGCTATGGACAGGAAGTGAAGGTAAATCTCCTCAATGTGGCACAGATGGCAAAAAATTAACCAACAGAGGTTATAGCCCTCCCTTACTCTGTACAAAATGAAAAAAAAAAAAAACAGTTTTGCCTATAGTTAAACTTTAAAAACCAGGAGAAAAAGAGTAGACCTTCTATTTAGTTTGCTGGGTGATTGACAGCACTAGATCTAAGAATTAATACATGGTGATGTGCGGGGGGGGGGGGGGGGGGACAGGGGGATTGTGATAGAAAGTGGTAAGAGGTACTGAGGTGTCCAAGTTGGAAGGGACGTTTCAGGAGAAGAAAGATGTAGAAGTTTCAGGAGGGGTTCCAGAGTAGTAAGTATAGGTAAGGTAAAGGAGTTTCTGGGGCATCATTGTTTGAAAGAGCAGGAGGTGTGAGCTTAGGGGCAAGAGATGTATGGAAATAATTAATATCTAATAATTAGTACCTAAAAATACCAAAAGTAATGTGGCCAGAACCCAAGCCTAACCAAGAAATGTAGCTACATATACACATCCAACACTCCAAGGCTGTGCCTGGTGACACTGTACCCACTCTGAAGTTGTAACACCTGACTTCCTAAGCAGCTGCTTTTAGTAGAAGCTGGTGGCAATGGTGAGCAGCAGGAATTCAGCATTCTCCATCAGATACCAGCAAAGCTCTATCCAGCAAAGCTTCCGTCCAGCACAACACCCCCCCCCCCCCCCCGATTATCCAACACCAGCAGAGCCTTGGTCCAGCACAACACCCCCACAACTTCTCTAACACTAGCAGAGCCCAGGTCAAGCACAACACCTCCGTAGCTTCTCCAACACCAGCAGAGCCTTTGTCCAGCACAACATCCTGCAACTTCTCCAACACCAGCAGGGCCTTGGTCCAGCACAACATCCTGCAGCTTCTCCAACACCAGCAGGGCCTTGGTCCTGCACAATACCCCAGCAGCTTTTCCAACACCAGCAGAGCCTCTGTCCAGCACAATACCCCAGCAGCTTTTCCAACACCAGCAGAGCCTCTGTCCAGCACAATACCCCAGCAGCTTTTCCAACACCAGCAGAGCCTCTATCCAGCACAATACCCCAGCAGCTTTTCCAACACCAGCAGAGCCTCTATCCAGCACAATACCCCAGCAGCTTTTCCAACACCAGCAGAGCCTCTGTCCAGCACAATACCCCAGCAGCTTTTCCAACACCAGCAGAGCCTCTGTCCAGCACAATACCCCAGCAGCTTTTCCAACACCAGCAGAGCCTCTGTCCAGCACAATACCCCAGCAGCTTTTCCAACACCAGCAGAGCCTCTGTCCAGCACAATACCCCAGCAGCTTTTCCAACACCAGCAGGGCCTCTGTCCAGCACAAAACCCTAGCAGCTTTTCCAACACCAGCAGAGCCTCTGTCCAGCACAATACCCTAGCAGCTTTTCCAACACCAGCAGGGCCTTGGTCCAACATAACACCCCCACAGCTTCTCCAAAACCAGCAGAACTTCACTCTGCACAGCAACCTTGCTGCCTACAACTTCTCTGATACCAGTAAGGCCAAGGCTCCAGCAGCAGGCACAGTTCCGGGCAACACAGGAATTATAACCTCTGCCAGCTGAGCTTGGAGAACTAGCCCTAATGCAAAGGGTGCACTCTAGAAGCAGCAATACCGAGGTGGGACTAGTAGCCAGCGCTCATCTGATGTCATATCAGTTACATGTAATCAGTGAGTATCCTGGATCAAGGGAAAATAGAATGGGTTTTAGGGACAAAACAATGTCCCTGTCTCCCAATTGTGCACCTGTGCGATTACCCTGTCATACAGGCTTCCCATAGAGAGGAAAAGTGGTCTTTATATTACACATTATGGAGGCATGGTCCACATCAGGAAACCTGCCCCCCTGAGAAAGAGTCTGCAAATCACATAAAGGAGGTCAGTAGCACCAAAATGCAAAAAAAAAAAAAAAAAAAAAAAAAGGTTAAAAAAAAGTAAAACAAGAATTTTAATAAAAAAAAAAAAAAAACACACACACACACACACAAAAGCAGAGCAATTGTTTATGATATGCAATGCTTAACAAACTAAATACCAATCATTTAGGATTTCCTTTAGGAAGAAGAGATTTTATTTAGTTTTTTTTACATGTAATTACTTTTTTTTTCAGCCCCGACGCTTGACATATGGTAAGTGCAGCATTTAAGAGATTAGCGGTAATGTAAGCCAGTCATTTACCTCCATCTTGCCGGATACTTCCACCCCCTTTCCTTTCCACTCTGGTCAGGGCTCATCATGTGGAAGTAACTTGTCCTGACAATGCCCCAGTTCCCACAATGACGCCTATTGGATTTCTAGGAAAGGGAAGCACTTGTTACTTTTTGTTTATGTGAAATCTAATTTCATCTTTATCATGCAACTTCAAGAACAAGTCTAGTCAATGAACAACATCAATAAATTACTTCTGAATGCTATCATATCAGAATGTCTCCTTGGTTTACCTCAATTAGCAAATTATATAGATTGTATAATATTTGATTATGTTTTAGTGAAAGCAAACTGTGTAAACTTCTAATCTGGATAATATTCTTTAATAAACAAACAAACAAAAAAAAAAAAAAAGCAGCCATACTTGCTCATGTCATATCCGGAATGTGCTTATTGCTCAGTAATGTTGCATTATAAATTTGCTGTACTGTACCTGTTTATCGGGAGAAGTCTATCCATCAGGTCTAAGGTTAGGTTCACATCTATGCGTTTTTTAGGTACTTTTGCAGATCCTCAGAAACGCACTACAATCCTTATAACCTTTATTCCTAAGGGGCCCATTCACATCTTTACAGTTTCCTGCAAGGCATGTTTTTGGAAAGGTGCAGGGAATTTTTTTTTTTACATGCAGCACAGTGCGTTTTGGCTCCATAGACTTTAACTACGGCACCTGCGTTCCGTGCGCCCGCAATGTTCTGTAGACGGGTCGATCGCACAGCCACAGCAATTTACAGGTACGTTGCTGCCTGTTTCAAAGTTTAGGGCACACATATGCCCCCCCCCCCTCCTCGCTGACACTAAGAGCCGGTTCACACTGCCGCGACCATAAGTCGCCCCATGTCGGAGCGACTTTTTACAGCGATTTTACGGCGACTTTACCGCGACTTCAGCGCGACTTGTGAATTATTTTGTGCGACTTATATGACAGATGACTTTGTATTTGGCCAATCAGAATATGATGTGTTGTGACCTAATTCCCCTTTTCTGTTTTTTTTTTTACTAATTTCCTCATTGCCCACCAGTGCCACGTATCAGTGTCCACCAGTGCCACTGCCCACCAGTGCCACGTATGTGTCCACCAGTGCCACTGCCCACCAGTGCCACGAATCAGTGTCCACCAGTGCCACTGCCCACCAGTGCCACGAATCAGTGTCCACCAGTGCCACATATCAGTGCCATGAATCAGTGTCCACCAGTGCCACGTATCAGTGCCACAAATCAGTGTCCACCAGTGCCACATATCAGTGCCACGTATCAGTGTCCACCATTGCCACGTATCAGTGCCATGTATCAGTGCCACGAATCAGTGTCCACCAGTGCCACATATCAGTGCAAAGAATCAGTGTCCAACAGTGCCACGTATCAGTGCCACGAATCAGTGTCCACCAGTGCCACATATCAGTGCCACGAATTAGTGTCCACCAGTGCCACGTATCAGTGCCACGTATCAGTGCCACGAATCAGTGTCCACCAGTGCCACGAATCAGTGTCCACCAGTGCCATGTATCAGTGTCCACCAGTGCCACGTATCAGTGACACGTATCAGTGCCACAAATCAGTGTCCACCAGTGCCACTCACACAGACCAAGCAGAGATAATGGAATATATATATATACCATTACACATATATATATATATATATATATATATATACACCATATAGGCATGGCTGCAATGTGGGGAATGCCTGGCTAATCTCTTTCTTCTTCCTGGAAAGTCTGATAACAAGTCGCTTCAATTAAGATAAGGAGGCGACTCCCATTGAAGTATATGGGACAAGTCGGATCACAGGTCGCCTCAAAGTAGTACCGGACCCTTTTCTGAAGTCGAAGCGACTTCAGTAGTGCCAATTAAGACGGCACTGATTGATTAACATTGCTTTTGTTATGTCAAGCGACTTGGGGCGACTTGAGGGCACACAAGTCGCCTCACAAGTCGCGCTAGTGTGAATGGGCTCTCACTGTGATTGTACACAGCGGGAGTTTGTCAGCAGGTCCTGGGCCAATAATTTATGGCTGGGACCTGCTGATTGGCTGTGTCTCATTACAGCCCAGAGAAAAGACATACCTGTGCTCAAATCCCAATAGCTTGTACATGTATATAAACTATCAGGTGCTAAAGGGGTGTGACCACATATTAATACTACAAATTCTGGATGGACCCTCTGCACGCGGCTATACACCCTTTCCAACAAACTATGCAATGAAAAACAGGGATTTTTAGTTCACACATATTGCAATACATGCTTAACCACTTAAGCCCCGGAAGATTTTACCCCCTTCCTGACCAGGGGGTATTTTGCGATTCGGCACTGCGTGACTTTAACGGACATCGTGCGGTGCTGTACCTAAACGAATTTGGCGTCCTTTTTTTCCCACAAACAGAGCTTTCTTTTGGTGGTATTTGATCACCTGTGCGATTTTTTGATCACGCGCTATAAACAAAAAAAGAGCGTCAATTTTGCAAAAATAGCAATATTTTTCACATTTTTTTATATGAAATTCCCCCCCAAAAAAATGTAAAAATCAAAATTTTTTAACATTTTCAGCCAATTTGTTTTATGCTACATATGTTTGGTAAAAAAAATCGCAAAAAGCGTATTTTGATTGGTTTATCGCGTTTACTAACAAAGGGAAAGATTTTTGTCATTTTTGTTGTTTTTTTTTTAACGCGTAATGGCGGCGATCTGCGATTTTTTTTGCGGTACTGCGACATTGGGGCGGACAGATCGGACCCTTGACTGACATTTGTGACACTTTTGGGGTCCCAGTGACATTTCTACAGTAATCAGTGCTATACATATGCACTGTTACTGTAAAAATACACTGGTAGTGAAGGGGTTAACTTTATTTGGGAGGGAGGGGCTGTGTGTGTCCCTAGGGGCGTGGTTTCTACTGTGATTGGCTGTGGCTTGAGCTGTAAGGACACTGATCAACGGATCTACATACTAGATCCGTGTGATCAGTGTCTTTACAGCGAGGAGAATGACAGGTGGCTTGTTTACACAAGCTGCCTGACATTCCCCCTCTCCCCCGCCGATCGCCGAGTGGCCGGCGGACATCGGGTCCGCTGGTCACACGCGTGGGGGGGGTCCGTGACCACGCGGGAGCGCGCCTCCGGCGGCGCGCGCTCGCTCCCTAGACCCTCACAGGCAAGCAACGTAGACCTACGTTAGTTTGCCTGTGAGGGGCTGACCGCCGACGTAGATAGTCGTGCGGCGGTCGGCAAGTGGTTAAAGTGATTGTAAATGATCACTTTGTAACACAATCCATTCAGTTTAAAATAGAAATGAAAGGCAAACAATTTTTTTATACATATAAAAAAAAAAATTCCCTTTTTTATAAATGATCAAATCTCAGCTGCATAAGAGCTGGGGGGGGGGGGGAGAAACAGCTGTACACTGAGCTTGCCAGTGAATGTCTGTGCAGGGGAGGCATGTCAGGACAAGTCTTATCATTGGAGGATAGTACACTTCCTCTGCTGTACACTTCCTCTAGCTATGCTGGGAGAGTTCCCAGCATAGCTAGACATCTGACCACTGTGTGCTCTACTGCTTAGTGTGGTCAGTTTTACATAAGAAAGCAAGGGGACTAGCAGGTACTCCAGACATTTCACATAAAAGGAAGCAATACAAAGAGAACAAGAGACGTTCTCATACAAGTACATGGTACAGCAGGCACATATTAGGAATATGAAGTGTTGGGGTAAGAAACACTTTAAGCCGGCCAACTGCGTCAAATGATTCCCTCTTCTGGCCAATCCTACATTGCTTTGCCACTGCACCATACCAATATGGGGCATAAAGACATAAGGTGGGGGCGAGACAATCAACACAGGGCTCTGTACAGATAAAAACATCTCTCTGTTTCTTATTCCTGAATAAAAAATATTGTATTTGTTTTCAAAATTCTCTGTATTTTTTCATTTATATAATAAGAAATAAAAAACCCAGTGGTGATCAAATATCCCCAAAAGAAAGCTCTATTTGCGTAACAATTTTCATATAAATTTTGTTTGGGTACAGCGTTACATGAATACGCAATTACCAGTTAAAATAGCACAAATAGCAAAAAATTGCCTGGTCGTGAAGGGGGTAAAACCTTTCGGAGGTGAGGTGGTTAATGGAATTGCATCAAAAACACATACAAAATGTATGTACATGAATGACAACTTGCTTTGTGCACTGGTGTGCAGTCCTGGTGGGACAGGAAGGGGCCATCCCCAAACTGTTCCCATAAAAGAAGGGAGCATGAAATTGTCCAGTATGTCTTGGTATGCTGACGTCCTAAGAGTTCCCTTCACTGGAACTAAGGGGCCAAACCCAACCCCTGAAAAACAACCCCACACCATAATCTCCCCTACACCAAATGATTTGGACCAGTGCACAAAGCAAGGCAATAAAGATATGGATGAGCGAGTTTGGTGTGGAGAAAGTTGACTGGCCTGCACAGAGTCCTGACCTCAACCCGATAGAACACCTTTGGGATGAATTAGAGTGGAGACTGTGAGCCAGGCCTTCTTGTCCACATCAGTGCCTGACCTCACAAATGTGCTTCTGGAAGAATGGTCAAACATTCCCATAGACACACTCCTAAACCTTGTGGACAGCCTTCCCAGAAGAGTTGAAGCTGTTATAGCTGCAAAGGGTGGGCCAACTCAATACTGAACCCTACGGACTAAGATTGGGATTCCATTAAATTTCATGTGTGTGTGAAGGCAGACGTCCCAATACTTTTAGTAATTATAGTGTACGTAAGGATACATTTTCTTTCACATAAAAGATGATGTAACATTGCTAGGGTCTGGGAAGAGGTGGTGACCTTTTTGAACTCCTTTGTTTCCTTGCAGTCTTCGATGTCCATGTGTCTGCTGGGTCTGGTGGAGGCCACACACTGGCAGAGCGAACACTGGCCAACCTCACATTATTTTATGCCAGGAAAAGCCATTGCCCTGCATTGGAAAAAATCTACTCCCCCAACACTCCCATTTTGGAAGCAATGGATTAATAACAGCTTGCCACCTTATAGAGACACTTATACTAACGGGGTATGCCCCCGCAAACAGGGCCGGAGCTAGACTATTTAAGCCCTAGGCAAGACCAGCTACTTGCGCCCCCCCCCCAAAAATAAAAAGGGAAGGGGTTAACAACTCCTGTCATACCCAGTGACCCCGAAACCCTGTTACACCCGGTGACCCCTATCCCCCCTGGCACACCTGGTGACCCTGATTCCCTTTCACACCAGGAAACCTCCATGTCACACCCAGGGACCCTGATCCCCTGTTCTGGGGACACTCACTGGGCGGTATGAAGAGAGTGGCCTGCACTCTGCCCTCCTTCACCGTGATCCTGCTGATTCCTTCTTCTAGGACGCTCCTCTTCTGGACCACAGTGCTCACCACAGCTCCAACCGGCTCCTGGTGAAGGGAGAAGCAGCAGTCCGAGAACTCCGCACGTCCCCAGGGCCGGTGCTAGACTATTTTACGCCCTAGGCCAGACCATCTACTTGCGCCCCCGCCCCCAAAAAAATAAAAAGGGAAGGGGTTAAAAACTCCTGTCATACCCAGTGACCCTGAATTGATGGCTCCTCTATGTTATGCTGTCATACCCAGTGACCCCCATATTCCTCCATGTCACACCTGGGGACCCTAACGTCCCTCTATGCCACACCAAGGGACCCCGATGATCCTCCATGTCACACCAGGGGCACCTGATGTTCCTCCATGTCATACCCAGAGACCCTGATGTTTTTCCATGTCACACCTGGGGACCCTGATGTTCCTCCATGTCACACCTGGGGACCTCAGTCCCCATGGCACACCCAGGGACCCCAATTCTTCATTGCACACCTGGTGACCCCGAAACCCTGTTACACCCGGTGACCCCTATCCCCCATGGCACACGTGGTGACCCTGATTCCCTTTCACACCAGGAAACTTCCATGTCACACCCAGGGACCCTGATCCCCTGTTCTGGGGAGACTCACTGGGCGGTATGAAGAGAGTGGCCCGCACTCTGCCCTCCTTCACCGTGATCCTGCTGATTTCTTCTTCTAGGACGCTCCTCTTCTGGTCCACAGTGCTCACCACAGCTCCAACCGGCTCCTGGTGAAGGGAGAAGCAGCAGTCCGAGAACTCCGCACGTCCCTAATCCCAAACCTCCTTAGACCATTCTGGTGCCTCGTCGTTTCTGCTCCAGTAAAGGTGCCACCCTCCAGTTCCAAGCTTGGGGTCAGGTTCAGCTCTCCTCCCCTCCCTGCTTAATACCGACCCAGGGAAATGAACGGCAGCCCACCAGCTCAGTGCAGAGAGTCACTTCCTGCCCAGGGTTTACACCACTCAGCTCCAGCCAAAGAGGATCATCATGCAGGCAGCACTCCTGTGGGCTCCCTTCCTGTTGCCCCCCCCCCCCAAACAGTGGTGGAAAGCCAGGGCCTGGTAGTTCAGCCACTGCCCCAGACACCTGGCATCTTCCTCTGTCCATTCTTCCTCCCCCACTGCCGCCCCCTCCCCTCAGCTCACAAGGATCATTCATGATGGACAGAGAGTGCCAACTCATGGCTGCGCCCCTAGGTTGCAATGCGCCCTAGGCAGCTGCTTAGTTTGCCTAGTGGAAGCACCGGCCCTGCCCGCAAATACGACAAGGTTTGGGCTAAGTGGCCTTCCACCGCTTCGGACATCTCCACAAGCCCTTAAGAATTGTACCTACATCCTGTAAGAGAACTACAACCCACACTGTACTTGTGGACTTCCGTCAGAACACAGCTTTCTCCTAGTCGTGAACATAGATATCAGATTTTCCAGCCGCCCCCATACAAAGCTAGCCGACAACTTAGCTTGTATAAGTTTTGGAACCTTCCAGGATAAGAACTGCTTCAAGCCCAGGCACAAACAGATATACACAATCCCCCCTCCCCCTTAGCAGCCAATCCACCTACACATATACATCCCATAATAGGTTGATCTTAGGGCAGACAGAAAAAATAGAACAATGGGATACAGGCACTTACCAATAACAAGCCCCATCCCACCTCACTATCTAGCAAGGGTCTAGGAGGAGAGACTGCAACATTATTCAAGCAATCTGAAAAGTCAAATTGTTTATCTCCATATATTTCTTAAGGGACATTGTCCAGAAATATTATTGTCCCAAGTAAAAGAGGCCCTTTATTCTTTCAACACAAACCACACATATAGAACCCAGGATAACCGGGGTAACAGGAAATGTGGTGTGGTTGTACAGCGAGTCTGATTAGTGCAGACCCGACTGGGGTTCTTGGTCTACCTGTGCCCCTAATAGACACAGGGTGACTTAAACATAAGATGGGCCGGGGGAAGCTGAACAAGGAGTTTCCTGACCTCTCTAACGTAATCTGGGTTCCATAAGCCCCCCAGCCAGAGTGACTCCTGTCACACATCTCTTCTCTCATATTGATCCAGTGGTATTGATGACATCATGCAATGTTAGAATAGTTCATATTCCCATCGCACATGTTCATGGGTATGGGCACATCTGTTATGGATGCTGCAGCGATCCCCAGCTGCACACTGGATACATCACAAATAAACATACATGTTCGCCAGCACACCATGGATCTTGCACAGCAGTCCGAAGAAACTTTTCATTGCAAAGGGATCACATCAGGATCAGTGCAACGTTTCGGAGTCACGCAGGACCCCTTCGTCAGGCATGTGATGACGAAGGGGTCCTGCGTGACTCCGAAACGTTGCACTGATCCTGATATGATCCCTTTGCAATAAAAAGTTTCTTCGGACCGCTGGGCAAGATCCAGAGCTGGGACAAGATCATCCAGTGCCCAAAGATGCCAAATTGCCCCCCCCCCCCACTATGTGCACACTTAGGAGGAGGAGGGGGAGAGAGAGCACAGCTCACACCTCCTCCCAGCTCTATCCTCCTCTCCTTGCTGCATCCAGCGCTGTCCTGACAGAAGTAGTAGATGCCGCTGTCACTACTCCTCTCAGCCTTATAGCAGAAGGAACTTGCGGCGCCCACCCACCTCTACAATACAAGCTGCGCCCAGGGCAGCCATCCCTTCTGTCCACCCCTTATCCCGGCCCTGATAAGTTCCATGGTGTGCTGGTGAACATGTAGGTTTATCATGCAAAGTTAAACGTCGCTTTTTTTTTTTTGTTTCTTATCCCGAAATTGTCTATAATCTATGTTATGGTGGTGACTAGAGAGAGACGTACCATATAAGCTACTGTTGTCGCTCTCCTTTTTCGCCTGATGTAATATGCTTGTCATCGAATCAGAGATGTGACCTTCTAGAATTTACAACGATGTATATAACGAGGGCATACAATGCGATTAGAGGAGAAGCGTTTTAACCTCAGGTAACGCGGGGGGTTCTTTACTGTTAGGGCAACAAGATTGTGGAATTCTCTACCACAAGAGGTGGTTTCTGCGGGTAGTATGGTGGCTTTCAAAAGACTCTTAGACTTACATCTCAAGGATCAGAACATTCAGGGGTATGTGAGATGATTACGGCCACACACACCTACACAGGTTGAACTAGATGGACTATTGTCTTTATTCAACCTCACCTACTATGTAACTATGTAACTATGTAACTATATTATGTTGTTATCTTGTTCAAAACATTGAACAGATCTTCAAGAGAAAAAAAATGATGATGTAAGCCCAGCAAGCAGAGCCGAATCTTCCCTGATTGCTGTGGGTGATTTTCACAGCTGCCCCCATTAAACACCCCCCGGGGGATTTGTGCCTTTCTGTTATGCTGGTTTGGCAATTATTGAATACTGGTCAATATGTCTGTAGGACTGCCCCCTTGAGGATTGCTGGATTGTTAACCTTGGGATCCCCCTGGGTTACTGATAGCAGCTGCAGCATGCACAATTTAACTCTTTACTCTCTGGCTCAGTCAATGAACAGTCTAGGGGATGTAGTTGTTTTTGTGGTTTTATTTAAATTAGAGATGGGAGAAGGGAAGAGTGGGATACTCCAACTTGAAGTATTCACAATAGATGAGGACTCCTGTCTGAAGATGCAGCCAGGCTGCTGATTCACCTTGCCACTTAGCTGAATTTAGAACCATTTTTTTTGGGGGGGGGGGGGGCGCAAACATAAAAATGTAATAGGCATTGCTTTGCAGCAAAAAACGCTGTAAAAAATTCAGTGACTTTGAGGTCACAAAAGTGTGAAAGGGGCCTTCAGTAATTAAGATATAGTGTGCACCCTTTTAATGCAGAGAGACCAGCGTGCCCCCTTTCAATGCAGAGAGACCAGCGTGCCCCCTTTCAATGCAGAGAGACCAGCGTGCCCCCTTTCAATGCAGAGAGACCAGCGTGCCCCCTTTCAATGCAGAGTGACCAGCGTGCCCCTTTTCAATGCACTGACCAGCGTGCCCCCTTCAATGCAGAGACCAGCACACATGCCCCCTTCAATGCAGAGACCAGCGTACATGCCCCCTTCAATGCAGTGACCAGCATACATGCCCCCTTCAATGCAGTGACCAGCGTACATGCCCCCTTCAATGCAGAGACCAGCGTACATGCCCCCTTCAATGCAGAGACCAGCGTACATGCCCCCTTCAATGTAGTGACCAGCGTACATGCCCCCTTCAATGTAGTGACCAGCGTACATGCCCCCTTCAATGTAGTGACCAGCGTACATGCCCCCTTCAATGTAGTGACCAGCATACATGCCCCCTTCAATGTAGTGACCAGCATACATGCCCCCTTCAATGCAGAGACCAGCGTGCGTGCCCCCTTCAATCCTGTGCACTTACCTGGATCATCAGCAGCGGCGTGGCTTCTCCTCAGTCCCCCGGCGTGTCTCCTCGGGTCCTCCCGCTCCCGCCTCCTCCTTGGCCAATAGCATGGGGTTTGCCTTGCGGCCAATCAGGTATTAGACCCGCTCCCTGATTGGCCGGGAGTAGGATCCGTGTGACAAAAGCAAATTTTCATTCGCTATTGTCACACAATGGGTGGAGTCGGGGCGCACTGCTCTGCGCCCCGGGTCCACCCTTTGCATCGCCCTATTAGAGCCTCTGGCTCTAATCAGGTGATGCAAAAAAAAAAAAAAAACCCCGCCCCAGCTAATGGGGAGTCAGCGTGTGTGACTGGCGGCTCCGATGGCCACCTGCCACTCGCGATCTCCCACTGCAGAGGGAGAAAGACAGACGGCTGATGTAAACACAGCCGTCTGTCATTCTCTCTGATTTAAGCACAGAGGCTATGTGATCCTGCTATGTAGGATCAGATGTCTCTGTGATTACATCATAATCCACGCCCCCCCCCCACAGTTAGAATCACGCCCCTAGGGACACACTTAACCCCTTGATCACCAATAAAGTTAACCCCTTCCCTGCCAGTGTCATTTTGACAGTAACAGTGCCTATTTATAGCACTGATTAATGTAGTAATGTCACTGGTACCCCCAAAAGTGTCAGAAAGGTCAGTCAGGGGTCCGATCTGTCCGCCACAATGTCGCAGTCCCGCAAAAAAAATCGCAGATCGCCGCCATTACTAGTAAAAAAACAAAAACAAATCTTTCCCGCAATAACATTTGCACAAACCAATCAAAATACGCTTATTGCGATTTTTTTACCAAACATATGTAGCAGAAAACAAATTGGCCTAAAATGTAAAAAAATTTAGATTTTTACATTTATTTTTGAGAATTTCATATAAAAAATGTGAAAAATATTGTTATTTTTTCAAAATTGTCGCTCTTTTTTTATTTATAGCGCAAAAAATAAAAATCGCACAGGTGATCAAATACCACCAAAAGAAAGCTCTGTTTGTGGGAAAAAAAGGACGTCAATTTTGTTTGGGTACAGCGTCGCACAACCGCGCAATTGTCCGTCAAAGTCATGCAGTGACGAATCGCAAAATAGGGCCTGGTCTTTGAGCAGCCAAATCTTCCGGGGCTTAAGTGGTTAAGAGCTCTATGGCTGCATTTACACTTGAGCATAATGAATTTGAGCTTTTTTCTCACATTTTTGCACATTTTCATACAGCGTTTTTAACTGTTTTGAGCTTTGTTGTTTTTTTATTAGCCAATAGAGGAAACCATCATCTATTGCATCATTTGTTGCTAGGTTTTTCAGCTTTTTTAGATTTTCCTTCAGCTTTTATTTCTTTTTTTATTATTAATACTTTATTATTTTTTTTTTTTTTGTTAGGGTGGGGGGGGGGGTTAGAGTTAGGGTTAGGATTAAGGGTTGGGGGGCTAATATTTTATTTATTGTCTTATTTATTTATTTTTTGTTAGGGTTAGGGCACATGTGTCAAACACAAGGCCCCGGGGCACCCCCCTCACCCCTCCCCCTCCTTGTCTCAGCAGTTGACTGCAAAGAGGTGGACAGAGCTCCTACACCAGATTATGTGTTTCTCTGTGCAGCCACAGCACCACTGTCCGACCCCCCTTTGGTCTTAGAATTCAGACTCCAGCCCTCCTTTGATCCTCCTCCAGACCCTGCACTTTCTGCTTTCCAGCTCCGCCCCCAGTTTCTGCCTGAAAGCAGCACAAGGTAAGGGGGGTGCACTCTGATGTATGGTGCACTCTGATGTGAGGGTCAGGGACTCAACTATTGATAGTGGGGGGGGCTCTTGACATTTGATGTAAGGGAGGGGTGGGTTGCTCTGGACGTTTAGTCTTACACATACAACCCGGGCCTTTGAGGGCGACCATAATGCCAATGCGGCTCTCAATTAAATTGAGTTTGACACCCCTGGGTTAGGGTGTTAATACTACTACTAATAATAATAAATTAATATTAAAATGTAAAGTAAATACACAAATAAAAATAATCATAAATAATAAATAAATACAATAAATGAATGCTATGTAGTAATAAATAAATAAATAATTAGCCCCTAACTTTAACCCCCTAACCCTTACATTAAAAATAAATAAAATAATAATAATAATAAATAAATACCCTAACCCGAACACAAAATAAATAAATAAATAATAATAATAAATTATTATTATTTATTTTACTATTAATAATACTAATATTTTTTTTTTGTTCAGGTTTGGGTGTTTATTTATTATTTTATTATTATTATTATTATTATTAATAATAATTTATTTAATATATTTTTTAAGGTTAGGGGTAATTATCATTTATTTATTATTACCTGTTATTTTACGTATTAATGATAATTTTTAGTTATTTGTGTATTTATTTCTCATTTATTTATTTATTTATTTATTTATTTATTTATTCATATATTATTACTATTTTGTTTTTTTTTCTTTACATTTTTGAGCAGAAAAACATGCAAATCGCGAATTTCCATTAATTTCTATGGGAATAAAAACAGCCCAAATTGAGCTACAAAAAAGTTTCAGAACTTTTTTGAGCTTCAGGCATTTGGCTTCAGGTGATTTGGAGTAGAGATGTGGGGAATAATTGATTTTTTTTCTCCTTCAGTGTTTTGGAGCTTCAAGCCTCAAGCTACAAAATGGGTGTAAATAGCGCTTAAATGTCATTTCTGTCTGCTGCTTAATTTCTCCGCTATCAGCATGAATTACTTCTGACAAGTTTTCCTGACACCAAGAGAAAAAAGGTGACAGGGGAGGGATCTTCAGCTGATTGACAGCCTGAGCTCTGTTCCTGTGTGCTGTGTAAGGGGGAGTGTCTCTTCACTCCAATCAGCTCTCAGAGCTCTCCTTATTGAGCTCTGCGGAGTGTAATTTCAGCTCCTTCCCCTTTTTTTCTGACAGCTTTATACATTTCTTGAATTTGAACGGATGTAGAGAAGAGAGAACTAAAAATAAACAGGTACAACTTATGTAGGAGGATTTGTTTCATCTTTGTGCATCACCTGAGGAGTGTCATTTCACTAAGTATATGGAAGGGTTTACAACCACTTCACCATAAGTGCAAACTGTTACTGTTAGGTTGTAAAATGCTCTGTATCTGTCAGGGAGCATGAACCAGGCAGAGACAGAAAATGCAGTTAAAGTGACACTTTAAGGGCTCTTTCACACGGGTGTTCCGATCAGATCCGCCTGTCAGTTTTTTAGGCGGATCTGATCGGATGCCCCATTCAGCCCTATGGAGCAGCGGATGTCAGCGGAGACACCCCCGCTGACACCCGCTGCCATCCGTATCCGATCCTGTCCGTGAAATCTGGACGGATGGAAACCCTATTTTTCCATCCGTTCAGGTATCGGATCGGATCGGATGAGAGCGGACAGGCAGTCCGCTCTCATCTGATCCCCCATAGAGAGCAGCAGGAGCTGTGACACCTCCCTCTCCGCACTGCAAGTGGAGATGGAGCTGTCATACGCCGGCTCAGCGGGGATCGGCGGATCGATCCCTGCTGAGCAGCACGGATCCGCGGGAAAATCGCGCAAACAGAATTGCATGACGCCTGTTGCCCCAAAAAAGTACAAGAACTTCTTTTGGGCAACAGGCGTCCCGCGATTCTTTTTGTGTGATTTTACCGCGATTCGTCCGGGGACAATCGCGGCAAAATTGTGCCGCGTTTGGGGTGCCATTGAAAGTCACGGGAATCACAAGGGCGTCCCGCAACTTTCAATGGTTGGGGATCGCGGGCAGAATCACGGCAATTCTGCCCACAATCCGAGGTACCTATATGGGAATGGAGCCCTAATGTTATAATAAAATAATACAAATCAGGAATGTAGTCACAGTTATCACTAGTAACTCTCCCTCCCACTGCCTTCCCCCTGCGGCAGGTCCACCGGCTGCCCGGAGACCCGAACAAAGCCGCATTTGGCTTTGATAGGGTCTTGGATCTAGTAACCCCGAATCAATGTTATGACATCAGTTACTGGAGCCTTAACGGCGCCAGATTTAAAAAAAAAAAAAAAAAAATGCAGTATTCAAAACAGCCAATCTTGGCGTTTTGAATGCTTTTAAGTGCAAAGGTGAGGTTTGGGGTCTTATAGACCCCCGATCCCTCCATAAAGAGCACCTGTCACTGCCTATTACTGTCACAAGGGATGTTTACATTCCTTGTGACAGCAATAAAAGTGATCAGAAAAGAAAAAAATGTAAAGGTGCAGTGTAAAAAATAAAATAAAAAATACAATAAAATAAATAAGAAAAAAAAATTAAAGCGCCCCTTCCCTCCGTGCTTGTGCCCAGAACCAAATGCGTATTTAAGTCACTCCCGCAAATGTAAACAGTGTTCAAACCCCACATGTGAGGTATCGCCGCGATCGTTAGAGTGAGAGCAATAATTCTAGCACTGGACCTCCGCTGTAACTCTAAGCAGGTAACCATTAAAAATGTTTAAAGCCCTGCCTATGGAGATTTTTAAGTACCGTATTTTCACCCTTCCACAAGTGTGTGCAGTTTTAAAGCATGACATGTTAGGCTTCTTTCACACGGAGCGGACCGTATTGCGATCCGCTCCGGCATTTTTTTTTTTTCACGGACACACTTGTGTCATCCGGTCCGTATGTCCGCATATCATCCCATCCATTTGCGGATGATATGCGGACATAATGTAAGTCTATGGAATTGCGGATGTCAGCGGATGACACCGCTGGCATCCGATTTTGTATCCTTTCCGTTTTTTAAACGGAAGAAAAAATAGGGTTCTCTTCCGTTCCAAAAAACGGAACAGAACTGAAAGGATGCAAATCGGATGTCAGCGGATGGTATTCCGCTGACATCCGCAATCCCATTGACATGCATTATGTCCGTATATCACCCGCAAGCGGATGGGGTGATATACGGACATACGGAGCGCCCGTGTGAAAGGGGCCTTAGGTGTCTATTTACTTGGTGTAACATCATCTTTCACATTATATAAAAAAATTGGGCTAACTTTACGGTTTTGTCATTTTAAATTCATGAAAGTGTATTTCGTCCAAAAAAATTGCATTTGAAAGACAGCTGCGCAAAAACTACAACGATCACCATTTTATTCTCTAGGGTCTCTGCTAAAAATATATATATAATGTTTGGGGGATCTAAAACATTTCCTAATGGAAAATACTGATTTTAACTTGTAAGCAACAAGTGTCAGAAAAAGGCTTAGGCATGAAGGGGTTAATGGCATAGAAAGCTTAGTGAATTCCCCATATTGTGTGTAGGGAAAGGGCTCTTGGGAGTTGTAGTTCTGGTGGAGTGTCTGTGTCTATAGGAATTGAGCTAACAGTGGCTGTCTCTTCAAGATTTTTATAAGCCTGGTGACATTACAGGGAGTATGAAAAGGTTTTTCTCATCTCAGGCACAAGGTAGAAAATAAATGCTGAGACATAATGTAGAGGCGGCGGCGAGGGAGGTCTGAGTGTAAATTGGGTACATACTGTTGGCGCTGTGTAAATTCTGTATAGTAATAATACTAATTCTTTAAAGCGAAACTGCGCCACCCTCTTCTGCCATAAGTGGAACTTTTTTTTTTTTTTCTGGGAGTGGGTACCTTTTTCTGACAGGTACCTACCTCACTTCCACTTTTCTTGGCAGACGTTTGCCCCCCTCCCCGCCTGCAGCCTACTGGGACACATCACATGTCCCAGGGGACTGCGGGACCAGTCTGGATGCGCAGTACATCTCTGCACATTGGGAAGCTGGCTTCTTACAGTCAAGATGGCTGTGGAAGAATCGATCCGGGTGAAGACAGCACTGGATCCCTGGGCTGGTGTGAGCCTGATATTCTCCATATGTCAAACCACTAGTCTTGTGCCAGAGCATTAGTTCTAAACACCAAAAGCATAAAATAATATTAAAACCAAGCACTAATGATGCTATATAAAGCAGTATCAAACCCAAAAGCAGACATTTATTATTTTGAAGCTTACCAATCCTTCAGTGCGATGGCTCCATTAGTTTTCTTTTTTCTATTTTCACCTGGTGATCCAACCAGTAAGTCTGTCGCTTTTCAAAAGAGCAAGCTCTCTTGCACATGTATCAATTACAGGGATGAGACAAACCCTTAATTCCATTTATGTAAAACATTTGTCCCAAAAGAAAAATAAAACTGTTGCTGTAACTGATTATACACTGTGAGCTTGAGTTTGTCTTCAATTTACATAGTTACATAAAGTTACATGTGCAACCCTACAATCCCATATACACAATCCTATACCTACAGTTGATCCAGAGGAAGGTGAAAAACCCCAGCAAAGCATTATTCAATTTGCTACAGCAGAGGAAAAAAATTCCTTAATGATCCCCCGAGAGGTAATCGGATATTCCCTGGATCAACTTTACCTATAAATATTAGTACCCAGTTATAATATGTACACCCAGGAAAGAATCCAGGCCTTTTTTTTTAAAGCAATCTAGTGAGCTGGCCAGAACCACCTCTGGAGGGAGTCTATTCCACTGTTTACAGCTTTTACGGTGAAGAAACCTTTCCGTATTTGAAGACGAAATCTGTTTTCCTCTAGAAGTAAAGAGTGCCCCCTTGTCCTCTGTGATGACCTTAAAGTGAATCGCTCAACCCCAAGTTCACTATATGAACCCCTTATGTATTTATATATGTTGGTCATATCCCCTTTAATCTCCTCTTCTCAAGAGAATAAATTGAGTTCCTCTAATCTTTTCTCATAGCTGAGCTCCTCCATGTCTCTTATCAGTTTGGTTGCCCTTCTCTGCACTTTCTCCAGTTCCCTGATATCCTTTTTGAGAACTGGTGCCCAAAACTGAACTGCATATTCCAGAAAAGGTCTTACTAATTTGTTAGTGTGTTTAAATCTACTAGTTCATCTAACATTCCCCACCTCCTAGACAGACAATGCTGCTATCCAAAGGTGCCCCCTGTGCTCCTTTATCCAGAGTGGAGGCACTCTAATCAGAGGCATAACTAGAACCTTCAGGACCCCATTGCAAGAAATCACAAAGGGCCCCCTCTGGCTCCCAGCTGGGGCCCTTTCCACTGATCCCGGGACCCTTTACTCCCATTATCGGACCTTTTATTACGGTCCCACAGCTGGGCAACGTCCTTCCATCTTGGGGTCCCCCCATGGTGGCAGAACACCAGAGCCAAGTCACAAGTGAGACCTTTATGACCCTGGTAGTTCTGCCACTGTAGTTTTTTATTTTTGTTGTTTTATTTTTTATTATTTGTCTCTGCCTCCCTGGTCTCAGCATTCAGCAGACTCTGGAAGCTGACTCCAGCCCTCTTTTGGTCCTCCTCCAGACCCTGCACTTTCTTCTTTCCAGATCCACCTGCATCTTCTTCCTGGCAGTAGCACAAGGTAAGGGGGTGCATTGTGATGTAAGGAAGGGTGGGTGACTCTTGATTTATGATATTGGGGGGGGGGGTTCTTGACATCTCATATAAGGGTGTAAGGCGGGGGGGGGGGGGGTGCTCTGGACATCTAATCTTACAGATATAACCGGCCCTTTGAGGGCAACCATAATGCTGATGCAGCCTGTGATGAAACTGAGTTTGACACCCCTGCTTTAAGGCAAGGAAGGGGCCAGTAAATGACACATTTACTGGCTCCTTCCCTGCTCACCATCATGACACATTCCTCGGCAGCAGCCGACGGGAGGGGGGAACCCGGCAATGCTGTGGGGGGGGGGGAGGGGCAGGGAAGGACATCTATAGGGAGGCAGGAGGCAGCGGGAGCGGCATGTAGAGGAATTAATCCCCTCCATTTCCCTCCTGCAGCCGCTGAATGTCTGTGGGAGGGAGAGGAGGGAAAGAAGGCATTCAGTGGCTGCATGGAGGGATCGGTTCCTCTACATGGCACCGCCCACACCCTTCTATCCAGGCGTACAGGGGGGCCGCATGGGCCCCCTGGAGCAGGGGGCCAGGTCGCAATTGGGACCTCTGCGACCTCTGTACATACGCCCCTAACTCTAATACAAGAGGCATGTTACTGGCCAGACCACCAGGGGGAAACAGAGAGAAAAATCCCTGAAAAAAAAGAAAACTAATGCAGCCATCACATCTAATGATTGGTAAGCTGCAATATATTACATTTTTGGGTTTAATATCGCTTTAATGTATATGTCCAGCTTTATTCTTAGAATTTATAATATAATTACACTGGGTGCAGAGAATCCAGCTCTTGCAGGGCCCAAGAGATGAAATAAACCGCACATAAGTGCTTCTTCTCCTTTATTCAGCAGCTGTGTTCTGAAACTATGCAGAAATTCCCCTTCCCTTTATAATACCCATTTGTCCAGTATCCATATACAGCTCATATACTAGTATCCTAGCAGCCCACCCTTATTTTTAAGCACTGTATGTCTGATGCTAATGCATTTTTATCATGCCCCAAATAACATTGTGTGATTCTCCGTCCCTGCTGATATTGTACCAGCTGCTTATCTAATATAGACGCGAAGGACAACAGATGTTACCATGAGTGGCACCTTTGTGTTCTACCACCAATAATTACCCACCTGCTGTGTACAGGATCACATGACGCACAGGTTGGCGGTGAAGCTTGCCATTGTTGTGGGGACATCAAATAGGAGGGAAGGACCTTTAGTAGCATGACACACGAAAACACAAAAAATGACACAAAGCAAACACTGAGAACTGGGGGCAAAAAAAAAAAAAAAACCTAGCCCTGAAGGGGTTACTTATTCCAACCGGGCGTGTCCTATAAAAATACGTTCAATGCTCTTGGGCTAACGAGCGGCTTTAATTACGAATGAAAGAGTCTATTATATGTGAACGTTTTGGAAACTCCCTAATATCAAAGTCATGGCTTTCAGAAGACTGTAGAATTTTACACGTTGTAGATGAGAATAATTACCCGTAGGGACTGGCACTTACCCAAACGCTTGGCATAATACTTTATTCTTTAACCTTTAGCTCTGCTCTTCATTAAAATGGATTGAACGTTGATTATTGCCCCGCAAGTTCTTTGCAATTCAAGATCTTTAAAAAGTGATATTTTCTTCTCAGTTTGCTCGCCGTTATTTTCTATAACTGCCAAAGTTAAATGAAAATTTTCCCTATGTTGCCTCAGTAATAACAGTTTAAAGTCAGGATTTCCCTTTATTTCCCCACACCTGTAATTGTCTTCCTTCCTTTCTCACAGTACTGGCATAGCATGAAGTCTGATTATTTGTAGAATATAACGTCCCCATAGCAAGTCTGATTATTTGTAGAATATGGCGTCCCCATAGCCAGGGCCGGTGCTAGACTATTTTACGCCCTAGGCGAGACCAGCTACTCGCGCCCCCCCTTCCCCCCCAAAAAAAATAAAACAAAAAGGAAAGGGTTTAAAAACTCCTCTATGTCATATTCAGTGACCCTGATCTGATGGTTCCTCCATGTAATTCTTTCATACCCAGTGACCCCCATATTCCTCCATGTCACACCCGGGGACCCTGATGTCCCCCTATGTCCCACCCAGGGACCCTAATGTTTCCCCATGTCACATTCTGGGAGCCCAATATTCCTCCACGTTGTGCTGTCATACCCACTGACCCCGATGTTCCTCCATGTCACACCCAGGGACCCTGTGTTCCTCCATGTCGTGCTGTTATACGGTTACCCAGTGACCTCAATGTTCCTCTATGTCACACCAGGGACCCCTGATGCTCCTCCATGTCATACCCGGAGACCCTGATGTTTTTCCGTGTCACACCAGGGACCCCTGATGTTCCTCCATGTCATACCCCGAGACCCTGATGTTTTTCCATGTCACACCTAGGGACCCTGATGTTCCTCCATGTCACACCTGGGGACCATGATGTTCCTCCATGTCACACCTGGGGACCTCAATCCCCCATGGCATACCAAGGGGTCACAATTCCTCATTGCACACCTGGTGACCCCGAACCCCTGTTACACTCGTGACCCCTATCCCCCATGTCATACCTTTATGACTCTGATTCCCCATGGCACACCTGGTGACCCCAATTCTCTCACACCAGGTATCCTCCATGTCACACCCAGGGACCCTGATCCCCTGTTCTGGGGACACTCACTGGGCGGTATATAGAGAGTGGCCCGCACTCTGCCCTCCTTCACTGAGATCCTGCTAAATTCCTTCTCCCAGGACGCTCCTCTCCTGGACCACAGTGCTCACCACAGCTCCAACTGGCTCCTGGTGGAGGGAGAAGCAGCAGTCAGAGAGCGCCGCACATCCTTCATCACCAACCTCCTCAGACCATTCCGGTACCTCGTTGCTTCTGCTTCAGTAAAGGTGTCGCCCTCCAGTGCCGAGCTCCGGCTCAGGTTCAGCTCTCCTCCGCTCCCTGCTTAATACTGACCCAGGGAAATGAACAGCTGCCTACCAGCTCAGTGTAGAGAGTCACGTCCTGCCCAGGGTTTAGGCCGCTCGCTCCAGATGAAGAGGATCATTATGCAGGCAGCACTCCGGTGGGCTCCCTTCCTGCCTCTTGGACCCCCCCCCCCCCCAACAATGGTGTAAATCCAGGGCCTGGTAGTTCCGCCATTGCCCCAGACACCTGGCATCTTACTCTGTCCCTTCTTCATCCCCCACTGGCGCACCTCCTCTCAGCTCCCAAGGATCATTCATGATGGAGAGAGAATGCTGACTCGTGGCTGCGCCCCTAGGTGGCAATGCGCCCTAGGTGGCTGCCTAGTTTGCCTAGTGGAAGCATCGGCCCTGCCCATAGCATGAAGTATGATTATTTGTAGAATATGGCATCCCCATAGCATGAAGTCTGATTATTTGTAGAATATGGCATCCCCAGCACCTCCTTAACCACTTAAGCCCCAGGCCTATTTCGGACACTTTTTGTTTACAAGTTAAAATCAGTATTTTTTCCTAGAAAACTACTTAGAACCTCCAAACATTATATATATTTTTTTAGCAAAGACTCTGGAGAATAAAATGTCGGTCATTGCAATATTTTTTGTCACGCGGTATTTGCGCAGCGGTCTTTAAAACGCCATTTTTTTGGAAAAATTATGAAAAATCACATTTCATTGCATTTAAAAAATACTAAACAGTAAAGTTAGCACATTTTTTTGTATATTGTGAAAGATGATGTCACCCTGAGTAAATAGATACCCAACATGTTACGGTTTAAAATTTCGCACACCCGTGGGATGGCCACAAACTACGGTCAATGGAAATCTCAATAGGCGACACTTTAAAAAATTTTAACGGTTACCAGTTTAGAGTTAGCGTGTAGCTCTTTTTTTTTAATTATTTCTCACGCTCTGGCGATCGCGGTGATACCTCACATGTGTGGTTTGAACAGCGATTTCATTCGCGGCTCGACTTCCGTATACGTTTTCTTTCGTGCGCAAGCTAACGGTGACGGGGGTGGCTAAAATTACAGGTTATTGAAAAAAAAATTAAAAATCTGATCACTTTTATTGCTGTCACAAGCAATGTAAACATCCCTTGTGACAGCAATATGCAGTGACAGGTACTCTTTATGGAGGGATCGAGGGTCTAAAAGACCCCAGACCCCTCCACTACACTTCCATGTATTCAAAACGCTGCAATCGGCATTTTTGAATACATTTGTTTTTTTAAATTTGCCGCCTTTAGCAGCAGAGTAACCCGGACGTGACGTCATGGACGCCGCCTCCGCGTTACGTCATCGGAGACCCGATCGAAGCTGGTTCCGGCTTTGATTGGGACTCCATCCAGCCGGCGGACGTGTCGGCTGGGTGCTCGGGTTCCGGCTTTGATTGGGACTCCATCCAGCCGGCGGACGTGTCGGCTGGGTGCTCGGGTCTCCCGGTGGGACGGGAGACCCAGGCAAAGCCGCGGGAGGGGGGGATGTCCCCTCCTGCTCGCCGGGGTAACGACCGAGCGGCTGTAAACAACGGTACCGGGGTGATGTCTCTAGCTAGAAGCATCACCCCGGTATAACACCGCAAAGTTTGCCGACGTAGCCCTACGTCACTTTGCGGTAAGTGGTTAAGTCCCAAGAGGACCCGTAGGATAAAATAACGGCAGTTTCAATTTGTTTGCACAATTTTCAAAGCTTTTTATTCATATTTACAGTACTGTGCAAAAGTTTTAGACAGGTGTGAAAAAAATTCTGTAAATTAACCACTTCAGCCCCGGAAGGATTTGCCCCCTTCCTGACCAGGCCCTATTTTGCAATTCGGCACTGCGTTTCTTTAACAGACAATTTCTCAGTCATGCGACGCTGTACCCAAATGAAATAGAGCTTTCTTTTGGTGGTATTTGATTTTTATTTTTTGCGCTATAAACAAAAAAAGAGCGACAATTGTGAAAAAAAATATTTTTCACATTCTGCTATATAACATTCAAAAAATTTGGGGGAGCATACCCATGTATTTCTAAAGCTGGTGCAGCTATGAACCAAAATACATGTATATTAAAAAAGAATAGCGCACACATGCAAAAGAAATTACCAAATTTGAAGACAATCCATAAATAAAAATGGGGATTTGGTCCCACCATATGGCCATATAGTGCTCAAGCCCACCACTACGTCAAAGTACACCAGCTTTAGAAATACATGGGTATGCTCCCCCAAATTTTTTGCTTGTTTATTATGTATTCGGTCTGACCAGACTACCGAGGTTGAGCAACCCACCCCACCCCCCACACACACCTGTACTCCATCAGTGTCCACTATCAAGTGGATATAGGAGGAGTCCCCTGTAGTGCATTTGCACATCTTTCCCAGCAAGGAGTGTTGTCTCCAAGGGTTAGAGAGGCTGGATTCATCTCTTTTTCATAGATAGTGTAGGACCCACTGACAATGGGGCACTTTGACGTAGTGGTGGGCTTGAGCACTATATGGCCATATGGTGGGACCAAATCCCCATTTTTATTTATGGATTGTCTTCAAATTTGGTTATTTCTTTTGCATGTGTGCGCTATTCTTTTTTAATATGCTATATAACATTCCCAAAGAAAAAATGTAAAAATTAGCACACACTGGATCCTCCACAGAACATCTCAACCCCTGGTCCCTAGGCCCATTGCCAGGACCACCTTCCTTAGTGTAGCAATATTTCCAGGCCTATGGCCTGAGGTAGATCTGCCATTGTTACCGGTTACCTCTCCAGCCCATGTGAGCTGCGGCCCTGGGTGTGAGAAGTGACACATTGACGACTCCGGCATCTTTGTTTGGTTGTTTTGGTTGTAGGGGATGGGAGAAGGGAATGAGTGGGATACTCCTTTGGCTCGACTATGTACAATTCTGGGACTTTTATACCAAAAATGCCCGTTAGCGCTGTCTTTTTTTTATTTTTTTATTTAGCAAACTTTGTCTTGACGCCAGCCGACGCTAGCCAACGCTTACTGACGCTTCAAACACATGGTATCTCTGAAAGCTGTGCTGGAACCCCAACTTTAGTCCAGAAGATCCAGGACTGTAGAACATTGAACATCTGACACTGCTGACTCTCCAAAGTCACTGACTACTCCCTCCAGCCTTGCCCTGGCTTGAGGTAGCTTGTTGTGAATTCCTGTATGGCTGCAACTCTCAACCGATGCATTCACACTGTGCACTGGCTCTTCAGGGCCCAAACTACAGGTGCCCCCTTTATCACTTCAGGGTCCTCATCCTGGGTACCCCCTCTATCACTTCAGGGTCCTCTGACTAGGTACCCCCTTGACAGCTAGCTGACACTTGGATCCTAGAACCTTTTACTGGAGTGGTCCCCACTGACTCTAGGCAGACCCCTCAATACTCACGACCTGTGTAGGCTTTCCTGGGACTGGACCCCTCTCTCTCTCCGCAGGCTCTCGTGAACACCGAACCCCTCAGCTCAACTCAGCACTCTCTGGATTCTCAGGCAACACCCCGAGATATCCGCCTCCTCTGACAGGAGGAGAGACAGCAGTCCTCTCCCTCCTGGGACTCTGCTCCCGCCAAAGACGCTGAGTCATGCTCTCCCTCAAACTTATACCCACTCCCAGAATCCTTTACAGCAGAATCTGCCTTCTGGGGTAGCTACAAGCCTGACTGTGTCCGATTAAGTTTCCTCCACTGCCCTATGAGAAGCCTCTCACTGAGCCAGTGGGGAGACTTAACTCTCAGCAAACACACCTGGAAGCCATGACACCCTAACCAAAAAGCAATCATGGCCCTGCTGTTAGGCAGACAAGGCCCACTATACACTTACCTAGCACCTACCTGTAGGGTGATACACCAGCAACAGGAGGAGAGACAGTCGTCACACTCCTCCTGGGACCTGGCTTCCCACCCAAAGACACCCTGTCACATGCTCCCCTCCTATTTATGTGCAATCCCAGAATGCATTGCAGGAATGTCCTCCCACTGGAACTGACATAAAACAGAGTGTGTCACTGGCTAGGTTTCCTCCACTGTCCAATGAGCTCTCCCATTGGCTGCACTGGGGACCCTCCCTCAGACCCAGTGAATCACACCTGGAAACATGTGACAGGCAAACTAACAGATCAGACCCTCCTGATAAGCAGAACAGAGCTATAACTATGCTTTGCCTAACACCTACCGAGGAGGGTGCTACATATGTCACCCTGTGCTGGAAGGGACAGTCTCCATGTCACATAGCTCCCTCCTGTATATGTCACCCTGTGCTGGAAGGGACAGTCTCCATGTCACATAGCTCCCTCCTGTATATGTCACCCTGTACTGGAAGGGACAGTCTCCATGTCACATAGCTCCCTCCTGTATATGTCACCCTGTGCTGGAAGGGACAGTCTCCATGTCACATAGCTCCCTCCTGTATATATCACCCTGTGCTGGAAGGGACAGTCTCCATGTCACATAGCTCCCTCCTGTATATGTCACCCTGTGCTGGAAGGGACAGTCTCCATGTCACATAGCTCCCTCCTGTATATATCACCCTGTGCTGGAAGGGACAGTCTCCATGTCACATAGCTCCCTCCTGTATATGTCACCCTGTGCTGGAAGGGACAGTCTCCATGTCACATAGCTCCCTCCTGTATATGTCACCCTGTACTGGAAGGGACAGTCTCCATGTCACATAGCTCCCTCCTGTATATGTCACCCTGTGCTGGAAGGGACAGTCTCCATGTCACATAGCTCCCTCCTGTATATATCACCCTGTGCTGGAAGGGACAGTCTCCATGTCACATAGCTCCCTCCTGTATATGTCACCCTGTGCTGGAAGGGACAGTCTCCATGTCACATAGCTCCCTCCTGTATATATCACCCTGTGCTGGAAGGGACAGTCTCCATGTCACATAGCTCCCTCCTGTATATGTCACCCTGTGCTGGAAGGGACAGTCTCCATGTCACATAGCTCCCTCCTGTATATGTCACCCTGTGCTGGAAGGGACAGTCTCCATGTCACATAGCTCCCTCCTGTATATATCACCCTGTGCTGGAAGGGACAGTCTCCATGTCACATAGCTCCCTCCTGTATATGTCACCCTGTGCTGGAAGGGACAGTCTCCATGTCACATAGCTCCCTCCTGTATATGTCACCCTGTGCTGGAAGGGACAGTCTCCATGTCACATAGCTCCCTCCTGTATATATCACCCTGTGCTGGAAGGGACAGTCTCCATGTCACATAGCTCCCTCCAGTATATATATATATATATATATATATATATATATATATATATATATATATATATACCCTTAGGTGAGAAGGACAGATGCATTACATAGCTGCTCTTGTCTGTAACACCCCATAGGGAGTGGGACAGACACTTGTCACATTGCTCCCTCCTGTGTCACCCTTTAGGATTAATGTATTAAAAAGCAGCAGAGAGAGACACAGTGCTAATACCCCACTGAAAATGAGCAGAGCCCCAGAATAATCCCATTCTCCATCTGGAAAACATAGACGTCAGCTCCCAGTGATCCCCAGTCTCAGTATCATGTAAACTTGGCTCATTTTCCAGATATTACAGCAGCTTTTATTCTAGTGAGTAAATCCTGTCTTGGAATATGTGCCATGAATGTGCCGTTTCATTTCACATCAATTGCCAGATTCATAGATCGCTGCCAAACTATGAATATACTCCTCAGCTTGTATGTAGGTGGTAAATGGAAAAATAAAGGCGGGTCCGGGAACCGGCTGGCTCCTGGATAATATTACAATATAAGAAAAAAAAGGAGAACTGTAATTCATGTATTAAAGCGTTATTCCACTTTTCTGGTATATTAAAAATCTGATTTTAGTTTCAGTTTAAATCAGCTATATTTATTTTAGGCGCCTTGAAATAAAAGAGGAGCTAGTCTTCTGCTTTATTTTCTTGCTCATGCTCTGCTGAGTTAGAGGAGTTTTACTCATTAGGTGGAGAGTTTGACCCTTGCAGAGAGACCACTGCTTCCACACAGAGAGCATGGGTCCTACTTTGCAGCATATTGGCAGGGGACAGACTTTGCTACTCAGGCTGTGGCTGCTGTCTAAACCAGATTTTCTCAACCTTTTTTCAGTCAAGGCACCCTTTAAAATGATCTACTTGCCGACCGCCCGCCGCAGATATACTGCAGTAGGCTGGCTCGGCTGCGCGAACCGCTGTACCTGTACGGAAGCTCACAGGAGTGCTCCTGGGGGCGCGCGCACACCGCTGGAGGCGCCCTTGTGTCCCTATTAGGCAGCAGGGAAGCTGATCCACGGGGCCCGTGGCCACAATCGCCGCCAGGCTCCTGCGATCGCTCCCCGTGGAGAGAGAATGGCGGTCTGCTGTTGTAAACACAGCAAACCGCTGTTCTCTCTGTAATGAACACAGAGCGCCTGTGATCCTCCTATTTAGAAACACAGGTCTCTGTGTTGATTCCACAAACCCCCCCCCCCACAGTTAGAAAACACCCCCTAGGCATACACTTAACCCTTTGATTGCCCCTGAGTTAACCCATTCCCTGCAAGTGTCATTAGTACAGCAAGAGTGCATATTTTTAGCACTGATTACTGTGGATTACTGGTCCCCCCAAAAGTGTCAAAAATGTCAGTTAGGGGTCCGATCTGTCCGCTGCAATATCGCAGTCCCGCTAAAAATCGCAGATCACCGCCATTACTAGTAAAAAAAACAAATAAATAAAAATGACATAAATCTTTCCCCTAGTTTGTGGATGCGATAACTTTTGCGCAAACCAATCAAAATATGTTGATTGGGATTTTTTCTTTTACCAAAAATATGTAACAGAATACAAATTGGCCTAAAATGATGACAAATTTTGATTTTTAAATTTTTCTTTTGGGAATGTTATATAGCAGAATGTGAAAAATATTGTTTTTTTTTTTCAGAATTGTCTCACTTTTTTGTTTATAGCCCAATAAATAAAAATCGCACAGGTGATCAAATACCACCAAAAGAAAGCTCAATTTGTGGGAAAAAAAGGACATCAATTTTATTTGGGTACAAGGTCGCACGACCCCGCAATTGTTCGTTAAAGTAACGCAGTGCCGAATCGCAAAAAATGGCCTGGTCATTAAGGGGGCAAATCCTTCCGGGGCTGAAGTGGTTATAGACAGTCTAGAGGCACCCCGTTCAAAAATGTAAAAGAACTTTTCTAATAGCTTTACATAATGCAGAATCATCCACACGTACAGTAGGACACCCAATGTTAGACAAATATGGAGTGTTTGACTTTGAGTGGAGATATCTGAATGATACCTGCAGCATGCCTGCAGAAATAATCCGCCGGCGGAAGTTCACCATAGAGAATACCGAGGACCAAATGGTCCCCGGCAGTCTCTATGATTCTCGGAGGCCCAGGCGTGACGTTATGATGTCACATCCAGCCTGGCAGTTGTAAACACTGCCGTGTACTAAGTTGGAAAAGCCAAGATTGTTTTTTTTTTAAATCTCAGTCTTTCCTGCCTAGAGGAGAGATGGGGAGTCTTATAGACCCCACATCTCTCCATAAAGAGGACCCATCATGCCCTACTCTTATTATTGATGTTGTAATAAGAATAAAAGTGATAAAGAAAAAATGTAAATGGAAAGTGTAAAAATAAAATAAACAATAAAAAAATCAAAAATAAAATGTAAAGTGCCCCCGTCCCCGTGTTCTCGCATGCAGAAGCGAACGCATCCTCCTTATCAACTGATGACATCATTGGTTTTTAGGGTGCCAGTATCTAAAGTTGTAAAGGTGCATAAAAAAAAACAGTGGCTTTGGGTAACTAAAAGGCAGGCTTAATCCGCAGCTTGCTTGTATACAATTTTTGATCAATTTTTAGGCATTTTGCCGAGGTACCCCTGTAGAAACCTCCAGACACCCAGGTTAAAAAATGGTTGGTCAAAACAAACGAACTGTAAGGGACGGTTCAAACCAAAGCACGGTGTGGGAAAGGTGCATTCCGTGCACCCTCTGATCCTTTTCTCCCCTGGTCTATGTGGTGATGTCATTAGGTCATTATGTTTATATTTACAGGGACATTGCCGGCAGACATTACCTGCTGTGCCGCCCCTCCCAGCCCCTCAATAGATGCTGCCCCCTCTCCCTAACCGGAAGAAGAGAGGGAATAGTATTTGTGGTCACATGACTAAGATTAACCACTTCCCGCAAAATCATGTACTTGTACGCCATTTTGCTGAAGGGGTTGTACCAGGGTGATGCCTGCACCTGGTAACATTTTTTAGAGCTGACGGTCGGCATTCTAGTAAAACCAACTAATGCGGTTATTCAGCCACTCGGCTATTATTACAAGGAATGTTATTACAACACCCCTCCCCCCCCCCCCCCCGATACGTTCGGTGACTTAACTGGGCTCTCCCATCCCACTGGGAGACCCGAGTGACCAGCCTGCATGTCCGTCGGCTGGCCAGAGACCCGAACAAAGCTGGATTCAGCTTTGATCGGGTCTCTGATACACAATGTCACTTCTGGTTTACTCAGCAGCCAACGGCACCGTTTTTGAGAAAATGACAGTATTCCGAAACGCCAATACTTTGAAGTGCAGAGGAGGGATTTGGGGTCTTTTAGACAACAGATCCCTCCATAAAGAGTACCTGTCGCTGCCTATTACTGTCACAAGGGATGTTTACATTTCTTGTGACAGCAATATAAGTGATCCGAACATTTTTTTTTTTAAAGGGACAGTGTAAAAATAAAAAAATAAAATAAAATGAATAGGAAAAAAAAAAATGTAAAGAGCCCCCTATTCCTCCAAGGTCATGCACCAAAGAAAACGCATATGTAAGTCACGCCCACAAATGTAAAGAGTGTTCAAATCACACATGTGGGGTATCGCTGCAATTGTTAGAGCGAGAGCAATAATTCTAGCACAGGATCTTCTCTGTAACTCTAAACTAGTAACCATTAAAATTTTTTTAGAACATCGCCTATGGAGATTTTTAAGTACTTTAGTTTGTTACCTTTCCGCGAGCGTGCACAATTTTAAAGCATGACATGTTAGGTATCTATTTACTCGGCATAACATTATCTTTCAAATTGTGTAAAAAAAATTGGGCTAACTTTTTTTTTTAATTCATCGAAGTGTATTTTTTCTAAAACAATTGTGTTTGCGCAAATACTGTGTGACATAAAATATTGCAACAACCACCATTTTACTCTCTAGGCTCTCTGTTAAAATATATAAACATGGGGCGCATGCGCGGCGCGGAGCTGGAAGGTCACTAGCTGCTCGGCTCTGTCGGAGCGGGGAGAGACAGGCGGCTTTCCCGGGGCCAGATCAAATTTTTTTGCAACGAAAACTACCAGCACCCCCGTGGGAACATCCCGTGCATGCCATCAGCGAAGAAGAACAATCGGGGTCGCCCTCAAAAACGCTCCCTGACGACTTATCTCCTCCGCACTAAGGAAACCACCAGGATGACCAAAGATGGCGCCCAGGCCTGCTCTCAGCAGCATGCAGAAACCTCCTCACCGCCACCTTCCACTACATCTCCTGCAGCAGACCGTGAGTACGCTAATAGCATTTCTAAGGCAGATTTGGATGCTAGTCTCACGGCGATGTATAACAAACTGGCAGACAAATTTCAAACAGAGATTCATAAATTGACCAACACTCTGTCACAGGAAATAGCTGCTTTGGGGGGTCGCACAGATTTACTGGAGGCAAAACACGATGAACTGGCCATTGCACATAATGATCTCAGGAAGGACTTTGAGCTCCTGTCTGACAATTACGATTTATTGCAATCTCAGGTCGAAGACTTGGACAATAGGAATCGTAGGAATAACCTTTCTGAGCATTAATATTTTGATATATAATACTGATGGTTTGAAATCTTTAGATTTCTAGGTTTACAATTCACAATTGCCTTTCTCTCTCCCCCCCCCCCCCCTCGCTGGTTTGTCCCCCATGTGCTTTTTCGTGGGTGTCTGTGCCCTTAACAGGAGCAATTCGGTACCACGCCACAGGTTCCTGGGGCCCCAGGGCGCTGACCCCTACGAATGGCGTCTGGACTTAATCGTCCTATGTTTTGTTGTATTTTTGATGGGTTTACATGAGTTGCCTGTCTCCCTGAGATGTTTTTCATATCTTAGAGTCTTTATGACTCCTGTTGGTATTGTCTGCTTTTTGATACCACAAAAATATTGTTTTTTGAAAAATAGAAAGTCATCCACTCAGATCATTATAACCTTTTTACTGACTCCTCAGTCAGATGACCTGTTTGCGATCTCTTGCTTGAAGGTTGCACTACCTCCTATTTTTGGGATATTTTTGCCATGCTATTATCAGAATGTTGCATATAAGATGTCTTTTGCGTATTGGTTTCAGACACACTTAATGATTTCTTTAAGTAACTGGGCTCAGTCTCAGCTATCTTATCTACTAATTATTAAGTTGTGTAGATTTTTCCTCCTCAATAACGATGGGTCTTAAAATAATTTCACATAATGTTCAGGGTTTCAATTCCCCAAACAAAAGACACAAAGCATTCAGACATTACAAAAGAATTGGTGCTGATATTATTCTCCTGCAGGAAACGCACTTTGCCACGGACAAACATCTTAAATTCTTTGACAAGTCATTTGGGCAATTTCAGTACTCCACTTTTCACAGCAAGGCAAGAGGAGTAGCTATCTTCATCCGTAACAACATCATTTTTGATATATCTTCTACATATAGTGATCCGGATAGTAGATTCCTGATCCTCAAAGGTAATATAGCGGGTAAATCAATTACAGTTGCCTCTCTTTATGCCCCTAATGAAGCTCAGGCCACGTTTTTTAAACACTTCTTTGAGATCCTTGGTAGATATACATCGCCCCATATGGTGGTTGGTGGGGACTTCAATCTGTCCGCTCACCCTTCACTGGATAGGAGTAGAGTTACACCCTCTTCTAAGGCCTTTCCCAAAACTCTTACCAAGGTCCTTAGTGACTTCCAATTGATTGACGCTTGGAGAGCTCATAATGTAGGTATTAAAGAGTTCACTTTTTATTCCCACCCCCATGAAAGCGCGGCCAGACTGGACTATATTTTTTGCACACCGGTTTTACTGGCTAACTCCTCGGAGGCTAGGATACACACCTGTCCCTGGTCGGACCATAAAATTGTGTCATTCGAAGCATGTGGGGTCAGTTTAAAGAGCTCAACATTTAATTGGAGACTTAATGATTCTTTGCTGAATGACTCTACATTTACAGCTCAGATTGCATCCTCCTTGAAGGAATATTTTAGTATAAATGAAAACGATGATACCCCCACGTCAACAGTGTGGATAGCACATAAAGCGGTAATTAGGGGTAAGAGTATTGCCCTAGCTTCAGCCAAAAATAAAGCTAGACTAACCGATATAAAATCCCTTACCAAAGAGTTAGATAGATTATACAATTTACATAACCAAGCTCCCTCCTCAGACTTGATGGATTTGATCTCCACCAAAAGGCGTGCTCTGGACGAAATTTTGTCTGGTGATACTGAAAAGGCCCTCAGGTAGTCCAAGGCAAAATTTATGCTTAATAGCAACACCATGTCTACGATGTTTGCTAAAAAACTCACACAAGATTCTAAACCCACCCATATTTATAAACTTAGAAGGCGGGATGGAAAGACAGTTTCTCACCCAGAAGAGGTGTTGAAGATCTTTACTAATTTCTATAAGGATCTGCTATCAGTATCATCTGATGTATCTCTGGCTGAGTTTGACTCTTGGATTGGGAAATTACGGATCCCCTCCCTCTCTGCTTCTCAGAGGGAAGAGTTGGAGGCTCCTTGTTCGGAAGAGGAGATCCTACACTTGATCAAATCCTTAAAGTCATCCACGGCCCCAGGTCCAGATGGATTCTCCTCCTCCTACTATAAAAGTTTTGCCCCAATCCTGTCTCCTAAATTAACCAAATTATTTAACCATATTTTACAAGGCGGTAACTTCCCAGAAGAAATGCTATATGCAAATATGTCACTCATCCCCAAACCCGATAAAGACCATTCTCTCCCACAAACCTTTAGGCCCATCTCGGTTATGAATAATGACCTGAAATTGTTTGGTCGCCTACTTGCTAATAGATTAGCTAAGTACATCTGCCATTTGATTAATCCAGATCAAACCAGTTTCATCCTGGGTAGGCAAATTACCGACAATATTAGGCTAGTCTCTAATATAATTCAGGACGCCAATATTAGCAAATCACCCACTTGCCTAGTCAGTTTAGACATCAACAAGGCGTTTGACAGCGTCAGCTGGGCTTATTTAGATCATCTGCTCCCAAGATATGGCCTGGGCGATGGATTCGTTCATGGCTTTAGGGCCCTGTATGAATCCCCACAGACAAGGATCCGCCTTCCTGGATGCAACTCTGACTTTTTTCAGTTGAAACGGGGTACCAGACAGGGGTGCCCCCTTTCCCCTCTTTTGTTTGCCCTGGCAATTGAACCTTTAGCAATCTCTATCAGAAACAATGTCAAGATTAGCGGCTAACGTAAGGAGGGAAGGGAGTTCAAACTTAGCCTTTACGCTGATGATGTCCTTCTTTTTTTGTCCCACCCTCATATTTCCCTTCCTCAACTTTTAGTGGAACTGCATCAATTTAGCTCAATCTCAGGTTTAGGAGTTAATCTCTCCAAATGTTCTCTCATGCCAATCAACCTCCCAAATTGGATGCAGATTTCCATCAGAGAACGATTTTCATTTGCCTGGTGCCCGAGATCATTCAAGTACTTGGGAGTGCATATTACCCCTCATTATGATTCTCTATATTTGCTAAATTTCCCTAATATGTTCAAAAAACTAACACTAGTGCTAAAAACCTGGTCTACTTATCATATCTCTCTCTTGGGTAGAGTTTTAGTGGTAAAGATGATTGTGCTCCCTAAGCTGTTATTTCTTTTCCGTGCCCTCCCCATCAATGTCCCATTGTCATTCCAAAGAGAGATTTCAAAGTTTGTTTGGTGTGGGAAAAAATCTAGATATAATAAACAGGTTTTACATGCCCCTCAATCTCAGGGTGGTCTGGGTCTTCCTGACCTTTGGCTTTATTACCTCTCTGCCAAATTTCAACAGTTGGCACAATGGTGTTCCAATGATGATAATATCCCTTGGTTGGATTTTGAACGGGCTTCGGCTGCTCCGTGCTCGCTGAAGGCCATACTCTGGGACATTCCGAGACCACCGCGGTACAAAACTTTCCCCAACAAAATTGTTAACCATTTACTTCAACTATGGTCCAAACTGAAAACTCCTTTGGAAATGGTATCCCGAACCTCACCTCTGACCTCCTTCATGAACTATTTGGGTTCCCCCTCTTTCCCACTAGATGAAACAGACCTGGAACCTTGGATATCCAGAGATCTGGTTTCTCTTAAAGCCATCACAGTTTGTAATACAATCTGCACTTTTGATCAACTTACCCAACTGCACAATATTCCCAGCTCTGAACTGAGCCATTATTTAACCATAATTGAGTTTTTTCGCTCAAAAGGCACTGTATCACTGAATCCACCATTTACTGTGGGTGTCATGTCTCCGCTGACACCCGCTGCTCTCCGATCCAATCCTGAGCTGTCATCCGCCTGCTCAGCGAGGATGGGCGGATCGATCCCCCGCTGAGCAGAACGGACTCCGTCGGGCGGTGCGTCCGTGTGAAAGAGGCCTAACTGAACAAGCTGTAGTTAGAAGCTGATTGGCTACCATGCACAGCTGCACCAGATTTTTCACTCTCCAGTTTCAGTAAATCAACCCCACTATTAACCACATGCCGACCTCCCACAGTACATTTACTGTACAGGCAAAGCAGCGTACCCGTACATCATTTTGCCTGTACAGACACAGGGTCCCTGTCCCCCGATCACAGCAGAATGTGAATCCCGACAATTGGGGCCTGGTGATCATGTGATTTCTATGATCACAATGTCAACAAAGCTGGTTTGAATCAATATGATTCATAACAGCTTTGCTTCCTTTTCTAGTGAGCTGTGATTGGCCCAGAGCTATCACATGGTACAGGTGCCTATTACAGTACCCTGTACCATGTGATTAGCTGTAGCCAATCATAGATCAGATTTATTGTAAAAAAAAAAATCCCTTAGATAACATTAAACTAAGCTGATGAAAGTATTAAAAAAAAAAAAAGTAAAAAAAAAGTTAACAAAATAAAAAAATATATTAAAAATATTAAATCATTTTTTTTTTTGTTAACATGCTGTCGTCGGTCAGTGTTCCTGATCACTGCCATGCCAGTCATTTCATGATGCTGTATTGGGCTGGTGAGGGTATGTAAAAAAAAAAAAATTTGTTTAATTTTTTCATTTTCCCAAAAATTGTGACAAAAATATTACAACTTCAAAACACTTAAAAAATGCCTCAGACTTTCTACTTTCCAAAAAAGGGGTAATTTGGGGAATAATTGTACTGTCCTGACATTTTAAGGGCCTCAAGGAATGATTGATCAATTTTCAAATATATATACATATATATATATATATATATATATATATATATATATATATATATATATATATATATATATATATATATATATATATAATTTATATACATACATACACAGTATCTCACAAAAGTGAGTACATCCCTCACATTTATGTAAATATTTTATTATATATTTTTATGTGACAACACTGAAGAAATTACACTTTGCTATAATGTAAAGTAGTGAGTGTACAGCTTGTAAACAGTGCAAATGTGCTCTTAAAATAACTCAATACACAGCCATTAATGTCTAAACCGCTGGCAACAAAAGTGAGTACACCCCTAAGGGAAAATGTCTAAATTGGGCCAATTAGCCATTTTCCCTCCCCGGTGTCATGTGACTCATTAATATTACAAGGTCTCAGGTGTGAAGGGGGAGCAGGTGTGTTAAATTTGGTGTTATCACTCTCACTCTCATACTGGTCACTGGAAATTCAACATGGCACCTCATGGCAAAGATCTCTCTGAGGATCTGAAAAAAAGAATTGTTGCTCTACATAAAGCTGGCCTAGGCTATAGGAAGATTGCCAAGACCCTGAAACTGAGCTTCAGCGCGGTGGCCAAGACCATACAGAGGTTTAACAGGACAGGTTCCACTCAGAACAGGCCTCGCCGTGGTCGACCAAAGAAGTTGAGTGCAAGTGCTCAGAGTCATATCCAGAGGTTGTCTTTGGAAAATAGATGTATGAGTGCTGCCAGCATTGCTGCAGAGGTTGAAGGGGTGGGGGGTCAGCCTCTCAGTGCTCAGACCATAATTCGCACACTGCATCAAATTGGTCTGCATGGCTGTCATCCCAGAAGAAAGCCTCTTCCTAAAGATGATGCACAAGGAAGCCCCTAAGTGAGCGGTGGGCTGAACAAAAAAAAAAGAAAAAAAAAAAAAGATTCCTGCATCCACACAAGAAAGGTGGATAGACCTCTCCGCTTTCAGAATACACTAATCAGCACTACAGCTGACTAGCTGCATGCTGCTGATCGAAGAAAGTTTTCCAGCAGGACCCTTCCAGAGGAGCTGATCTAACAATCGGTTTCTGTCAAACAGAGAGGGCTACACACAGATCAAATTTGGATCCATGTGTACTCAGCTTTACTGGCCGGATCACTAGGTGAAAATAAAGGAACAAAGCCTAAAAAAAAAAAAAAAAAAAATGAATGCAGTCACTATATTTAAGAATAGGTAAGCTCAAAACCATAAAAATATTGGAGAAAGCACGGGAAGTCCAACATTGACCTCCCTGTAGTTTGCTCTGAGTATCAGGACTTTAACCACTTTACCACCGGAGGATTTTGCTGTCTTACGTCTGGGCCACTTTTTGCGATTCGGCACTGTGCGACTTTAACTTTTATTCATGATACACATTTAAAAGCTATTTTACCATAGAAAAAGAAATAATATAAAAATATATATTCCATCAGCATCGATACAAACTATATATGCTTGATCTGCTGAGAAACATTATAAGCCATTTCAACGCAGATCGCAGAACACATTGTTCATCGGTTGCTTCATCAGGAACCATCAATTGGCTACATTGTTTCTACAGGCATTATATATCACAAAGAGCTTTTCATGTTTGATTTGCGAGTCTTGGACGGAATATGCATAGCAGCACCATGCAGCAGCCAAATTCCACTCAGCAGTGTAAAGATACCGGCGGTGGAAATGATTTTGATGCACACTGGGCCGTGCCCAGGACAGTAGGACGGGTAAACGTACCAATCAAGCTGGAAATGGACAAGGATCTGAGGCTGTACTCCTGATGGTGAACAAAACCCGCGGGGTCTGAAACCTTGTCCGTATCCAGTAAATGGGCAACCACATACGCTTCCCGGAGCCGTCTCAGATTCCTGCATCCACACTACAGCTGACTAGCTGCATGCTGCTGATCGAAGAAAGTTTTCCAGCAGGACCCTTCCAGAGAAGCTGATCTAATGATCGGCTTCTGCCAACCAGAGACGCCACACACAGATCAAATTTGGATCCATGTGTACTCAGCTTTACTGGCCGGATCACTAGGTAAAAATAAAGGAAAAAAGCCTATAAGAAAACGAGTGCAGCCACCACATTTAAGAATAGGTAAGCTGAAACTGAATACATTTTTGTTTTTGGGGTTTAGTACGGCTTTAAGGTGTCAGTTGTGTTCTGTTGTTCTGCAGCTGGAAATCACGCTCGTCATTATGGAGGAAAGAAGTGGGAGATATTATACGTAATGAGAAGTTCCAGAGCAGTTCAGAAGAAGAGTGATAAAGTAGGTGCAGTGGGTGGAAAGCGGATATAATGTTACAGTGAGATGATAACCTTTTTAATTGCAGATATCAAAGTACTGAGGTTGTACAGCTTCCTGCAGGGGGGGAGGGGGGCGGTGACCTGCAGAGCGTGACACCTGACACTGCAAGTCACCAGGGACAGTGACAGTAAATTAAGACTTCCCAGCAGACATGTGACCCAGGCTCAGTGAGCTATGAACAGTGATTCTTCAAATTTCCCCTCCAGGTTTTACAAATATCGCGTCGCCTCACCCAGTCCAAGGTGCCTCTTCAGGTGACATTGCTGGCATTCCTTTAATAGCAAAGAGAGGAGTCACTGGCACAGCAGCTTACCTGTCCTTAGGAAAAAATGTCTTTAATCCTCTGCAAGGCTGTTTGCATGTTATTCTTTGCTTGTTGTGTTACTAAACTGGTGACAGTTTAGTTTAAAGTATCTCTCTAGGTTCCAATTACCTTCACAATCCCCCCCCCCCCCCTCCTCTTCACTTGGCATGGGCATCGCAAAAGTTGGGAACCGAATAACGAACCCTGTTGAAATTTATGGGCCCTGAACTGGAAAAATCAAAAGTGCCCATTTTGAAATTCAAGTAATTGGGCATACAATAGTTATGGGGGTCCGGGTACTGCCCTGGGGGACATGTATCAATGAAAAACATGTTTGTAAAACATTTCCTTTTTAAATGAGCAGTGATTTACTGATGCCTAAAGTGAAAGCATAAAAATTAGAAATAACAATAAAAATGAAAAATTCCTTTCAATATAGTGCCTAGGGGGTCCCCTTGGTCTACCTGTAAAGTGGCACATCTGTACTGTGTATAGAAGCTGCTGCAGCAATAATGACATTTATAAAGCCAAAAAAATAAATTTTCCTTGCAAGTTTTCTTTATTTTCTAAACAACAGCTTAGGGAGCCTGTCTGTATGACAAGGCCACAATTTATTGCACTCAGGACAAGATTAGAGTTTTTCTGGATAAATGCTGGTGTCTCTTCCGCAGACTTTGGATAGAAGTAACAGGTGCAGAAAAATTGGTCTTTGGATGTGGGAGGTGCCTTCACACGGTAACCCTATAGAGGTACTCTTGATGAAAGCAAGAATTTCCTTGCTCTCAAAAATTGAAATGATATGTTAAATAGGTGTGGAAAAATTGGTCTTTGGGTGTCGGTGGTGCCTTCACACAGTAACCCTATAGAGGTACTCCTAATGAAAGCAAGAATTGGCCCTGCTGTCAAAAATTGAAATGATATGCACCTGTCAAACAGGTGTGGAAAAATTGGTCTTTGGGTGTCGGTGGTGCCTTCACACCATAACCCCATACAGGTACTCTTGATGAAAGCAATAATTGCCTTGCTGTCAAAAAAAGGAATGATATGCACCTGTCAAACAGGTGCAGAAAAATTGGTCATGGGTGTCAGTCGTGCCTTCACACTGTAACCCTATAGAGGTACTCTTGATGAAAGCAAGAATTGGCCTAGCTGTCAAAAATTTAAATGATATGCACCTGTCAAACAGGTGCGGAAAAATTGGTCTTTGGGTGTTAATTGTGCCCATGAAACCTACACCTAAAAAAATCTTCCAGATTATATCAACACCCACAGCGCTAGGCAGCCTAGAAGGCTTGCAGAGATTCCACATCCCAAAAACACTTAATCAGCAACATCCGCACCAGTGGCTTCATCAGGACTGATTCATTTTATTAAATGTCAGACGGTCCACGGAATAGAACGGACAGACACGTTCTATTATCAGTAACAAAACCTCTGGCAGCACTGATTTCCCATTCAGAAAGTATGCTGGATGCAGCTCAATTGTATACTGGGCAAGTTCTGGCCAGTGGTCTATTCTCATGACCCAGTAACCCAGTGGATCATCAACTGGAAAGCTCCATCTCTGTTTTTGCTCCTAGATAATCTTCCACCATATGATGCAGATGCTGCTGATGGGATGTGGGTGCTGAGAGCCCTAGATGACAAGGACCTAAAAAATTGGGAAATGCATCACTTAGGCGGCCCCCTTCTCCACTGCTCCTCTCTTGACCAACGGAAGCCACAAAACTATGTTTTCCATGACACTGTAACCTACCAGAGTCAAGAGAAGCATTAGATAAACTCCTGTTTAATATGTTCTCAAGAAATTTCATCTTCTGCACCCTCTGTAGGAACGGGATAAGTTCTGAGACTTTTCCCTTGTAACAGAGGTCAAGGAGGGTTGCCAACCAATAGTGTTCATTCTCTTTGATGTCACGTATTCTTGGGTCCTTTCGCAGGCTTTGAAGCATGAGGGAGCCCATGCACTGAATATTTAAGGTGCCATCAGAAGCATAGTCCTCTGGGTCACTGAGGATTACAGCATCTGCAACTGCCTCCCCTTAGCCACGTACTACTCCCAATAGTTCTGGGGATGGAAAACCATCTCTTAAGTTTTGACGTATGTCTTCCTCTGTTTCAATGCCTCCAAAACTGTCGGAATCCTCCTCCTCCTCTTCCCTTTCCTCTTGTGTGTTCTGTGGTGTAGGAAGAATGGTGTCTGCATAAAGCGGGCCTTGAGAGGAAAGGAATTCCTCCTCTTCCTCCTGCTGCTCTGCCTCGAGTGCCCTGTCCATAATGCCATACAGAGTGTGCTCCAGCAGGAACACTACAGGGATTGTGTCACTGATGCATGCATCGTCACGGCTTACTATCCTTGTGGCCTTCTCAAATTGTGACAGTACAGTGCATGAATCCTTTATCATCGGCGTGGGGAAAAAAAGCCAAGCCGACCTGAGCCTGTCATTGTGCCATACTCACACAGGCACTCGTTGATGGCCCACTGATGCATGTGCAGCTGCTGCAGCATTGCCAAAGTGAAGTTGCACCTGCTGGGTATGTCTTAAATCAGGCGGTTTACGGGCAGGTGGAATTCCTGCTGAATTTCAGCCAACTGAGCACTGGCTGTATATGACCGCCTGAAATGGCTACAGACTCTTCTGGCCTGCTTTAGCAGATCTTCCAACCCTGGGTACCTATTCAAGAATTGATGCACCACTATATTGAGGACATGTACCAGGCATGGCACATGTGTCAACTTTCCCTGTCTAAGGGCGGACAGGAGGTGTGTGCCATTATCGCACACCACCATTCCTGGCTCCAGCTGGCCTGGCATGAACCACCTCTGGGCCTACCCTTGAAAAGCTGCAAGTATCTCTGCTCCGGTGTAGTTCCTGTCCCCTAGAAACACTAACTGAAGCACTGCATGGCACCTTTTAGCCTAACTCATTTATTAGCCCCTTGAATACTTAGGGGGTACTTGTGGTTCGTAGGACAATTCAGCAAAGGAGGGCATGGAGGAAGAGGAGGAGGAGGGGGTAGAGCATAATCACCACTAGCTGTTTATAGACGCAGAGGCACGTCTCCATACAGCCGCCATATCTCCATACAGCTAGTGGTGATGATGAACCCTGTCCTGCATCCTACCGAGTTGCAAGCCGAGTTACCCAGTGTGCTGTGAATTAAATATAGCATCCCTGACCATGCTTGCTGGACCACGTGTCAGCAGTAACGTGGACTTTGCGGCTGACTACCTTGCCCAACGATGCCACAACATTGCCTTCCACTTCCTGGTACAGAGCTGGAATGGCCTTATGTGAAAAGGAATAGCGACTAAGAACCTGCCATAGGGGTACAGCACATTCTGCAAATTCACTGAAAGTGGCAGAATCCACCAGATAGAAAGGCAGAAGTTGTAAAGCCAGCAGCTTTGACAAGCTTGACGCTGGGCATGTGGGTGGCAGCGACTGTTTTAATTTTTTTGCTGCAGCAGATGGGGCAGAGAAATTTGCTGGCTACAGTCTACAGCTGGTGGTGTGCTACTGGCAGATGTGCTGCAAGAACCTGGGACACCCTGCACTATACCATAATCCCTGTCAGTGGAGACTGCTGAGAGGTCATGAGGCATAGTGGGGATAGACTGAGGTGAGTAATAAGGAGGAACAGAACTGCGTCCCTTCAGGTGCTCTTGCCAACGGGCTGAGTGGTGGAAGGTTAAATGCCTTGTCAAGCATGTGGTACCCAATTGGCTGGTGTTTTTGCTACGCTTGATGTGCTTGAGACAAAGTTTGCAAATTGCAACAGTGTGATCGGCTGCACGTGTGCAAAAAAGGCCCAGACAGCTGAGCTGTGGGAAGTAGGTTGGGAGATAACAGCTCCACAATGTGATGGAAAAAGGTGGCTGCTCTCTACTCTTCCATGATGGTTGTCTTGTTGGTGTTGTGCCTCACCCTCACTTTCCTCCTCTGCTCTATCTGGCACCCAATTTGCGTCAGTGATCTCAACATCATAATCTCCTCCATCCTAATTACCACTGGGGACAACACGGCAAAACACTGTGGCTGAGGAAACATGACTACCATTTTGTGTACCAGTGTTCTCCCCTCTCTGTAGTCTCATGTTCCTACCTTCCTCAATCTCAGAACCAACATCTGAATCAAGTAATGGCTGTGCATCATCAAGGAGCAAGTGGCTGACGCTGTGTTCAAATAACTCAGCATACTCCTCCATGCCTGATGCTGGGGGCAATGGCAAGAATAGCTGTGGACAAGGAGGCAGATTTAGCCCTTCTGGCAGCTGCATTGGACTGCGCACTAGTCTCTGCTTGGATGACAGAGGATGAGGAGGATGAGGATGGTTTAGTAAACCAGTCCACCACCTCCTCTGCATGCTGTGGCTGGATAGCACAGGCAACATCACTAAACAGAGGAAATTATGCTCTGCCTGATTACTGACCACACCCACCTTTTGACTGTGGACACATACGCTGCTGGCCCCCTCACAGTGCCATGGGAACATCTGCCTCTCCTTGTTGGCCTCCCAAACATGATGGGGGGGTACTTATTAACAAAATGTAAAAAAGATGTTGAAATGTGTACGTGGATGCACTTTAATCAATAGAATAGTGGTGTTTGGTGCACTTTAACCTGAGTACTCACTACATAGACACACTTCACTGACACACTACAACATACTACAGTAAAACTGCACTGATGCACTGCAATATACTGCACTAAATGTGCAGTAACACACAGAAATATACTGCGTTAAGTGTGCACTAATGCCAGTGGCGTATTTAGGATTTTTGCTGCCCTAGGCCTGACTAAACTTGTGCACCCCTTAATTTAAATATGACCCACCCCTTCCTGTAAAGGCCACACCCCTTCCTGTTTATGACCCGCCCTGTCATCTGTAAACCACAACCACAGTCTATCAGTGCAGCCTCATCAGCTCCCATAAGTACAGCCTCATTAGTGCCCATCAGTGCAGTTTATCAGTACCCACCATTGCCACCTCATCAGTGGCCATTATAGCAGCATATTAGTGCCCATCAGTACAGCCTATTAGCACCCATGAGTGCAGCATATGAGTGCCCATCAGTGCCTGGGAGCAGAGGAGAGTATTTGGCTGCAGTGCCACACCTATTAGCATTCGCGGCCGTCGGGCCAGTTGTATTAAGTGTGGTCGGCGGCCTACGGTCTGTCCGAATTTCCTGACCGGCCGGTATTATCATACTGGTAGGTAGCAGTGTGACCGCTTTATGGGGGTACCAGACTGATTTGCCTCCTGGACCCTGCCTGTGGCAGGCACAGCACTACAAAGTGCCTTATGTGCTGTGGCATTAGAAGAATTGGATCTCTCTGACTTCAGTCTAACCAGACTGTCTGTTACTCTATAAATTCCTCTAATACCGTTCTATGGAAAGCAGTAGGTTTAAAGAGCACACCAAACGCTTCAGATATCTTCTTTATTAACTTCAACTTTTCTTCATAGATAACAGTGACACTTTTGCAGCAGACAGTCCATGTACAACATGTGCTGAATACAGTATAACAAATGGTGGATATATTTCTCTCTCTATTGCTGTTTGCTGTTTGAGTTTGTTTGCTTGGGTTTGGTTTTGAGTTGTTAGAGTTGTTTGGGTTTGTTCGATAGTTTGAATTCGATATAACTTTTGAAGTTTGATAGTTTGTTTGTTTGTTTGATTTCGTGTTCGAGTTTGGTGGAACTACAAGTGAACACATAACTAGTTCAGTATACAGCTCTAATCACATTACTAACAATAGGAACACGTATACCTGTTAATTACCTATTTTTGGCCACTTGCTTCCATAAAACTGCTCTGTGGATCTGTGTGTCTATTCAGTTCTCTTGCTCTGTAGTGGAATGAGAGGGCTGGCTAAAGCATGAGGCTTCAGAGACAAAAAATGAGTGTAAGGCTGGCTGTAATTGGCCAAGACTGTTGCTGAGTGGGAGATTGGCTGTGATTGGCCACAAACTCCTTATGGGTAATAAAGTTTAACTCTGTGCTTTCTGGTTTCAACTCTGCTGTGTCTGAGCTCACATTACATGCATACAAATGAATCTTACAGGCATATTTTTCCTTTGCTTCTGTGAACACAACATACAACTGTTATGTGACATCCAAACATGAAATCACAGTAAATAACTCTGCTTTTGTCTCTCACACATAAACATATGCACTGTATTGAGGTTATTAACAGGTCTAGCTGTATATGCATGTAGGTCATATTAGCAACCTAGGACAGGTTCTAGCTGGCCAGCTACACTGCCCTCCGGCCCAATTCACCACATAAGATTGACACTATACAAAAAGCGCAAGCCGGCAGGGGAACCTTTTTGTGCCGGGAGGAGGCTGTTTTTTTTTCCTGCAGGGTGCAGCTTTTTGCTGCCCCCCTGCAAAGTGCCGCCCTAGGCCTGGGCCTTGTTGGCCTAGGCCAAGATACAGCACTGACTAATGCACAGAAATATACTGTGTTAAACCTACAGTAATGCACTGAAATATACTGCGTTAAACAGCACATAACGCACTGAAATATACTGTGTTAAATGTGTAGTAACACACAGAAATATACTGTGTTAAATGTTCACTAATGCACTGAAATATACTGCGTTAAAAGGCATGTAACGCACTGAAATATACTGCGGTAAACATGCACTAATGCACAGAAATATACTGCAATAAACGTGCAGTAAACACACAGACATATACTGCGTTAAATGTGCACTAGCGCACAGAAATATACTGCGTTAAATGTACACTAACGCACAGATATCTACTGTGTTAAACCTGCAGTAATGCACTGAAATATACTGCGTTAAATGTACACTAACGCACAGATATCTACTGTGTTAAACCTGCAGTAATGCACTGAAATATACTGCATTAAACAGCACGTAACACACTAAAATATACTGCGTTAAATGTGCACTAACGCACTGAAATATACTGCTTTAAAAGGCACGTAACGCACTGAAATATACTGCGGTAAGCATGCACTAATGCACAGAAATATACTGCATTAAACATGCAGTAAATGCACAGAAATATACTGCTTTAAAAGTGCAGGAACGCACTGAAATATACTAAGGTAAACGGCACATAACGCACTGAAATATACTGCGTTAAATGTGCACTAGCGCACAGCAATATACTGCGTTAAATGTACACTATCGCACAGATATCTACTGTGTTAAACGTGCAGTAACGCACTAAAATATACTGCGTTAAACATGCACTAACACATTAAAATATACAGCGGTAAACATCACGTAACGCACTTAAATATACTGCGTTAAACAGCACGTAACGCAATGAAATAAAAAATGAATGGTCACTTACTACACTCACTGAACTATCACTAGATTCATACTAAAGTGACACTAAAGTAAAAATGAATGTTTACAACACTCACACTGACTGAACTATCACTAGATTTACACTAAACTGATACTCTACACTGACAAAAGTATCAGAATAGCCCACTAACTTTCTGGTAGCACTGAACAAAGCCCTGTTCTCTCCACGCCGATATCACACTACAAATGACCACTATACTTTTATAGTGTGGGGTGGGACTAAGAGCAATGAGCCATGATTGGATAGAGTCATCATTATTTTCTCCAATCATGGCTCTGACAGTGCTCTGTTCCCTGATTGGGCAAAGCTTCATTGCTTCAGCCAGTCAGGGCTTTCAATGCACTGTGTGGCGGCGCAGTGCATTGTGGTAATTCGGTGGGCCGAACAAACAGTCGAACTCCCCGATAATTCGGGTGTTCGTTGAACGTGCAAACAGCCAATTTTCAACCTGAACTCATGCTTCGGCCGAACCGTTCGCCCATCCCTACTCTTCACCTCTTTCCACACGAACTGTAAAATCGGTAAAATATACATTACACCATTACCAAAAAAAAAACCTGCCTATGCAGGTAAAGGGTGCCTGTAGACAAAAAAAAACTGTGCAGCTTTGACCAAAATTAAATAATGCATTTGCTATAGGTGTAGGCCATTTATATACCTCTTGAAGCCCGGCCTTCATCCCACCTGGCCTGCTAGGACATTGCTAAGACACTCCCAGATGAATCAAACCTTTTGCATTCTCCCCAGTCGCAGTAGCTCTGAGTTTAGTGATGCTACGATAGAGGAGATAATGGATCACACATGCAGTGACAGGACAAGGAGTGGGCAGGAGGGCCGACTGCCCTGGTCACTGTAGTATCATGTGAACTGGGGGGGGACGCCGCAGGGCTATTTGGGCTGGGAAATTGTGTTGGGAGGAGGAAACTGGTGGACAGCATGGGGTAAGAAGTGTACAAAAAAAGGTAAGTGAAAAAACACACACAAAAAAGTGCACTTAAGGGTGTATTTCTAGTTCACCTTATGAAGAAGTGGGACTCCATGATCTCTGGGGCACAAAGCTCCTGACAGGGGCAAGGCTCAAACTTGGTTCACCTAGCCAAATGGCCTGGCGGACACTTCTAATCATGGTCAGCCAAAGTCGACCAACAAGTACTATGGAAGGGGCTCCTTCAAAGAGAGACCCCATGGTTCAGGGGAGGAAGGAACTTTATGGCCACACATCCTCCCCATAGACCTCAGGGTAGGCCTGATGACCCACACCCTCCATCCAAGTGAAAGAAACACTGATAAATGTACAAAGTGACAAAACGTGAGAGAAAAAAAGAAATAGGTGCCAGTGCAGGTGCATTGGCTAGGACTTGCAGCCTGATCACAAAAATTGCTCTGGTTTTGACCAAAAGGCCTAGCCCTAGATGCACAGTGCAGAAAAAAAAAAAGAAGTGACGTGACCTTGTACACCATTTTCACAGTGAGTTTGTAAGACTAATAGTGACACTAAGAGCCCCTTGGGGCACCACTCCTAGGGGGCATAGACATTGCAGGTTCTCTGCCCTCCCAGCCCATAAACAGAACAGGTAGTGTAATGCAAATCAGGAGGCACTGGGCTCTTGGGAACTCTCCACGCCATAGGAGTACTCCTGACCCCCACTTTACGTGGTGCACGCTTTTTTGGTTTCCTCGCCTATAAGAAAGGCTCTTTCAGGACCCCCATTATACCAGCAGAGTCCGAGGAGCCCAGGTAGTTCAGTTGGTAGAGCATCAGACTGGCAGCCAACAAATGTTCAACTTCAAGGTAGAACACCATTTCTTTTTGAAGTTTGCTGTGAAATAGACCTGAACAATGGGAGAGATTACATTGCAGAGGCTGCTTAATGATTCAGAGGAAGGAACCACCATGCCCCTCTGCTCTTTTAATCTGCTTTACTCTACACACATGCTACAAAGAAGCATGCAGGCATTGCTGGGCTTACTCATTAGAAAGGCCAGCAAGCTTTGCAAACTACGTTTTTTAGGTGCAACCTGTGTGGTATCACGCTCTGCCTTAGGTATTTTTACCCAAACTAGGGAGACAAGTGCATACCTCCCAGCTTTTTGAGATGGGAACGAGGGCACCTATTAGAAAAAGTATGTAGGCATAGGACACATTCCCTGACATCCCCCCTTAAAGGAGAAAACCACTACTATTCCTTTATACCAACTTTTGAAATTTACAGATGCAACAATTTAGAATTTGGAAGAAAGGTTTAGCACTGGGAAACATTTTTTGAAAGATAAATAGTGCATTTTTTTCATACAACTATATAAATCAGACCAAAATGAGGGACAAATACGGAGGAAAGAAGGACAGAGGGACTTTGTTCCAAATGAGGAACAATCCCTTGAAATCAGGGACAGTTGAGAGCTATGTAAGTGACAGAGCCCTGCGATTGCACTACCTGTTTGGTCTTGAAGCCAGGCCACCCAGGTCTACTTCTCCTTCCCCATGACCCATCACACTGCCTAAACATTTTCTACTGGCATTAGAGAACTCCTATTGGCCAGTTAGCTCAGAGAAATCATGCATGCCTAGGGGTGCACATAGTTGTGCACGTGTGTTACGGCATGTGCGCAGATGTGTGTGCATGCCCAGGATCGGCATTGGTGCCAGATGGCCTATTTAGGAGATGCTTTAGCGCAGTATCAGTGCTGTCTGGTCTTCAGCTGTATCCTGTGCCCTGTATATGATTCCTGATACCGACCCAGCTTGCCCCTGACCTGATCTTGAATTTTGCTTGTACCATTGTATACCAATTCCTCACCTTGGCTCCATGCATGAATCTGATTCAGCTTATGATTCTATACCTTGCTGTCTGCTCGCTGCTGACCTTGGCTTACTATGTGACTACCCTTCTGCCTCTGAGTGCCTGTCCTGGCTGCATCCAGCATCCTGTCATTCTTGTGTGTTCCTGTCGCAAGCTCACTGGGAGCGTTAATGGACTCTGCCTTCCGAATCTGCGGTGCAATCGGAGTTCCCCTTTGCTGGTTCTTCTCACATTGCTGATTTTTCTGACCAGATGTTCTGCTGGATCTTCTAAGTCACCATCCCCAGCCCAAGGTTCTGCCATCATCATCCTCCTGTCTCTTGGCACTATCTGTTTCACTTCCATTGGTGCTTGAGCTGGAGATACAAGGGAGGCCATCCTCGTCATTTCAGTCTCCTATCAGGTACATGACATGACAACTGGACTGGTTAACCTGTTTGGAAGTCCCTCTGCCAAGGCTGCTGAGTTCTGTTAGTCCCTTGCTGGCCAGATCAATAGCCCTGTGCTGCTGGATATTAACCTTTGCTGGCCAGACTGCTGATTTAACTCTTGTTGTGCCTGGGGCAATGTCCTGTGCTGTTAGATGTTAACCCTTGCTGTGCCAGACAGCTTCTTTAACCCTTGTTGTGTCCAGATTAATGCTCTGTGGCCTCTGACCTAAACCTCGCAATGCCCGAACAGTGCCTGGGTACCCGGACTCACCCCTTTGGGTGGCTGTGTATAGTTGTTTGCAAATTGCTTCCCCGTGGAACTACCCTTACACAATTCTCTGTCAATCCCTTTAATAAAGAAACCTTTGCACCAAGGGTGCCTAAACTACTCTAGTTCTGCCTGTGTGGGTTCTGTTCCACCCACACCTCTGTCACATAAATGTTTTACAAAAATATACTGTATACAAAATATCAAACTTTATTAATCTAACAAATTATATAAAAAATTGACCAAAAATGATGATGCTTTCCCTTTAAAGAGTAAAGGGAGTTTATTTAACAGCTGGACTCTCCACTGGCTACTCTTCAAGCTGCTGTCATTTTTATATCTCTACCACTCCCCCCTACTGATCACCGTCATTACTGAGTACCAACTGCCAGAAAATAAAAAGTAATCTGGAAATGTATTGTCATTCCAGGGCAGAGCCCTATGACAGCACAAATTAGATTTTTCAGAATGGACTGCACCCAAAAGTGCTGCCAGATTGGTCATTGTTTATCCTTCCAGTTCCTCCCTGTTTGTGTGGGTCTCATTGGTTAATGGAGTGGCAAGTGATATATACCAAATTTTAGACAGTTTGAGTGTAAGAGTAAAGCCTCGTACACACGCAACGATTATCGGCCGACCGATCGTCCGACTTTTGTCCAAGTTGTGTTTTGTTGGTTGGAATGTGCCTAGACTGCACACTAATTTTCTCGGCCAACAAAATTCTACTTCAGAAGTGATGTCATGTGTTGGTTTGTTTTCTTTGTGTTTTTTCTTCACTGAGCATGCCCAGACTTGCTCATCAGATTTTTCCCTGTCGAAATCTGTACTGACTGCACGAAAATCGGCCGTTGTGTTGACGGCAAACAAAAATTTTATAGTGTGCACACCAGATTTTTTTCGGCCGAAAAGTCGGAGTTGGTTGTCGGAAGCATCATACTAACAAGCTGAAAATCAGCATATCGGACGTTGGCCGAAAATTCCCTGCCAATTTTTGACGCGTGTGTGCGGGGCTTAAGGCTTCATGGACACTGCAGCTGGCAATGCCCATTCTACAGGCATTTGATTTTTAATTGCCCCTCTATGTTAGCCTATGTGCTCATGTACACCTAGGCGTTTACAGGAGTGTGGAGGCAGGGTGTTTAGGGGCAGAAATCTAAACGCACAAAAATAAATTTCAGGAGAGGAGCATTTGGGCAGAAAAAAGTCCAAAGCGCCTAAATGCTTGTACAACGCATCTAAACGCTAGGCACAATTAGAGCTTGAGTATTCATTTATTTCAAAAGTCAGATTAAATTAATATTCTACCCAATTAAATGAATGAATGCCCAAAAGCTTGCCACACCTGAACGTCGCTTTAGGCGTGTTTTTAACTCTGCTTTTTCTCCTGTTAGGAGAATGAGAAAGACAAAAATAATTGTGCGCTACCCTTAAAAAAAACAACAGTATTAAATCTATAAAAGCTGCTGCTACCACCAAAATCTGATCCCACATCTACAGGATAAAAATAGATATAAATAAAACTATGTGATAGCGCTGCTAGAAAATTAATATAATAATAAACTAACTACTAAACATACGATGACATAAAATATAATAAGTAAATAAAAAATATTGTGCAATTCAAACAATGAACACCTAGTAAAGTGCAACAATAGTGCAGAGACTCCGTCTCTGATTGAATAAAGTGCAAGTGAAGCAATAAATCCTAAAGTGCTGACAAAAAAGAAGAAGCACTCCAAAGTGCAAATGTGCAATAAAAAATTCCAAAGAAATTTCTGTAAAAAGAGCAATCTGTGAATTATATCATGTGTGTCTACTCTTTAAATTTTGTGCTGCAATCACCAGGTGAAGTGTCTGCTCACCTCCATGATTAACCCACTAGGAGTCTTAGGCAATTATACACACTGTCATCCGCTCTCTAGATCCCTCCACAATATTAGATTTTGCCCCAAATAAACACACGTAGAGGTAAAAAAGAGAATCTCCAATGGTGCAGTACCCACATGTTTATGAAGCAATAAGACAAATCCCAGCTTCAAATATTAAACTCACATTTATTATATTAAAAAACAGCTTAAGTGCCGGGTCACACTTGTGCCATGCGGGAAGGCTGCGAATTCGCAGCCTGCTCCCGCATCGCAAACGCACATCTGGCAGTTCACACTGCCATATGCGATACGCTGGGGGTGTCAATGAAATGTTAACGACACCCCCAGTTTGATCGCATATCGCAGTGCGATCTGACAGTTTGCACAGGATCGGATCGCACAAGTGTGAACCACGGTGCGATCCGATCCTGATGCGGCTGAAAAAATGCCTCATGTGCGACTTTTGTGTGGGTGTAGTGCGAATTTAGCCATACAAAGTGTATGGTTGAATTCACACTGCACATCCGATCGCATGTAATGAAGGAGCAGTGCGCTCCGATATTACATGCGATCGCCGCACACGCGGAAGTGTGAACCGGCACTAAAATTCACAAATCCAAGATGATCACATATGTAACGTCAAACCTGCCCACCAATTGGTACCTCTATGCGTTATCCATATCCATCATGGCTTCTTCCTCCAGTAGATATGGTGTAACGCCTTTCTGTGAAAAGTTTGTTTTCTATGCTAGGGTCACCAGTTCGGTATTTGTACATTGATATCATATCCCCTCTCAGGCGTCTCTTCTCCAGAGAGAATAAGTTAAATTCTTGTAGTCTTGATGTCCTCCATTACCCTAATTATCTTTGTTGCCCTTCTCTGGACTCTCCCTAGTTCCAGCACATCCTTTCTGAGGACCGATGCCCAGAACTGGACGGCATACTCAAGATGTGGCCGGACCAAAGTCTTTGTAGAGTGGGAGAATAATTGTTTTATCTCTGGAGTGAATCCCCTTTTTTATACATGCCAGTATTCTGATGGCTTTGCTTGCAGCAACTTGGCATTGCATGCCATCGCCAAGCCTGTTGTCTGCTATGACCCCTAGGTCCTTTTCTATCTTAGGTTCACCCCCTAGCGAGTAACTTTTGTATTTCTAAAACCCAAGTGAATCACCTTATATTTTTCAACATTAAACCTCATCTGCCATGTAGTTGCCCACCCCATTATTTTGTTCAGGTCTGCTTGTAAGGTTACCACGTCATGTATAGAAGATACAAAAAGTATCTGAGTACCTGAGTGTTGTGAGTACCCGAGTGTTGTGAGTTCCCGAGTGTTGTGAGTTCCCGAGTGTTGTGAGTACCCGAGTGCTGTGAGTACCCGAGTGTTGTGAGTACCCGAGCCATCTAACTTATCAGCAGTGATCTCTAAGCAGTTGTGCTAGACTGAGATCCATATGCAGCTGACCATAGTTTGTCCATGACAGGACTTTACCAGTATTGCAGTCTCATCAGACAGAAATAAATCAAGCAGGTCAGCAAGAGATACTAAGCAGCGGTTTTTAAGCAGGAACAAACAGACAATGAATGTGGTGCATTCAAAGTCAGAGCGGCAAATGCAGCATATGTAGATAAGGAGCGGAGGAGATAAGCAGAAGGCAAATGCCATATAAAGTGAGTAGTATTACTTCAATCCATATCAATTATCGCCTCTACGCTCCAGATAGCAAATTGTTCAGCCACAATTAGGGTTGAGCGAACCCGGACTGTATTGTTCGGGATTGTACCGGACTTTTGGGTATTCGGTACCCGGACACAGACCCGAACATTTCAATGTATATTCGGGATACTGTCCGTTGTTCGGTATGTTTTGGCGTGGTTTTAATGACGCTGTTTCAACAAGTGCAAGGCAGCCAATCAGCAAGCGTTTAACTAGTGTGCCCTTAGAAGCCATCACAGCCATGCCTACTGATGGCATGGCTGTGATTGGCCAGCAGAGGCGGCTCTCTAATTAGGCCGGTAAGGCGGCCGCCGAAGGCCTCGCAGTTAAAGGGGCCTCGCATGATCTTTCCCAAACATTTTTTTTTTTTTTTTTTTATTGAATAGATCCGGGGTCCTCAATAGGCGGACTCCGGACCCACACGGATTAAAATCTGGACCGCCGAAGCGGTCTGCTTCCTTCTGTCTCAGCGGGGGGCGGAATGGAGAGGATCGGGAGGATCAGAGTGGCTGTGTTTACCTCTGCATGATTACAAAAAGCCGAGTACAAGTTCTTCTTACCCGGCGGAGAGGATGTCCTACAAAGTCCCGCCTCCTGGGCCGGCTCTTACCTATGATAGACAGAACACTGGTGACGTCTATCATAGGAGCCGGTATTCAGGAGGCGGGACTTTGTAGGACATCCTCTCCGCCGGGTAAGAAGAACTTGTACTCAGCTTTTTGTAATCATGCAGCGGTAAACACAGCCACTCTGATCCTCTCAATTCTAACCCCCCCCCCCGCTGATGACAGAAGGAAGCAGACCGCTTCGGCGGTCCAGATTAATGGGGGCACACACACTGGTCAATCTGCAATATTGGGGGCACACACACTGGTCACTGCATTATTGGGGGCACACACACTGGTCACTGCATTATTAGGGGCACACACTGGTCACTGCATTATTGGGGGCACACACACTGGTCACTGCATTATTGGGGGCACACACACTGGTCACTGCATTATTAGGGGCATACACTGGTCAATCTGCAATATTGGGGGCACACACACTGGTCACTGCATTATTAGGGGCACACACTGGTCACTGCATTATTGGGGGCACACACACTGGTCAATCTGCAATATTGGGGGCACACACACTGGTCACTGCATTATTGGGGGCACACACACTGGTCACTGCATTATTAGGGGCACACACTGGTCACTGCATTATTGGGGGCACACACACTGGTCAATCTGCAATATTGGGGGCACACACACTGGTCACTGCATTATTAGGGGCACACACTGGTCACTGCATTATTGGGGGCACACACTGGTCACTGCATTATTGGGGGCACACACACTGGTCAATCTGCAATATTGGGGGCACACACACTGGTCACTGCATTATTGGGGGCACACACACTGGTCACTGCATTATTAGGGGCACACACTGGTCACTGCATTATTAGGGGCACACACACTGGTCAATCTGCAATATTGGGGGCACACACACTGGTCACTGCATTATTAGGGGCACACAATGGTCACTGCATTATTGGGGGCACACACACTGGTCACTGCATTATTGGGGGCACACACACTGGTCAATCTGCAATATTGGGGGCACACACACTGGTCACTGCATTATTAGGGGCACACACTGGTCACTGCATTATTGGGGGCACACACACTGGTCAATCTGCAATATTGGGGGCACACACTCTGGTCACTGCATTATTGGGGGCACACACACTGGTCACTGCATTATTAGGGGCACACACTGGTCACTGCATTATTGGGGGCACACACACTGGTCAATCTGCAATATTGGGGGCACACACTCTGGTCACTGCATTATTGGGGGCACACACACTGGTCACTGCATTATTAGGGGCACACACTGGTCACTGCATTATTGGGGGCACACACTGGTCAATCTGCATTATTGGGGGCACACACTGGTCAATCTGCATTATTGGGGGCACACACTGGTCACTGCATTATTGGGGGCACACACACTGGTCACTGCATTATTAGGGGCACACACTGGTCACTGCATTATTGGGGGCACACACACTGGTCAATCTGCAATATTGGGGGCACACACTCTGGTCAATCTGCAATATTGGGGGCACACACACTGGTCACTGCATTATTGGGGGCACACACTGGTCACTGCATTATTGGGGGCACACACACTGGTCACTGCATTATTGGGGGCACACACACTGGTCACTGCATTATTGGGGGCACACACACTGGTCACTGCATTATTGGGGGCACACACACTGGTCACTGCATTATTAGGGGCACACACTGGTCACTGCATTATTGGGGGCACACACACTGGTCAATCTGCAATATTGGGGGCACACACTCTGGTCACTGCATTATTGGGGGCACACACACTGGTCACTGCATTATTAGGGGCACACACTGGTCACTGCATTATTGGGGGCACACACTGGTCAATCTGCATTATTGGGGGCACACACTGGTCACTGCATTATTGGGGGCACACACACTGGTCACTGCATTATTAGGGGCACACACTGGTCACTGCATTATTGGGGGCACACACACTGGTCAATCTGCAATATTGGGGGCACACACTCTGGTCAATCTGCAATATTGGGGGCACACACACTGGTCACTGCATTATTGGGGGCACACACTGGTCACTGCATTATTGGGGGCACACACACTGGTCACTGCATTATTGGGGGCACACACACTGGTCACTGCATTATTGGGGGCACACACACTGGTCACTGCATTATTGGGGGCACACACTGGTCACTGCATTATTGGGGGCACACACACTGGTCAATCTGCAATATTGGGGGCACACACTCTGGTCACTGCATTATTGGGGGCACACACACTGGTCACTGCATTATTAGGGGCACACACTGGTCACTGCATTATTGGGGGCACACACTGGTCAATCTGCATTATTGGGGGCACACACTGGTCAATCTGCATTATTGGGGGCACACACACTGGTCACTGCATTATTGGGGGCACACACACGTCACTGCATTATTGGGGGCACACACACTGGTCACTGCATTATTGGGGGCACACACACTGGTCACTGCATTATTAGGGGCACACACTGGTCACTGCATTATTGGGGGCACACACACTGGTCACTGCATTATTAGGGGCACACACTGGTCAATCTGCATTATTGGGGGCACACACTGGTCACTGCATTATTGGGGGCACACACTGGTCAATCTGCATTATTGGGGGCACACACACTGGTCACTGCATTATTGGGGGCACACACTGGTCAATCTGCATTATTGGGGGCACACACACTGGTCACTGCATTATTGGGGGCACACACACTGGTCACTGCATTATTGGGGGCACACACTGGTCAATCTGCATTATTGGGGGCACACACACTGGTCACTGCATTATTGGGGGCACACACACTGGTCACTGCATTATTGGGAGCACACACTGGTCAATCTGCATTATTGGGGGCACACACTGGTCACTGCATTATTGGGGGCACACACTGGTCAATCTGCATTATTGGGGCACACACTGGTCACTGCATTATTGGGGGCACACACACTGGTCACTGCATTATTGGGGGCACACACTGGTCAATCTGCATTATTGGGGGCACACACTGGTCACTGCATTATTGGGGGCATACACTGGTCACTGCATTATTGGGGGCACACACACTGGTCACTGCATTATTGGGGGCACACACTGGTCACTGCATTATTGGGGGCATACACTGGTCACTGCATTATTGGGGGCACACACACTGGTCACTGCATTATTGGGGGCACACACTGGTCACTGCATTATTGGGGGCACACACTGGTCAATCTGCATTATTGGGGGCACACACTGGTCAATCTGCATTATTGGGGGCACACACTGGTCAATCTGCATTATTGGGGGCACACACTGGTCACTGCATTATTGGGGGCACACACACTGGTCACTGCATTATTGGGGGCACACACATGGTCGCTCTGCATTAATGGGGGCACGCACACTGGTTGCTCTGCATTAATAGGGGCACACACATGGTCGCTCTGCATTAATGGGGGCACGCACACTGGTTGCTCTGCATTAATAGGGGCACGCACACTGGTTGCTCTGCATTAATAGGGGCACACACATGGTCGCTCTGCATTAATGGGGGCACGCACACTGGTTGCTCTGCATTAATAGGGGCACACACATGGTCGCTCTGCATTAATGGGGGCATGCACACTGGTTGCTCTGCATTAATAGGGGCACGCACACTGGTTGCTCTGCATTAATAGGGGCACACACATGGTCGCTCTGCATAAATGGGGGCACGCACATGGTCGCTCTGCATTAATGGGGACACGCACACTGGTTGCTCTGCATTAATAGGGGCACACACATGGTCGCTCTGCATTAATGGGGGCACGCACACTGGTTGCTCTGCATTAATAGGGGCACACACATGGTCCCTCTGCATTAATGAGGGCACGCACATGGTTGCTCTGCATTAATGGGGACACGCTCTGCATTAATAGGGGCACACACATGGTCACTCTGCATTAACGGGGGCACGCACAATTGTCGCTCTGCATTGGATGAGGGCAAGTTTTGGGGGAATGCCTTTTTTTGTTATTGGCGTTCTGTATAGCACATGGTTGCTCTGCATTAATGGGGGCACGCACACTGGTTGCTCTGCATTAATAGGAGCACGCACACTGGTTGCTCTGCATTAATAGGGGCACGCACACTGGTTGCTCTGCATTAATAGGGGCACGCACACTGGTTGCTCTGCATTAATAGGGGCACACACATGGTCGAAATTTTTTATCGCGCAAGGGGGGCCTCATATTTTAATTTTGCCTAAGGCCTCAAAAAGTCTAGAGCCGCCTCTGTTGGCCAGTGCAGCATGTGATCCAGCCTCTATATAAGCTGGAGTCACATAGCGCCACGCATCACTCGGCTCAAACTATACTAGGGAGAGGTTACTGATGCTGCTGCTAAGGGAGAGATAGAAGATTATTGTAGGGGCAGGCTGGAGATTGCTTTGAGGGAAAGAATAGGAAGAATCTTCTTTAATCAGACTGCGATCTACATTGATTTTATTGTGTGGGGGTGCAGTGCACAATCTTTATGCCCTGACCTGAGCCCAGTGAGGAGTAGGAGGGAGAAAAAAAAAACTTTTATCAGTCTGTTAGGTGGGCGGCGTGCGGTGTGTAGCAGCCATTTAATGCAAGCTCAGTGCATATGTGTCTGCTTAATCTGCATTTAAAAAATAAAAAAACTTTTTCCCTTCATATTTTACTTTGACATACATTGTTTAGACACAGCTTTTTCTCATCTTCTCTTCAAAAAGCACCAATGTAAGGGAAAAATAATTAATTTTCAGTATTTAGGGGGAAAAAAATATTTTTCAGTTTTTCATTCAAATGTTTTTTTTTTTATTCAATAGCGGAATAGAACAATACAACAGTATCCAACCTGTTAGGCGTGCGGTGTGTAGCGGACATTTAATGCAAGCTCAGTGCATATGTGTCTGCTTAATCTGCATTTAAAAAAGAAAAAAACTTTTTTCCTTCATATTTTGCTGTGACTTACAGCATTTAGACACTGCATTTCAAATCTGCTATTCAACAAGCACCAATTAAGGGGACAATTATTTTTCAGATTTTCATTCATACGTTACAGTGAGATACACACTTTGCATACTGTTGTTGTATTCCGCTTTGCAATAAAAACCCATTTAGGGGAAAAAAATTTAATTGCGGCCTAGCCTGCATATGTTACAGTGAGATACACCCATTGCATACTGTTGTTGTATTCCGCTTTGCAATAAAAACCTATTTTGGGGGAAAAAAATAAATTGCAGCCTAGTCTGCATATGTTACAGTGAGATACACCCTTTGCATAATGTTGTTGTATTCCACTTTGCAATAAAAACCCATTTAGGGGAAAAAAAGTAAATTTCAGCCTAGTCTGCATATGGTACAGTGAGATACACCTTTTGCATACTGTTGTTGTATTCCGCTTTGCAATAAAAACCCATTTAAGGGAAAAAAATTTAATTGCAGCCTAGTCTGCATATGTTACAGTGAGATACACCCTTTGCATACTGTTGTTGTATTCCGCTTTGCAAAAAAAAACATTTAGGGGGAAAAATTTTGATTGCGGCCTAGTCTGCATATGTTACAGTGAGATACACCCTTTGCATACTGTTGTTGTATTCCGCTTTGCAATAAAAACCCATTTAAGGGAAAAAAAGTAAATTTCAGCCTAGTCTGCATATGGTACAGTGAGATACACCTTTTGCATACTGTTGTTGTATTCCGCTTTGCAATAAAAACCCATTTAAGGGAAAAAAATTTAATTGCAGCCTAGTCTGCATATGTTACAGTGAGATACACCCTTTGCATACTGTTGTTGTATTCCGCTTTGCAAAAAAAAACATTTAGGGGGAAAAATTTTGATTGCGGCCTAGTCTGCATATGTTACAGTGAGATACACCCTTTGCATACTGTTGTTGTATTCCGCTTTGCAATAAAAACCCATTTAAGGGAAAAAAATGTAATTGCGGCCTAGTCTGCATATGTTACAGTGAGATACATCCAATGCATACTGTTGTTGTATTCCGCTTTGCAATAAAAACCCATTTAGGGGATAAAAATGTAATTGCGGCCTAGTCTGCATATGTTACAGTGAGATACACCCTTTGGATACTGCTGTTGTATTCCGCTTATCAATAAAAACCCATTTAGAGGAAGATCCAAAATTCGATAAATATGAGAAGGTCAAATAAGGGACGTGGCCTGGGTCGTGGTGTTGCTGGTGGAGCTCCTGTTGCAAGGAGAGGACGTGGTCGATCTCTGACAGCTACACGCACAGGTCAAACACCTTTCTCAGCTGCGAGTAGGCGACAGAACCTGCAGCAGTATTTGGTAGGGCCTAATGCGCCTCTACAAATGTTGAGGCCAGAACAAGTACGGGCGATAGTAGATTGGATTGCTGACAGTGCCTCCAGTTCCTTCACATTGTCTCCCACCCAGTCTTCTGCTGAAAGGTCAGAGTTGGCACCTGCAGCCGATGTCCATCAATCTTTCACCTCACCCCCTTGCAAATCAGCCAAGCAGTCTGAGCCCACAATTTTTGAATGTGGATGTAATATATTTCTATACAGAAGACTTTGCCATAGACTTTGCAGTAATTGGTGGACTCCCTCAAACACAATGGTCAGCATTGGATGTCTTGAAGAGTTGTAGACACTTAAAATCCTTTCTATACACAAATAGCTAATTTGGTTTACTTCTGCATGATGTCAGTTCCCTGGTTTCTGAGGAAATGGGAACATTTGGCTTTTTGGCTGTATTGATGAACACAGGAGTCATTCACCACCAAAGAAGCCACTATACCACTGACAGCTCTAGCGAAGTTCCGTAAACAAATGTGGAAATAATAATTTCACTGTAACTTTGTGTCTTAACTCACATTGAATTTTCCAGCATGCACTGATGACAAATCCTTCTTTGTCATGTTACTTAGAATGTTTCTGCGCACGCTGATATCTTTTTGCTAAACATTGCACACGGGATTTACTGTTCCAGAATTAATATTTCACAACATCCCCCACAGAGTCAGACACGTCAAATACTTTTGTGATTGTAAAGCATTATATTGTATAACAGAACATCAACTAATTGGGACTGTGTACTCTGAGCAGCGATGTCTGAACTCTAGGATTTCTCTACAACCAGATTGATGCAGTTTGCATGTCCTTAAAAGGTCACAACAATTACAATTGAAATTTAGCTGTGACCCATAACTGCATGAAACTTCATTTGGTAAACAATTTCCGTGTTTTAAATATGATAGTTTTCGCTTCTTTTTATTTATTTATTTTTTTTGCATCAAATAATGCTGATGTTCACAAGCCTCTTTTAGCCAAACCCTGTCTTAATGTGCTCCAACATGGACTGAACATCATTGCTTAAAAGGTAACTTCAATTTTGTAAAAATAGCAAATAAAAAAAAATATTATACAATTGCTACACTGACCATACTGTAATTGAATGGTATTAAAATTACCTTTCCTTTCAAGCTGCAGCACTGTAGTTTTCTGTAAAATTCAATGCAATGTGGCAAGGCAACCTAGAGGAATTCTGTATACCATTGGTGTACATTACACCCCAGAAATGTCATCCCCTGCTTGCGTGAATGACTCACTGATTTTCACAGAGGTCTGCACTAAGATACATGTGAGATTTTAGGCATCCTGTGCAATAGGGATTTTATTATTGGTGAGATACTCCCAAAGGGTTAATTACTTCTAAAGGGATTGAGACATTGCAATTGTCTTGATTGGAACCCTGCAAGTGCATCAGCTGATTGATAATGAAAGTCAGAGGAGATGGAGGAGAAACCCACACCACATGCTTATAGGGGGGGATATTTCAATGCTTGTGGACATTTTGATTATACTGCATATTTGACAATACTTGGGGCTACAAAAGTTGTGGCTCATTTGAGCATTTGAGGTTTTTGGATCCTCTCTTGTGGGAGATTATTTAGGGTTTTGTTTTGTTTTCCTCCATCACCTCTCTGTTGCATTTTGAATGTAATATAATTATATAATCATGTTATTATAACATATGTGTTTTTACTTACAGTATCTCACAAAAGTGAGTACACCCCTCACATTTTTGTAAATATTTTATTACATCTTTTCATGTGACAACACTGAAGAAATGACACTTTGCTACAATGTAAAGTAGTGAGTGAGTGTACAGTTTGTATAACAGTGTAAATTTGCTGTCCCCTCAAAATAACTCAACACAGAGCCTTCACGTCTAAACTGCTGGCAACAAAAGTGAGTACACCCCTAAGTGAAAACGTCCAAATTTGGCCCAATTAGCCATTTTCCCTCCCTGGTCTCATGTGACTAATTAGTGTTACAAGGTCTCACGTGTGAATGAGGAGCAGGTGTGTTAAATTTGGTGTTATCGCTCTCACTCTTTCATACTGGTCACTCAAAGTTCAACATGGCACCTCAGAGCAAAGAACTCTCTGAGCATCTGAAAAAAAGAATTGTTGCTCTACATAAAGATGGCCTAGACTATAGGAAGATTGCCAAGACCCTGAAAGTGAGCTGCAGCACGGTGGCCAAACCCATACAGTGGTTTAACAACAGGACAGGTTCCACTCAGAACAGGCCTCGCCATGGTCGACCAAAAAAGTTGAGTGCACATGCTCAGTGTCATATCCAGAGGATGTCTTTGGGAAATAGATGTATGAGTGCTGCCAGCATTGCTGCAGAGGTTGAAGGGGGGGAGGTCAGCCTGCCAGTGCTCAGACCATACTGCATACTGCACACTGCATTAAATTGGTCTGCCTGGCTGCCATCCCAGAAGGTAGCCTCTTCTAAAGATGATGCACAAAAAAGCCTGCAAACAGTTTGCTGAAGACAAGCAGACTAAGGACATGGATTACTGGAACCTTGTCCTGTGGTCTGATGAGACCAAGATAAACTTATTTGGTTCAGATGGTGTCAAGCGTGTGTAGTGGCAACCAGGTGAGGAGTACAAAGATAAGTGTGTCTTGCCTATAGTCAAGCATGGTGGTGGGAGTGTCATGGTCTGGGGCTGCATGAGTGCTGCTGGCACTGGGGAGCTACAGTTCATTGAGGGAACCATGAATGCCAACATATACTGTGACATACTGAAGCAGAGCATGATCCCCTCCCTTCAGAGACTGGACCGCAGGGCAGTATTCCAACATAACGCCCCCAAACACACCTCTAAGGAGACCACTGCCTTGCTAAAGAAGCTGAGGGTAAAAGTGATGCCAAGCATGTCTCCAGACCTATTGAGCATCTGTGGGGCATTCTCAAATGGAAGGTGGTGTTGCTCAAGGTCTCTAACACCCACCAGCTCCGTGATGTCATCATGTGGAAGAGGACTCCAGTGGCAACCTGTGAATTTCTGGTGAACTCCATGCCCAAGAGAGTTAAAGCAGTGCTGGAAAATAATGGTGGCCACACAAAATATTGACACTTTGAGCCCAATTTGGACATTTTCACTTAGGGGTGTACTCACTTTTGTTGCCAGTGGTTTAGACATTAATGGCTGTGTGTTGAGTTATTTTGAGGGGACAGAAAATGTACACTGTTATACAAGCTGTACACTCACTACTTTACATTGTAGCAAAGTGTAATTTCTTCAGTGTTGTCACATGAAAAGATATAAAAAATATTTGCAAAAATGTGAGGGGTGTACTCACTTTTGTGAGATACTGTATTTTGCTTGTGATTAAATTTATGCTGCCATATCTCATTTGGTTATCATTGTGGATCCTGAAGAAGAAGAATGAGCGTAAAGCATTGATCCAGCACACCTTTTCCACATTGTCTATTTGATTTAGGCTGACGTCGTTTGAATTATTCCAACGTTACATTTATTGATGTGACATATGCTGATATGGCTTAAAATGTGATGTACCACATAGATTTTATTGTGAGTTTTTCATTTTTTTTCATAAAGAGCTTGGATTTTTATTAGTTTTGGTTCCTATCTTTGCACAATTAAAGTCCCATTTTTGCTATTCCTTTTCCCTATGGGGATGCAGTAGGGATGGAATTTTTTTTCTTGACTCTCGCAGGGATGGTGACTCTATAGTACATACTTTATTATTATCCACACAATAGACATGATGTCTATGAAAGTCACTCCCATTCAGATTCACTTTGCACAGTGCAGTTACTCTTTAAGATGGGCCTCCTAATGGTTACAACCATGAAACATACATGTGCATAGACAATTATCATGACCACTTATATTTTTCACTGAAAGGAAATGGAAAACAACCTTTGATATTACATGTTAAAGATTATATGATGCTTTAGGCACTGGCATTTACTTTAAACTGACTCAACAGACAACCTTCCTGCCATATGGCTTTAGTTTTTATCGTGGCATTAATCTTCTGCAGCTGACTGTCCCATTTGCTAAACACTGTCATTGGATTCCTGATACATGGGGAAGAGCTCAACTACCTTTCAGAGTCCACGTTTTTTTTTTTAGGAATCTAGAGTCAGCAAGGTCAGACACACAGCACTTTCCCCTTCACTTTGTCTGACTTTCAGCAGTTCCACAAGGGGCTTTCTTAATTACACAGGAAAAAGTCAGTCTTACCCCCTTTTCCACCTGTAGTCTATCACTTTAAAGCCATGTAGCGATCCCTTACCCCCTAGAGCAGTCATGGCGAACCTTGGCACCCCAGATGTTTTGGAACTACATTTCCCATGATGCTCTGAGCATCATGGGAAATGTAGTTTCAAAACATCTGGGGTGCCAAGGTTCCCCATCACTGCCCTAGAGGCTATAGGAGACCTCTAGAAGTCAGTTAGACTGACATTTAAATCTTGTGGATTTGGACAGATGGACACTGGTCACTTGTGTGATGCTTAAATAATTTTGTTTGCCACAAAAAACTCCAAGGCGAGAGGGGCACGGAATACCCATTAGAACACAGCGGACTCCAAAACTCTACTTACAATCTTTATAGGTAAATGGATCCCCAGGACTAGGCCTGGGAGGTCAGAAACAGCAGCATACATCCTCTCCAGGCCTGGGAGGTAAGATAGCTTCTGAAAATGTATGCACCACTGACAATAAGAGTCCTTTCACACGGGCGCTCCGTATGTCCGCAAATCATCCTATTTTTTTGCGGATGATTTACGGACATAATGTATGTCAATGTCATTGCGGATGTCAGTGGATGACCATCCGCTGACATCCGATTTTCTTCCTTTCAGTTCTGTTCCGTTTTTTGGAACGGAAGAGAACCCTATTTTTCCTCCGTTCAAAAAACGGAAAGGAAGCAAAATCGGATGTCAGCGGTGTCATCCGCTGACATCCGCAATGCCCATAGACTTACACTTATGTCCGTATATCATCCGCAAACGGATTGGATGATATGCGGACATACAGAGCGGATGACACAAGTGTCATCCGCTCCGTGAAAAAAAAAGGACCGGATCGGAGCCAAAAAAATGAACGGCCGTGTGAAAGAGCCCTAAACCTCCTAGTAGTTGGCCAGGGAGAAATAAATATGCATGACTCAAGCAATTGGTTCTCCTTAGGCCCCTTTCACACAGTTCAGTTTATCAGTTCAGTCACGTCAAATGTATCAGTTTTCCATCCGTTTTTCATCCATTTTTCATCTGTTTTTCATCCGTTTTTTCATCCGTTTTTCATCCGTTTTTCATCCGTTTTTCATCAGTTGTTATCCATTTTTTGTCAGTTGTTATCCGTTTCCATCCGTTTTTCATCCGTTGTCATCTGTTTTCATCCGTTGTCATCCGTTTTTCATCCGTTGTCATCCGTTTTTAGTCCGATCCGTTTTTTTGATGGATGAAAAATAGGGCATTCATCTGTTCAAAAAACAGACATTGACGAAAGCGGATGAAAACGGATGTTAACTGATGATCATCCGTTGTCATCCGTTTTTACATAGAGATACATTGATGTCCGTTTTTCATCCGTCAACGGGTGGATGAAAAACAGACAAACGGACAGCATGTGTGAAAGGGGCCTGACTCTCTTGCTAGGTCAACTCCCCCAGCACAAGCAATCACCTGAGCTTAATAGGAAACCAAATGTAAGACAGTACAGCATAGCAGGGCAAAATTCAAGAGTTACTTTTTTCGCTTTAATAAAAAAAAATGCAGGTGATAGGTATAGGTTTTAGGCAATTTGTGGTGTTTGCACACTTCATGCAGCTTTCAGAGCCAAACTCTTGGGCATTCTGATTAGGGTAGATTAGGGTGATTAGGGTAGATTAGGGTGATTAGGGTAGATTAGGGTGATTAGGGTAGATTTCTGACATATCCTAGTAGTGTTGAAACTTGCCTACTGCCTTCTGCCACTGACAGTATATCTTCCTTTAGCCAATCACTATAGGAATGTGTGGGAGGACGAGAAAGCTTTAACACTAGCAGCAAGTGGCAATGTTTTGCCAAATCAAAACAGTCCAACATTTGGGAGGAGCAGTGCCCTTAGATTACTAAATTGACATCTATGTTGTCTTTTTCTATTTATTTTGTCTATACAGAATGTCCTTGAATACAGACTTATTTATACACCTGCTAGACGTTTCAGGTAAAAGAGTTGGATACTGTTTGCTTAATGTCTCCTTTATGGAGGGTTAGTTGGTGTCCATCCATCTTCAGTGACACGTCTTCCAGTAAGAGCTAAAGGCACATAATACACCACCCAACTCTGTGATAGGCATCTCTTGAAAAGGATCACCTTGCTCTATATACACAACCTGGTTGTTTTAATTGTTTGTGAGCCATCATTTATCATGGCATAATCAGTGGACTGTGACATTAAGTGAATATTGATCACATTCCAGAACTGTGTCACTGAGTGGTTGTTGGCTATCCCTGGAAAGCCATTAGACATTTACAGACATATCCCGTTTACTATTTTAAGGGCTGGACAGATTCCAGAAGTCATAGAAGTAATTTTGCCTAGACATTTTCTGCTGAAATCTGAGAGTGATATCTCTTTGTGGATGTTAGGTAGACAAATTCAAACTTTCCATAAACTATTGCACTGCTACTAAATTTTATTTTCCTTTTTATGTCCTTTCAAAGAAAAAAAATAAAAAGCATATTTTGCTTCAATAGGGGTAGCTTCAATTTGGAAATACCCCTACATTCTGTTCCACCACTCCACTAAATGTTGCTATTCTTCTGAGTTGAATGATGACCAGTCTCATTTAACCCACTTCCTCTAGGCCCAGGCTGTCATGGACCTGCCCCTGGAAGTGTGTCATTATGGCGGCCTAGGCTCAGAGTGCTACTTTGCCAAACAGAACCAATGAAGTCATTGGAGTGGCCAGAAGACCCTTGATGAAATGTGTGTGTATATACTGTGTATATACAAACCCAATTCCAAAAAAGTTGGGACACTGTACAAATTGTGAGTAAAAAAGGAATGGACTAATTTACAAATCTCATAAACTTATATTTTATTCACAATATAATATAGATAACATATCAAATGTTGAAAGTGAGACATTTTTAAATGTCATGCCAAATATTGACTCATTTTGAATTTCATGAGAGTTACACATTCCAAAAAGTTGGGACAGGTAGCAATAAGAGGCCGGAAAAGTTAAATGTACATATAAGGAACAGCTGGAGGACCAATTTGCAACTTATTAGGTCAACTGGCAACATGATTGGGTATAAAAAGAACCTCTCAGAGTGGCAGTGTCTCTCAGAAGTCAAGATGGGCAGAGGATCACCAATTCCCCCAATGCTGCGGCGAAAAATAGTGAAACAATATCAGAAAGGAGTTTCTTTGAGAAAAATTGCAAAGAGTTTGAAGTTATCATCATCTACAGTGCATAATATCATCCAAAGATTCAGAGAATCTGGAACAATCTCTGTGCGTAAGGGTCAAGGCCGGAAAACCATACTGGATGCCCGTGATCTTCGGGCCCTTAGACGGCACTGCATCACATACAGGAATGCTACTGTAATAGAAATCACAACATGGGCTCAGGAATACTTCCAGAAAACATTGTTGGTGAACACAATCCCCCGTGCCATTCACCGCTGCCGGCTAAAACTCTATAGGCCAAAAAAGAAGCCATATCTAAACGTGATCCAGAAGTGCATTTTCTCTGGGCCAAGGCTCATTTAAAATGGACTGTGGCAAAGTGGAAAACTGTTCTGTGGTCAGACAAATCAAAATTTGAAGTTCTTTTTGGAAAACTGGGATGCCATGTCATCAGGACTAAAGAGGACAAGGACAACCCAAGTTGTTCTCAGCGCTCAGTTCAGAAGCCTGCATCTCTGATGGTATGGGGTTGCATGAGTGTGTGTGGCATGGGCAGCTTACACATCTGGAAAGGCACCATCAATGCTGAAAGGTATATCCAAGTTCTAGAACAACATATGCTCCCATCCAGACGTCGTCTCTTTCAGGGAAGACCTTGCATTTTCCAACATGACAATGCCAGACCACATACTGCATCAATTACAACATCATGGCTGCGTAGAAGAAGGATCCCAAGGGTCAAGATGTCCCGTCCACGTTTTTTCCACAACTAACGTTGGTCCCAACCCCTTCCCATGCTCTACCTAGTGAAGCCCCAACTACTCCCAGCTTCTACCAATCCCAATTATTTTATCCTGACTCCTCCTATGCCCAAACCCCTTCTGCCCCAGTCATGCCGGCCTTCCATCTAAGGTTTGCTCTTTTTTCTTCGGGCCTCCCTTTTATTTACACTGCTTGCTTAGAGGTAAGTTCAATGATGCTCGTTACACTGACCCCAATGAAGAGATCTTATAGGCAAATTTGATGCACAATATATATTTATGACTTTATACATTCTTCTCTACAGTGATACAAATTAGTTGTTGGTGAGATGAAGATCTCTAGTTGGGGGCACAAAGCAGCAGATGGAGGAGATCTTGGTATTGTAGAGTTCTTTTTTTTAACATTAACATCTCTTTAATATTGCAACTATGTCCAGTTAAATCACAACTTAGAGAGGAGTTTCAGGCACCTATAAAAAAACAGTGTAGCTGCAAACTTTGAAAAAACAGCCACTCACCTGTCCCACGGTTCAGTGGTGAGCTCACCGCTGCCATCTTCATCCTCTGTCCTCTGACGGGCACTGATAGGTGGCACTGACGGGCACTAATGGGCACTGATAGGCGGCACTGGTGGGCACTGATGGGCGGCACTGATCGGCACTGACGGGCGGCACTGATGGGCACTAATGGGCACTGATAGGCGGCACTAGTGGGAAATAATGGGCACTGGTGGGCGACACTAAAGGATAGCAATGATGGGCACTTGTGGGAAGCACTGATAGGGAGGACACTGGTGGGCATCACTGATGGGGAGGGCAATGGGGGGCTCCCTGAGCCCTGATTGCCATCCCTGGTGGCCATAGTGGGCATCCCTGGGGTCATAGTGGGCATCCCTGGGGTCATAGTGGGCATCCCTGGTGGATCTAGTGGCATCCCCCCCCGAGGGTCTGCACTGGTAATCAATGATCTGATTACCAGTGCCGACACCCCCCCCCTGTCAGGGGAGCCGCCGATCGGCGCTCCTTTACTCGTGCCTGTCAGGCACGAACTAAGGAAAGCCGATCAACGGCTGTTCCTGTTTACTATGTGACCAGCCGTGATTGGACACGGCTGATCACATGGTAAAGAGCTACGTCAGTAGTCTCTTTACCGAGATCGAAGGTGCAGGGTGTCAGGGGGCGCCCAGAGCTGTGTTATCCTGCCGCCGTCATATGACGTCCGGTCAGGATAACACAACCACATTCCCGCCGTCATTCTGTTATAGGGCGGGCGGGAAGTGGTTAAGCACAATTTTTTTTTGCAAAAAATGGGGAAGGGTTATAAACTCTAAATTTGATTGCTGTTTCTGAAGCCATTGTGGAGTTCTTATGTGATTACTAAGACAGGAAGTGATCAAATGAAAGCAGTTACAATCAGGGCTTTTTTTCAGCGGGAACGTGGGGGAACGCAGTTTCGGCACCTTTAGTACTGAATTGTACTGTATTTAAGAGATGCTGGGATGTGCTGGAGGGTCTATTGATATTGGCTGCTAGGGGATCTATTGTTGCTGGAGGGGATCTATTTTTGCATGGTTGTTTATTGTTTCTGGGGAAGTCAATTGTTGCTGGTTTGCTGGAGGAGGGCTTATGATGCTGGGGAGTCAATTGTTGCTGGATAGGACCTGCTGTTGAGGAAGGGGTCTATTGATGCTGGCTGCTGGGAGATCTGTGGTTGCTGGGGAGAGTCTATTGTTGGTGGCTGCAGGGGATCTATTTTACTGCTTTTTCGTGCCATTATTACTAAATTCCATACAAATTACTTAGCACCACAAAATGATACCTGGCTCTGTATTCTCTAAAGGGGGCAGCACTGACAGGTTGGGGGATTAAATCAAGAAACGGTGCTCCAAGGTGGGTAGGGTCAGAGACAAGAATTGACCCAGAAAGAGAGAGATCCTGCACCCTTTATCTGAGAAAAAAAGCTCTGGTTACAATAGTAAACCATTTCTGAAGAGGAGCGGAGAAAGGTGAGAGACTTTGTTAGGTTCTTATTGCTGTCTCTGCCCACTTTGAGAAAATGTCCTCACTTTCTGTGTGGTCACCAGGTGAAATCTCCCCAACAGGGGCACAGATAGCAAAAAAAAACCTGACAGGGATTGTAATCCTTTCCCTTTGACAGAAGTTTCATCTTTTAACCACTTAAGGATCAGAAGGTTTTACCCCCTTAATGACCAGGCCATTTTTTGCGATACAGCACTGCATTACTTTAACTGACAATTGCACGGTCGTCCGATGATGTACCCAAATAAAATTGATGTATTTTTTTTCCCCGGAAATAGAGCTTTCTTTTGGTGGTATTTGATTACCTCTGTGGTTTTTATTTTTTGCACTATAAACAAAAAAAGAGCAACAATTCTTAAAAAAAAAAAAACAATATTTCTTTACTTTTTGCTTTTAAGGCTCGGTTCACACTTGTGCGAAGCGGGAACGATGCGAATATGCAGCGTGTTCCCGCATTGCATCCGCACATCTGGCAGTTCACACTGCCATATGCGATGCACAGGGGGGTGTCAATTAAATGTTAACGACACCCCCAGTTTGATCGCATATCGCAGTGCGATCTGCACGTTTGCATAGAATCGGATCGCACAAGTGTGAACCACTGTGTGATCCGATTCTGAGGTGGCTCAAAAAATGCCTCATGTGCGAGTTTGTTGCGGATGCGCTGCAAATTCAGCCATACAAAGTGTATGGCTGAACTCGCATCCGCACAGGAGATCGCATGTAATGAAGGAGCAGTGCGCTCCGAAATAAAATGTGATCAGCGTATCCGCACAAGTGTGCACAGGCACTAAAACATTCCCAATAAAAAAAAAAAAAAAATCATTATCATTTTAGGCCAATTTGTGTTCTACCACATACTTTTGGTAAAAAAAATCCCAAAGAGTGTATATTGATTGGTTTGCGCAAAAGTTATTGTGTCTACAAACTAGGAAAAAGATTTATGTCATTTTTATTAATTTATTTTTTGTTACTAGTAATGGCGGCGATCAGGATTTTTTGCGGGACTGCGAAATTGCAGCGGGCAGATCGGACACCTAACTGACACTTTTGGAGGGACCAGTGACATTACTACAGTAATCAGTGCTAAAAAATATGCACTGTTACTGTAATAATGACACTGGCAGGGAAGGGGTTAACACCAGGGGCGATTAAAGGGTTAAATGTGTGCCTAGGGGGTGTTTGCTAACTGTGTGGGGGGTAGGCTCAATGAATGAACACAGAGACCTGTGTTCCTAAATAGGAGGATCACAGGATCCCTGTGTTCATCACTGACACAACAGCGGTCTGCCGTGTTAACTTCGGCAGACCGCCATTCTTTCTCCATGGGGAGTGATAGTGGGTGCCTGGCGAACGTCGCATTTGCCGGACAACGCGTCTGCTGGACAACGTGTCCACCGGACCCACTGATTGGCTCCCCCTCTAGCCAATCTGCACGCGCTCGCCAATGGCTCCCACTAACTGCTACACGAAACGACATACAGGTATGTCATTTTGCGTAACAGACCTGCAGCAGTATAACTATGGTGGCTGGTCGGCAGATGCTTAAGGAACAAACTGAGCAACCAAGCACTACAAGTTATGGAAGATTTCTCTGTGACTTGCCTTTAAGCCACCATGTTGGAAATGCATCATAGGTTAATTGGATCCTGTAAAAAAAAAAAAAAAATTGGCCCTACTGTGTATGTATGTGAGTTAGGGAATAGGGACCTTAGATTGTGCGCTCCTTGAGGGCAGGGACTGATGTGAATGTGCAATGTATATGTAAAGCGCTGCGTAAATTGACAGCGCTATATAAGAACCTGAAATACATAAATAAAATTATGACAACAAGATTGTTGACTGACAAATTATGTTAAAATAAAACTGCTCAAATGCAATCGGAAACCTGAATTGACATTCTTTGTCTGTATTGTTCTAGGATGAAGAGTGAGTTAAAGTGTTTGTTACCCCAGCATTTCAAATTCCAGATACAGTATCTCACAAAAGTGAGTACACCCCTCACATTTTTGTAAATATTTTATTCTATCTTTTCATGTGACAACACTGAAGAAATGACACTTTGCTCCAATGTAAAGTAGTGAGTGTACAGCTTGTATAACAGTGTAAATTTGCTGTCCCCTCAAAATAACTCAACACACAGCCAATAATGTCTAAACCGCTGGCAACAAAAGTGAGTATACCCCTAAGTTAAAATGTCCTAAATGTACTGTTATACAAGCTGTACACTCACTACTTTACATTGTAGCAAAGTGTCATTTCTTCAGTGTTGTCATATGAAAAGATATAATAAAATATTTACAAAAATGTAAGGGGTGTACTCACTTTTGTGAGATACTGTATGTGTCTGCTGTACCATGTACTTGTATGATATAGTATCCCGTTCTCTTTGTATTGCTCCCTTTGTATGAAATTTCTGGTGTTTCTGCCAGTTCCTCTGTTTCCCTGTTCAAAACTGACCATACTAAGCAGGAGAGCTCACCATGGGCAGTTCCCTAGCTGTGCTGGGAACTCAGGTGGCTCTCCTCCAATTATTAGATTTGTCATGACACTCCCCCCTCCTGCACAGCCTTTCACTGGAAAGATCAGTGTGCTGTTGCTTCTCCTCCCCCTAGCTCTTATGCAGCTGAGAACAGAGGGAATGCAATCACTTATAAAAAAAAAAAAAAAGGTAAAAAAGATATTTATAATGTCTTCTTTTTATATCTATACACAAATGTTTGTCTTTAATTTCAGTTTTAAATGAAAGGCAAACAAATGGGTTGTTTTACAAGGTGATCATTTACAATCACTTTAAGCTGGTCATAGACGGTTCAAATCTTGTCCGTCTCAGCAGGGACCTGCCGAGATTTGAACCATGTAAATTATTGCTAGCGGCTATTATAGAACACAGTGGCTTCGTTAGAGGGATTAAATCCCAGTCAATGCTGTTTGTGTTCATCAGCGAATTTAGTAACTTTCTTTCCTGCAACCCGAAAATTGCCTTGACTATGGCGGGCCTTAAGGCCCGTACACACAAGTTGAAATTCGGCCGGTAATTTTCGTCCGACGACAGATCTGCCGATTTTCGGCTTTGTTAGTATGATGTTTCCGACAACCGACTCTGACTTTTCGGCCAAAAAATCCTGGTGTGCAGGCTATAAAATTTTTGTCGACCATCAAAACTGATTTTCGTCTCATTAGTACAGATTTCGATGGGGAAAAATCTTATGAGCAAGACTGGGCATGCTCAGAGATGAAAGAACACATACAAAGCAATCCAACACATGACATCACTTCTGAAGTAGAATTCTGTCGTGCGGGAAAATTCGTGTGCAGTCTAGAGCACATTCCAACCAACAAAACACCACTCTGGACAAAAGACAGACGACCGGTCGGCGGAAATTCGTTGTGTGTGTACGAGGCTTTAGACTGCTAATGGGCTCTGCAGAGCATGATTAGTTGGCCAGTGGGAAAAAAGAAAGGTACTGTGATGGAGTATTGCTCTTGGGTTTTCCATTAATTTAAGCAGCTTGGGGCTACCGCACTCTACTGATTAACCGTCAGCCCCTTGTGCAGTGCTTGAGACTATTGGGAAAAGAGAGGCCTCTCAAGCCAAGGAGTTCCCCTTCAGATGTTGAACTGTGCAAGAGTGAGCCATAGATATGGCCTGAGTTACCAAGCCGCCTATAGGTGAACTTTCTGGAAGGCTCTTGTAGGATCCAGAAGCTTAGACAAACTGCTGGAAGGTACTGTCCCAATTCTGATGTATCCTAGTCACTAGGCTTTAGCAATCGGTCTCACGCCAAGTAGGCCACCCTACACAGGTTTTGATTTGGGTTGGTCAATAATAATGGCTTCTGTCTGCTGAGCAGTTTATTCTATTGGGCCAGTTGTTCAGTAAATAGTAAAATAATTTCAGTTGTCAAGGAAGGAGATTCGAGAATTAAGGCTCAGTTAGTAGAAGATATGTGATATGTGGTTAATTAATATATATATTTTTTTAGATATGGCATCAGGGTTGTGGTATGTGTACATCTCTGAGCAGCTACATGCCCTTCTTTAGGGGGGTAGCCAGAGGGTGGCTTTTACTGCCCCCTAGTGTCCATGTAAACATGCCCAAAAAAACAGTGTAAAAAAGTAAGACATTTTCAAGTTCCTTCATACAGGATGTACTCACCATGTATCATTTAAGATAGATATATTTGGATGTACATGTGTGACATGGTGGCTTTTTATATTGTATATCTAGAGGCCTCAGCCGTAATCTGGGGGTAGTCAGGGGGTGACTTTTACTGCCCCCTAGTGTCCATGTAAACGTGCCCAAAAAAAGTGTAAAAAAAAAGTAAGACATTTTGAAGTTCTTTCATACAGGGTGTACTCACCATGTATCATTTAAGATAGATATATTTGGATGTACATGTGTGACATGGTGGCTTTTTATATTGTATACCTAGAGGCCTCAGCCATAATCTGTAATTGTGTAAGACTAGAGATAAAGCACTTGACATGATACAGAAAATTCTTTAGCAGACAAAGGACAGGGCACAGCAGTTCTCTACCTTATTTGGTGTTGTGTCATGAAGGACATTAACCAGGGTCATGTAACTGAAGGAAGAAAATGACCTGATCATGGACATGTTTGCAACTGCTTAGCCGCAATCTGCAACTGTACAATGCACATTGTCTGATCTTCCCACATTACCAAACATATGACGAGGTGGGGTCTATTCTACTTTGTGTAAGTCAAAATCTGCAGGTTCCTCTATATTGGGGGGACTCATTGAGCCTCCCTGAGGATTGTTTAGAAGAACCTGTAGTAAATGCCTTCTTTGACACTTTTTTCTTCTATGTAGATGTAATGAGCATTCATGTGCTTAAAGAAGAACTCTCATGATTAGTAAAAAAAAAATAGAATACTGGTCTATAAATGCATTTTCAGATACCTCATTTTCTCTCTGCAATGAACCATCTTTGTTTTTCAGAAGAAAAGCTCATTTTTTCAAGGACTCCTTGCTTCTCCTCACATAGAAGCTCGATATCTGGATGACGCTTGGGTATAGCTCCGCTGCCACCACCCCATTGTTTTTTGAGTGTGTTCGTTGGGAGCTTTATGAGTTACCTTGTCCCCTCTCCCCCACCTTTTCAAGCAGGCTCAGAAAGGTAGGTCACTTGGCAATCCAGCTTCACTGCTTCTTTGATGCGGTTGGCCAGGCTACACAGTGCTATTGATTGCTAGGATGCAGGTGGCCAGGCTACACTGCATTGTTGGTTGTTATGGTGCAGGCGACAGTTGGCACGCCCTTTCCCATCTGCATACCTAGTGACAGTGCTTGTTTTGGGAAAGTGTCTGTTACTTGAGACAAGCACTGTCAATGACTAAATGTATACTTGTGAATGGAGGAGGTTGCACGTTGTTGACCATGTATCTCAGTAGCAACCCCACCTAGAAAGATGGGAAAAGATGTGACCTGCTTTTTATCGTGATATGCACTTTTATGCTTGGCTCACAGTCCCACAATGTAAAATTGCCATTCAACAATTTAAAAAAAGGAAAAATAGATTAGGAATCAGAGTCTCCTTAACCACTTGCCGACCGCCGCAAGTAAATTTACTGCGGCGGTCAGCCCCTCACAGGCAAAGTGACGTTAATTAACGTCACTAGCCTGGGAGGGTCTGGGGAGCGAGCGCGCGCCGCCGGAGGCGCGCTCCCGCGCGGTCACGGACCCCCCCCGCGCGTGTGACCGGCGGACCCGATGTCCGCCGGTCACTCGGCGATCGTCGGGGGAGAGGGAGAAAGTCAGGCAGCTTGTGTAAACAAGCCACCTGTCATTCTCCTCGGTGTAAAAACACTGATCACACGGTTCTAGTATGTAGAACCGTTGATCAGTGTCCTTACACCTCAAGTCACAGCCAATCACAGTAAGAATCACGCCCCTAGGGACACACACAGCCCCTCCCTCTCAAATAAAGTTAACCCCTTCACTACCAGTGTATTTTTATAGTAACAGTGCATATATATAGCACTGATTATTGTAGAAATGTCACTGGTAACCCCAAAAGTGTCAAAAATGTCAGTCAAGGGTCCGATCTGTCCGCCCCAATGTCACAGTACCGCAAAAAAAATCGCAGATTGCCGCCATTACGCGTTAAAAGAAAAACAACAAAAATGACAAAAATCTTTCCCTTTGTTAGTAAACGCGATAACTTTTGCGCAAACCAATAAAAATACGCTTTTTGCGATTTTTTTTACCAAACATATGTAGCATAAAACTAATTGGCCGAAAATGTTAAAAATTTTGATTTTTACATTTTTTTTTGGGGGAATTTCATATAAAAAAATGTGAAAAATATTGTTATTTTTGCAAAATTTACGCTCTTTTTTTGTTTATAGCGCAAAAAGTAAAAAGCGCACAGGTGATCAAATACTACCAAAAGAAAGCTCTGTTTGTGGGAAAAAAAGGACATCAAATTTGTTTAGGTACAGCGTCGCACGACCGCGCAATTGTCCGTTAAAGTCACGCAGTGCTGAATCGCAAAATACCCCCTGGTCGTTTAGCAGCCAAATCCTCCGGGGCATAAGTGGTTAATGCCTGTCAGATGCTGCTATATTGCCCTCTGAAAAGCAATTTGCCATGGATTGATTTTCAGAGGGCAGTTAGCATTACTGCCATTTTGAAAGAATCCTTACAGATGATGGCTGGGTGTGCACACCTTGATTCAAGGATATGTAATTCGTAATTTTACATAACATGGGTTCAGTTTCCTGATACTCAAAACTTAAATTTTGGTTCTGCACACTTTTATGAAAGTGCCTGTGCTGGCTATATGACAAAGGAAAGTAACTCGCACACTACAAGTATTTCAAGAGTCCTTGGAGAAAAGGCTTATGGAGGTTTTTAGACATAGATCACCAAGTTTTGGGAGAACTGCTTAAGACTCCAGAGATGACTGACCTTAGTCGCTGACTAGCGTAATGCTTATTCTTAACAAAATTTTCCTCATCCCATGATAGGATGGAAAATATGATGCTGCTGCATCTGGAAAAATTGTAGATGGTGCAGTTGAGTGATACAGATGGAGAAGAAATGTCCAATACAGAATGGTCCTGTAGCACTGCCCCCTGGGGAGCTGCTGAGAATTACACTGCTTGGACTCCCCCTGGGTTACCATTAGCAACTGAAAGCAGATACACAGCATTAAAAGTTCTTGGCTCAGACAATGAACAGTCCAGGGGATTTGGTTTTTTTGTGTTTTTATTGCAACTTGGATGGGAGAAGGAATGAGTGGGATACTCCAACTTGAACTATGCACAAATTCTGAGGACAACTGACTGTAGAATGCGGCAAGACCGCTGCTTCACTTTGCCACTGAAGTGAAGATAAAGAATATGTACTTTCGTTTATGTTCCTCTTCAGGGTCTAACTTGGCACCCCCTTTCTCACTGACTGTGTGTGCTGACCTTCTGTCCACTGACACTCCACTGGAGTGGTCCCCTTCATGGGCAGACCCCTGGCAAGCTTCCCGGTACTCACGGACACTGTTTTTCCCTGGGTCGCTCTGCCTCCAACTTCCTTGTTAGCTTCCTGGACCTCTTGGTTCAGCACCACACCTCTTGTCCACAAGGCCGACTGACTGTGACCACCTTCCTCAGCAGCAGGAGGAGAGACAACCGTCACCCTCCTCCTGGGACCTGGCTTCCCGCCCAAAGACACCCTGTCACATGTGCCCTTGGCTTTTATCACCTATCCCAGGATGCTCCACTGTTGTGCCAACCCACTGGGATAGTCATAAAAGCCTGTGTGTCACTGGCTGGATTTCCTCCACTGTCCAACAGGCTCCCCTATTGGATACAGTGAGGACACTCCCTCAGGCCAGATGAATCACACATGGACACATGCAACAGGCCTTGCTACTGATCAGGCTCCCCTGATAAGCAGATGGAGCAAACTATTCCTTTTCCTAGCACCTACCTAGAAGTGTGCTACAGTCCAATAAATCTTTAATCTTATAAATGAGAATTTCTGTCCAGCTTCCGAAGACGTCAATGTAATGACGAAACATGTCAGGCTGACACGCACGTCGCCTCATTGTGGATTGTAGCCGTGGAACGCACGCCGGGTGTCAGACCGTACTCCAGGAAGAAACAAACTCTTTGTATCCTGACGAGCTCGGTATACATCCTCCATCCAGTAATAGTGCATTCGACTGTCTAGCTGCATGATGCCGATAGGGCACTGATATATTGTTGGTTAGATGTTTTTAATCTTTTTAATAAATGGATTTGATTTATGAAAATACTACACCATGAGGAGTCCCTTGTTTCTGTTTTAATACCCACCCTGAGATAAACAGGTCACCCTGATACCCAGGAGAGTGGACAAGAGTGTACCCTGATACTGGAGTATTTAAACAAGAGTTGCATGATCCAGGTTTCCATACGGTAACAGGGATCAACTACATCTGGTAAGCTCTAACTCCGGCCATCCCTGCACGAGTGTCTAGGAGATATCCACCATCACTGCTCCCCTGCATGGTTGTGATTACTTCACTGGGACATTATAAGTTGTATATGCACTGGACTTTGAGTGGATAACTAGAGTGGATAATTGCACACAGCACAGAAGCACTTTATTGATTTATATTTTTGCACCTTATCAATTTATACATATTGCACGATTACTTATTTATATTTATAACTGTAAGGATTAAGTATGTCACTAAGATGCTTTAATATTTGAGGATTGCACAGCATTATATTTGAGTTTGAGCATTGGATATATGGTTCACATAAGGGGGTGAGCCCTCATTTCTCACTATAGCACTTTAATAACGCACAGGAGGAATAATTTTATATTAATCACATATGCACTTTATTGTATGGTAGGATTTTGCGCTGCTAGAATTGAGGTTTTAAATTTCCAGATATAGCTACAGTATATTGTTTCCCCATGTGGTGGATGTGTAGCAGCTGCAATCCTATATATTTCCATATAATTATTTATTTATTATTTATTTGCTAATTATTTGGCGCGAGTGTTATTCCCATTATTTGCAGTTTGTATCTCACTATGTAGCTTGCCTTTCACTACTTGGGGCAGTCACTGGAACAGTAAATGAGTGGAAATTTAAAATTTAGTAGATTCTAATCCCCTTTTTTGTTTAGATGCCACAACCCTAGACATTTGCTCTTCTGTCAGTCGGGAGGACTGCTAGAACACTTGTACCCAAAGATACCTGTGAAGCAATGGGATGATGCTACGCCCTAAATAATGCTAGAATGCCCTGCTTCTTTGGCAACAAATGTACATGGTTCATTGCTTGGCACATTAAAGACGGGTAGCAGTATCAGCCTGAACATGCTCATGGCCAGCCTGAAGGTAAAATGTATCATTTGTACCTATTCGGTAGCAGGTAAGGTTGCTAACACCTTGGCCATATCTACAGGAATACATTTAAAGTTTGCACTTTATTATTATAGGTAAATTGAAGCCCAGTGAAGATTGCGTTTTGTTGAACTAAATATTTGTTAATGGGTTTTGCAGAGGGTTACTTCAGCGGTGATTTATACCAAACTAGTGTCTTGCCAAAACCTTTGTATCTTTCTTATTTTCTGGTGACTAATATATACTTATTTTCCTTTCCAGGCTCAATATTCAGTCCCACTGGAAGTAGGACTTGACAATGAGTTGTTGTATAATTTATGTGCAACCTAACCCTATTACACAGATCTGTTCAATGAAGTATAACTAAAGGCAAAGCTTTTTTTTTTTTTTTTGGAGTGGAGGGGATTAGAACACCTATTAGGTTTGTATTGCTGCCTTTGTCCCCGTTAGAGAGATTCACCCTCTCACTATTTGTCTTCTTTACCATTATCATTGAAAATAAAAGTAAAAACAAAAAAAAATCACAAATGTTGGATTTTCCCCAGAAAAGTAATGAAGGGAAAATCTTCCAATGGGGTCACCACTTCTGGTGACCTGGGGGGAGAGGCAAGGGATTGCCTTAATTTGCAGGTATTCCCTCTCACTTCCTGTTTGGCTATGGGACGAAACATGAAGGTAAATCTCCCCAATGGGACATGGATGGCAAAAAAAAAATAAAAAATCTGACGGGTTATAACCATATCATACTTTACTCAAAATGAAAAATAAAAATGTTTTATTTTTCTGGCAGCCAAGATCACCATAGCGTGAGCATGGAAAACTCCTTTGATAAATCTAGCGTTAGTGAAAAAAAAGCTCCTGGATCTTGCTAGATGAAAAACTGGCTAGCATCCTTTGCGACCAACAACACAGTTTTGAAAAGGTCGGGAACCCCTGGATTAGATATCTTCAATCCCCGTAGGGCGTGGGGTGGAGGGGGGGATCAGTGTTCTGGAGCATGGGGATCGGTGGCAATTCCTCTTCTTTCTTGTCTTTTTCTTCCTTTTAACCTCTTCCACAACTTCTAATTTTGACCTGAATTTTTTAGTCAGTGCGTTTAAGAGTGGGCTTCAAGGCTGTCCTTAGCCTGGTCCATACTTGGAAATGTGGTGTTCTTTGGATTAGTTCCTGCCTTGGAACCAAATACGAATAATGTTTCTGACTTGCCAAACATGATACTGTATTCACATCCCTATGCCTACAGTGAACTATGGTAATGATCTTGACTGTTGCGCTACGTGCTCGCATGCCACCATCTAACCCCCTCGGACGTGATTGGTATGTACACTAACTATGATATGGTATAGTTATATTGTAACCAGAATATGTTGATTTTGACAATTTCCACTGTAACATCATTGAGTAATCTGTTTTTGTACTATTTCGCACCTCATTATTTGCTTAAAAAAAATTTTTCAATAAAAATTGTGAAATGACAATAGAGACCTGTGATCCTATATAGAAGGATCATAGGCTTTCTGTGATCATTCCAGAGAGAAGAACAGTCAGCTGTGTTTACAACGACTGATTGTTCTTCTCTCTCAGCGGGGAGCGATCGCGGGTGGCTGGCGGCAATCGTGGCTGTCAGCCCTGTGCATCGGCATCTCCGCTGCCTAATGGGGGCGGGAGCGTGCTGGCGGCAGCTCGTGCTCGCCCCCCAGCACCACGCGCACGACCGGCGTAGTAGTACGTCGGGTCGCACAGCTGAGCCAGCCTGCCACAGTAAAACTGCGGTGGACGGTCGGGAACTGGTTAAATAAGGGCTAGTGTCCACCACACACAATTTGGGAGATTTACTAAAATAGTAACCAATCAGCTTTTAACTTCAGTAACTTCAGCTTGTCCAATTAGGCTTTGACAATAAAACCTGGAAGCTGATTGGTTACTATGCACAACTGCACCAGATTCTGTGTGCACCAATTTTTCGTAAATCTCCCCCCATGGCGAGATATTTAGACTACTTCTTTTTTTTTTTTTTTTTGAGCTACTGGGAAATACGAAATTCTACAAAATTCTGCTGAATTAAAAAAGTGAGGAAGAGTTACAGCTGGTTTAGCTATTTACAATTTTTTGTAGTTTCCTTGAATTCCTAAAATAAATTATCTGTAAGCAATGTAATTCTATAGCACCCTATTACACAACATCCTATATTCGGTAACTTAACCACTTACCGACCGCCCACAGTATATTTACTGCGGTGGTCAGCCCCTCCTGGGCAAAGCGACGTATTACTAAGTCGCTCGCCCAGGAGCCTGTAGATGTCCTGTAGATGTCCACCGGCCACTCGCGATCTCCCTCTGGAGAGGGAGAAAGGCAGGCGAATGATGTAAACACAGCCGCCTGTCATTCTCCCTGGTGTAACTGCAGAGATCATACGATCCTGCTATGTAGGAACGTATGTCTCTGTGGTTACATCATAAGCCACGCCCCTTTACAGTTAGAATCACGCCCCTAGGGACACACTTAACCCCCTTGATCACTAATAAAGTTAACCCCTTCCCTGCCAGTGTCATTTTTACAGTAACAGTGCATATTTATAGCACTGATTACTGTAGTAATGTCACTGGTACCCCCAAAAGTGTTAAAAATGTTAGTCAGGGGTCCGATCTGTCCGCCGCAATGTCCCGCAAAAAAAAAAAAAAAAGCAGATCGCCGCCATTACTAGTTAAAAAAAAAAAAAAAACAATAAAAATGACATACATATTTCCCTAAGTTAGTAAACGCAATTGCGATTTTTTTTTGCCAAAAATATGTAGCAGAAAACAAATTGGCCTAAAATGTTAACAAATTTTGATTTTTACATTTTTTTTGGGGAATTTCATATAAAAAAAATGTGAAAAATATTCTTATTTTTTCAAAATTGACGCTTTTTTTTTGTTTATAGCGCAAAAAATAAAAATCGCACAGGTGATCAAATACCACCAAAAGAAAGCTCTGTTTGTGGGGAAAAAAAGGATGTCAATTTCATTTGGGCACAGCGTCGCACGACTGCGCAATTGTCTGTTAAAATCACGCAGTGCCGAATCGCAAAATAGGCCCTGGTCTTTGAGCAGCCAAATCCTCCGGGGCTTAAGTGGTTTTAATGTACATGCGCTAGGCATTTTCCTGCTATTTACTGTATGTTCTGTTGACCTGTACATTGGTGTACTTTTAAATTGTAAAATAAAGCTTTTATTGGTATTTCATAGGCACTTGCACAGCTTTGCAGAAGGGAAAAATCTGTGAAGGTCCTCTTTATTGAATGACAGTTCTAAAATGCTAGCTGGACCTCTGAAACCTCTGCTCAGTTCTTATACTGTGTCTTGATGCATCCCCAAAGCTTCAAAATGTAAAAAAAATGTTTCAAATCTTCAAAAATGTAATTTAAAAAAAAAAATGGTGGTTTTCAAAGTGACTTTTTGATCTAGTGTACTGACTCTTTCTGAAAAAGTCTAGTTTTGGCCTGTGATGTCACTTGGTAAAGCTGAATATGGGTTCAACTTCATTGCCCAAAATGATGAATAGGATGATAGCAGCTGATACTCAAATACTACACTAATCAATCCTACTCCTGTGGACATCTAAAACTTGCTTACTAGAGACATAGCACACCATGTACTTGATCTACAGACTTATTTTTTTTTCCCACCAATTGGAAGTGTGTGCATATTCATCCCAGTAGTTCAGTGCAGTGTCGGAACAAGGTCTTCTAGAGCCCAGGGCGAAAATGCCAAATTGCGCCCCCCCCCCCCCTTCCATAAGATGTATGAGCATTATGTGTCAGCAAAAATCCCCCCCCCCCCCCAAAAAAAAGCGCTAATCTGCATTCTTAGCTTAAATCCTTTCATTCAAAATATGCTCCCAGCACAATCCCCTCCCCCCTCCAAAAAAAAAAAATCCCCTTCCTAGTACAGATTCTCTACCCCTCAAATTTACCTCCAAGCACAAGTTCCCTCCTCCCCACTCTAAATCCCACCTCCCAGCACAAATTCCCCTCCCCCAATCACTAATCCTTGCACAAACCCCCAAGTTTCCCTCCCTAGCACAAATGCTCCGCAATCATACCTACTAGTACAAATTCATCTTCCAAATAAAATTTCCTCTTCTAGCACAAATCCCCCCTCACCGCCATATTACCTTTTCTAGCACAAACCCCCAAATCCCCCATACTGCCATTAATCCTCTTCTCCCATCTCCCCTCTCAACACAAAACCCCCCAAATCACCACTCCTAGCACACATCCCCAAATTTCCCCTCCCAGAACAATTCCCCTTCCCCCAATCTCTTTATCGTGCCCCAAACCTCAAGTGATACCACAGTGCCCAGGGCAGCCTCCTCCTGCCCACCCCTTGTCCCGGACCTGGGCAGGCCTGATAGGGATTTGGAGCAGTATTGTGTTCCGTTGGGTTCAGTTAATGCCACAACCCCCCCCCCCCCCAATTTCCCTTTGGAGCAGTATACTGTTTAGTTGGGTTCAACCCCCCCCCCCGAATTATCCCTCCAAACACAAATTTCTTCCCCCCAATCTCCTTGTGGTGCCCTCAAACCTCACATGATACTACAGTGCCCAGGCAGCCGCCCCCCGCCATTCCCACCACCTGTCCTGTCCCTGGGCAGGCCAGATAGGGATTTGGAGTAATATCTTGTTTAGTTGGGTTCAGTTGCCACCCCCCCTCCCGAATTCCCCTTTGGAGCAGTATAATGTTTAGTTGGGTTCAGTTGCCGCAACTCCCCAAATTCCCCCTCCCAACACAAATCCCCTCCCCCAATCTCCTTGTGGTGCCCCCAAACCTCACATGATACCTCAGTGCCTAGGGAAGCCTCCCCTCCTGCCCACCCCTTGTCCAGGCCCTGGGCAGGCCAGATAGGGCTTTGAAGCAGTATCGTGGGCAGTTGGGTTCAGTTGCCCCCCCTCCCAAATTCCCCTTTGAAGCAGTATCGTGGGCAGTTGGGTTCAGTTGCCCCCCTCCCAAATTCCCCTTTGGAGCAGTATCGTGTTCAGTTGGGTTCAGTTGCCGGCCCTCCCTCGAATTCCCTCTCCCAACACAAATCCCCTCCCCCCAATCTCCTTGTGGTGCCCCTGAACATCACATGATACCACAGTGCCCAGGACAGCCTCCCCTCCTGTCCACCCCTTGTCCCGGCCCTGGTTCAGTGAACTACAAGAATACTATTGAAGCTGTATAGCTGGCCATTGATGGGTAGAATGTTGAACAAAACATTGGTTGAAATTAGAAATGATCATTCGACCGCTTTTACAATTTTCCCATCACTATTACAAAAAATTTCCTATTATCGACATAATTTGATTGTTCTTAGAATTAAAGGATCATTTTGTGTTGATCGATTTTATGAGAGAAATACAGACATGGTTGGGATCTTCTGTTACTAGGAACAGTACAATGAGGTAAGAGATGAGGAAACCTATTCGTTTTTAATACTGTACTATTAACTAGGGTTGTATACAAAAAATTTGAATCGCATGGATGGGTTGTACCCCTAATGACGTCACGAATGAGGAAATACGTTGGACGGAGCTGGAATACATGCCACTGTGCATGCGTGAACTAGCTGTTGCCATCTTGGTTTTTAGCAAATAGACCATCCATGTGATGTGAATTTTTTTGTACACAACCTACCCATTGTAAGTGCATTTACCTTATTAAATATTGTCTACCCTACTGGTTTACACTATGGAGAGTGTTTCTCATTTCTTCTATGGCACCATTCCTACATTGATCCTTATTGCCCATTCACCCATGGGATACATAGCGGTGCAACTGTCTGGCAAGGTGCTTGAAACATGCGTTGTTTGACCACTCTTTATTAGGGATTCTGGTAAGCTCCCTCCTTTTTATACCCCGAGGTGGTTTGCAGTCCTATTTCTGAGAAGCTTTGAGGCTGCTGGGATTTACATCTGTTTCCTTCTGTCACATGCAGAGAAGATTGCTTATCCTATCTGCTGGTTCTTCGTAGGGACATTTAATTTTCATTTTCATTAGCTCCATGCACTTATATGGGTTTTTTTTTGTACTATGTATATGTTTTCATTTGAATGAAGCACTTATGTGATTTCCATAGCGTCGCACGGTTGCTTTATACAGAGATGAGAATTGCATAGTAAAATTATGCAGATTCTTAGCCTGTAAAACTGCTGATGTCCAATCTACTTCTAGACTTGCTGTTGAGTGGGAAAATAATTAACGCTCCGCATACTATATATAACTTATTTTGTCTTTTGCAGATCTTGGCAAAGGAGTTTACTACACTGAAGAAGAGTATGCTGTAGTCAGGGCTGGGACAAGGGTTGGGCGGCTGCCCTGGGCACTGTGGTATCATGCGAGATGGGGGGTGCCCACAAGGAGATGGGGGGGGGGGATTTGTGTTTGGCGGGGGAATTAGGGGAACAGCAGGGGGTAAGACTTGTCCTAGGAGGGGAAGTTTGGGGGTGTGATGCTAGAAAAGGTGATTTGGGGGGGATTTGTGTTGAGAAGGGGATAGGGGAAAGAGGAATTGGTTCTGTTATGTGGTAGAGGGGGGAGGGAATTTGTGGTAATAGGAGACATTTTTATTTTGGGGTGGGGGCGGGGTGTTTGTGCCGGTAGGCATGCTTGGGAGGTATTTGTGCTAGCAGGGGACATTTTTTTTGTTGGGGGGGGGGGATTTGTGCTAGGAAGAGGGCTTTGTGCTGGGAGGGGGGATTTGGAGTGGGGGGGGGGGTAGAGAGGATGTGTACTTGGGGAGGGAAATTTGAGGAGTAGAGAATTTATGCTAGGAGGAGTTTGGGCTCTAGATGGCCTTGTCCTGGCACTGCCTGTGGTCAAAGTGCTCGGAGAACCAGTCTACCTGGAAGTCTACATTATCTGTAGAACAGGCCCAACCAAAACTGGTCCTTGTCTTGAATAACTGCTGGCCTACCAACTCTACTGAACTTACACTCCTTCCTCAATGGCCCATCCTATTTAACAAGTTATTGAGTTGTACCATAAAAGTTATCCAATATATCTTGGTGTAGATCTGTTTTTCTTTTTGTGTGGTTTTAGTTGCCCTTTTGATGAAGGCAACTACATGAGCAGGCTTGTTCCTACTGAAGCTCCTTCACAGGCTATACTTTTACAAAACTACTATAAGTGCTTCCTTGTCATCACCTTTACATTTGTAGACTCAGTCACCCAGCTTACCCTTGGAGGCCTCGTAAACTAATTTAAATTACTTTTTGCTTTTTTTATGTTTTTGCTGTGGTTTAACTGAATAGACTTGTCTACAAGGTAACTTTCATTGCGGTGCTTCTGCTTTGTATACCATCTACCACGGACTGCTGTGTGGTTTCTTGTTGTCAAAGGAAAAGGTTTTTACTCCAAGTATAAAACTATGACTGCTAGCTGAATCTTTTTGGGTTTTCAGAGAAATCCCCACCCCTCAAAAAAGGAGACCTTGTTTTGAAAAAACCTAAACTCTACTATAGAAAATAAACCTAAAATCATATTATGGGGATAATGGCTGAACAGCAGCAATTGCTCTCCTTCATGAATACAGTGACTTTTCACTGACCCATTGCATTTGCTTCTGTGGATGATAAAGAAATTTGCGTCCATTCAGACTGGCGCAACACGACTTGCTGGGGCAACCTGTGAAGTCGCGCTGCACGCTGTGCACCGCGACCTCGGCGCGACTTGCAGGGATTTCATATAATTGAAGTCAATGCAAGTCGCCTCCAGGTCGCCCCAAAGTAGTACAGGACCCTTTTTCTAAGTCGGAGCGACTTGTGTCGCTCCTATTAGAAAGGGTCCTGTACTATTCAATGGTGAGCGACCGACCGCGACTTGTCAGGCGACCAAGTCGCCTGACAAGTCGCGCTAGTGTGAATGGACCCTAAAACTGGATTTCAGTATCCTTGCATTTCTTGTTTGGGTTTTGTTTGGAATACAGTTGGAATTCAAGACGGGACTCCACATTGGACCTGACCCAAGCACTAGCAACTGATTGACTTATTGGCTCTATAGATGTTCTAGGCCTGTTGCTACATCACAGGAGTTGAGCTTGTAACATTAAAATGACAAAAGGTTAAAAAAAAAACATTTTATAATTTTAATTTTTATCGCTACTGATATTGATTGCCACTCTGGTTTCAGAAATGGCTATAACAAACCAGCATTGTGGATTACCTGGAACAGCCCAAATCTGAGCTGGGATAAGACTATTGACATGTCTCACTAGTTTGCCTGAAATGGACTTGCAGTTGCCTGTGGCCCAGTCATGCACAATAAAATATTTACATATTCTAATCAAGCAGTAAAAGTTGTTTAACCGGTTGCGGACCTAAACTGCGGCGGGCTTGCTCTCCTGCGCGTACCGACGTAGCTCTACGTTGGTCGCGTGCAGGGTGCTGGGGGGCGAGCGTGCGCCGCGGGCAGCTCTCCTGCCCCAACTAAGCAGCTGGGATGTTGAACCGCGGGGCCGGCAGCCATGATTGCCGCTAGGCACCCACAATTGCTCCCCGCTGAGAGAGAAGGACGGTCAGCGATTGTAAACACAGCTGATCGTTTTTCTCTCTGAAATGATCACAGAGCACCTCAAGTCCATCCTCCATACAGTTGGAAAACACTCCCCTAGGCTCACACTTAACCCTTTGATTGCCCCTAGGTTAACCCCTTCCCTGCCAATGTCATTATTACAGTAACAGTCCATATTTTTTTTTTCAAATTCTTTATTTTAGAAAACACAGGCAAGATACAAAATGCAGCGGAACACAATCAAACAAAAATGGTCAACAAACAAGAAGACTATAAAGTGCAAGAGACGGAGTCTCAGTAACAAAATAAACAAGGAATCATTGTGCATGTATGCATATCACTCGAAAGAAATATAACCAAGGTAGGGGTCGGCCTTTTGAGTATTGTACCAAATGACGACTATGGTCAGCATGGTTTGTGGGTTCGACCTAACAGAGAAGAGTATACATGCGAGACCTAAACCATTCGGTCAATATATTGACAGTAAAATAGAGGGAATAGGATTACACAGAACGGGTACATGGGGAAAGGGGATCGGGAAAAGAAGGAAGGGAGAGCAGGTGGAAAGAGAAAGCTGGGTGTGGTACCAGCAAGGAAACGGATAAAGTAGGTGTGTAGAAAGGGCGGGGGAGAGAGGTGACAAAGAGGGTGTGCGTGTGTTCATCCCGTACGGGTGACCCCGTCGCCAGTCAGGTCAACGGCTGCAGGAGGGAGTCACTCAAAGCCCAACCCTCATCAGAAAGAATAAACGCATTCCAGTAAGCCCACGTTTTATAGTATTGCTCTCTTCTACCACGTGCGGTGAGCACCAAGTCCTCCAGATCATTAATCCATTTCACCCTCTGTAACCAAAGGGACGTCGCCGGGGGAGTAGTGCTTTTCCAGCAAAGACTTATGCATGATTTTGCCGCATCCATAAGATGCCGTAACACAGAGCATTTTTTATCGTTTCGGGGGGCCATACCTGAGCAATGGAGCAAGAAGAATGCTGGGTCATCAGGGATGTCTCTTTCTGTCATCAATTGGGAAATGCGCCGTACTTCGGTCCAGAAGTCTTTAGGCTTAGGACAGCTCCAGAAGATGTGTTACCCCATATTTTTAGCACTGATTACTGTAGTAATGTCACTGGTACCCCCAAAAGTGTCAAAAATGTCAGTTAGGGGTCCGATCTGTCGGCCGCAATGTCGCAGTCCTGCTAAGGCCTCATGCACACAGGGCGTTAGAAAAAACGAGCTGCAGAGCCACTGCTAATACCAGGAAAAAGTAGCTGTAAAAATGTGCTTTTAGTAGCTTTTTCCATTGGCGTTAATGCACGTTTGGCCATGTTGGCTTTTAGCAGCATTTTTTTGCCTCTATTCAAAATCAATGGTTGCCTATGAGCCGTCTTTGATACAGCTTTCAGCACTTTTGATTTTAATGGAAGTCGCATAATAGTCAGATCAGGATGAGACTTGCGCTCTGAGGATCTTGAGGGGCCACTCCACGCCAAAATGTGAAAAAAAATGGCGTGGGGGTCCCCCCCAGGTTCCAAACCAGGCCCACCGGGTCTGGTATGGATTTTGAGGGGAGCCCTACTCCGAAAAAATGGCGTGGGCTCACCCCCAAAATTCACACCAGACCCTTATCCGAGCATGCAGCCTGGCAGGTCAGGAAAGAGGAGGGGATGAGCGAGCTGCCCCACCCCCCTCCTGGACCATACTAGGCCACACGCCCTCAACATGGGGTAGGTGCTTTGGAGCAGAGGGGGCTCTGCATCCCTCCACCCCAAAGCACCTTGTCCCCATGTTGATGAGGACAAAGGCCTCTTTCCGACAACCCTGGGAGGTGGTTGTGGGGGTCTGCGGGCAGAGGGCTTATTGGAATCTGGATGCCCCCTGTAACAAGGGGGCCCCCCACATCCCGGACCCCCTCCCTATGTGAATGAGTATGGGTTACATTGTACCCCTACCCATTCACCCCATAAAAGGCAGTGTAGTGTAAATAATGACAAGAGACAGTTTTGAGAAGTCCTTTATTAGAAATCTCCAGAATGCGTACACCCAGGGCCTGTAGACTTATGGCCTATATGTGGGGTGCAACATCCTGATTTGGTCACCACAGGGCACACCTCCATTTATTTATCTGCAACTATTTGACTTTACTGCATGATTACTTAAGTACCTTGTTCGCATTCTTCTTTGAAAAAGAAATTTGTATATTCCGAAACATGTTGGATTTGGCTATGTCAGGGTGAACGCTTGCTGGGTTGGTTACCCACAGTCCACGACCCACCTGGTTCCCTGACTGAACGTATGGTACACTTGTAATCCTCCATGCATGATTCATTGTTTTTATCAATGGCAATGTGATATGTTACCTTTTTAACAATTGTTCAATAAATTATTTTGATTTTACATACTTACCTTTTCACCTCTTTCCTGCCTTCAAAGTTCCACTTACTTAGGGGGTGTCTCTGTCCCTTGTGTTTTACTACGGTATTTTGGGATGTGGCAGATGGTCCTCTGGACACCTAGACACGGGTAATAGATTTTGTTATACTCACTGTGGAACCTAAGGGGATTAATCCTCTGCATTGTGTAAATAGGCTGTTTGATCCTGTCTTCTCTGATCCACCACTTCTTCTTCAGTCCCCAATCCATCTCCTGGTAGAACAGAGCCTTGTACTCACTCTGCACATGCTCAGCTTTGTGTGTATTGCTAGAGAGTTTTTTTTTTTTTTATGTGGGAGAGTGCATGTGATCAGCACAGGGCCAATCAGCACTGTCCAGACAGAGGGTCAGGGGACATGCAGCCTCACGGGACAGTCAGAAGAGAATGAAAACTCCTCCCACAAGTTTTACCAGACACGGATAAAAGTCACAAGACTGCTATATACTGCTGATGAGAAAAAGTAATTAGCAGTTTATCTTAAATAATTGCATTTTCATGTTCTGTGTACTGTGGGAGACCAGATCTAGTGAATGCAGAGTCTTGGGTTTAGTAATACTTTAAGCCTGATTCACTTGGAAGGTGAAGTACATTGCATATGTGGGAAACTGTGCAAATTACGGGGGCACATCCTATTCTGATGCACTGCTATTGATATCATATCACAGCCCCACTCAGCTTAGTAATAGTCTGCCTACATTAGAAGTACAGGGATGCACCATTCTTTAGTAAACCCACTTGGAATGGGGAGATAAGCTGTATTGCTCCTCTGCAGCAAAGTGTGAATAGACATTGGATTATGCATTGTGGTAAAGGTATATGAATCGCAAGACTGGCCAAAAAGAATCACATATACTTTGGAATGGGATTTTAGGTTAAACATGTATTTCAACTATGCAATTATTTGTATTGAAGTTCCCATTTAACAAATATGACCTGAAATTACATTTTAAAAGGCCTGTGCACAGTGCAAAATTTTGGTAAATTCACTTTCCTGATAGACTCCATGGCAGCATACGTTCGACAACTGCTGCCATGGAGTCCATCAGGAAAGGAAAATTACGGTAAGTATTTGATAACAATTTCCCGTTTTATACTCTAGGTGGTATTGGAATTGAACTGCTTGCTAAAGTGTTTGTCGGGCCCTGGAAAAAAAAAATCCATGGCTTTTGTATTTCTATTTTGACAAAGTAGAGAGCTTGAAAGTTGGTGATAATAACAACCAGTGGCGGCTGGTGCTCAAAATTTTTGGGGGGGCGCAAAAACAAAAAATGTAATAGGTATTGCTTCGCGGCAAAAAACGAGGTAAAAAAATTGCATGACTTTGAGGTCATGGTACAGGCATGGCACATGTGATGGTATAGGCATGGCACAGATGGTACAGGCATGGCACAGGTGATGGAATAGGCATGGCACAGATGGTATAGGCATGGAACAGGTGGTAGAATAGGCATGGCACAGGTGATGGTATAGGCATGGCACAGGTGATGGTATAGGCATGGCACAGGTGATGGTATAGGCATGGCGCAGGTGATGGAATAGGCATTGCACAGGTGATGGTACAGGCATGGCACAGGTGATGGAATAGGCATGGCACAGATGGTATAGGCATGGCACAGATGGTACAGGCATGGCACAGGTGATGGTACAGGCATGGCACAGGTGATGAAATAGGCATTGCACAGGTGATGGTACAGGCATTGCACAGGTGATGGTACAGGCATGGCACAGGTGATGGAATAGGCATGGCACAGATGGTAAAGGCATGGCACAGGTGATGGAATAGGCATGGCACAGATGGTACAGGCATGGCACAGGTGATGGTACAGGCATGGCACAGGTGATGGTACAGGCAGGGCACAGATGGTACAGGCATGGCACAGGTGATGGAATAGGCATGGCACAGATGGTATAGGCATGGCACAGGTGATGGAATAGGCATGGCACAGATGGTACAGGCATGGCACAGGTGGTGGAATAGGCATGGCACAGATGGTACAGGCATGGCGCAGGTGGTGGAATAGGCATGGCACAGGCATGGCGCAGGTGGTGGAATAGGCATGGCACAGATGGTATAGGCATGGCACAGGTGATGGAATAGGCATGGCACAGATGGTACAGGCATGGCACAGGTGGTGGAATAGGCATGGCACAGATGGTACAGGCATGGCGCAGGTGATGGAATAGGCATGGAACAGATGGTACAGGCATGGCACAGGTGATGGAATAGGCATGGCACAGGTGATGGTAAGGTCATGGCACAGGTGGTGGAATTGGCATGGCACAGATGGTACAGGCATGGCGCAGGTGATGGAATAGGCATGGCACAGGTGATGGAATAGGCATGGCACAGGTGATGGTAAGGTCATGGCACAGGTGGTGGAATAGGCATGGCACAGGTGATGGAATAGGCATGGCACAGGTGATGGTAAGGTCATGGCACAGGTGGTGGAATAGGCATGGCACAGATGGTACAGGCATGGCGCAGGTGATGGAATAGGCATGGCACAGGTGATGGTAAGGTCATGGCACAGGTGGTGGAATAGGCATGGCGCAGGTGGTGGAATAGGCATGGCACAGATGGTACAGGCATGGCACAGGTGATGGTAAGGTCATGGCACAGGTGGTGGAATAGGCATGGCACAGATGGTACAGGCATGGGGCAGGTGATGGAATAGGCATGGCACAGGTGATGGTAAGGTGATGGTAAGGCCAATGCGGCGGACGCCGAAAGAGGGGTGGTGGAGCGCAGAGCTCTGCGCTACAGTTACGCCCCAGAAGGCCGTCTATCGGCGCCTCTGCGGGTGGAAAACCCCACCCCCATAGGCACCAATGAGACGGGCGCCCCTTGTGGGCAAAAATTTTTTTTTTTTTTAAATCTTTTTTTTTTCTTTTTCTTTTTTTGGGGGGGGGGGGGGGGGCGGCGCCCCTGCGCCCCCTATGGGCCGGCCGCCACTGATAACAACATTCAATTATGTGGGTCAATGTTAAGCTTCACCAACTCCATTCTTGCGATTTTGGTTTATTATCCAAGTTGAGCATCAAAGAACTGTACTTTGGATCCCATATTCTCAGTACTGTCATTCATTGACTGCAATATAGTAACTGGTGTGTCCAGACTTTCTACACTGTGCTGGATCCCATTGCTGAGATATATCATTTGCTGCACCTGGGAAGCCTCAAGTGGTGCGTACAGCTAGCCATACCAGTGAATGGTTGGGTGTAAACACCTATGTGCATTTTGTGTATCTCTACATGATGACTACATGTACCACCCAGGTGTAGGAATGTGCTGGGCTTTTTTTTTTTTTCTTGAGCACCTTTTGGCCTCTAAAATATCCATGTGCATGTGCATGAGACCTAAAAGTAGGTTTATAACAGCTTAACAAAATTGGCCATGTGTGTAGCACTACTCCCTTGGGAGCTGCTGGTTACGGGTTCCCCTGGGTTACCATTAGCAACAACATGACAGTCTGACATTTTTCCCAAGTGTTTTAGCTCAGTCAGGAAACAGTCCGGTAGCTTTGGTTTTTGTGTTTTTATTTGGAACTTGAATAGGAGAAGGGAATGAGTGGGATACAACAACTTTATACACTATGCTCAATAGGCTGGGACAACTTGAAAATGCTGAGTAACGCTGAGTAACGCTAGTCACGGCTAGGCCACTGTTTCACTTTGCCTTTAGCTGTGAAGTATATTTGAATGAGCTTTCTGAGGTAAACTGGTCGGTACTGCAGAACAACTTCAGGGCCCTTCCTGGCACCCCCTTTGTTTCTAATCTTCAGGGTCAACTACACGGCACCCCCTTTACTGATACACTCCCTGTGTGAGCTAGCTCCTTGATCCCCTGATTTCTCTGGAGTGGTCCCCTCTCCTAGGCAGACCCTTAGTCAGATCTCCTGGTACTCACGATACTGTTTTTCCCAAGATGATTCTGCCAGCAGCTCCACTTGTCAGCACTCTGCACTCTGCAGCTCGGCTCCACACCTGGTTCACTAGGCCGACTGCCTGAACCACCTTTATCACACTTGCAGGAGGAGAGACAGCCGTCCACTTCCTCCTGGGACTTTGCTCCCGCCAAAAGACACCTGTCACATGCTCCCTCAAGATTTATTGCCCATCCCAGAATGCATTGAGGCAATGTCCGCCATTGGGACAGCCATAAACCCTGGTGTGCTACTGATCAGGTTTCCTCCACTGTTCAACAAGCTCCCTTATTGGATACAGTGGGTAGACTCCCTTAGACCCAATAAATCACACCTTGAAACATGTGAAAGACCAAACTAACAGATCAGGCTCTCCTTAGAAGCAGAAAAGAGCCACCAAATGCGTTTCCCTAGCACCTACCTAGGAGGGTGCTACATGTGTTTACATTAGAGGGCTGGCAGACTGACAACGTTCTCTGGTAATATAAAATATTAGGAAAAAACACTTAAAAAATACCACTCTGTTGTAAACTTTGAAGATTAATTTTTCTATAGCGAATGTAGCTACAGAGATGAATGAGTGCATGTTTCAAAGTGTTTTTTATTTCTGCCAGTTTACAATTATATACTCTTGTGATCACAGTCAGGGCACATTCATCTTAGAGATCACCAGTAGTGTTGAGCGAACACGGACTGTATTATTCGTGTTCGTACCGAATAATTGGATTTTTTTTACCCGAACACGGACACGGACACTTTACTGTATGTTCGGGTAAAAATCCGTGTTCGGTCGTTTTATTTCCGGGTTTTGCATGCTTTGGCGCTCTTTTCATGGCGGGCTTTCAACAGCCAATCAACAATCGTTTAACTGGTGTGCCTTAAGCCATCCCAGCCATGCCTGCAAATGTCTTAGTAGCTGTGATTGGCCGTCTGAAGCATGTGACCAAGTCTTTATAAGTTCGAGGCAGCCGCCGCAGCAGCGTCATTCTGCTGCTTAGCTAAGGGACAGAGCACACATCAATGTGCTGGCTGCTGATTAGGGAAAGATAGGCAGGAAAAAACCATTTGTGTCCGGATAGAATTGAGGGACAGGTCGGAGTGTTTAGGCAGGGCGAGTTGTAGGCATTTTAGGGATAGAGTCTGCTGAATTATAGGGTCAGTGTCTTCTACAAACTACAATCGATATTGCTGTGTGGGGGGTGGGGTGAATCTGCACTCAATCCTGATCTACGATCTCTTCTCAATCCTGTTAGGGACAGAGTCTGCTGAATTTTAGGGAAACTGTGTTCTACAAACTACAATCGATATTGCTGTGTGGTGTGGGATTGGAGATAGGCAGGTGTCAGTGATCCACATCCATTTTTCTGTGTGTGAGCTGCAGTGAACACAATCTTTTTGGGCTGCAGTGAACACAATCTTTTTGGGCTGCAGTGAACACAATCTTTTTGGGCTGCAGTGAACACAATCTTTTTGGGGTGCAGTGAACAAAATCTTTTTGGGGTGCAGTGAACACAATCCTTTTTGGTGTGCAGTGAACACAATCTTTGTGGGGTGCAGTGAACAAAATCCTTTGTGGGGTGCAGTGAACACAATCTTTTTGGGGTGCAGTGAACAAAATCCTTTTTGGGGTGCAGTGAACAACATCCTTTTTGGGGTGCAGTGAACACAATCTTTTTGGGGTGCAGTGAACAAAATCCTTTGTGGGGTGCAGTGAACACAATCTTTTTGGGGTGCAGTGAACACAATCTTTTTGGGGTGGAGTGAACAACATCCTTTTTGGGGTGCAGTGAACAAAATCCTTTTTGGGGTGCAGTGAACAAAATCATTTTTGGGGTGCAGTGAACACAATCTTTTTGGGGTGCAGTGAACACAATCTTTGTGGGGTGCAGTGAACACAATCTTTTTGGGGTGGAGTGAACAACATCCTTTTTGGGGTGCAGTGAACAACATCCTTTTTGGGGTGCAGTGAACACAATCTTTTTGGGGTGCAGTGAACACAATCTTTGTGGGGTACAGTGAACAGAATCTTTGTGGGGTGCAGTGAACACAATCTTTGGGGGGTACAGTGAACACAATCTTTTTGGGGTGCAGTGAACACAATCTTTGTGGGGTGCAGTGAACACAATCTTTTTGGGGTGGAGTGAACAAAATCATTTTTGGGGTGCAGTGAACAACATCCTTTTTGGGGTGCAGTGATCAAAATCCTTTTTGGGGTGCAGTGAACACAATCTTTTTGGGGTGCAGTGAACAAAATCCTTTGTGGGGTGCAGTGAACAGAATCTTTGTGGGGTGCAGTGAACACAATCTTTGGGGGGGTACAGTGAACACAATCTTTTTGGGGTGCAGTGAACACAATCTTTGTGGGGTACAGTGAACAGAATCTTTGTGGGGTGCAGTGAACACAATCTTTGGGGGGTACAGTGAACACAATCTTTTTGGGGTGCAGTGAACACAATCTTTGGGGGGTACAGTGAACACAATCTTTTTGGGGTGCAGTGAACACAATCTTTGTGGGGTGCAGTGAACACAATCTTTGGGGGGGTACAGTGAACACAATCTTTTTGGGGTGCAGTGAACAACATCCTTTTAGGGTGCAGTGAACACAATCTTTGTGGGGTGAAGTGAACAACATCCTTTTAGGGTGCAGTGAACACAATCTTTGTGGGGTACAGTGAACAGAATCTTTGTGGGGTGCAGTGAACACAATCTTTGGGGGGTACAGTGAACACAATCTTTGTGAGGTGCAGTGAACACAATCTTTGTGGGGTGCAGTGAACACAATCATTGTGGGGTGCAGTGAACTCAATCTTTGTGGGGTACAGTGAACACAATCTCATACTTCTGAAGATTTGAGGGTGCTGCCTGTTCCATACTCCCCCTACTCCTCATCTAGCCTTTTAGGGGTACAAACAATAGTAATTGGGGCCTAGTGTGGTTGTGTACGTGTGATATACATACACTTTTTTTGGATCATATTTTCTATTCCGCTATTTAATCAAAAACCTTTGGGGATCAGTTAAATTGGGGGATAGTCTGTGTTGGTACGTGTGAGAGAGATCCACCTTTCCAAGTTGTTGGGGTTCATCTCATACTTCTGAAGGTTTGAGGGTGCTGCCTGTTCCATACTCCCCCTACTCCTAGCCTTTTAGGGGTACAAACAATAGTAATTGGGGCCTAGTGTGGTTGTGTACGTGTGATATACATACACTTTTTTTGGATCATATTTTCTATTCCGCTATTTAATCAAAAACCTTTGGGGATCAGTTAAATTGGGGGATAGTCTGTGTTGGTACGTGTGAGAGAGATCCACCTTTCCAAGTTGTTGGGGTTCATCTCATACTTCTGAAGGTTTGAGGGTGCTGCCTGTTCCATACCCCCCCTACTCCTCATCTAGCCTTTTAGGGGTACAAACAATAGTAATTGGGGCCTAGTGTGGTTGTGTACGTGTGATATACATACACTTTTTTTGGATCATATTTTCTATTCCGCTATTTAATCAAAAACCTTTGGGGATCAGTTAAATTGGGGGATAGTCTGTGTTGGTACGTGTGAGAGAGATCCACCTTTCCAAGTTGTTGGGGTTCATCTCATACTTCTGAAGGTTTGAGGGTGCTGCCTGTTCCATACCCCCCCTACTCCTCATCTAGCCTTTTAGGGGTACAAACAATAGTAATTGGGGCCTAGTGTGGTTGTGTACGTGTGATATACATACACTTTTTTTGGATCATATTTTCTATTCCGCTATTTAATCAAAAACCTTTGGGGATCAGTTAAATTGGGGGATAGTCTGTGTTGGTACGTGTGAGAGAGATCCACCTTTCCAAGTTGTTGGGGTTCATCTCATACTTCTGAAGGTTTGAGGGTGCTGCCTGTTCCATACCCCCCCTACTCCTCATCTAGCCTTTTAGGGGTACAAACAATAGTAATTGGGGCCTAGTGTGGTTGTGTACGTGTGATATACATACACTTTTTTTGGATCATATTTTCTATTCCGCTATTTAATCAAAAACCTTTGGGGATCAGTTAAATTGGGGGATAGTCTGTGTTGGTACGTGTGAGAGAGATCCACCTTTCCAAGTTGTTGGGGTTCATCTCATACTTCTGAAGGTTTGAGGGTGCTGCCTGTTCCATACTCCCCCTACTCCTCATCTAGCCTTTTAGGGGTACAAACAATAGTAATTGGGGCCCAGTGTGGTTGTGTACGTGTGATATACATACACTTTTTTTGGATCATATTTTCTATTCCGCTATTTAATCAAAAACCTTTGGGGATCAGTTAAATTGGGGGATAGTCTGTGTTGGTACGTGTGAGAGAGATCCACCTTTCCAAGTTGTTGGGGTTCATCTCATACTTCTGAAGGTTTGAGGGTGCTGCCTGTTCCATACTCCCCCTACTCCTCATCTAGCCTTTTAGGGGTACAAACAATAGTAATTGGGGCCCAGTGTGGTTGTGTACGTGTGATATACATACACTTTTTTTGGATCATATTTTCTATTCCGCTATTTAATCAAAAACCTTTGGGGATCAGTTAAATTGGGGGATAGTCTGTGTTGGTACGTGTGAGAGAGATCCACCTTTCCAAGTTGTTGGGGTTCATCTCATACTTCTGAAGGTTTGAGGGTGCTGCCTGTTCCATACCCCCCCTACTCCTCATCTAGCCTTTTAGGGGTACAAACAATAGTAATTGGGGCCTAGTGTGGTTGTGTACGTGTGATATACATACACTTTTTTTGGATCATATTTTCTATTCCGCTATTTAATCAAAAACCTTTGGGGATCAGTTAAATTGGGGGATAGTCTGTGTTGGTACGTGTGAGAGAGATCCACCTTTCCAAGTTGTTGGGGTTCATCTCATACTTCTGAAGGTTTGAGGGTGCTGCCTGTTCCATACCCCCCCTACTCCTCATCTAGCCTTTTAGGGGTACAAACAATAGTAATTGGGGCCTAGTGTGGTTGTGTACGTGTGATATACATACACTTTTTTTGGATCATATTTTCTATTCCGCTATTTAATCAAAAACCTTTGGGGATCAGTTAAATTGGGGGATAGTCTGTGTTGGTACGTGTGAGAGAGATCCACCTTTCCAAGTTGTTGGGGTTCATCTCATACTTCTGAAGGTTTGAGGGTGCTGCCTGTTCCATACTCCCCCTACTCCTCATCTAGCCTTTTAGGGGTACAAACAATAGTAATTGGGGCCCAGTGTGGTTGTGTACGTGTGATATACATACACTTTTTTTGGATCATATTTTCTATTCCGCTATTTAATCAAAAACCTTTGGGGATCAGTTAAATTGGGGGATAGTCTGTGTTGGTACGTGTGAGAGAGATCCACCTTTCCAAGTTGTTGGGGTTCATCTCATACTTCTGAAGGTTTGAGGGTGCTGCCTGTTCCATACCCCCCCTACTCCTCATCTAGCCTTTTAGGGGTACAAACAATAGTAATTGGGGCCTAGTGTGGTTGTGTACGTGTGATATACATACACTTTTTTTGGATCATATTTTCTATTCCGCTATTTAATCAAAAACCTTTGGGGATCAGTTAAATTGGGGGATAGTCTGTGTTGGTACGTGTGAGAGAGATCCACCTTTCCAAGTTGTTGGGGTTCATCTCATACTTCTGAAGGTTTGAGGGTGCTGCCTGTTCCATACCCCCCCTACTCCTCATCTAGCCTTTTAGGGGTACAAACAATAGTAATTGGGGCCTAGTGTGGTTGTGTACGTGTGATATACATACACTTTTTTTGGATCATATTTTCTATTCCGCTATTTAATCAAAAACCTTTGGGGATCAGTTAAATTGGGGGATAGTCTGTGTTGGTACGTGTGAGAGAGATCCACCTTTCCAAGTTGTTGGGGTTCATCTCATACTTCTGAAGGTTTGAGGGTGCTGCCTGTTCCATACTCCCCCTACTCCTCATCTAGCCTTTTAGGGGTACAAACAATAGTAATTGGGGCCCAGTGTGGTTGTGTACGTGTGATATACATACACTTTTTTTGGATCATATTTTCTATTCCGCTATTTAATTTAACTGGGCCTCCATGCGAGACCTGTGTGCCTTGTTGCGCTGTTTTGAGTACTCCACCAACATGGCCAGTGGCAATGACGCCGTTCTCAGCTTAACTATCCCACTTCTATGCCTCCTTGAAAAAACAATTCGGGCGATGATGGAAGAGGATGTGGCACAGGATGAGGAGGAGGAGGAGGATGAAGAGGTAACATTTCCAAGGCTTTCAGGGCAGTCATTCGCAAGGGGCTCCGAGGGTGGGTTCCTGCACACGCAAACGCCAGGGATGCAATTGTCCAGCAGGGGCACAGTTCTGGAGGATGAGGAGGATGAGGAGGAGGAGGAGCTGGAGGAGGAGATGGAACCATGTTCACAGCAGGGTGGCACCCAGGCCAGCTCATGGCCATCACTGGTGCGTGGCTGGGGGGATACAGAGGACACGGACGATACACCTCCCACAGAGGACAGCCTTTCGTTGCCTCTGGGCAGCCTGGCACACATGAGCGATTACATGCTGCAGTGTCTCCACAACGACCGCCGAGTTGCCCACATTCTAACTTGTGCTGATTACTGGGTGGCCACGCTGCTGGATCCCCGTTACAAGGACAACGTACCGTCCTTAATTCACTCACTGGAGCGCGATCGCAAGATGCGCGAGTACAAGCGCACGCTGGTAGACGCCATGCTGCTGGCATTCCCATCTGACAGCGGGGCCACAGTGGAAGCACAAGGCAGAGGAGGAGGAGGAGGAGGTCGCCAACGCAACCAGGGCACCGCCAGCACCTCAGAAGGCAGGGTTAGCATGGCCGAAATGTGGAAAAGCTTTGTCAGCACGCCACAACAAACAGCAGCACCAGCAGCTCAGATGGAACGTCTTAGCAGGAGGCAGCATTTTACCAACATGGTGGAGCAGTATGTGTGCACACGCCTACATGTAGTGAATGACGGGTCTGCCCCCTTCAACTTCTGGGTCTCCAAATTGGGCACATGGCCTGAGCTTGCCCTTTACGCCTTGGAGGTGCTGGCGTGCCCTGCAGCCAGTGTATTATCTGAACGGGTATTTAGCACGGCTGGGGGCGTTATAACAGACAAGCGCAGCCGCCTGTCCAGAGACAATGTGGACAAGCTCACGTTCATTAAAATGAACCAGGCATGGATCCCACGGGACTTTTCCGTACCTTATGCAGAATAGCAATGGATACCGACCTTACCCACCCATTGTTCCATTTTTGCTCTTTCTCACTCTTTTGGGGTGTACCCTCATTTAAAATTTTTGAAAAGAAGCAGTGTTGGCTACCTCGTCCTCCTCCTCAGGGCCAGATTAATGTAGGGGCTATTGGAGCTGCAGCTCCAGGCCCCTACCTTTTATATAGGCCCCGGGTTGGCCATATTCACTGTTACCGCTCTTCTGTCACTTGTAAACACAGAAGTCTGGCTTCTATGCTCGCTTCCCCAGGCAGCACCCTCAGAACCTCCCCACACAGCGTGAAGGCCGGACAAGGAGGGACAGTTGGCGATGCATGGATGTGTTTATGGGCTTCAGAGACAGCATCCCATGTTGAATTAGGCATGCATGGCTGCACCCTTCCTCCTCTGGGTGCATGGCAAGGCACGGCCCTTAAGGCCCTTCAAAATCCTCAGCACCAAGCCCATGATGCTGTTAATCCGGCCCTGGTCCTCCTCCACCGCCGCTTCCACCTACACCGCCCATAGGTGTGCGCAGCCTATTGCATTAAGGTGTGCACCCCAAAGTTGAAATACACATGCATGTGTTTGCCAGCAGGGAGAGTAATGTATCGGGGCCATGTACCTGTAGGCAAGGAGAAATAGAGCAGAGCAGGTCCCAGGGAGATCTTTCCCATCTCCTCACTGGCAATGCTATGTGCCCTAGGTGATTAGGGTGTGCCCAGGCACACCCAGCACACCCTGTGCGCACGCCTATGTCACCGCCACATCCACCACCACCTCAACCTCCCTCCTACTCCATATGGGCCTCGTCCTTCAGAGATGAAGAAGAACATTGTTTTATTTTTCTGTTTTTTTTTGTTGTTTTAAGTTATTTCCCTATCCACATTTGTTTGCAGAGCACTTGCCATGCTCTTAATTACGTTTTGCTGCCATTTGCAGCACTCTAGCCCTTTCCTTTGGTGTTTTAGAGCCATTTTAGTGCCTTAAAGTTCGGGTCCCCATTGACTTCAATGGGGTTCGGTGTCCGGGAAAAGTTCGGTAAAAGTCCGGGACACGGACCCGGACTTTTTTTTAAAGTTCGGCCGAACCCGTCGAACACGGACATCTAGGTGTCCGCTCAACCCTAATCACCAGTGAACATCTACGCAAAGGACAGTGGAAAGTTAGTGCAAAGAGCTGTCTTTTCTGAAATACAGCTCTACAAAAAAACATTAGCTCACAATAACATGATTTCTGTGAGCAATTCAATCTATTTATGGTTAGGATGGCGTGTCTGTACTTTTTGGGAAGTTGTCTATGGACAAATATTTGTTCCTGTTTATTTGACATTTAAGGCCATGTGCAAACTACAGTAATGCATGGCAAGGGGGGAAGCCTGGAGATGGATGCACAGCAGTAGGCGGAAGGCTGGACATGACTGGGTTTGCAGGGAAGGTTGCTACCCAGTGGGGGTTAAGTTTTTTAAGTAAGAATTAAAGTAGGTGATTGGTTTTTGGGAAGGTGGGGCAGGGTGGGGCAAGGTGGGGTTAGCAGGGGCTAGTTTAGGGTGGGACCAGGGGTCCGGTCAGTTGGAGACCAGACAGCAATAGGAGAACTTCTCCCGCCCGCCCGCCCTTTATAATTTCAGGTTGTGCGTTTAAAATAAACAAAAAAAAAAAAAAGAAGAAAAAATTTTACTTGTCGTTAGTGCCTAAAAAAAAAAAAAACAATTAAAAAAAATAAATAAATAAAAAAAAATAAAAAAAAATATTTTTTACAATATTTATGTAAATTTTGACTTCCTACATTTATAGCGTGAAGTATGCTGTATGCATAATGAGAGTATCAGTTTGTTGTTTCGGATTAGGCTGTTTGAATGTGCTTTTAGTTGGGGCACGGTTCGTGTGTTTTCTTTGTCATGGCAGTGGCTGGGGTTTTAGGGTCTTGGAGGGCTGTGACTACTTGGAAAGGGAATATGGAGGGGTAGGGCCCATCTTAGGTATGGGTGGACCTACCCCTGGCAACGTCACTAGGCTGTATCAAGGTATCCCAATGGTTCATAGTCCTTGAGCTGGTGCAGTGGCGGCTGAGGGCCTGGAGGTCTATTGGGGTCAGGGATACAGCCAGGGGGAAGTCAAGTTGCCTTCCAAGATCCTAAATGGTCATTCGCTTTTGAACTTTCGGTATTGGATTGTTTTTTGTTGAATAATGGTAATTCTTTGCTAACTAGTGTTTTACTAGTTAGTTGTAATAAAGTTGGCTGCTATGGCCTTTTAAAACCCAAAAACGGTAGTAGTGTCCTTTTTTCTTTAGATAAGTAAGAGGGGGGTATGTTGGTGAGTTTGGGTTGTATTGGGCAAAAAGCAGCCGCAGCATCGGCAATACCACAGTCAGGTGTCAGATCACTGCAGTCACGTCAGTAGAATATGTAATTGGTTATGTTCTAGTAAATGCTTTACAATTCAAGGAGGTCCGGTCACTAAAATTTTCTTTGGACTGAGGTCTGAATCTCAAGTCTGTGCTATGAAAGATTGTACGCGTCTACTTTCCTTTTTTGGGGGAAAGCCACGCTCTCTGGCACTTTTGTTACTGTTTCCTCAACACACTCTGGTAATACTTTGTAAATGTAAATGTCCCCATTAGTGTTCCCCCTTACATCAGGTGCCTGTACCAGAGTAATTTATTACATTGGGATCCCCCATCAGACTACCCCATCAGGTGTCCCCATCAGAGTGCCCCCTTAAGTAATGTGTTTCCCTTGCCACCTTACATCAGGTATTCATGTCAGAATGCCCATTTACATCAGGTTTCTGCATCAGAAGGCCCCCTTACATCTGATGTCTCACATCAGTGTGCCCCCTTACATCATTTGTCCTCATCAGAGTGCCCCATTATATAAGGTTGCCCCATCACAGTGCCCCCTTACATAGTGTCCTCATTAGAGTGCCCCCTTACATTAGGTGTCACAATCAGAGTGCCTCCTTACATTAGGTGTCCCCATCACATTACGTGTGCCCTTTGCATCAATTGTCCCCGTCAGAGGGCCCCCTTACCTCTGATGTCCCTATCAGTGTGCCCCTTAACATAAAATGTGCCCATCAGCCCCTTAACATAAAATAAGGGCCATGCTGATAAGCACATTTAATGTTAAGGGGCACTCTGATGGGCACAACATAAAATGTGCCCATCAGAGTGAACCTTAACATAAAATGTGCCCATCAGAGTGAACCTTAACATAAAATGTGCCCATCAGTGTTTCCCTGTAATTACCAATGAAGTACACATCCCACATACCTTGAGAGCAGGCAGGGAGCAGGAGTCGGTAGAGGTAGCCAGCTGCAGGGGGCGGAAGCTGCTCAGGGAATCTTGATGAAGGGGGCGGGGCCCACATATGACATCACACAATACCTCACAGCCGGCAGGGAGTGAGAGCTGGGAGCTGCAAGATAGTGGACAGCAGGGGGCGGGAGGTGCAGGTGATGTCACGCCATACCTCGCAGCCCGGTGTTCTGCCGAATATTCCAACTTGCCAAGAACTCCAACCACGTCACTTCCAGTGACTCTACACCAGGAATAATGGTGGAGATTTCCACCACTTGGTGTTTTCACAGAACAGGCGGTAGCGTATACACTCTGGTACACACTATAATGAATGTGCATTTTTAGTCTGCCTGCTAATAACCAACAACATGGCCACCTATAAAGCGGTGACAATTAGCAGCCAGATTAACAACGTCCACTCATTATAGCATGAACTTGAGTGTATAGGCTGCCGGTGGTCTGGGAAAACACCAAGTGGTCAAAATCTCCAATTTTTCCTGGTGTAGAGTCACCGAAAGTGAAGTGGTTTAAGTTCTCGGCAAGTTGGAGTTTTTGGCAGAACCCCGGCAGGGAGTACGAGCTGAGAGCTGCGGGATAGTCAGCAGCAGGGGGTGGGGTGCACATGCGCCGTCATTGGTTGCTGGGAGTCCCGGCAACCAATGACCTCTGAGCGGCGGAGATGAGCCACTTTACACTAGCGGCCTGATGGTACGGACAGGAGCGTCCCTCGGTCCGTGTTTTGACCGCAGGCCGCCATTTAATGATGGCTGCTCAACATGATTTTCATACTTTGCAGCACTGATACCTACACGACCTTTTCAGATATAACTGATCAGCTGCAATGGGCAAACAGAAGATTTCTAACAATCACATGTCAATAGTTCAGTCTTGATGTGGGATGAAGTCACCTTCTTACAGTGACAGCTCATTTCTTGAACCCGGTACACTTTGTCTTCATACAACTTACTTCCACTTTATCTTGTGAGTACAACAGGAAGGTATCGCCATCATACTTTTATGAATCACTGGATAATTGCGATGGTTATTGACCATCACAAGCCTAGCCTGGGATAAATTATAGAGAGCATTCATCTTCCACAGAACCAGGACCCGTGGCATTGGAATGAGAGCTGTAAACGTATAGAAAACCTTTTTTTAATTATACTTATATTGACTATTGGTCATTATATTATTTTTGATGTTTATATTATATGCAGTTTCATATGGTTTTTTGTTGCATTTGATTTTTATGTTTATATAATATTGGGTTATCATATATATTGGATCTATCCAATTATTTTCATGTCTTTAGCGCTGCACTTTCTATGGTTTTATTGGTTATTATACCCTTGCTGTAAAAGTTAATGCAATTCATTATTTGTATATTCTTTATTTGGAAAACTCTGAATAAAATCTTTGAATCAAAAAAACTTTTTTTTCTAAATAAAATCCGGTCAGTTCTTAAAAAATAAAAATAAAAAAATACACACCTTTCTCAGCAGTTAAAGAATATATTATACATTTTTCTAGATGATGACTTATTAAAGCGTGGTACTTACCTTACTCCATGGTCCTACAGCCTTCCTCTCTGCCACGTCATGTCATGACAACTGGTCCCTAGAAGCTCCCGTTCTTGCCACTTTCCAATTGGTCTTGTTACCTCCTTCCCTCCAATCCATTTCATTACATACCACTGCTGCATTGTACAGTATGACATAGGAGGACTTACTATAGTGTAAGGTAAGTACTAAATAATTTCCTAGAAAAATAGGCAGTTTATACAGTACTTCATAAGCTGAGATGGGGAGACACAAATATACAGTATTTTATTTATTTATTTATTTATTTATTTTTTTAACCACTTGACCTGCGGAAGGTTTTACCCCCTTCATGACCAGGACATTTTTTGCTATTCAGCACTGCACTACTTTAATTTGTAATTGTGCACTCATACAACAGTGTATGTAAAGCCCCGTACACACACACAGATCGTCGTCATACAAATGTTCGTCTTTTCTCCCCGGGATGTCGGTGTCTGTTGAAAAGTGCAAAGACAGCACAAGGACAGCACAAGAATTTTGTCCGCAGACTTCAGCTTACTGCAGAAGTGATGTCATGTAATGGTTAACTTTCCCTGTGTTTTTTATTTTCTGAGCATGCCCAGTCTTGCAAATCTGCGGTCTGTCGGCTGATTTCTGTACTGACAGGCGAACAATCGTCCGTTCTGGTGTCTGCAGACAAAAATTTTCATGTTTGCAAGAAAGACTCTTGTCCGCGGATTGTGTGCAGACAGCTGTCGGAGGCACCATACTAACACGCGTACAATCGGCCGATCTTTCGTCCGCCGACGTTTGTATGACGACGATCTGTGTGTGTGTACGGGGCTTTAATTCAATTTATATCATTTTTTTTGCACAAATAGAGCTTTCTTTTGGTGGCATTTGATCACTGACATCAATAGTGACACTAGTACACTGTTCAGATATACCGTATTTATCGGCGTATAACACGCGCCGGCGTATAACACGCACCCCAATATTTGGAGAGAAATTTCAGGAAAAAAAGCTTAAATTTTAAATAAACAGCTTTGAACTCAGAACATTTTTTTTTTTTTAAATCAAAGGATATCTCACCAGTGCCCATGAATGCAGCCTCATCAGCAGTCCAACAATGCATCCTCATCAGCAGTGTCCATGTATGCAGCCCACCAGCAGTGTCCATGTATGCAGCCTCATCAGCAGTGTCCATAATGCAGCCCACCAGCAGTGTCAATAATGCAGGCCACCAGCAGTGTCCATAATGCAGGCCACCAGCAGTGTCCATGTATGCAGCCCACCAGCAGTGTCCATGCAGCCTCGCAAGCGCAATGTCCAAATATGCAGCCTCGCAAGCGCCATTGGAACTGACCATATTTGTTTTAAAAAAGGCCGGGAAGGTGCGCCGAGAGCAGAAGGGGCGGGCCGGGCCGAGGAGAAGGAAGGACTAGCTGTCTGTCATAAGAGCAGAAGGGGGCGGGCCGGGCCGAGGAGAAGGGAGAACGAGCGAGCGCAGTCATCGGAAGTCCCACCTCCTCTGCCGCGACGTGTGACGTCTGTCATAGGCGGGACTTCCATTGACTGCGCTCGCTCGTTCTCCCTTCTCCTCGGCCCGGCCCGGCCCCTTCTGCTCTTATGACAGTTCGTCCTTCCTTCTCCTCGGCCCGGCCCGCCCCTTCTGCTCTCGGCAATTCTTCCTGGCTGTTTTTTTTTTTAAGATTGGCGTATAACACGCACTGCTGCTTTTTCCTCCATTTTTAGGAGGAAAAAGTGTGTGTTATACGCCGATAAATACGGTAATTCTGTTTTTTTTTTTTTTTATTACCGTACATAAACAAAAAAAGACCAAAGATTTTGAAAAAGAACCCTGATATTTTCTACATTCTGTTATAAAACATATCCAATAAAAAAAAAATCAAAAAAATCATCAAATTGCTTCATAAATTTATAAAAATGTGTTCTGCTACATGTGTTTGGTAAAAAAAAAAGAAAAAGAAAATCCCAATAAGTATACTGTATATGAATTGGTTTGTTTGAAAGGTACAGTGTCTACAAACAATGGGGTATATATACTGGAATTTAGGCAGCTATGATGCTATATTAATAATGGTGGTGTTCAACGACTTATAGCGACTGTGAAAGTGTGGTGGGCAATCTGGCACTAACAGACTCTTGCTGGGAGGGACACTAACTGACACTGACATCAATAGTGACACTAGTACATTCAAATATAATACTGTACACTGTATTAATGACACTGGCTGGGAAGGGGTTAACATTAAAGGGCAATCAATGGGTTAACTGTGTGCCTAACAAGTTTAATGTTTGTAATATATGCTGCTTTTACTAACAGATCTGGCTGTTTTCTGCCCCTGCTTTGCAGGGAGAAGAAACAGCCAGATTGCTGATCTGTGTACAAGGCCCTGTGTGATTGCGTACTGTGATTGGCTACAGCCGATCAGTAGGTCTCAGTCATAAATCATTGGCCGGGACCTTCTAACAAAATCCTGCTGTAGCCAGTGACAGCATGGGTTAGCAGGGCGCCTCTGACCCCGAAAAGGCTGGATGACATATACAGTATACGTGATCCAGCCTCCTCGTGCCAATAAATGTACTGTGGGCAGGCGGGAACTGATTCTTATATAAGTTTGCATTAGAGGTATTTCCCTTCCATTTTTGGGAGGCAGCCTTTTCTAAAGCTGGATACACACTATACAATTGGCTTTGGATTTTTTTCCTTTAGACTTACCAAAACCATATACAGCTGCAAGAAAAAGTATGTGAACCCTTTGGAATGATATGGATTTCTGCACAAATTGGTCATAAAATGTGATCTGATCATCATCTAAGGCTCCATGTACACGGGACGTTGTTAAAAGTCCCTTTGAATGCTGGAATTTTTAGGACGTTTGAAACGTCCGTTCAGTCGCGTTTGTACCCGCGTTTAGCGGGCGTTTAGCAGCGTTTGCGGGCGTTTGCGTTTAGAAGCGTTCCTAGAGGTCAAAAAAATTATTCCCCTTTAAAATGGAAAAACGCGAACGCTAAACGCGGGTCATCGCGTTCAGACGCGTTCGGACGCGTTTAGACGCGTTCGGACGCGTTTGTGCGTTTGAAACGCCGGGAAACACACGTTCGAACGCAAATAATTGCGTTCTAAAAACAGTCCCTGAACGCAACTGCCTGCAAATGACTGTAAACGACCTGGTGTACATGGACAGATAAGATAAAATGTAGATGGGTTCAGGGGCTTCTGAAAAAAACGCCCAACTGCTCCTAAACGGCCATTTCCAGCGTCCCGTGTACATGGAGCCTAAGTCACAACAATAGACAATCACAGTCTGCTTAAACTAATACCACACAAATAATGAAATGTTGCCATGTTTTTATTGAACACACCATGTAAACATTCACAGTGCAGGTGGAAAAAGTATGTGAACCCTTGGATTTAATAACTGGTTGAACCTCCTTTGGCAGCAATAACTTCAACCAAACATTTCCTGTAGTTGCAGATCAGACGTGCACAACGGTCAGGAGTAATTCTTGACCATTCCTCTTTACAGAACTGTTTCAGTTCAGCAATATTCTTGGGATGTCTGGTGTGAATCGCTTTCTTGAGGTCATGCCACAGCACCTCAATCGGGTTGAGGTCAGGACTCTGACTGGGCCACTTCAGAAGGCGTATTTTCTTCTGTTTAAGCCATTCTGTTGTTGACTTACTTCTATGCTTTGGGTCATTGTCCTGTTGCAACAACCATCTTCTGTTGAGCTTCAGCTGGTAGACAGATGGCCTTAAGTTCTCCTGCAAAATGTCTTGATAAACTTGGAAATTAATTTTTCCTTCGATGATAGCAATCCGTCCAGGCCCTGACGCAGCAAAGCAGCCCCAAACCATGATATCCCCACCACCATACTTCACAGTTGGGATGAGGTTTTGATGTTGGTGTGCTGTGCCTCTTTTTCGCCACACATAGTGTTGTGTGTTTCTTCCAAACAACTCAACTTTGGTTTCATCTATCCACAGAATATTTTGCCAGTACTGCTGTGGAACATCCAGGTGCTCTTGTGCAAACTGTAAACGTGCAGCAATGTTTTGTTTGGACAGCAGTGGCTTCCTCTGTGGTATCCTCCCATAAAAATCCATTCTTGTTTAGTGTTTTACATATTGTAGATTCGCTAACAGGGATGTTAGCATTTGCCAGTGACTTTTGTAAGTCTTTAGCTGACACTCTAGGATTCTTCTTTACCTCATTGAGCAGTCTGCGCTGTGCTCTTGCAGTCATCTTTACAGGACGGCCACTCCTAGGGGGAGTAGCAGCAGTGCTGAACTTTCTACATTTATACACAATTTGTCTTACCATGGACTGATGAACAGCATGGCTTTTGGAGATACTTTTATAACCCTTTCCAGCTTTATGCAAGTCAACAATCCTTAATCGTAGGTCTTCTGAGAGCTCTTTTGTGCGAGGCTTCATTCACATCAGGCAATGCTTCTTGTGAAAAGCAAACCCAGAACTGGTGTGTGTGTTTTATAGGCCAGGGCAGCTGTAACCAACACCTCCAATCTCATCTCATTGATTGGACTCCAGTTGGCTGACATCTCACTCCAATTAGCTCTTGGAGATCTCATTAGTCTAGGGCAGTGATGGCGAACCTTGGCACCCCAGATGTTTTGGAATTACAATTGCCATGATGCTCATGCATTCTGCAGTATAGTTGAGCATTATGGGAAATGTAGTTCCAAAACATCTGGGGTGCCAAGGTTCGCCATCACTGGCCTAGGGGTTCACATACTTTTTCCACCTGCACTGTGAATGTTTACATGGTGTGTACAATAAAAACATGCCAACATTTCATTCTTTATGTGTTATTAGTTTAAGCAGACTGTGATTATTGTTGTGACTTGATGATCAGATCACATTTTATGACCAATTTGTGCAGAAATCCATATCATTCCAAAGGGTTCACATACTTTTTCTTGCAGCTATAATATGAGGTCAGACCTAAACACTTTCAATCTGTATGCAATCAGGCAGGCCCTTGCACTACATAGTTGAAGGTAAAGCCTCGTACACACGCACCGATTGTTGGCCGTGAATTTTCGGCCAACGTCCGATCGGCCGATTGTCGGTTGTTAGTATGATGCTTCCGACAACCGACTGCGACTTTTCGGCCGAACAAAATCTGGCGTGCATGCTATAAAATTTTTGTTGGCCGTCAACAGAACGGCCGATTGTTCGTCAGTCAGTACAGATTTCGGCAGACAAAAATCAGATGAGCAAGACTGGGCATGCTCAGAGAAGAAAAAACACACAGAAAGTAAACCAGAACATGACATCACTTCTGCAGTTGGTTGTTGTTGGCCGACAAAATTCGTGTGCAGTCTAGAGCACATTTCAACCAACACAACAACACTCGGTGCATGTGTACGAGGCTTAAATCTAAAGGAAATCTAACAACAAAAGTTGTATAGTGTGTATCCAGCTTTAGGGAGGAAATGGTGAGGGAAAATCTGCAACATGAAAACAGACGGCAATAAAAAGGTGAAATATGTTCTAACATTTAAAAAAAAAAATAAGATTTACTTTTGTTTGCGTTTTTGAAATTTCCCCTCATTTCCTTCACCAATGAAAAACTGAAAAAAAGTTTTGGATATATATACACTTGTATATTGAAAAGATGTTTTTAATTTTTTTTTAATTTTTAATTTTTTTAAATGCCCGTTTATACCAGAATGTGACGTGGGAAACCTGCGTTCTGTGCGCATTTCCTGCACACATTCCAAACACACTTGGTTTGGGCACCGGATCGCACGGTTGCAGTGTGTTTTTAAAAAAAGTACACGCCCTACTTTTGGACCATGTTCCTGTGCAGTTCCTAGTGTGAAGTGGCACTAAATCTGTAGATTTAATTAAAATAATGGTGATCCTGCTATGAAGGTCCTTTTTCAGACACTTCCCATTATGGGGTGAAAACTGCCTTTTTGGTAAGTTCAGCTGTTGCCAACATCAGGAAGCCAGCCCCGAGCATTGATGGGCAGCCAACACCAGAACACATAGACATGAAGTGACTGTAAAGAGGCTATATGATGTCAGCAACACCGAGATGCAAAAAGGGATGAGGAAGGGTGAAATCTGTATTTTACAATTAGAAAAACATGGCCGTTGGTTTTTTTATACATAGCACTTTAGCAAATAAAGTATTCAGATAGGCTTTAAAGCCCAACTTCAAATAAAAAAAAAAGAAAATAATGTAAAGAAAAAAAGAATTGAAAAATGAAAAAGAAAAAAAAGAATCGAGTTAAGATTAAATTTAAAAAAAGCAGCTCTGGCTGCATTACTCACCCTATTGCTGGCTCTTTGCCCAGAAGTAGTTCATTTTTCACACTAAATGTTGCTGCTTTTCCACTTAAAGCAGAACTAAACTCTCTCAGTCATCATCAACTATTTTAATCGAAATATGTAACTTTTCACATCTCTTCAGTTACTTCCTGGTTTCTGGCCTCAGTCCAAATGATGTCATACATCCCAGGAGTCTTCATGAGCTTTTTTTTCTTTCATCTGGAGGAGGGGCATTCTCAGCTAAGCACCCCCCCACCCCCCCCCCCGCCTGCGCGCCAGAGCTAAGGGCAGATGGATTCCAGGAAGTAAATGCTACATGGATCATCTGCCCTTACTTAAGATGGGCACGGGTGTTTTTCAAAGTGGTTTCTGAGCATAATAATACAAAATAAAGCATTAGAAATGTAAAGGCAAAATCAAGGCAGCTAAAATAGAACATGAGAGACATATAGCGGAAGAAAGTAAAAAAAACCCTAAGGAATTCTTTAAGTATAAAAATAGTAGGAAAGCGAGGCCAGAACACATTGGTCCCATAAAAGACAATAAGGGAATCTGGCCACAGAGGACAGAAAGAAGGTGAAAGTGTTAAGTAATTTCTTCTCTTCAGTCTTCACAAAAGAATCGGGGGGCTACACAAACCCAGCTTGTAATGCAAAACTAAATAATACACCTCAGGAAGTCAGAGAACTGGCTCCAGGGGAGAGTCCAGAGGGTGGTGATTAATGGGGAGTACTCGGATTGGGCGGGTGTGGAAAGTGGGGTCCCCCAGGGTTCTGTCCTGGGACCAATCCTGTTTAATTTATTCATAAATGATCTAGAGGAGGGGATATCTAGCACAATCTTGGTATTTGCGGATGATACTAAACTAAGCATGTCAATATCTTCTATGCAGGATGTGGAAACCTTACAAGCGGACCTGAACAAAATAACGGGGTGGGCAACTACATGGCAGATGAGGTTTAATGTTGAAAAATGTAAAGTAATGCACTTGGGCGTCAGAAACACGAAAGCAAGCTACTCACTAGGGGGGGGGGAACCTCTGGGTGAGTCTAGGATGGAAAAAGACCTGGGGGTACTGGTAGACAACAGGCTTGGCAGTAGCATGCAATGCCAAGCCGCTGCAAGCAAAGCCAAGCAAAGCCAAGAGAATACTGGGATGCATAAAAAAGGGGATTTACTCCAGAAATAAAGAGATTATTCTTCCACTCTACAAGACTCTGGTCCAGCCGCATCTGGAGTATGCTGTCCAGTTCTGGGCACCGGTCCTCAGGAAGGATGTGCTGGAACTGGAGAGAGTCCAGAGAAGGGCAACAAAAATAATTAGGAGAATGGAGGACATCAGCTATGAGGAAAGACTACAAGCACTGAACTTATTCTCTCTGGAGAAGAGACGATTGAGGGGGGATATGATATCAATGTACAAATACTGTACTGGTGAGGTCCCTAGCATAAGGAACAAACTTTTTAGAGAAAGGGAATACAATAAGACACATGGCCACTCACTAAAACTAGAGGAAAGGCGGTTTAACCTTAAAATACGTAAGAGGTTCTTCACTGTCAGAGCAGTAAGGATGTGGAATTCTCTTCCACAAGCAGTCTTATCAGCAGGGAGCATCGATAGTTTCAAAAAACTATTAGATGGGCACCTTAAAGACCACAACATACAGGGGTATACAATGTACGGTTAACAGCAATCATACACACATCATAGGTTGAACTGGATGGACTGATCTCTTTTTTCAACCTCACCAACTATGTAACTATGTAATGGAGACATAGATGGAAGAGTGAGTTTGCTGTGAATATTAAAAATAATTTCAATAGTGTTTTTGGTTTGTGGTGCTCATTAGAGTTAAAGTGATAATAAACGCACACTGTTTAATTTACATTGTCCCTTCTATTTCTGTATATGGATGATGGCAATGTAATTTTTTTTTATAAAAAGAAATAATCTATATAAAAAAAAAAAGTATATTTTTCCTAATCAATATGCAGCTGTCACATGACCCAGATCTTTCCCAGCTGATCTGCAGGGAAACATAGGCAGAGGAGGGGAGGAGCTTCTAGTTCTCTGCTGCTGGTGGTCACATGTTCAAAAAATAAAAAATAAAAACCAAATATCAGCCTTTGGGATACAGAGTGAAAAAAATAAATAATATCAATACGCTGTTTTAAATTGTCATGAAAATATACATATTTAAAATCAAATCTTTATTATTTTTTGGCAATAACATGGTGTGGGCAGATTTCTGCCAGTCGTAGGCTGTGTCACTCCCCTCCAGCCTATGTCTTAGAATAAGAGGGAGGTAAAGCCTCCATCAATCAAGATGCAAAATTTTGCCCCCATTGTGTTTAGCTGGTTAGTGGGCATGGAGGAGGAGGGAGGGAGTGGGCTGTCATATACCACTGTGTATACGCCCACATGTGACTCTATAGTCACATGGGCTGCTCAGATGTAAAAGGAAGGAATGCTCAGCATAGGAACTCACTACAAACTGAGCATGTGCACTAGCTGCAACCACAGCTCTGAAAAATCCCCAACAGCATTGGGGACATGGACAGGAGGGGGAGATAGGGAGCAGAAGGATCAACCAGGTTTTTTGCAGAATACAGAAAAGGAATCTCAATGGATGAGTATGAACAGCATGTAATACACCATTAATTGATAGTTTTTTTTATGATGAGGGTTTAGTGACAAATTAAGTTCTGCTTTAACTCACGCTCGGGGTAGATGGGCAGAGCCTGCAGCGGTGTTCCTTACCTTCTCCTGGCGATCCAGCGATGATCTCCCATTGCTGTGATCGCCGCCGAGATCCCCGCCACTCGTCTGTCACTCTGATGACTTCCTGGTTCCGTTCCCTGCAGCAGCAATGGTGCATGGGGGCGGAACTGGGAGGGAAATTCAAAAGTTGCACCAACACAAACACATAAAAAGGAGGTGATACAATGTAATCTGAAATTATATATAATACATTTATAATATATATATATATTTATATACATATGTATGTATATATATATATATATATATATATATATATATATATATATTATATATATATATATATTATAAATTTATTATATATAATTTCAGATTACATTGTATCACCTCCTTTTTATATATATATATATATATATATATATTATATATTATATTATATAATAAAATTATATTATTGATTAGATTATAATTCATGCGTTTGTGTTTCAAATTTATCACATCTGGGATGTCTACTAGAGTCTTGTTTTGGTCAGGTTTAAGTCAGTACAGTAATTACTAAGAATTGTAGGCCTATAATACATAACTAGAGTTGAGCGGACACCTGGATGTCCGTGTTCGGCGGGTTTGGCCGAACTTGAAAAAAAAGTCTGGGTCCGTGTCCCGGACTTTTTTCGAACTTTACCCGGACACCGAACCCCATTGAAGTCAATGGGGACCCGAACTTTCAGGCACTAAAATGGCTCTAAAAAACAAATGGAAAAGGCTAGAGTGCTGCAAATGGCAGCAAAATATAGTTAAGAGCATGGCAAGTGCTCTTAAAAAAAAATCCCCTTTAAATTTGTAATTTTTAAATAGCAGATTAGAACAGCACTTTGTAGCAAAATATAGCTGAACGCTGCACACAACAGACTGATAAAAATATATTTTTTTCTCCCTCCTCCTCCTCCTCCTCAGTGGGCTCAAGTGAGGGCAAAAAGATCGTTCACTGCACCACCCCCCACACAGGAAAATCGATGTAGATCGCTAATGGACAATTGTTCTGTCCTGTGTCTCATATCTGACCCTGCCTAATCTCTCCAGCCTGTCCCTAAAATGCTCAAATATCCGGACACGGACCCGAAAACTTTACTGTATGTTCGGGTTTAAAATCCGTGTTCGGTAATTTTATTTCCTGCTTTGTATGTAATGGTGCGCTTTTAATGGCGGGCTTTCAACAGCCAATCAACAAGCGTTTAACTGGTGTGCGCCATCACAGCCATGCCTACTAATGTATTAGTAGCTGTGATTGGCCAGCTGAAGCATGTGACACAGGTCTTTATAAGCTCGAGAGACACAGCACGGTGCGTCAGTCTGCTGTAGTGTAGGGAGAGAGCACACAGAACGGTGCTGGCTGCTGCTGATTAGGGACAGACAGGGTAAAACAACATTGTGCTGAAAAGAATGCAGGGACAGGTCGGAGTGTAGGCAGGGAAAGATATTTGAGCATTTTAGATTTTAGGGACAGGCTGGAGAGATTAGGCATGGAGAGATTAGGAGACACAGGACAGAACAATCGTCCGTTAGTGATCTACATCGATTTTGCTGTGTGGGGGGTGGTGCAGTGAATGATCTTTTTGCCCTCACTTGAGCCCACTGAGGAGGAGGAGGGAGAAAAAAATATATTTTTATCAGTCTGTTGTGTGCAGCGTTCAGCTATATTTTACTACAGAGTGCAGTTCTAATCTGCTATTTAAAATTTACAAATTTAAAGGGGAATTTTTTTTTAAGAGCACTTGCCATGCTCTTAACTACATTTTGCTGCCATTTGCAGCACTCTAGCCTTTTCCATTTGTTCTTTAGAGCCATTTTAGTGCCTGAAAGTTCGGGTCCCCATTGACTTCAATGGGGTTTGGTGTCCGGGTAAACTTCGAAAAAAGTCTGGGACACGGACCCGGACTTTTTTTTCAAGTTCGGCCGAACCCGCCGAACACGGACATCCAGGTGTCCGCTCAACTCTATTCAGGACCCAACCACTGCCAGGGGAGTAGGAAGGCTCTTGAGAAAGGTATGTGTTAGAATTGGACCTTAAAAATAGTATATTCTTGTGTTTAATTTGGAGTTGTTCCAGTCGTTTGCGTCTTCTTTTTTTTTTTGCTTTTTAGGCTTTGTGCAGATGGGTGTCAATATCAAGAGTTTAGCGTGCAACTCAACAGCTCATTAAACATGAAAAGCTTCAATGGTAATCCATGACACAGAACACTGTTCAAGTAATGCCTTGCCAGGCAGCATTCAGTTATATGGAACATGCACACACAGACACTTGGAATAACCATCCTACTCCCGTCATTTAAACCAATTGGAGGACAAGTGTTTATTAGATATTTTTAAGTGTTTAAGAATTTTAAGAGTTTCAAAGTCATTTTAGAAGTAGTATTTAAAGAGTTTAGCCTCTGTCCTCCTTGTGAGTAATACAGTATATAATATATAAAATTAAAGTTCAACCACCACTTCCTGCTATCTCTCCCATTAGTATTATACAGGATTTATATACTGTAGCACCAACAGTTTTCACAGCGCTTTACAATGTAGTTCAATACAGTAGGAGTAGGAGGGCCCTGCTCATGGAGCTTACAATCTAAATCTCCCATGAATACCTATTGCCAAAATTGAATTATGTAGCAGGGATAATGCTTTTCTTTCATAGGCCTGATAGTAGAAGGAGATTAGTCCTTCCACAATCAATCATTTTTTAAGTTTTATTGTATTTTTTCCCACTCTACAGCAAACCTGAGCTGAGAAAAATGAATCCTGGTTGTCATGTTGTACCAGTGGCTTCAGGATCCACCAGATGGAGGATACAGGTAGATATTCTTTAGATCATAACCTTGAATGTACTATATTCTCCAAAAGCTGTATATGTGATGTTTTATTGTTCTATTTATACCACTAAGTAAGGCTTTAGGGGAAAAAAATAATTCAAGTATTGCAGGTGTTTGTGTTGCATCTGTAACTTTTATCTTTGGTTCTTTTTTTCTCATCTTTCTGATACCATCATATTTCGTAAAGATTTGCAGAGGTCTTATACCCCCCCTCCCTTAATGAATCAGACCTAGAGCTGGCCAATCAGCAGGGAGCACGAGTTTTGCTAAATTCAATCAACAGGGGTGTGTCAGACCTTGGAGGAGAGACTACTGCTTCCACACCAAGATCCTACTCTGCTTGTTTTGATGCTCCTGGAATCTATTTAGCTATTTTAAAATGAGGATTCGGTTCTAACTTAAAGCTGGACTCCAGTACAGCGAAAAGCTCTCCCTTGCAATGGAGCTACATCTGCACTGCAAGAGTTACCTTTTATTTATATCTAGGGGGGAGAGTAGAGCAGTTTTACTCACCTGAACCTCTGCTCCTGAAGCTCCTCTTGAGCTCGAGAGGTCCTGCTGCCTTTTCTCCCCCCCCCCAACACGTTGGTAGTCTAAGGTCCCCTGACAGAAACAAGATGGCTGAAAGGCCCATATTCCTGCATTAGACATGAGGACACTGAGGGACAGTCCACTGCCAAAGCATAGGGGAGCACTGTCTGCCAGGGCAGTGGAGGATCAGGTAAGTAAAAGTGCTTTTCCTGTCCCCTAGACAGAAACAAGCAGTAACCCTTTGTAGTATGGTCTTTACACTAGCCTTGTGCTATACATTCATATCCTTTCTGGCTACTACTAAGTGATACTTTGTACTTCTTATACTCTGATATAAAATACTTACATCTTTCTACTCAGTGCTGCGTTATGAAACATGCTCAGACATCACGTACCACAAAGTGTCCTCGCCTGGCTCCCCATCTCATTGCCGTGGACTTATGTTCCTTCAGCTCCCGAGTCAGACAATTAGCGCCCCCACCATTCGGCTATGTTGCTTTCACCAGTGAAATATGGCTCCATGTAAATATGGTTTCCCCACTTGGGTCATACAATTGTTGAAAATCCATACTTGCTTATTTATCCCCAACATCTATTGGTTTGGACATTACATACAATTCTTTTATTACTTTGACAGGTTTACCTGTATATACTCCTGATGAGTGGGCTACAGACCCATGAAACGCGTCGAGTTTTCTACTATCTTGTTCCCTCCATGATATATGATATTTTATATCAATATTGCTGTTTAAATCTTGCCATGCCATATTTTGTACTCCATCTGTTGGTCAATGCATATCTTTGCTTACATGTTTTTTACTCATTAAAATCTATTTTTATGCATTAGCGACTCATGCATCCATTTCAATCAAAGTCCCATCTGGGCCATTTTTCTCTTTTTTGTAGTATGGTCACAGCTACAATGCAAGGGAGGACTTTTTATTTTCTGGCTTTAATATAGCCAGTAAAGAGTGTCATTCCAACTTTTTGCAACATCACATTAGCATTAGTAATGAGTATTGGAAAATATCCGTGCAACCGGGCTAAAACACTTGAGAAGAGGAAGGAAAATGTTAACCATGAGGGAAGGGAATAGAAGAACAGCATGTGTTATTCCTTCTTCCTTTTCAGTAAGAAGAGGGAAGGAAGGTTCTAAGTCACATGAGAAGCTGTGACAACTCATCAATGACAAAATCATTTTGAAAGGGCATACCTGGTCTCTGCCTATCGCTCCATCGCTGGTGGGACACTGCAAACCATCACTTGCAAGAGACAGCCTACTCATCCAGGCAGCCAGGGAGCAACGCATGGAACCGGCTGTCTACAGTATTTACTCTACTCACCTTAGTGATCCTGTTACTGGCAAGTCACCAATGACAGGATCACTAGTGTGACAGACAGTGCCTGGACAAGGTCTTTTGGCACCCAAGTCAGGGATGCCAAAGTGCACAACTTTCCCACCACAAAATCTCTTTTAATGTTGTTTTATTTTATTTATACATAATAGTTATTTATGACTAAAAGCTATAATAGTAGCCTTCATTTATAACAGAATGCAAAGTAGAACCTAATGCAGCCATTCTCAACTAGGGTTTCTCCAGAGGTGGCTTGGGGTTCCTTGAGCTGTGGCTGATTGACCTTCCATTTGATGGTGCTTGCTTCCATGGGCATTGCCATTTGGTAAAGCCAGCAGCATGACAGCAATTCTCATTTTACCTGTCTGTAAGGGTGGCATTCTTTCCACTACTGTAGGGTGGCATTCTTCCCACTGACCACCAATGTAAGAGACATTTTCTCATTGACCCCTAAATACATTGGTTTTAGCAAGGGTTCTCCAAGACCTAAAAAAACAATCTTCTGGGTTCCTCTGTGGTTAAAAGGTTGAGAATGGCTGACTTAAAGCAGAGCTCCGGTCTCCTAAGCAATTTTTTTTAACAAAAGCACCCCCGTGAATGTTAGTATCCATACTATATAATTTGCATATTGTCTTCATTTTCATTGTCAATTATAAATTTGTAATTTCTTGATCCCGGCAGGCAGACAGGCAGCGGCCATCAAAAATGAGGGCATCTGAAGTCCGCTCCTTTGTATTTCCAGGATTCTGTGCAGCTGGCTACCCAGCATGCACCTCCCGATCTCGCACCTGCGCAGTAATGACACTGTCCGGCGCACTTTGTTGATTATAGGTTGCCATATCAATGGCGACGTCAGCAGAAGCACCTATCAATCAACAGAAGAGAACCCAGAAGGGCAAGTGCAGTCAGGAAGGCTTCCCTTGGACTCCTGGGATAGGTGACGCAGCTGACGCTGATATCCCAGGAGTCCAAGGGAATTGCTTAGTAATGAAATTTCCTAGGCAGCCGGCATTGGAAGTGCCTCCTAAATACATAAAAAAAAGGTATTAAGAAATAATTAAAAATAAATAAATAAAATATCCGTTAAGCACTGTACTGGGGATGGGCATTGTGATCTGAGGAACATGTCAAAATGGGTGGAACTCTGCTTGAAGGTATCAAACTGATAGCTCAGTCCTGCAGATTCTACTTGGTGAATGTGGCTCTTCCTGTGTAGCCCCCAGTGCTCAGTGACAACCAGGTTTTATGCTCCGTTTACAGAATGGACATTTGTCATATTAAGGTTACATTCACACCTGAGCAGAGTGATTTTCAGGCTTTTTTTGGGGGGGAGTTTTGCAAGCAGATACAGGTGTTTTAGATGTATTACAAGCGTTTTACATGCATATTCAAGCTTCAGGTGTTTTTATTTTAGACAATAGAAAGCACTAGGGAGAGGAGATGAAGGGTGGAGGGCTGCTGCTGGCTGGAAAATATGCAACATAACACTTGTAAAACATTTATGTTGTGCGTTTTTAAGGCATTTCCATTGAGGTCTTTGACCGGCATTTTGCTACCGGAGGAAGAAGATATCAATGGAGGGAGAAGACATCACCGGAGGGAGAAGATATTACCGGAGGGAGAAGATATTACCGGAGGGAGAAGATATTATCGGAGGGAGAAGAACCGGAGGGAGAAGATATTACCGTAGGGAGAAGATATTACCGGAGGGAGAAGAACCGGAGGGAGAAGATATTACCGGAGGGAGAAGAACCGGAGGGAGAAGATATTACCGGAGGGTGAAGATATTACTGGAGGGAGAAGATATTACCGGAGGGAGAAGATATTACCGGAGGGAGAAGAACCGGAGGGAGAAGATATTACCGGAGGGAGAAGATATTACCGGAGGGAGAAGAACCGGAGGGAGAAGATATTACCGGAGGGAGAAGATATTACCAGAGGGAGAAGAACCGGAGGGAGAAGATATTACCGGAGGGAGAAGATATTACCGGAGGGAGAAGAACCGGAGGGAGAAGATATTACCGGAGGGAGAAGAACCGGAGGGAGAAGATATTACCGGAGGGAGAAGATATTACCGGAGGGAGAAGAACCGGAGGGAGAAGATATTACCGGAGGGAGAAGAACCGGAGGGAGAAGATATTACCGGAGGGAGAAGATATTACTGGAGGGAGAAGATATTACCAGAAGGAGAAGATATTACCAGAGGGAGAAGAACCAGAGGGAGAAGATATTACCGGAGGGAGAAGAACCGGAGGGAGAAGATATTACCGGAGGGAGAAGATATTACTGGAGGGAGAAGAACCGGAGGGAGAAGATATTATCGGAGGGAGAAGATATTACTGGAGGGAGAAGAACCGGAGGGAGAAGATATTACCGGAGGGAGAAGAACTGGAGGGAGAAGACATCACCGGAGAAAGAAGACATGTTGGAGCTATGACAGGGGGACATTCTTCATTTTTAATAAAGGATTTTGTCAAAAACCTGTGTACTGTTTTGATATCTTTTTGACACTTTTTTCTGTGAATGAGTAGGGGTACCCCAATACTCATTTACATGTAGGGGGTGGGATCTGGGGGCCCCCTTGTCCAGATTCCAATGAGCCCCCTGCCCCCAGACCCCCACAACCTCCCCCCCCAAGGGTTGTCGAGAAAAGGCCCTTGTCCAAACAACATGGGGACACAGTGCTTTGTGGTGGTGGTGGGGGGGGTGAAGAGCCCTCCTGCCCCAAAGCACCCATCCCGCCATGTTGAGGGCATGTGAAGGGGGTCTGACAGTAGAGTGGAGTGCTGCTGGTTATGCAGGAAGAGCCCTGATCTGTAATCTGCAGAATCCTGCCCTGTGCTCAGTCCAGCACAGTGCAGGATATGGCTGGGTGATATAAAGACCAGAAGGACTTCTGCCCCAGCTGTGCCCCAAGTTGCATGGTGCCCAAGGTGGGTGCCTCTTCTGCCTCTGCCTCAGCTCAACCCAGGTGATGCATTTTTTAGAAAACAAGAGTCCAAATTAAAGTGATTATAGACCCTTACATACACCCAGGGAAGTGAACAGCCTTTGGCGAAACACAGAGATGATACAAATCCTCCTACATAAGTTGTACCTGTTTATCGGCAGCCATCTCTTTTAAAATCATTCTAAAAACACACAAATCAAAATATTTTTTTCTGAGCTCCTGCAGCAGGGGTGGAGATCTGAAGTCTCATGGTGCTCTCAGTGAGGGGAGCTCTGAGCCCTGATTGGTGGGAAGGGTGGACTCTCCTTCACACATAGAACATTCAGAGCTAAAGATAAAAATCACAGGCTGTGAGCTCTCTCCCCATCCCCTGTTTATCTTTTGCTGTCAGGAAAACCTGTCAGAAGTGGCTCTCTGAAAACAGAGAAATGAGACAGCAGAGAGAAATCACACTAAAGCCCCGTACACATGGGCTGAATATCGGCTGATATTGGCCAGTCCAACAGAAACCGGCTGATATTGGGCCCATGTCTATGGCAGCCTGTTTGATAGAAGCCGGCCAAACATCCAGGTTCTGTCAAAGGTGCATGACTGAAAAAGACCCGCCGATCGGCATATAATAGTGCTTTTAGCCAATGGCTGAGAGCACTGACCGGTGTGTTCTGTCAGAACACCATAGCTCAGCGGGGAGATCATTGTACTAACATCAGATTGTTAGTACAGGGGCTCCTCTCAAGCTCCTCCTCCTCCTTTTTTTGTTCAGCCTGCTGGGTCAAACAAAAACAAACTAATAGTGTGTACCTACTGTAGCATAGGTGCTTTGATTACAAGTACACAGTATAGAAGGATATGCTTTGTTCATATTTCATGTTTGAGATTTACAAGCACTTAAAGTCACTTTCTTATTTGTATGATGTAAGTATCTGGAAGAGGAAGTTTTCATGTATACCTGCAGCGATGTCTTGGCATTTGGACTGTCCATACAAAAGACAGCTGCTTCGTAAAATGATGGTCCGATTTTTATTGTGTAAATTATAGCACAGATACAAATAAGTTTATTAAAACATTTTTTACACTAGGAAGTGTGGCTAACTGGGCTCTGTGCCTGAGACCCTCCATGCATTCATCCCACTGATATCAAATGTTTCTATAGCCAACGGCAGTGATTCAAAAAAAATCAGGGCTTTTTTTTTAGTGGGAGCGTGGGGGAACGCAGTTCCGGCACCTCCAGGACTAAATGTATGTAATGGCAAGGGATGCTGGGGTGTGCTGATGGGTCTGTTGATGCTGGCTGCTGGGGGATCTATTGTCACTGGAGGGGATCTATTTTTGCAGGGGAGAGGCCTGTTGTTGCTGGCAATGGATCTATTGTTGCTGGGGGGTGGATCTTATGTTCCTGGGAGGGGGTCAGTTGTTGCTGGGAGGGATCTACTGATGAGGGAGGGGTTTAATATTGCTAGCTGCTGGCAGATCTGTTGCTACTGTTGAGGGTTTATTGTAGCTAACGAGGGGGGGTATTTTGTTGTAGATGGCCCATTGTTGCTGGGGGGGGGGGGGGTCTATTGATGCTGGCTGCGGGGAGATCTGTTGTTGCTGCATGAGATGTATTGTTGCCGGGGAGGGGGTATTTTGTTGTGGGTGGCCCATTGTTGCTGGGGGATCTATTGTTGCTAGCTGCAGGGGATCTATTTTACTGCTTTTCTTGTTATCAATAACAAGTTCCATACAAATTAGTACCACAAATGTTACATGCTTTTCTCTTCTCTAAAGAAGGTGGTCTTGGGAGGTGGGTAGGGGGTCGAACCAAGGAACGGTGCTTGGAGGTGGATAGGGGCAGAGAAAAGACGTGACTTGGAAAAGGGGAGTTCCTGCAGCTATTCTATGAGAAAACAAGCCCTGATAATAATATCATATTATCAATAATAAATTGCAGCTTACCATATTTTCAATATTATCAGTGATTTTCTCCTGGTGGTCCTCCAAGTAACTCACTTCCTGTTCCATGCCCATCCGTATCTATGGAAGAATAGTGTTTCTAGGACAGAAAGTGCTGTATGACTACAAAACACAGAACATGGGCCTTCTACCCACCCCAATAATATAGTAGGAAAGCTTTCTGTAGTTTGGTAGAAGAAAGCTGGGCAAGGCTGATGACACTGCTTGAGATAACACTAACAAGTGCACAAGACGTTTTGCGCTCTTTGGATTTTGGATTTTCGGCAAGTTTGGTTGTTTTTTTATTTGCTTATTTGGCAGATGTATATAAATGCTTTTAATTGTATCATTAAGGCCCCTTTCACACTGGCGGGCCGTTAAGATCCGCCTGTCAGTTTTTTTGGCGGATCTGAACTGCATCTCTATGGGGCATTGGATGTCAGTGGAGACGTGTCCGCTGACATCCGATTCGTCAAATCTGGACGGATGGAAACCCTATTTTCCATCCGTCCAGTGGATCGGATGGGATCGGATGAGAACAGACAGACGGTCCATTCCCATCCAATTTCCCCATAGAGATGTATGGGGCTCTGACAGCTGTGTCTCCGCACACAGCACAGAGAACAGCTGTCATCCTCCTGCTCAGCGGGGGATCGGCGGATCGACCCCCCCCGCTGAGAAAAACAGAGCCCGTCCGCAGACTCCATGTGTGAAAGAGCCCTAACAGACCAAAAGGGAGCAAATAGGAGAAGTTCATTGTAAGAGTTAAATACGCATTCAGCAATAGAGATATTTTTGAGCTTTAGTGATGCAACCCCAAATAAAGTGGAACAAAGCACTCAGATGCCTTTGCAGTAAAAGAGGATGTCCGCTACTGTAAAACATTATGCTTGCTAATTAAAAAAGTGGTAAAGCATCTATGGTTACCTCATCACTCCGGTCTGCAGCATTTCTCTTGTGTTGCAACTCTTAAGCCGGTTATACATGGATCTAAATTCAGCTGGTTCAGCAGGGACCGGCCAAATTTCGATCCATGTATGGGCACCTTGATTGTACCCAAGTGGATCCATCCATCGTCTTTGGTACAAGCAGCCTGTCAGATGTTTCTACATGCAATTACTGCCAGGTGGAGGCCTTTTCCCATCAACGCAGACTGTGTTGATGGGGGAATCAATCACCATGGTGGAAGGAAAGAAAATCGAGTCATCTAAGTTACCAGTGACCACCAATGTAAGGAGCATTCTTCTCACTGACACCCAATGCATTATTAGAATTACTATCTGTGATATTATTATATTTGGTGATTGTGGAAATGATGAATGACAGATATGAATGTTGGTGACTTTGCCCCGTGGCCATCAGCCAATAGAAGGTTAGGCGCTCTCTGTGTATCTGGAAGGTGGTGGAGGGTGACTGGTCGGTGACGTAGATGGGCAGGATAGGATGGAGACACTCGCAGCCTCGCCTGTCACGGAGGAAGGTAACCTGATCCCAGCCCCGTAGGGTCCCATTGGTGAGGATGATCCTTTCCCTGGAAGAGGTGATGGCAGATCAGAGATTGCTGCTTCCCCAGTTCACCCTGTATAATGATCCTCTATAGGAGTCCATTACATCGCTGTGCTGAGCCCAGCTGAGACCGGCAGAGCCCAGCCAAGACCTCCTGTGAGAGTCTGCCCCTGGCTGGGGGACACAAGGGGGGGGGGGCAATTGCCCCTCATGCCCTCCTGTAGTGACCCCACTGGTCCCTTCTGCCTGGGGGCGGCGCCACCCCTCGGAAAACTGCCGCCCAAGGAATATGCCTTGTTTGCCTCGAGGTAGATAAGCCCCTGCTTACACCCATGATAGTATAAGTGCCTAGCACAGTGTTTCTTAACTTGCAGACCGCCCGCAATGTACTGCGGACAGGCATCAAATGAAAGCAATGCGGCATACTGGTACATCGCTGCCTACCTCCAGGTTTAGGGCGTGGGAATGTGTGCCCCCCCAGCCAGCTTCTGCTCTGATTGTAGATATCGGGAGCTTGTCAGCAAGTCCCAGCCCATGAGTCACGCCTGGGACCTGCTGATGGGCTATATACATTCGCAGCCCAGAGCTCTGTGGTGATACACAAGGTGCGATCTGTCAATTTCTCTCCTTGCAAAGCAAGGATGATAAATTGAAAGATCATTAGTAAAAAAAGCAGCACACTTTACACACTTTACACATAGTTAGGCACATGTTTAACCCTTTGAACACCCCAGATGTTAACCCCATCCCAGCCAGTGTCAGTAGTACAGTGACTGTATAATTTTAGCACTGGTCACTGTATTAGTGTCACTGGTGATGTCAGGGGCAGTTAGTTCCCCCCAGTGTCAGTTAGTGTCAGATTGTCCGCCGCACTATTTCTGTCCCACTACAAGTTGTTGATTGCCGCCATTGGTAGTATAAAAAGAATAAAAATCCCAGTGTATATACTGTATATCATAGTTTGTAGGCGCTATAACTTTTACCCCAAACCAATCAATAAATACTTATTTTAGTCAAAAACATGTAGAAGAATACATTTTGGCCAAAATATATGAAGACATTTTACAATTTTTTATTTTTTTGTTGGATATGTTTTCTAGCAGAAAGTAAAAAATATTGTTTTGTTTTTCTTCACATTATCATGTGTGAATACTGCCCAGCGGCCCAGTCTCCGAAGGGAGGGGGATCATGCTCTGCTTCAGTATGTCACAGTACATGTTGGCATTCATGGTTCTCTCAATGAACTGTAGCTCCCCAGTGCCGGAAGCACTTATGCAGTCCCAGACCATGACACTCCCAACACCATGCTTGACTGTAAGCAAGACACAATCTGAACCAATTAGGTTTATCTTGGTCTCATCAGACCACAGGACATGGTTTCAGTAATCCATCTCCTTAGTCTGCTTCTCTTCAGCAAACTGTTTGCGGCCTTTCTTGTGCATCATCTGTAGCAGAGGCTTCCTTCTGGGATGACGGCCATGCAGACCAATTTGATGCAGTGTGCGGCGTATGGTCTGAGCTCTGACAGGCTGACCCCCCACCCCTTCAACCTCTGCAGCAATGCTGGCAGCACTCATATGTCTATTTCCCAAAGACAACCTCTGCATTGACGTTGAGCACGTGCACCTGTTAAAACGCTGTATGGTCTTGGCCATTGTGCTGCAGCTCAGTTTCAGGGTCTTGGCAATCTTCTTATAGTGTAGGCCAGCTTTTTTCAACCAGTGTGCCCAGGCACCCTGGGGTTCCTTGAGGTTTCTTCAGGGGTGCCTTGGAAAAATGCTTAAAAATTGCCAAAATTGTATACAAGCCAGCATGTGGATGAAGCCTGCCTTTTAGTTACACATAGCCACAGGTTGTGTACCATTACAAGCCTCTAGCTGTCGGAGCCCTAAAGACCAATGGCATCCTTGTTTGACCGTTCCCTGCCCCTCTCCATCAGTGTTGGGGTCACATTAGCTGAATAATGGAGAAAAACTGAGGGAGAAGAGAAACCAGTACCAGTTTGCAAAAGTGTATTTGCTTTGGAAGAATAATTCAATGTTGGGTATCCTACATGTGTGGTTGTTGCTACGTTATGTAAAACTATTAGAATAGCTTTTTTTACATTTTAGAATGGGGTGCCTCGAGACTGTCTATAATTTTTAAGGGTGCCTTGACGGAAAAAAGGCTGAGAAACACTGGTGTAGGCCATCTTTATGTAGAGCAACAATTATTTTTTTCAGATCCTCAGAGAGTTCTTTGCCATGAGGTGCCATGTTGAACTTCGAGTGACTGGTATGAGAGAGTGAGAGCGATAACACCAAATTTACCACACCTGCTCCCCATTCACACCTGAGACCTTGTAACACTAACGAGTCACATGACACCGGGGAGGGAAAATGGCTAATTGGGCCCAATTTGGACATTGTCACTTAGGGGTGTACTCACTTTTGTTACCAGTGGTTTAGACATTAATGGCTGTGTGTTGAGTTATTTTGAGGGGACAGCACATTTATACTGTTACACAAGCTGTACCCTCACTAATTTACATTGTAGCAAAGTGTCATTTCTTCAGTGTTGTCACATGAAAAGATATAATAAAATATTTACAAAAATGGGAGGGGTGTACTCACTTTTGTGAGATACTGTACATGTGATGTTTTAGTGTTTTATTTGTAATACATTTGCAAAGATTTCAAACAAACTTCCTTCACGTTGTCATTATGGGATATTTTTTTGTAGAATTTTAAGGAAAATAATGAATTTAATTCATTTTGGAATAAGGCTGTAACATAACAATGTGGAAAAAGTGAAGCGCTGTGAATAGTTTCCGGATGCGGTGTACCTTAGTCAAGCTTGTACATGCACTTCTACTGCTATCAGACTGTCATTGATAAGTCAGACCCAGAGCGGCTTTCGGAAATAAAGTGTCACTCTCAAGTCCCGACGCTTTGTTTTTGTAAAGAATATTGCTATGACACTCACGCATCAAACACCACTTCTGTTGCCAAAGATACACAAAGTTTTTTCTTCACCTCTGCCAAACATCAAAGTTAATGTAAGCGGTCTGATAGCTGATCACTGCAGCTCTCACCACCATCAGATCCTTCCTGTATGAGATTATAAAGCTGTCAGTCCTTACACACTGACCGCAGAGAGTCATCCTGTATAGCAGACATTGCTACTGTTGTCCCGTTGCTGTGCAACAAATAGAGGCAGAATAAAGCCTGGTTCACATCTATACATTTTTCAGTGCGTTTTCAGTTTTTAACCTGGTTTCCTATAGGTCACATTCACATTTGTGCATTTTAACCACTTCTGGACCAGAAGGATTTACCCCCTTTAACTACTTGCCGACCGCCCGCTGCAGATACACTGCGGCAGGCTGGCTCGGCTGCGCGAACCAACGTATAGGTACGTCGTGCACGTGCGCCCCCATTAGGCAACGGGAAAGCCGATCCATGGGGCCGGCGACCGCGATTGCCACCGGGCACTCGTGATCGCTCCCCGTGGAGAGAGAACGACAATCTGTAAACGCAGCAGACCGTTGTTCTCTCTGGAATAAACACAGAGAGCCTGTGTTCCTCCTATGTAGAATCACAGGTCTCTGTGTTGATTCCACAAGTCCCTCCCCCATACAGTTAGAAAACACTTCCTAGGCTCACACTTAAAGTGGAGTTCCGGCCTCAAAAACGACTTTGGGCCATCCGCTTGCTCTGTGTCACCTGTAAAATAAATAGATAGTCCAGATTTTTTTTTTTTGGTTACTTACCTTGTTATTGAAGAAAATATACTTACCTTTCTTCCACTTCCTCCCTCTGTGGCCACGGCTCACGCCGTCACTTCCTGCTTGCATTGACTCCTGGGAGCTGAACATCATCACTCCCAGGAATCAATGCGCCTGCACCGGCCTCGCTCGTCAGTTTCGGCTGGGGCAGGCGCGTCATTCCCTGCTAAACAGCTCCTGGGCATGCCCAGAAGCTGTGCAGGGATGCCGTGCCTACCCCCGAAGTGACGAGCGGGCCGGGGCAGTGCATTGTGGGACCGAAGAGGACACGGAAGAGGACACTGAAGAGGATGCGTTGGCTTCAGCTGCCCACACCTGAGATGGCAGCGCTGGAGAAGAAATTTTCAAGGTAAGTATTTCTTCTAAAAGGTAAGTGTGACCTGGGACAGTTCAGAGGCTATCCATTGTGGAATGCACTAGCCCTGACTGTCCCGGGAGTATTTTTAGTGAAAAATAGTTTCCGAGGCCGGAACTCCGCTTTAACCCTTTGATCGCCCCTGGGTTAACCCCTTCCCTGCCAGTGTCCTTATTACAGTAACAGTACATATGTTTAACACTGATTACCGTAACTGGTACCCCCAAAAGTGTCAAAAATATCAGTTAGGGGTCCGATCTGTCCGCCGCAATGTCGCAGTGCCACTAAAAATTGCAGATTGCCGCCATTACTAGTAAAAAATAAATAAATAAAATAAAAATGACATAAATCTTTCCCCTAGTTTGTAGACATAACATAACATAACATAGTAACATAGTAGTTGAGGTTGAATAAAGACAATAGTCCATCCAGTTCAACCTGTGTAGGTGTGTGTAGCCGTAATCATCTCTCATACCCCTGAATGTTTTGATCCTTGAGATGTATGTCCAAGAGTCTTTTAAAAGTAGCCAGACGCGATAACTTTTGCGCAATCCAATCAAAATACGCTTATTGGGGGTTTTTTTTACTAAAAATATGTAGCAGAATACAAATTGGCCTAAAAGGATGAAAAAATTAGATTTTTACATTTTCTTTTGGGGAATGTTATATAGCAGAAAGTGAAAAATATTGTTATTTTTTTTCAGAATTGTCGCTCTTTTTTTGTGATCAAATAACACCAAAAGAAAGCTCTATTTGTGGGAAAAAAGGACATCAATTTTATTTGGGTACAGCATTGCACGACCGCGCAATTGTCCATTAAAGTAATGCAGTGCTGAATCGTAAAAATGGCCTGGTCTTTAAGGGGCAAATCCTTCTGGGGCTGAAATGGTTAATGACCAGGTTTCCCCCTTTGAGTAAGCCGCATCGACGTCACTTCCGGTCCTCGGCCGAGACCGGAAGCTTTGGATCGCACCGCATCGGCGGTTTGTGAAACTGTCTGCACGTTTATATCTTCTGTAATGTGAGTAGCTTGTACTACTATTTTTTAATAAAAACGACCCTACGTTTCTGCACCATGAGAGCCTCTCTTTGCTTGAGCACCAATACAGGAATTTAGGGCACTTTGAGTTTCCTATGCTGCTATACTCCCATTGTTTGATCCATTGCTGCTGGAGGACGCTAGGCATTTGGCGAACGAGTTGAGAGGGTGGCCAGGATATTCATATCTAACGCTCAGTCTGAGTGTTGTGGAGGTGAGCGGCCACTGCACTCGGTGTCTGGATTGTGCGCTCACCGGGACACACTCACCTTGCTGTGTTTGAAAAGCACACTTCACCTTTAGAGTTTATTGTAAAGACCACTTTATATAGAAGAATTCTTTTTGGCACATTGCACTTTATTCACTTCATTTGGGACTATTTTTATTTCCATTTTTAGATGTTCAAGCTCAGTTTAGCAGATCATTGCTACTTTTTTTTGGAATTTATTTTTGGTCACTTTGCCTATAATCAACATTTGCATTTTTATGCGTTGTGCTATATTATAATTGTTTGACTATATAGGAGTTGCACATTATTTGGTTTTGCATGATCAGTCACTTGTGATTGCTCCAGCTTATTCACCTGTTTTACTTTTTGATTGGATGATTATTTGAATACATTGTATACATCTTTTCATTTCACCATCACTATTATTACTTCACAATTTTTTTTGCATCTTTATTGACACATTCATAGATATTGATCAATAGATCTTTACGATCCAAAGACACATATATACATTTGAGCTAGAGAGAGTGGTCCCCCTCATTGAGAGTTGAGCGCTGATTCTTTTTATTTTTTTATTTATGTTGTGATAAGTGGGGACATTATTATTATTATTTCTTGGATTTAGAACATCCGCCTGATCGCTTACCTCAATATAGCGCATAAGTTTATTATTTCAATTAAAAGTTAACGACACCCCCAGTTTCGATCGCATATAGCAGTATGATCTGCAAGTTCGCACAGAATCGGATCACACTAGTGTGAACCACCATGCGATCCGATTCTGCTGCGGAAAAAAAAAAGGGTCATGTGCGTGTTTAGTGCAATTGCGGTGCGAATTCAGCCATACAAACTGTATGGCTAAAATTTGCACCGCACAGAGATCGCATGTAATTTAGGAGCAGTGCGCTCCGAATTACATGCAATCTCTGTGATCGCACTAATGTGAACCGGCACTAAAAATCTAATTTCTTTATCATTTTAGGTCAATTTGTATTCTGCTACATATTTTTGGTAAAAAAAAAATTCCAATAAGTGTATATTGATTGGTTTGTGCAAAATGCATCTCATCTACAAACTAGGGGAAAGATTTATGTCATTTTTATTTTTTTAAATTTTCTTACCAGTAATTCATCAGTGATTTTTTGCGGGACTGCGACATTGCGGTGGACAGATCGGACCCCTAACTGACATTTTTTACACTTTTGGGTGGATCAGTGATATTACTACAGTAATCAGTGCATATTTTTACTGTAAGGACACTGGCAGGGAAGGGGTTAACACCAGGGGTGATCAAAGGGTTAAATGTGTCCCCAGGGGGTGCTTTCTAACTGTGTGGGGATGGGCTTGCTACATGAACAAAGAGACCTGTGTTTCTAAATAAGAGGAACACAGGATCCCTGTGTTCATTACTGACGGAACAGTGGTCTGCCTTGTTTACAACCGCAGACCACCGTTCTGTCTCTACGGGGAGTGACCACGGGTGCATGGTGGCAATCTCCGGCCGCCGCACCCGCTAATCAGTTTCCCCTGTGGGGAATAGGCTCCCGCGTGCCCATGCTAGTGGTCCCGCGAAGCGATGTACAGGTACACGGGACAGAGCCAACCTGCAGCAGTAATACCACTGGAATATGCATCAAAGTCAACCTGCATAGATGTTTAAACTGAGAAAATGTATCATTTTAATGGAAAAAAAGTTGATTTTAAATTTCATGGCATCAACACATCTCAAAAAAGTTGGGACAAGGCCATGTTTACCACTGTGTGGCACCCCCTCTTCTTTTTATAACGTCTGCAAATGTCTGGGGACTGAGGAGACAAGTTGCCCAAGTTTAGGAATAGGAATGTTGTCCCATTCTTGTCTAATTCAGGCTTCTAGTTGCTCGACTGTCTTAGGTCTTCTTTGTCGCATCTTCCTTTTTATGATGCACCAAATGTTTTCTATGGGTGAAAGATCTGGACTGCAGGCTGGCCATTTCAGTACCCGGATCCTTCTTCTACGCAGCCATGATGTTGTAATTGATGCAGTATGTGGTCTGGCATTGTCATGTTGGAAAATGCAAGGGCTTCCCTGAAAGAGACGACGTCTGGATGGGAGCATATGTTGTTCTAGAACTTGGATATACCTTTGAGCATTGATGGTGCCTTTCCAGATGTGTAAGCTGCCCATGCCACACGCACTCATGCAACCCCATACCATCAGAGATGCAGGCTTCTGAACTGAGCGCTGATAACAACTTGGGTTGTCCTTGTCCTCTTTAGTCCGGATGACATGGCCTCCCAGTTTTCCAAAAAGAACTTCAAATTTTGATTCGTCTGACCACAGAACAGTTTTCCACTTTGCCACAGTCCATTTTAAATGAGCCTTGGCCCCGAGAAAACGCCTGCGCTTCTGGATCATGTTTAGATATGGCTTCTTTTTTGGCCTATAGAGTTTTAGCTGGCAACGGCAAATGGCACGGTGGATTGTGTTCACCAACAATGTTTTCTGGAAGTATTCCTGAGCCCATGTTGTGATTTCCATTACAGTAGCATTCCTGTATGTGATGCAGTGCTGTCTAAGGGCCCGAAGATCACAGGCATCCAGTATGGTTTTTCAGCCTTGACCCTTACGCACAGAGATTGTTCCAGATTCTCTGAATCTTTGGATGATATTATACATTGTAGATGATGAAAACTTGAAACTCTTTGCAATTTTTCTCTGAAACTCCTTTCTGATATTGCTCCACTATTTTTCGCCGCAGGATTAGGGGAATTGGTGATCCTCTGCACATCTTGACTTCTGAGGGACACTGTCACTCTGAGAGGCTCTTTTTTATACCCAATTGTTGCCAATTGACCTAATAAGTTGCAAATTGGTCCTCCAGCTGTTCCTTATATGTACATTTAACTTTCCGGCCTCTTATTACTACCTGTCCCAACTTTTTTGCAATGTGTAGCTCTCATGAAATGCAAAATGAGCCAATATTTGGCATGACATTTCAAAATGTCTCACTTTCAACATTTGATATGTTATCTATATTATATTGTGAATAAAATATAAGTTTATGAGATTTGTAAATTAGTCCATTCCTTTTTTACTCTCAATTTGTACAGTGTCCCAACTTTTTTGTATTTTACACTCTCTTTAATTATATTTTTTGATCAGTTTTATACCTATTACAAGGAATGTAAACATAGAAATAGACATAAAGGACAATATAAATAAGGGATGACAGGTCTAATTTATGGAGAGATCTGGGGTCAGTAAGACCCCAAATCTCTCCTCTACCTTTAAAGTGATTGTAAAGGTAAAAAATAAAATAATAATAAATAACAAACATGTCTATACTTACCTGCTCTGGAATACCTGGAATCGCACACATGTGGTATCGCCATAATCAGGAGGAGTAGCAGAATGTATTTTGGGGTATAGTTTGGGGTATAGTTGCAAGTATGCCTATACAGTGTGTGAGAAATAACTTTTGAATTTTGTGTAAAAAAAAAACTTAATTAAATTTTATTTCCCAAGAATTGTGGGGAAAAAAAATTACAACTTCAAAAAACTCACCATGCCTCTTACTAAATATCTCGGACTGTATACTTTCCAAAAAGGGGTAATTTGGGGGTATTTGTGAGATAGGAAGTCAGTACATCGGGTGTGATCATTTTTCAATTATTGGCATCATAGCTTGTAGACTCTTTAACTTTCACACAGACTAAGTAATATCCTCTAAGTTGGGATATTTTTACCAAAGATATGTAGTGGTATAAATTTTGGCCCAAGTTTATAAAAATAAATTACTTATTTGCACAATTTTGTGTTTTTTTTTTTCAAATGTATTATTTTTTTTCACTTACATCGCAAAACATAAAAAACCCTGTGGTGATTAAATACCACCAAAGGAAAGCTCTATTTGTGTGAAAAAATTATAAAAATGTTTTTTGGGTACAGTGTTGAATGACTGAGTAATAGTCATTCAAAGTGTGAGAGCACTAAAAAGCTGAAAATGGTCTGGGCAGGAAGGGGGTGAAAGTCTCCAGTATTAAGGTGGTTAAGGTAAAAAATGTTTAGGCTTTAAAACCACTTTAACAGCAAGATAAAAAAAAAAAAAAAAAATAGTTGACTTCTGCCCTAGACGTCGCTCCCATCCTCCAAGACCATAGAGATGATCAGAGATGATCTGGCCTCTGGTAACCTCAATGGCCAGCCACGTAACCCGTCGGATTGTTTCTTAGGGGTGCCAATAAAAACAGTAAGACCGAAGAAACACCGGCGAGCGGAGGGATTGGGGGGTCCTGCTGTTTCTGAAAGCGATCAAGGGGCTAATGAGCAGCTTGGATCGCTTTTATGGGAAAGCCAGTCACCAGCTGAAAAAGGAAATACTGGGGTCATAACCCTGGTAAACCACTTGGAAGCTGCAACGTATATATGCGTATTGTGGTCGCCAAGTGGTTTACCGATGCTTTAAAAAAGAACAAGTATTCTCAAAGGAAGAAGTGGATGAAGCCACTCTATCCTCTTGCTGTACACTGTCAACCTCTAAAATCGGGAACAAGCCTCATAATTCAAGCCACAGTTTCTTCTTCCAAGGTACACCTTTGTATCTGCAATCTGGCTGCACATTGCCTATTGCAAGAAAACAATATTTTGTAAAAGCGTAGCTAATCTCTACTCTTCTGGGTCCAGACTTTTTTTGAAGTTTAAATGCCCAGGCCACAATTAGCAGTGCTGTCATGCATCAATTAACGTGACAAAACCTTTATGACTATTTTTTCCAATTTGCACCCAAAGTTGCCCATTCCTAGTTCTCTGCTAACAGGTTAGTAAACATCCCCACAGCAAAGGATCTTTTACATTTGGATCTATATAGTCATATTGCAGTCACAAAGTGGTCAACCTGAAAGCAGAGATTATGCAACAATGGAAACCATGGTTTAAAGGAGGGTCTTCAAACTTTCTAATCAAAGGGTCATGATACTATCCTTCAGGCTTTAGGTGGGCTGGACCATGGCCATTGGGAGTAGAAAAAGTCCCTACACCAGTGGGAAAAAAAATATTGCCCCATCGTTTTATTGGAAGTAATTATGCCTCATTGTTGGTGTCAGTGGGAGGAATTGTTCCCCATCGTTGGTGGAATTGTGCTCCTTACTGGTGTCATTGGACCCCATTGGTGGTTTCATGGGGAGGAATGGTGATCCTTCAATAGTGTCAGTGGGGGGAATTATGCCCTATTTTTGCTATCAGCAGTTGAAATAGTGCCCCAAAGGCTAGATAAATTCAAGCCACAGTTTAGAGACAACTGGTTTAATGTAAGGTGACACAGCTCCACAAATGCTGAGGTTTTCCTGTTGAGCGCACCCATTTATGTGAGCTAACAGAAGTGGGTTTTTATCCATGGGGCTGCGTATACTATACGTGCTGCTGTGATTGTGCTGAGAGCACGCTCCCAGCACAGAGACTGAACTATCAGTTGCAGTTCTGGGTTTCGTACCAATGATCAGGAACCAGGAGCAGTGTCGGGACAAGGTCATTAAGAGCCCAGGGCAAACATGCTAAATTGCACCCCCCCCCCCCAAGATGTATGAGCATTTTGTGTCAGCAAAATCCTCCCCCCCCCAAAAAAAAAATGAATTACCCCCTCCTACCAGTACAAACCCACCCCCTGCTGAAATCCCCCCCCCAGCACAAATCTTTGCCCCCCCATTCCCCACAGTTCAAATCCTCTCTTTCCCCATATGCCCCTAGCACAAACCCACCCCATAAAAAACCCCCCAAAAAAACAAATCCCCCTCCTAGCACAAATCCTCTGCCCTTCAAATTTCCCCTTCAAGCACAAATCCTCTCCTCCTACTCCAAAACCGCTCCTTCCAGCACATATTCCCCTTCTCCAATCCCCCAACCTGGCACAACCCCCCCCCCCAAAAAAAAAAAATATATATATATATATATATATATATATATATATATACTTCCCTCCCTACCATTTTATTTTTATAACACAAACCACCAAATCCCCCCTCCTAGCACAAATCCTCTTCCCTCCCCCACCCCTCCTCCCAACACAAATCCTGCCCAAATCACCACTCCTAGCACCCCTCTCCAAATTTGCCCTCCTAGAACAATTCTTAGTCCCTGCGGCCCCCCTTAGTCCCTTCTCAACACATATCCCCTCCACCCAATTTCCTTGTGGTGCCACCTCACATGATACCGCAATGCCCAGGGCAGCTGCCCCTCCTGCCCATCTCTTGTCCCGGCCCTGATATTTTTATTTTGTTTCAGTGTCAATGTGTTTGAGGCAGGATACAAAAAAAGCAAAAAGTGCGCTATTGTTTATGGGCCCTACTACAGGTATAAACAACAAATAATAAACACATACTGTATGTGCTATTCCTGCAGTTGTTAGGAGCAGAGGAATTTCTTTCTCCCACTCAGCTTTCTGCCCAGGCATCAGAGGGATCGGATCGACTCCGGGCTTACCAATGGCTCCGGTAAGCTCAGAGATGTCTCGGAAGTGGCGCGAGGGGAGGGGCACCTCTCCCACTGGCTATGAAAGTGATCTCGCAGTGATCCTGCATCTGGGACCACTTTTATCTGAAAGCCGGCTGCCTGACTGAAAAAAAGATACCGGTTTTATGGCAGCTAGCTGTTTTTAACGCCATAGTAATGATGTACATTTACAGTTAGGCGGTCTGCAAGTGGCTAGAGATACTTTTTGGGGCCACCGTGGACGCAAGGTGGTCATAATGAAAATCTTGTTTACAGAACATCCGCTCCTTATGTTATGGAGATGAAGACTCATTAAAGCTCATTCACACAGACTCATTCACACGGAGTCATTCACACAACCACAGAGTGCTGTACACCATTAGAATTAGGTGCATTTTTGTAACCTGTGCTTGCATGCAGCTGTGGTCAGATGTCTATGACATCAATGACAGGCTGACAGACTCCGCAGCTGTAGGCACATCCAAGCAGTTACATGCATACAGGGACAGACGGAATTTGTCAGCCTGTGCAAACAGTGCTGTGATCTCCCAGGCCTGCTGTTTCCTCTCTCCCGACCCTACTTTGATCTCTCCCAGTCCAGCTTTGATCTCTCCCGGTCCAGCTGTTTCCTCTCTCCTGGCCCTACTTTAATCTCTCCCAGTCCCGCTGTTTCCTCTCTCATGGCTCTACTTTGATCTCTCCCAGTCCCGCTGTTTCCTCTCTCCCGCCTCTACTTTGATCTCTCCCAGTCCCGCTGTTTCCTCTCTCCCGGCTCTACTTTGATCTCTCCCAGTCCCGCTGTTTCCTCTCTCCCGGCTCTATTTTGATCTCTTCTGGCCCGCTGTTTCCTCTCTCTCGGCCCTACTTTGATCTCTCCCAGTCTCGCTGTTTCCTCTCTCCCTGCCCTACTTTAATCTCTCCCAGTCCCGCTGTTTCCCCTCTCCCGGCTCTACTTTGTTCTCTCCCAGTCCCGCTGTTTCCTCTCTCCCGGCTCTACTTTTTTCTCTCCCAGTCCCGCTGTTTCCTCTCTCCCGGCCCTACTTTAATCTCTCCCAGTCCCGCTGTTTCCTCTCTCCCGGCTCTACTTCGATCTCTCCCAGTCCCGCTGTTTCCTCTTTCCCGACTCTACTTTGATCTCTCCCAGTCCCGCTGTTTCCTCTCTCATGGCTCTACTTTGTTCTCTCCCAGTCCCGCTGTTTCCTCTCTCCCGGCTCTACTTTTATCTCACCCAGTCCCGCTGTTTCCAATCTCCCGGCTCTATTTTGATCTCTTCTGGCCCCGCTGTTTCCTCTCTCCCAGCCCTACTTTGATCTCTCCCAGTCTCGCTGTTTCCTCTCTCCCTTCCCTACTTTAATCTCTCCTAGTCCCGCTGTTTCCCCTCTCCCGGCTCTACTTTGTTCTCTCCCAGTCCCGCTGTTTCCTCTCTCCCGGCTCTACTTTTTTCTCTCCCATTCCCGCTGTTTCCTCTCTCCCGGCCCTACTTTAATCTCTCCCAGTCCCGCTGTTTTCTCTCTCCCGGCTCTACTTTGTTCTCTCCCAGTCCCGCTGTTTCCTCTCTCCTGGCCCTACTTTAATCTCTCCCAGTCCTGCTGTTTCCCCTCTCCCGACTATACTTTGTTCTCTCCCAGTCCCACTGTTTCCTCTCTCCTAGCCCTACTTTAATCTCTCCCAGTCCCGCTGTTTCCCCTCTTCCGGTTATACTTTGTTCTCTCCCAGTCCCGCTGTTTCCTCTCTCCCGGCTCTACTTTGTTCTCTCCCAGTCCCGCTGTTTCCTCTCTCCTGGTCCTACTTTAATCTCTCCCAGTCCCGCTGTTTCCTCTCTCCCGGCTCTACTTTGTTCTCTCCCAGTCCCGCTGTTTCCTCTCTCCCGGCCCTACTTTAATCTCTCCCAGTCCCGCTGTTTTCTCTCTCCCGCCTCTACTTTGTTCTCTCCCAGTCCCACTGTTTCCTCTCTCCTAGCCCTACTTTAATCTCTCCCAGTCCCGCTGTTTCCCCTCTTCCGGCTCTACTTTGTTCTCTCCCAGTCCCGCTGTTTCCTCTCTCCCGGCTCTACTTTGTTCTCTCCCAGTCCCGCTGTTTCCTCTCTCCTGGTCCTACTTTAATCTCTCCCAGTCCCGCTGTTTCCTCTCTCCCGGCTCTACTTTGTTCTCTCCCAGTCCCGCTGTTTCCTCTCTCCTGGTCCTACCTTAATCTCTCCCAGTCCCGCTGTTTCCTCTCTCCCGGCTCTACTTTGTTCTCTCCCAGTCCCACTGTTTCCTCTCTCCCAGCTCTACTTTCATCTCTCCCGATCCCACTGTTTCCTCCCCCTGGCCCTAATTTGATCTCTCCCGGTCCCGCTGTTTTCTGTCTCCTTGCCCTACATTGATCTCTCCCAGCTGTTTCCTCTCTCCCACTACTGCATTGATCCCTCCAGCCCCACTTTTACCTCTCTCCCGGCCCCACTGTGCTCTCTCCTGGGCCCGCTTTTTCTTCTTTCCTGGCCCTCCTGTGCTCTCTGCCGCCCCCTCGCCCCCAACCCCAGCTCTGCCGGGTTCCCTTCTCTCCTGTCCCACTGGCAGCTGCGGGGGATGTGTTAGGATGGAGAGCAGGAAAAGGGCCGGTGAATGTGTCATTTACCAGCCCCTTCCTTGTCTGAAATGATAGAGTCAGTGAAATCACTGACTCTGTTTTTTTTTTTTTCATTCATAACTGAGGTATAATAAACTGTGTTTACTAGTTTATGAATGACTGGGACGCCTCTGCACAGAGTTATTCCCGTTCATTAATTCTGTGATGCTGAGGTTCCAGAGATGGAGATTGAGATCTGAGTCCTCAATCGCCTTTCTCTGTCTCAAAGGTGAAACATCAGAGAGAGACCCAATGAGGGTCCTAAAAAAATTATAAAAAATAATAAGTAAAAAAAAAAAAGAAATGTAAAAAAATTATTTAAAAACTAAAATAAAAATAAACAACTACTGACACCAATGGAGTAAAGCGGGCTAATATAACTAAAAGACACCAAAAAAAAGTAGTTGTCATTTGTATTTTGTTTTTAAACAATAAATAGGCTGCTTGGTTTAAAATGCCCGGGCCTATTTTTTGTCCCAGTCCAGGCCTGCTTCCTAATGCCGCCGATGTTCACCACATGACGTTTCGCATACCACTGCGTGCTGCAGGATTGTGAAGAAATTTAGCAGTTTAATTTTTTGTTATTTTAATACTTTCTACTTTTTAAAAATTGTTAAAGTTGTATTGTTTTTTTTTTTTTTGGGGGGGGGGGGGGGGGGTTGTGCAAGTAGCTGGTCTTGCCTAGGGCGCAAAATAGCCCTGTGTATGAGTAGCATAAGAACAAAACTAATCCATGTAATCAACCAAATTTTCCTAAAGAGTAACTCCACTTTTGTGGGGAAAATAATAGCAAATAAAGAAAAAACAATATAGCGTATACAATTGAGACACAAGCCATATTGTAATTGACTGTTATTAAAAATGACCTTTCCTTTTCAATCTGCAGCACTGTAATTTTCTGTAAAGTGCAATGCAATATGGCTACCCGGAGCTGTTCTGTACACATTATGTGTACTGAATACACCCCAGAAACATAATTTCCTGCTTGTGTGATTGGCTCACTGATTTTCCCAGAAGTCTGCACCAAGATACAAGTCAGATTTCAGGCATCCCGGATGGTCCCAATGAGCACAGTGGCCTCTATCATCCGTAAATGGAAGAAGTTTGGAACCACCAGGACTCTTCTTAAGGACCGCCCACCGCATATATACTGTGACAGTCTGCCCCTCCTGCACGAACCGACGTAGGGGTACGTTGGTCGCGGGAGTGGTGTTGGGGGGCGAGCGCGCTCCCGCCCCCACTCAGCAGCGGGGATGCCGATGCACGGGGCCGGCGGCTTCGAGTGGTGTTGGGGGGCGATCGCTCCCTGCTGAGAGAGAAGGACGGGCAGCTGTTGTAAACACAGCTGACCGTTCTTCTCTCTGGAATGATCACAGAGTGCCTGTGATCCTTCTATGTAGGATCACAGGTCTCTGTGATCATTTCACAAGCCCCTCTCCCCACAGTTACTAAACATGCCCCTAGGCTTACATTTAACCCCTTGATCACCAACTAGGTTACCCCTTCCCTGCCAATGTAATTATTACAGTAACAGCGCATATTTTTAGCACTGATTACTGTAGTAATGTCACTGGTCCCCCCAAAAGTGTCAAAATTGTCAGTTAGGGGTATGATCTGTCCGCCGCAATGTCGCAGTTCCGCTAAAAATCGCAGATCGCCACCATTACTAGTAAAAAAAAAATAAAATAAATAAAAATAAAATAAAAATGACATAAATTTTTCCCCTAATTTGTAGACGTGATAACATTTGCGCAAACCCATCAAAATACGCTTATTGTGATTTTTTTTGACCAAAAATATGTAGCAGAAAACGAATTGGCCTAAAAGGATGAAAATTTTTGATACTTAAATTTTTTTTTGGGAATGTTATATAGCAGAATGTGAAAAATATTGTTTTTTTTTCAGAATTGTCGCTATTTTTATGTTTATAGCGCAAAAAAAAAAAATTGCACAGGTGATCAAATACCACCAAAAGAAAGCCCTGTTTGTGGGAAAAAAAGGACATCAATTTTATTTCGGTACAGCGTTGCAGGACCGTGCAATTTTCAGTTAAATGAATGCAGTGCCGAATCGCAAAAAATGGTCTGGTCATTAAGGGGGCAAATCCTTTCGGTCCAGAACTGGTTAAAGATGGCTGCCTGAACAAACTGAGTGATCGGGAGAGAAGGGCCTTAGCCAGGGAGATGACCAAGAGCCTGATAGTCATTCTGACAGAGCTCCAGCGTTTCTCTGTGGAGAGAGGAGAACCTTCCAGAAGAACAACCATCTCTGCAGCACTCCACCATTTAGGCCTGCATGGTAGAGTGGCCAGACAGAAACCACTCCTCAATAAAAGGCACATGACAGCCCTCCTGGAGTTTGCCAAAAGGCACCTGAGCGACTCTCAGACCATGAGAAACAAAATTCTCTGGTCTGATGAAACAAAGATTGAACTCTTTGGCCTGAATGGCAAACGTCATGTCTGGGGAAAACCAGGCACCACTCATCACCTGACCAATACCATCACTACAGTGAAGCATGGTGGTGGCAGCACCATGCTGCGGGGATGTTTTTCAGCAGTAGGGACTGGGTGACTAGTCAGGATCGAGGGAAAGATGAATTCAGCAATGTACAGAGACATCAATAATGAAAACCTGCTCCAGAGCACTCTTGACCTCAGACTAGGACGAAGGTTTTCTTCCAACAGGACAACGACCCTAAGTACACAGCCAAGATAACAAAGGAGTGACTACGGGATAATTCTGTGAATGTCCTTGAATGGCCCAGTCAGAGGCCAGACTTGAACCCGATTAAACATCTCTGGAGAGATCTGAAAATGGCTGTGCACCAACACTCCCCATCCAACCTGATGGAGCTTGAGAGGTCGTGCAAAGAAGAATGAGAAAAACTGGGCAAAAATAGGTGTGCCAAGCTGGTAGAATAATACTAAAAAAGACTTGAGGCTGTAATTGGTGCCAAAGGTGCTTCAACAAAGTATTGAGCAAAGGCTGTGAATAATTATGTACATGTGATTTTTTAGTTTTTTATTTTTAATAAATTTGCAAAAATTTCAAAATAACTTCTTTCACATTGTCATTATGGGGTATTATTTGTAGGGGTTGGAGGAAAATAATGAATTTAATTCATGTTGTAATAAGGCTGTAACATAACAAAATGTGGAAAAAGGGAAGCGCTGTGAATACTTTCCGAATGCACTGTAGATCACCCAGAGGGGAATGTTTTTTTTTCTCAACAAAAGTGGAGATACGCTTTAAGTAGAGGCTTTGGTGAGCCAAAGCCTTGTCCTCGCAGTTATGTCCATGGTCCACACCCTCGACATGGCATCTTAGCCTTTGAATGCTTTTATAAGTAGATCACATTTGGCGTACTAAAGCAGCTGTACGGTATAATAAGCGGTCTATAATACCAAATGCTGAACTGGAGGAAGAATTTGGAGTCTTAATTCTTTGTCAATGGAAAGAATTGTCCTAGCCAGACATAGCTTTTCATATTTAGCAAGACAGCTGGATTAGGGTAATTCTGATGAGATATAGAGCAACACTGTAAAGAATAGTTCAACAAGTACACTAAAAAAAAAAAAAAAAAATACGCTTCTAAATTAGGTTTACCCTGCTGCATTTTCCAAATAATTTTTATATTAGATTATGGTAATGACAGAGACCTTTTCACCAACCTAAAAATGCAGATACAAGCATAAAAATAAAGAAAATAAAAATGCTTATGAAAAAAACAAGTACTGTATATGGGGCTAGGGATTGTACAAAAGGCAAATAAATATGTTGTCACTCATAGGACCAACAAGCTCCTTAAACACCTACATCTTATAATTGACCCAAAAGGGATATCCTGAGTGAATGTTTCTGTAATCTAAACAGTAAAGTATATAACCACCAAACAAAAACATGAAATTATAGTTCAAAATTTATTACAGCAAAATCTCCTAAAATAAAAATTATATAAATTAGAAAATATACAAAAATGAAAAAAAAATACAAAAAAGGGCCAAAGGGATGCTGAACATAATTAAAAAGTGTCTTCTCCTGAACATGAGGTGGACCAAATGATCTAAAGTACATAATAATAATAATAATTAATAATTACAAGTCGCGCTAGAAATGATCAAACAATAATTAAATTGTGTCAAATAGTAATTTGATAGTCCATAAAGTCCATAGAGACCAGATATTATAAATGTGACTTTGGGGTATCCGTGTAGATGGAAGGCTTACCAGAAATCGATAAAAATCGTGCCAAATGAAAACACCGATTCCAAACATGCTAGAGCTGTAACACCACAAATCCTAAATGACCTTACCAGATGATGGTAAATGGTAGGCAAATGTCAATGGCTGACGTGTGCAGAAATGGAAGACCGGATCCCATATGGCAGCAAATGGAGGCTCAGGATGCAGTGAACAATCTAACCATAGAATAAAAGAAGGGGCGCCAATAGCATAAAATCCCACAAATTTATTTAGGTTAAAAAGAATCACACTTACAATAGAACGATGAAAAATCAGCGAGGGAGAAGAATAGCAGCCGCCGGCCGGACGGCCTCGCTCGCCTCTACTTCCTGGACGCTTGTGAGGGTGACGTCAGCACGCCGTGACCGATGCGTTTCGTCAGAGAGGACGTTATCAAACATGTGCATATCTTCACAGCTCAAAGTTCTATGAAGTTATTATTTTTACTATTATTATACAGGATATATATAGCGCCAACAGTTTGTGCAGTGCTTTTTCAATTTAAAGGGAAACAGCGCAATTACAATGCTATTTAATAAAGAAAGATCAGGAGGGCCTTGCTCATTGGGATTAAAATCTAAAGAGAGGTGGAGGTGGTACAAAAAGTAATACCTGTGGGGATAATTCAATAGAGGTGAACAAAGTGCAGTTTTTAGGTGAAGGTGAAGGTGAGGAAGATTTCCCTGAATAATTATGTAAACTCGTTCATGTAATGTAAAGCCTAGTAAAAAAAACCTCTCATGTTCTCTGGCAAGAGCAATGTAGGTCTTCCTGGCAGAGCCTACAGAGCATCTTTTGTTTTTATCAGGTGGGCAATTTTTTGGAGATTTTAAATGACATAAGCAGATCAGAAAAACACACTCACACCTTGGGAATCTGGAGCTGATATGATGCTGTAAACAGCAAGGTGAAAGGCAATTTTAAGCCACAGAGATTGTGGGTGTTTTTCTCTGTATCCCCTGTACATGGGCCACCTAAGACAAGTTCAGCGTCACTTGTAAAGAAGTACATACCTGTAAAAAAGAAGGCTCTATACTTACTTTTCTAGAGGCCAGTTTATTGAAACACCATCTCGATAACAATGGTCAATGAGACAGAAAATAATGCAAAATTCTACATTTTAGCATTGTTTTGAGAGCAACAATGAAATTCCAATCCCGGAGCACACAAGAATGCATGGTAGTGTGTTACTGTGTGTTGTGGTGTGCTGCAATGCATGTGAATTGGAGCTGCATTGCCTATTATCCAGCGTGAACTCTACCTCATTTTTGTGTTTGCTTCTCCTTTGTTGGACCTGGCATAATGAAACCAAAGTTGAACTTGGATTATTGGTAGCCCAATCACTTATTAAGTATACTGGAAGCATGTTGGTCCAGTGTTTTTTTGCAAGGCCCTTGTTCCTGGTAAAAGAGCACCGACCTGTAGATAAAACTAAGCCAGAAACTCTAAGTGATCTCTATATCTACGAGACTGGACACTATCTGCATGGTAAGTTGTCTTAGTTGCAGGTTAGATTTTCTCTTTTTTCTCAAATCTGTCCTTAAAAAAAAATTGAAAGGAGGAGGATGGATGGTTAGCCAGGACAAGCAAAATACTTGTGCTTTCAGGTACTCTGCCCCCTCTTTCTGGCTGAATGGTCTTTTTCCTCCATTGGGTTCAAGATTCAAGCAGCTTGCATTGCTAAAAGGGTGGTATTTTTCTAGATAGCTCAGTTGGTAGCACATCAGGCATTTACTCTTAAGAGTCCAGGAATTAAGTCCCTGTTTGGGCAGTGGCCTACACTTAGCTGTGAGGACCTTGAGCTGCAGATAGGGTAGACTTTATGCACATCTGCCGCTGAAAGAAGAATTGTATTAGCAAATGGTAGGGGATGTTAATTTCCCCCTTTCTAGGGTTTTGGAATCTGCCCCAGAAATGAAGGTGATTGCTTGACCAGGGCAACACTGGCTGAGCTTGATCAACTGTTTCCCAACAACAAACCCTTGCCTATAGCAGCTTTCTTTGGCTTCAGTTCAGGCATGTGTGGTTTTTTTTTTACATACTTTATTTTATATAAAATATTTAAAAAACAAAGTATTAATTGAGGTACATTCCACCCAGTACTGCAACAGAGTGCATGAATACACTACATTACAATACAGTTTCAATCACACAATAAATACATTCACTCTGCGGTATGATGCCTAACGTGTTGTGCGGAGCAAAGTTCCCCAAACCATCACGTCATGCATGACACCGCTCACCCTAAAAGCATTGTGTGGCCCCTTAGGCACCACTGAAATACATTGTAGGGCAATGTCAGACATGCAGTGCCTGAATTGGACCCCTGCCCTGCATGTCCTACATGGCACCACAACTAAAACAAACCATGCAACATTTAAAAACGATTTAATAAGCAATGGGTGTGATGGGTAAAGAGGGATGAGGGAGGTGAAAAGAGTTTACAGGCCTGAAGCTTTATTGAGAGGACAAAGACACAAAAAGGAGAGTGGGGGAAAGAGAAATCTTCTTCAGATGGTCTCTGTTTCCTTAAAGTCCATAAGAATATAGTCTCTGAGCAGACTGTGGACCAGTCTGTGGCAGTCCTCAATGGACATCCTCTACCTCTGGTGGATTAGGCACTTTTTGGCACACCACAAAGCATCCTTAAAGCAACACATCCTCCGCCAGGGGCCATCAATGTTCTCCTGATCAAATGTCCCACAGAATTGTTTATTCAAGACCCCAAAGTGGGTGATGGCTGTCTGTGGTACAAAGTATTTGAGTTCTTGTTCCAAGGCCCTCAACAGGTTCTGAGCAAAAGGGCACTCCCAGAAAACGTGTAAAGCAGTTTCCTCTTGGATGATGCAAAAGCAACGGTGCATGTATATGCTCAGGTTAGTTCAGGCATGTTATCCATTATTATTATTATCATCATTATTATTATACAGGATTTATATAGCGCCTACAGTTTATGCAGCGCTTTACAATAAAAAGGGGGACAGTACAATTACAATACAGAAGAAATAGGAGGGCCCTGCTCTTAGAGCTTACAATCTTAAGGGTGGTACAAAAGGTAATGGCTACAATGAACTGACGGAGGGGACTCAAGAGAGAAGGCATATGATTGAGTGGTGCTTGCATATATATTCAAAGTGTTGATGGGTCACTGGAAAAAAAAATTGGATGGATTATAACTGTAAAGTGGAATAGTGAGCAGGGTGTAAATTAATGGATGGTTGACAGAGGACGTGAATATTAGGTCTGGTGTGAGGTAGGGGTGTCCCTTGTCCCCTGTGTTGTTTGTATGGGTGATTGAATCTTTGTTGCGAATAATGGGGAGGGATTACTTGGTAAGGGGGTGGAGGTGCCTGGAAGTGGAGGAATGTTTTTGAGTGTGATCGGATATATGGATGATATGTAAGAATGAGCAGGGTGCAATTTTGGACAATGTGTTCTGCATAGCAAGTAGTTTTAGTGTTATCATGAACAAGAGTATGTGAATGTTTTTTAATGAATGGTGGGATGAGTATCCATGTGGGTGGAGGGGATGTGAAGGAGGTGTAAATCTCAGGACTGGATATACATACGTTTAAATCATTTGGCGGGTAAAACAGCTGCATTCTATGTATTTCATAGGTGTACTTAGCTGTGTGTTCAGCTTTCTCAACTGTGACCTGTGAACATTTTGATAAAAATCACCTGTAACATAGATACAATCAGTTCGTACCAGAAAACTAGTAAAACCAGATACTAGAAAAAGTAAACGAAAACATGAATACATGAAAACACTACGCTTTCAGACTGTCTAACTGCTTTACTATCTTAACCACTTGCCGACCAATCTATAGCGGAAAGACACTATAGTTTGGTTGTCCAGTTCTGAGAGGTCGTCCATCAGTGCCCTGATTATCAGTGCAGCCCCATCAGTGCCAATCGGTGCAGCTTATCAGTGCCCATCAGTGCCGCCTCATTAGTGCCCATCAGTGCAGCTTATCAGTGCCCATCAGTGCCAATCAGTGTAGCTTATCAGTGCCCATCAGCGCAGTCTCATCAGTGCAGTCCCATCAGTGCAGCCTCATCAGCGCACATCAGTGAAGAAGAACATTTAGCAAAAAATAAAAACCCCAGTGGTAATTGAATACCACCAAAAGAAAGCTCTATGTGTCTCAAAAAAAATTATAAAAAATTAATAGTGTTGCATGACTGCGCAATTGTCATTCAAAGTGTGATAGTGCTGAAAGTAAAAATTGGCCTTGGCAGGAAGGGGGTGAAAGTGCCCAGTATTGAAGTGGTTCATTTGAGTGAATAGACTCAGCATGGGGTAAATTGTACATGGAAAGTTTTCCCACACTGGCCTTACACCTGCAGAATTTCATTAGAAAGTTGTTTTTGTAGAAAGTTTGTTTGATTAATTCCTCAAGAGTTAAAGCGGACAATTCAACAATCGACCCAAGTGAGCCAAAAATAAAAATAAATCAAAGGACAAGGAAGGAAATCTTTTTGTCCTATGTAATGGGAACAAATACATTTCTTATATTTGAATTTGCTCCTGGTTCGTAACTTGTCTCACATGCACTTGTCACAGTGAATCCGGAAGAAAAATGTTCGTCCTACAGAATTGAGACATTGACATGGTTCTCTAATGAAAAGTCACTCAAAATTAGTTGAAGTGACTGCAAAGGAAGGGGAAGCTGCATGCAGAAGGTTTTTTTTTTTTACCTGAATGCATTCGGGTACAAAAACCTTCAGCATTTACAACTACTTTGAAAGTGATTTTTAAACTTCCAAAATAAAATTTTCAGTTGTAAGGCCAGCATAAATCCCTTGTCAACGTCTAAAATAAATGTATGTATCAGCTGAGAAGTGACATATTGCAGGTAAAATGAACAAAGCCTGGAGCTGTAAACACAGCGAGAGGGAAGGTGGACATTACTGGGGCTGGCTAGCAGAAGAGTGATCCTTGTTAATTTTGTTTAGTTTTAAATATAGAAAAAAAGGACTTACCTGAGTGGAGGTGTTGGAGTCACAGGGTGCAGGTCTAGCTAGGAGGTTCTGGCAGAAGATCATTCGGAGCTTAGCCAGCATTGTACAAGCTTCTCTTGGTTTTCTCCTGCTCCTACGGCTAAAAAAAACAGCCATGGGTGACTTGGAAAGCAAGCTTTCACAAATTTGTGCTGAAGAGGCAAAAGGTCCTTGTTGCCTCAGGCCCAACTTTCAGGTATGCTGCAGGGGTCTGGGGATGTTTCTTCCTTGCCTGCCCATACTAGCTCATGTGCTAGGAGGTTGAGGCTTCCTGAGAACCTTTACATTTAGCATGTCCACATGCATTTAGCATGCATCAGCAGGCATTTACCAAACATTAAGTGAATATGTGCAGATGTCTTCCCCCTGATGGGGAGATACCCCCTTATATCCTGTCTATTTAAAGGATGTCGGGCAGAATAGAAAGTGGGGGCAAAATGTTACATTGGGACCACAGATGGCAAATGACACAGTTTTTTTTTAGTAATGTGAGGTTTTGATAGTGTGATGGGAGTCACTTTGGTTGGGGGGCCCCTGGAACCCAGCTTACCTTTGAGAGCTCTGGAAACCCATTTTCCAGCTCCCCCTGCTCTTATGTTTAAGTCACCCTGTGTCTATTAGGTGCACAGGGTGACCAAGCAAAAGAGGGACAGCTACCTAATGGACACTGAGAATATAGTTCGGATTACTTCAAATGGGACAGTAATATTTATCAACAATATCTCTCAAGAAAAAATATGAAGACTATTCCTGGTTTGTTTGATTCTGAACATGTTCATTGAAAGAGCTAGTCACATTGGCCTCTGTTCCATGTTCTTCAATGTAGGAGACGTTACTGGTGGTCTCCTGCTATTGTCTGTGTATTAAGGTGTGATGTGTTTATAATAATGTATATTGTACTTAATGAGCTTGATGATGACAGCTGCTAGTTAATTAGCTCAAGTTAATTAAATCACTGTCATCTATTAGTTGCTAGTGGGAAAGTAGAATACTGTTTGTGTTGGTTGTTCTTTAGATATGTTAATTATATTTCTGTACACAATTTCATCTGCATAGTATAATGTAATCAGGCAACTGACCTGGTGTGAGTTTGTTCAATAAATGTTCCAGATCTTATACAAGCTATTCTCGGTTAGTTTTGTATGGCGGCGGCTAGAATATCTGATATCTATGTTCAACACTGAAGGAAGCGGTATTCTGAAGGAAGCACACAAGCACATTGTGGGTCGCTGTTATGTTATAGATAGCATTTAAAGTCTTGTGTTGGCTTACAGAGCTTGCTTCAAGTGGTTGTAACCCAATATACTATGATCATGCCATCCCCTCTGTTATATAACGCTATGTGTCCCTGTGCCTGCGCTATATAAAAAAATTGTTGATTATACCTTATCTCAGAGCGTCTTCCGGCGCTCACGGGACTCCTCTCTCCTCTGCCCAGCTGACAGCTATAACAGGTGGGGCCGAGCTCTCCCGATGAGGTCAGCTGGGTAGGAGGGGAGGAGAGCTGAGGAGTCATGTGAGCGTCGGGAGACACTCTAAGATAAGGTATAATCAGCATTTTTTTTAATAGCACAGGCACAGGGACACATAGCGTTATATAACAGAGGGGGGATGGCATGATCATAGTATAGATATGAGAGCAGCAGGAGGGAAGGATTGTGTAGTGGACAGAGCTGACAGGCAGGGAGGAGAGGGGGAAGGAGGACAGAGGAGACACATGAGATTAGTGTACTGCTTCTCCTTCCCCAGCTCTCTAAGCCCTTTATACAGCTGTGAATGGAGGGTATGTGATCACTTATAAAAAAAAGGGCAAAAAAGGGGTTTATAATGTTTTTTTATGTCAATACACAAATGTTTTGCCTTTTATTTCTATTTTATGAGTTGTTTTACAAGATGAATGTTCACATATACGTTAACATGTCACCCCATGTTAATTCCTTAGCCTTTACTGGCTTTCATTTCTGTATTGGCTCAGAGTAGTAGTACAGTACAAGGGGTTCAATGAAAAATACTCTGCCTTTTAGTAATCTGTTCTACATAGTGTGTAAATGGAATGTTTCTAAGAGATGGGTGGCATAGTGTTCCAAATCATATGAGCTTCTGTACACAGTTGGCACAGACACTATTCCGCTATCCTGGGATATAAATAAGGAAACTAACAAAAACCTAAAAATACAAAGCTTTGGAGTTAACAGGTAAAAAAAATGTTTTAAAGCCCAGCTGGGCATCAGGTATATTAATATAACTTTATTAGGCTTTCTATTTTTACCAATGAGATGTTCTACTATAATGATCAAGGGTCAGGGTCAGGATCAGGGTCTGTCATGGAGTACAAAAACAGACAAATTGCTGGGTTCCTGAAGTGTCAAGCAGCATTTTATACTTTTGCATGCTAGAGAGCACATTGTGCAGAGTTGTAAGACCGGGCACTTTTATACAGTTGTTCCAAAATGCGTCACTCCCTAATCTTCACAGGAGATAAAGGACATCTAAATACTGTGTAGTCTAGTCTGCAGCACTGGCAGAAAAAGGATCCTGAGTCTTGCAGCAGTGGAGACTTTTACACAGGCACAGCTACAGGAGGAGACTCTTATTAAAGTGGTTGTAAAGGCACTGTCTCTATAACCCAGTCTGTTGGATAATAATCTGCCCCACTGTATATCCTTTATTAAAAAAAAAACAGATTTCTCCTGGCGCTCACGTGACTGCCTTGCTCTCTCTGCTGCCAGTCTGACAGCTACAGCGGGAGGGGCCAAGAAACTCCTGCTGATGTCAGCCAGGAGGAGAGAGCTGATGAGTCATGTAAGTGCCAGGAGGCGCTCTGATTAAGCCCTCATTCACACTTAGGCAGGATTGAAATTGTGCAAGTTAGATTTCAAACCCGTATGTCAGTGTGAGTTCAGGGGCAATTGACAGACATCTGTGCGTTCATGCACAGATGTCTATTAAAATCGTCAAAAGTCACCAAAAGTAGTGCAGAAACTACTTTTGGGAATAGGTGGGGCGCCGCAAATTTGGCGCCGCACCGATTCAGCCGTTGTGGGCAATAATTTAGACTGGGATGACCAGCGCTATGTAATACACAGTGAATGTAGGTTGATATTACGGTGTAAGCTGCCAACAACCAAACCCGAAAGGGTTAAAGGATTGAATATGTGCAAGTGGGGTTGTGAACGGCGCTACCATTAAAAGTTAGGTGCACTTAGTGAACAAATAAATACCGTGAGCAGTGGTATTAAAATAAATAAATAATAAAGTGCTATATGTGCCTTTAAAATAAGATGAATATAAATTATAAAGTGCACATGTGACTCACAGTTTTTTCCAGAGACCGGTTTTAGTAAAAATATATCCTGTGCCCTTAATAGTGCAGAGATGCAGTGCAAGTGTTAGTTCAAAAGAAATCACAAAATTGAGAAAGGGCAGTGACTTTTATTTAAAATTAAATATATCAAGTGCAGTGTACATCCAATCCCAAAACAAGTTAGAAGTGATTGTACATTATGAAGAAAACTATATAATATGTGCTGCAGTGAGCAGAGGTGAAAAAATAAATGAATAAATAAAAGAGCCGTTCAATTGTAAGAGATTGAAAATGAATGAAAAGGCTCCGGGTTGCAGACACCAGCGTGACCGCTAGGTGTCGTACCCTGTCTACAACCTGGTAAGGCTCTTTTTTGCTGGGGGATACTGCTCAGGGGCTCCTCCACTCCTTCTGATCCACTCCAGGCCGCTCCAGCAGACGTCCTCTGATGAAACGCGTAGGGCGGAGTCTTCGACATCATTACGTCATTTCCGGCACCCGGAGCCAGAGCCGTGGAACGCGGAAGCTTCCCGGCGAGAAACACTACTGATCGCGGACAGCCTGCATCTCCACCTGTGAGTCACTACACGTATTTGTTCTGAATATATTTAGGATTTGGTACCAGGGGGTTTCCTTCTCTACATTTCTCTTTGAAGATTATACGATCTACCAAAGAATCAGAAGGAGTGGAAGAGCCCCTGAGCAGTATCCCCCAGCAAAAATGAGCCTTACCAGGTTGTATACAGGGTACGACACCTAGCGGTCACGCTGGTGTCTGCAACCCGGAGCCTTTTCATTCATTTTCAATCTCTTACAATTGAACGGCTCTTTTATTTATTCATTTATTTTTTCACCTCTGCTCACTGCTGCACATATTATATAGTTTTCTTCATAATGTACAATCACTTCTAACTTGTTTTGGGATCGGATGTACACTGCACTTGATATATTTAATTTTAAATAAAAGTCACTGCCCTTTCTCAATTTTGTGATTTCTTTTGCACTAACACTTGCACTGCATCTATGCACTATTAAGGGCACAGGATATATTTTTACTAAAACCGGTCTCTGGAAAAAACTGTGAGTCACATGTGCACTTTATAATTTATATTCATCTTATTTTAAAGGCACATATAGCACTTTATTATTTATTTATTTTAATACCACTGCTCACGGTATTTATTTGTTCACTAAGTGCACCTAACTTTTAATGGTAGCGCCGTTCACAACTCCACTTGCACATATTCAATCCGTTGTGGGCAATAGGCTCCGATTTGGCATGCGATTTGACATGTCAAATCCGCCCTATGTGAACAGGGGGAATAGGGTAGAAATAAGCTTTTTTTAAATGAAGGACATACAATGAGGCACGCTATTGTCTAACAGAGTGGATGTAGGGACAATACACTATTATTGTACCAGCAGGAGAAAAGGATCGTGGAGTGGACAGAGCTGACAGGCAGGGGCTGGGGGGGGGGGGGGGTTTGAATCGGGGGGAGAGAAGTGGGACAGTGGATGATGGAGGCACATAAACTGACCACGGAGTCAGGGCTCAGCAGCCATGATCAACTGTGGTCAGCTTACAGGGAGAAGGGCAGAACCAGGCAGGATCAGCCAGTTATTAAAGGTGATACAGTGGGCCAAATTACACAGCACAAGCACTGTGCTGTATAAAATGCTTTAAAGAAACAGGATCCATTTTTTTTTTTTTTTTAGGGTTACAAACACTTTAAGCCCCCTCTATGCTCAATAGGAAGGAACAAAGGGTGTGGACTGCAAGGATTGTGGGAGGTGTAGTTCTGATAAACTGATCTGGCTTGGTGAGCTGGAAGGGGTAAACTGCAAATCCTACAAGACACTGGGAAAAAGAAGACAGGTGGTTCCCTGCTGTTTACCTGGGTTATACCCATTGTTTTTTTTTTTACAGTGTATTTCTTTCTACTGTAGTGCTCACCTATCTGCAATATATTCTTTGCAATAGTTTTACTGTTTGCTATATTAATACTGTTGTTTCATATCTCTTTTGCTAACGGGGTACTGTATATACACCTGCAATAAAAATTCCACACCCAATCAGATGTGTCATAGCGTGTGGTGCTATTTGCAGAGCCATGGGCACCAAAACAGGAGAGCATACCTCCCAACTTTTTGAGTTCGGAACAAGGGACACCTATTAGCAAAAGTATGTAGGCATAGGACACACCCCCTGTCACACCCCCTTAAAGGAAAATTATGCAAAAAAATGATTGGTTAAACCCACAAGTTCTTTTTCTTTTCCATTATTATTCCTTTATACTGACTTTGAAATTTACAAATGCAGCAATTTTCGAAATCAGATGAAAGGTTTAGTACTGGCAAACACTTTTTAAAGGTTAAAAAGTGCATTTTATATAGATCAAACCAAAATGAGGGACAAATGAGGAGGAAAGAGGCACAGGGGGACTTTGTTCCAAATCAGGGACAGTCCCTCAAAATCAGGGAGAGTTGGGATCTATGGGGGACCCAATACATCCAGCAGCTCCTTTGGGAGTAAGCACTACAACTGAAGGGCCCCTTTGACATGTGCATTCTGATCAGGTCTACCTATCCATTTTTTGAGGCAGACCTGATTGGAAGATCTGTGCATTAAAGATGTGCACAACGAAAAAAATAGTTTTCTTTCATTTTGGATTTATTCGTTAAGTTATTGTTAGAATGATTTGTTTTTGGAATATGTTTCGTATACTCAGATTTGTTTCTTATATTAGTTGTTCCGAATCGATTTGTATTTTCCGAAGTTATTTCGGAAAATTCGGATTCATTCGTTATGTTATGATTTGGAGAATCTGAGGGATCCACCTCCATCTGACCAAACACAATTGGGAATCATCTTATTTTACTTTTAGACCCCGTTCACATTAGGTCGCTCCGACTTCGGGGGCGACCTGTGAAGTCGCGTGCACCGCGACTTCGGCGCGACTTGCACGGACTTCATATAATTGAAGTCAATGCAAGTCGCCTCCAGGTCGCCCCGAAGTAGTACAGGACCCTTTTTCAAAGTCGGAGCGACTTGTGTCGCTCCTATTAGAACGGGTCCTGTACTACTCAATGGACCCGATGGTGCAAGTCGTTATAGTGTGAACCGGCTCTTATACCTTACTATAACTATTTATTGTGATATGTTTTCATCTCATATGATAAAGCAGAACGGGGTCTGTCCATGTGTGCTCTGCATAGCCTAAGCGGACATGAACGTGATATCCATCCCAATCAGCAGGGGATTAACTCATAGATCCCCCACTGATCAGAATGGCATCCGCCCCGTGTGAAAGGGGCCTAAGACACAAAACATAAAAGTCTTTGTCAGATTGTAATAATAGCCATAATAAAATGTGAAATCATTAATTTAACACCAAAGCCTGTGGATGGAATTCGTCCATAATATAATGAGTAATGTTATTAAGCAAGCCCTCTCCTTTTCCATATGGTGGGATCAGTTTTTAATGACCTGATTCCTGACCCAACTCTGGGAGAGACATATGGTGAAAATTGAGTTTATTTCCGGCTATAAAGCTTCACAGCCACAAAGCTCAGAGGAGAACGGAGGCTCTTTTGGAGAGGAAGAAACTTGTTTTAACCCAGACATCTGGAAACAGTTGTGTTTAACACTCACAGGGGCTAACTGTGCCCCATAAACTGAAGAAAGACACATATTCACCAGGGACCCTCCAGTGAAGTAGCTGGATCAGAAGAAAGACTCTATATGTATAGAAATTTACCAGAGTTCTGTAAAAAAAAAAAAAAAAAATTCTGATGCTCTCCTAAAGTTTGTCTCTTAAAAAAAAAAAAATAGATTTGAATTTAATTTTCTCTTATGCATGTAGAACTAAATGCTGGCTCATATTCCGGTTTTGTAGCTCCTGAATTTATTTTTACCATTGTCCTTAGGAGGTCCTCTTTTATATCTGGGTATAATGCGGGCGCACCCTGCACATGGTGGAGTCTCTAATGTGAACCCATAAGCCTTAAAAAAAAGACTGCTTCTCCTCCTCCCTAAAACAAAAAAAACAGCCAAGGATAGATAATAGTTTCCTTTTCCCCTAGGCCAACTGTCTTGTGCTCCTACCAAGTCCCGTAGCTAGCTTTATTACCACACAAACAGATGCCATAGCCACACAAGGCATGCAGAGGGTTGGGTTCAGAAAGACTGAAAACTACAGTTTTCTCACTTTATAACTGATTTAACTCCAAAAATTAGGCAAATAGTCACGCTTTTTTCAGGGGTGTATCTACAGGGGTCGCAATTATGACCCAGCCCCATGTTTCAGGGGGCCGTTTCAGGGGGCCTTTGTGGCCCCCTGTACAACTGGATAGGAGGGGTGGCAGGTAAGGCATATAGAGTAACGATACCCTACGTTTTCCCCCTGCAGCTGCTGAAAGCCTCCCTCGCGAGCCCCCTTCCTCAGAGCCAAGAATTGCTGCTGTCATTTCCTGCTTGGCTCTGAGGAAGGGGGCTCGCCCCCGAAATGCGTCAGCCTAGCCACAACAGTTTCATGCACCCAGCATCACGCAGTACCTTGGCTACCTTGGAGATTTCATGTATATCATGTTGATATGTGTGCATTCACACCTTTTTTGTGAGTATAATATATACTTTTAATATTTTAATAAATGTTTTTAGTGGTAATGCATTAGGTCGGTGCGCCCCTTTTCTTTTTGTTGTTGTTTCCCAGTTAGTTTTGGATACCCTTGATCCTGAGTTGGCAGCAAGACCACAAGTCTTACCCATTCAAGTCCGAAGTATCACTCTTCCCTCCATCACGTTACACTCGAGCGCAGGACAATTGTTCTACTATTCTGTTCATTAATAACCAAAGCATAGTAAACTGTGTTTACTTTGTGTAGCTGGTTACTATATGCAGCACCCTCCAGTGAGCTAGTGTAAAATTTCTGTGTAGTGGGTAAATTGTTTGGCTTGGCTGGCAGTCAAGCCTGAGTGTTATGTCTGGGTCAGGGTTTGAGTGACTCAGGACTCAGGGTGGGCTGGATGACTTGCAGGCAGCATCTCTGAGACCTAACCCCAATTCTGGAACTTGCTGGAAACTTTCAGAAGAATTGGTGTGGGGGTTATAAGGAGCTGTCTGGAGTATTCTGAGGGCCCTGACCAATCCCCAACAGATAGACTGGCAGGGGGCAGGCCCCCTCAAATACTCTGGGTCAGCCCAGCTAGGGCAGTGGAGTTCAGGTGGAAGCTGGAGATGGAGTGTTAGGCTGTCGGTGGCACTTGAGGGTAGCCCCCTAGTCTGGGGGGGGGGTAACTTCAGGCCTGGGTTCAGATGCGGAAGGGACCCTCTTCACAACACACAGAGGTGTCCTGACCGGAGACACAGGTACAGGTGGAGGACAGCAGGAGAACACTGCCAGGCAAATATTTAGGAAAACAGCCAGGAGGGCTGGTGAGTGTTATAGTCTGAGAGGACTAAGAGGCATGCCTGAGAGGATTGGGAAAGAGCAGTCTAAGATGGATACAGGTTCAGTCTGGAAGGACTGTGGAGTCTTAGCCAGGAGGGCTAGAGAAAAGGGCAGCTGCAGTCAGGTGGGCTGGCAGTGCCTAAAGAGGTGGTGCTGGGATCAGTAGCCACAGGAGGAGGACAGCTGGACACTAGGACTTTGTTACACAAACAGGGGGTCCGCGGTCCCTGCCTTTAAAGGGCTTTTGCTACTCATCTGACTGAGCCTTTTGTCAGATCATCTAAACAGTTCAGCTGGTCCTTGGAGTTGTAGTTCTGCAATCAAGCTGTGTCTGTCCATACATACATATAATGTAAAAAACACAATAAAAAAGAATGGTAAAAAAATAAAAATAAAAAAAATTACAGAGGTATAAAACTAGTGACACCAGTGGCAGAACTACCAGGGTCCCCACGGATGCACTTGCATCCAGCCCTGGTATTCAATCACTGGGCCCTGAGGATAGGGCCCCGGGCAGGGGTCTTTCATGGTTTTTTGCACCAGGGCTCTGAAGGTTCTAGTTACACCTCTGCCTTCCTTTATAGCAGTTGGGTTCTAGCTATATGAATGAGGAATGAGGGGAACTGTAAGTACAAAATGCATTACTCTACCAGCCATCATGTTCAAACTGTACAGGGACAGGAGCAACGGGTGCCCGGCCACCATAAACTGGCAGGAAGAATGGCAAGTTGGAACTTTACACTGGAGGAAATCCATAGGATCAAATGCCCTTCTCAGTTTATGTAGGCGAATCCTACATCATTTCTGGATAAGAGGGGCATATATGTAGACTGGAAGTAGAAGGAACGCAGAACAGTGCAATGCTTTTTTTTTACATCAACTGCTTGGTAGGAGTATAGTACTTAAAAACATTATAGTTGCATACCTAAACCCAAGAACAAAAATGTAACACATTGTCACTTTCTTGTCCTTAGATGTAGTTGGTTTTCTTTTTTTTTAAGCTCTTTTTCTTTTCTTTTTTTTTTTTTTACCCAGTGATTCTGCCAGTAACACACTTCCTGTCCTAGGGTAACAATATTCACTCAATTGTCTTATCTATGCAGAAGCATCATTGCCACCCTGGGACAGAAAGTGTGTTAGGTCTACAGAACACCCCTCACTCTCCTCTTCTCCATAACATAGAGGGAGATGTTCTGCAGTCTACAAAAGACAAGTAGAAAGGCTAAATACACGGCTTGAAATTTAATTTCAGTGTGCAAAGTTACAAGGACACTGGATTTCTGGCAGGATTACCATTTATTTTTCTATACTTACAGAAAAAGCACTTAAAGTGATTGTAAACGATCACCTTGTAAAACAAGCCATTCAGTTTAAAATTTAAATGAAAGGCAAAACATTTTTCCATAGCTATGAAAAAAAAAATTATAAATACCTTTTTTTCCCTTTTTTTATAAGTGATCACATTCTCTCTGTTCTCAGCTGAATACGAGCTGGGGGGAGGAGAAACAGCAGCACAGTGAGCCTTCCAGTTAATGGCTGTGCAGGGGGTGGGTGTCAGGACAAGTCTGATAATTGGAGGAGAGCAGGCTGAGTTCCCAGCACAGCTAGAGAGCTGACCATGAAGGCAGAGGGACTGGAAGGAACACCAGGGATTTCACACAAAGAAAGCAATACAAAGAGAACAGGAGACTTTCTCATACAAGTTCAAGGTACAGCAGACACATATGAGGAATATGAAGTGTTGGGGTAACAATCGCTTCAAGCAGTTAGCCTGCAAATAACTGAATATATAACTACTCTATATTAATATACCTGTTTTCAGGGGCCTATCCTCTTTTCCTCTGGTAGGGGGCAGTGATGACACGTGAGCACTGTGCCATGCAGTAATAATCTGATGACCCCACCATAGGTAGCTGGGACATGACAGCCTGGGTTCAGATGGAGTGGGTTTAGCGATCATGGCTGTCATTCAATCCCAGTGGCACGCCCCCCCCCCCCCAGGCAGAAAGAAAAAAAATTGCAGCGGGGCGCCGGCCAACGCTGCTGCTATGGAGGGGGTGGGGTTTTTGTCCTCATGTGCTTTTTTTACTTATGCTTATTGGCGGCCTTTAGAATGTGCTCGGGCGAATCGCTCTGCTCTCCCACCTCTTGCTTGCCATCCTGTGATTGGTGCGGTGGCAGTGGGCGGTGCTTGGGAGTTACCGTCACTGCCTCCTTCCCGCCTGAGCCGACCTGGACGACGGTCTTTTGTCTGCTGCAGCTTGCTAAAGGAGGACGCCGTGACCATCGCTGTGTGAGAGGAGGAGAGAGGATCCAGAGCCTGCATTCCTGACCCGACTCCCGACCCCTGCTGCCTGCTGTGAGCGCCTCAGCCAGCCTGACTGTCCTGTCTTCAGTACTGTAAGTTCGTGTTTCAGCCAGAAAATAGCATCTTGTCTGATCGCACACTGATCTCTCTCTGCATTGAAGGGGGCACACTGATCTCTCTGTATTGAAGGGGGCACACTGATCTCTCTGCATTGAATGGGGGCACACTGATCTCTCTGCATTGAAAGGGGCACACTGATCTCTCTCTGCATTGAAGGGGGCACACTGATCTCTCTGCATTGAAAGGGGGCACACTGATCTCTCTCTGCATTGAAGGGGGCACACTGATCTCTCTGCATTGAAAGGGGGCACACTGATCTCTCTCTGCATAGAAAGGGGGCACACTGATCTCTCTCTGCATTGAAAGGGGGCACACTGATCTCTCTCTGCATTGAAAGGGGCACACTGATCTCTGCATTGAATGGGGGCACACTGATCTCTCTCTGCATTGAAGGGAGCACACTGATCTCTCTCTGCATTGAAAGGGGCACACTGATCTCTCTGCATTGAATGGGGGCACACTGATCTCTCTGCATTGAATTGGGCACACTGATCTCTCTCTGCATTGAAAGGGGCACACTGATCTCAAGCTGGTTGTTTCTGCATTGAAAGGGGGCACGCTGGTCACTCTGCATTGAAAGGGGGAACGCTGGTCACTCTGCATTGAAGGGGGCACACTATACCATGATTACTGAAGGCCCCTTTCACACTTTTGTGACCTCAAAGTCAGGCAATTTTTTACAGCGTTTTTTCCCGCAAAGCAATGCATATTACATATTTCTGTTTGCGCATCCCCCCAAAAATTTTGAGCACCAGCTGCCACTGTTCAATCCTAAACATTGAGGACATCTAGTGGCGGTAAAGAAGTACTTCAGGAAACAGTTCCAGATTGAAGCTAAGTATTGCAGCAAAAGTTGCTTTTTTTTTACTATTTCCATGCAGGGCTACTTCTTTTTTTAACTGTATTTCAGCTTTAAGCTATATACTGTAGTTCCAAGGGCAGGAAGGTACTAAATACTCACTAAGAAGTGCTATAGAGGAGGGCCAGAAGAAGGGAACAAGTGAATGTCATATACATTTCTGGAGGTTTGTAAAGCAGCCAAGTAGAATGTGGGAGTTCCCAGCATAGGCTGATGTTATAAATGCTTTCATATACATTTTTTAGCACATATTGTTTCAGCACATTGAAAAGATACCTCCCAGACAGGGCTGGATAGATAATATATGACCGGGATGGACCCCAGTTTGCAAGAAGTCTTTTTCTGGCTGGGATTTACGCAGTTTTGAATACTACTGCCAAATTCGACATCCTGTCTCAGCAATTCTAGGAATATTTGTAGTGTTCTGCTCTCCAGAAGGAAAGATTTTCCTCCTGATGGAGTGATAGGCTGATGTTTGATACTCTCGTATCATGGGACAAAACTCTGCAGATAATTTGTTTACTGTAATAGTATATGGATATCTTTGGGCTCCAGTTTATCTACACTTAAGTAATGAGCCTTGCATACCAATGAGTCTGGCAAAAGAAAAGTTTTAAAACCTGCAATTTCTAATTGCTAAAAAAATAAATAAATTTAAAAAAAAAGCGTGTATTTTTATAGAGTAAACATTAAAAAGATGCTGCAGCCATTTAAAAAAAAAAAAGTAAAACTCAGCAGCTACAAATACTGTAAAATAAGAAATAGACACCCACCAGCCCAAGAGTCCAGTACTGTCTTCACCCAGGCCAGTTCTTCATAGGTCTTCAGATCCTCAGTGCTGCCATCTTGGCTGTGACTTTGTGCTGTCCAGAGCTGGTTCCCTGCTAACACATGCGCAAGATCGCGCTATGCTGTTAGCTGTCAAGCAGCCTCCTGGGTCATGTGACATGTCCCAGTAAGTTGCAGGTGAGGGGGGGGGGGGGGTGGTGGGTGGGACAAAAGTGGGAATCGCAGGAGTGGTGGAATAGCTGTCAGAAAGAGGTACCTGTAAACTGATATAACCACCAGGACTCTATTTGAGAACAAATGTATACGCGGTCCTGACTTACAAGGAGGAATTACAGAGTTATATGCCCTAATCAATAGCCAGGTCTATAAGCCCTTCTAACAAACAGCCAGAGAATTGGATCTAGGGGAGACCATTGAGGAGGAGGTGTGGACAAAATGGTCGAATATGGTGCACAAGGGTTTACTCAACACTTCTCTGGAGGAAACAAATTACAAGGTGCTATCACGTTGGTATATTGTCCTGACAAGGCAGGTAATAATATACCCGGATATCTCCCCCCTTGCAGGCAGGAGGGTGACATGTTTAATGTCTGGTGGTCCTGTCTGAAGGTCCAATGTTTCTAGATCAGGGTGTTCAATCTTGTCCACTCAGTGACAGTTCAGAACATACCCAGAGGCGCCAAAACTATGTTGTTCCCTGAACTGCCGAAAGAGATCCCCAGACATCTTCAAATTCTAGTTATCTTTATTTTTTGTGCCCAAAATAACTATAGCAAGGGCATGGAAATCGCTCACGATCAATGTTACACTGGTGAAACACAAAATATCTTGGATTATGGTCGATGAAAAACTGACCAGTATCCGTAAAGATAAACAAGCTAGGTTTGACGAGGTGTGGAACACCCGGATTGTGTACCCCTAAGCTCCCTAGACATTGAGATGTCTTGTGGATGGAGGCTTGGACTGAGAGGACCAACTCAGGCCTTTTCTCTCACTTTCTTTCTTTTTCCACCTTCTTTCTTTCCATTATTGTTTTTGTTATTCTTTTAAAAGATTTCTTAAGGAGATGCTGATGGGAGACTATGAAGCCGCTTTAATTTCCATCACTCTTTGGGTTTGAGGTATTGTGTTATGAGGCAGTGAAACAATGCTTGGTAATTAACGTTTCCCTCCCTTTCCATGTAATCGAAATATGTGGACCTACAGTTTATCTGAACACTACTAACCTTTCCTTTATATGAATTTTTGCAAAATGGCTCCTGATACAGTGGGCCTTGCAGCCCTAGACATAAAATTGATATATTGGATAAAGACTGTATGTTAGGCCAGACTTTATTGTCATACATGAATTCTGGTTATTACAATAAGGCCACTAAACACTTCGGAGGGTGCATCCCCTTGTTGACATTTATTTTGATATTGTATATGTTTTTTTATATATAAAAAGTTTAAAACTCTACAATAAAAATTATTGAAAGCTAAAGAGGTAACTAACTGCTTCCAAAAAATATGTTAAAGGAGGGGAAGAGGTGGATTAGCAGTGGGCAGGACAGGGGCTAAATGGTTAGTGCTTCTGTCTGGCAGCACTAGGGTCATTGGTTTGAGTCCCAATCCTGATATTACCTGCCTTGAGTTTGCATATTCCTCTATCTGCATGTGTCTCCTCCCACACTCCAAAAACATGCTGGTAAGTTAACTGCTATATAAGTACTTGTAATGAATAAATAAATTAGTGATACTTTTACTCTTAAGTGAAGATCTGTGTTAACCAATATCAAGGCTGATGTTCCTAAACTCTGTTTCTGAAAATACCAGTTCCTTGGTTGTCATAGTGATTCTATGACATCAATACATTTAAGGTCCCTGACTCGGTGAATATGCAGATAAGGAATTTTGAATACTCTGACAGTCCAGGGCTGCTAGCTTTTTCCAAGTTAGTATCTCAAGTTGTTGAATTAGGCAAAGTCAGGAAACAGAAGGCAAAGAAGCATTTCTACAAGCAAAGGCAGGCCACTTATTACACTCTGATCAGGTTTCCTGATGGCATGAACATGAGCTCCAGCTGAACATTGCATGCCTCTGTTCTCCTTACTACCATCATTAAAGGCTTCACTATTGCTGGGGGTCAATGAATCAAGCCTGGCATTTGCTGGAAAGTTAGTGACATCAGGGAAGAAGGAGAATAGTCCTGGAGCCAGTCAGCAGGCAGGCAGCAACTTGGTGACTATCCAAATTTTCAAGCATCTCACAGGGAAGAAAGAAGGGAAAAACTTTGGGTCAAATGTGAGTTTGATCCAAACTGTTCATGGTTCAGCAAACCAATAAGCCAACTGGCCATTTCTTCTAGACTGTAAACAAAACAGTCAGGGATCATGGACCACGTCCATGTCAAAATATGGTCATAACCATATTTGGTTAATGACGTCACCCAGGATCCCAGGTACTGTTGTCTACATTCCAGCAGTATCAGGGCATGTGACGGTGTTCACCGTCACTGGAATTTAAGGACAGATGGGTGATGGTTTGGATTGCTTCATATTTGTCAGCAAGGTCTCTGACCAGGAAGTACCACTCCTAATATGGTCATTCCAGGAAGTTCAATGAGGAGACACACTGTCTAACAATTTTGCTTTTGTCTGAGGTTTCTTTCCATTCACCTATTGTCGGGTGTGCTAATGAACTCACCTGCTTGTGGCCTACTATGATGTAGACTACGAGAAGAACCCCAAGGGCTCCAACTATTGGAGGAACAGGGTAATGATGGTTGCAAAGAAGTTTCTCGATGCCGGACGCAAGCTCAGCTTTGCCATTGCCAACCGCAAATCCTTTGCACATAAGGTGACAGAGTTTGGTTTGGATGCCAAAATTGGTGACGTTCCTGTTGTTGGAATCAGAACCGCGAAGGGAGAGAAATATGTCATGCAGGATGTTCCAAATTCTGTATAAAAGTGTGCTGTGTTCTTCCAATAAATTGTCTTCCTGTTTGAACTTACATACAGCCTGCTTGGTGTTTGTTCTAATGGATTCCGGATGGCACATAGCTGTAGTGCGGATCCCGGATCATTGGTTGACCGAACCATCAGACGTTGCGATCTGCAAGCTGACTCACTAGAAACAGAGGAGTGTCGGGAGAGCGGAAGCGAGTGAGCAAGGGTCTCGTCACACAGGGATTCTGGAATTTAGCAGCGGTGGCATAGAGAAGCAAGATCGTCATGGGTCGAATTCCGAACAAATTTTCTTTTGAAAATTAGAAATTTGTTTTGTGATCCAATGGTGCTACATCTGATTTCGAAATTCAACCAACCAAGCCTTCAATTTAACCTCATGTTACTACAGAAAAGAATTGGCATGGCTGGAAATCTTTTATTTTCAGATCACAGCTTATGCGCATTTCTTTTTTCAATTATATTTCCCGCACAATTCTCCCATCATTGATCAGAAATTCATTTGTTTTCACAAAAATTTCCAACATGCCCAAATTCGATGGCAGCACGAAAATCGGGCATTGCTGCGGCCCACTAATGGGTGCGAAATTCGAAAGAAAATTCTTAGTTACGATTTTTGTAAGAAAATACTTTCAGAAGTCGACCCATGAACAGTATGGTCTGCTTAATGATAGACTTATATTGGGGGATATTGTGTTCATTTTTGGGTGTGTATTTTTATTAAAAGACTTTGCGGTGTGGGTGTTTCTTTTTACTTTTAACTCTTCATGGGAATTGGTAAGGGGTACTAATGTACCCTGTACTCATTCTCCTAGGGTGAGGGTAGAATATCTGGAAATCTTAAGGGTGCTTCCTGATTCCTATAAGTTCCCCCCACAATCCCCCTACATCCTCTTTGATTATCGAATGTGGGAAAGAATCCCTTGTCCCCTCAGCATGGGGACAAGATGCCATTTAAGGTTGGAAGCTTTATATTTTCCCCTTGCAAGGTACTCTCTCAATGTTGACAGGCATGTGACCTGGTGTGCATCAGATAGAAAAGGGGAGGGGGGGGGTAGTGCATGCTCCCTGTCCTTCCTTTTCTGGTCACCCAGCCTGCATGCCTTGGTAAAGATCTTGTAAATTATTGGGGGAATGCCAGGGGCACATGTGCTCGGGGAATCGGCTGCCCCTCCTCTGTAGAAGTTGCCATGCAGCTTTGGGTGGTCAACCTGAGGGCCTGAAATTCAGAGAGAAGCTGAACCAAGAGATCCTGCAGAGCTGACTAGAAGGGAGACATCAGGAAGGATCTGATTCTGCCTACTGTAAGTACAGATATGTGTCATGGGTTCTGTCCTGTGAGGGCCATCCCTTCAAGTAGAAGAGTCAGTGGACGACTGTCAGTCAAGGGGATGCTAGAGAGTGTCCTGAAGATAATGTGTTGCATCAAGTCTGCTGCTAGAGAGAGCAAGAATACTTAATTCTTCCATACAAGTGGCAGCATGGTAAAAGCAGTGTGTCTGCTTCCACAAGTAATCTAGTGAGGCGAAGTGAGAGTTGTACATGTCTACTGTGAATAGTTCAGTTAGAGTATCCCACTATTTCCTTCTCCCATCCCAGTTCCACAATAAATACAAAACCAAATACCCCCGGACTGTTTATTGAGTAACAAGCAAACAGGAGTAAGGGAGGGGTATACAGGGCCGGACTGGGAATAAAATTCAGTCCTAGAAATAATTTCATACCAGCCCCATAGCATTATTATACCAGCCCAACAGCATAACGTCATTATTTTCTTGTTCATAAAAGGGAAAACCATGCATTTTAAAGCACATTTGAAGAGTGTTTTATAGATAAGACAGATATGAAAGCATATAGGAATCTATATATATACAGTATATATATATATATATATATATATATATATATATATATATATATATATATATATATATATATATATATAAGAGTAAAGTCTGTTAAAAGTGCCAACATGGTACAGGAGTTGGTCATAGGCTGTGTGGGCACGGTACAGGAGATGTCAGAGGATGCGGACATGATACAGGAGATGCAGGGGCTGCTGGCAAGGCGCAGGAGATGCAGGGGCTGCAGTCATGGTACAGGAGGACATGCCAGAGGCTGCGGACATGGTACAGGAGATGCAGGGGTTGGGGGCATGGTTCAGGGGATGCAGGGGCTGAGGGCATGGTGCAGGAGATGCAGTACTGCAGGCATGGTGCAGGAGATGCAGGACTGCGGGCATGGTGCAGGAGATGCAGGGCTGCGGGCATGGTGCAGGAGATGCAGGGCTGAGGGCATGGTGTAGGAGATTCAGGGCTGAGGGCATAATGCAGGAGATGCAGGGCTGCGGGCATGGTGCATGAGATGCAGAGACTGCAGGCATGGTGCAGGAGATACATGGCTGAGGGCATGGTGCAGGAGATGCAGGGCTGGGGGCATGATGCAGGGCTGAGGGCATGGTGCAGGATATGCAGAGGCTGCGGAGAGGTCTTACTTACCAATCCCCGAGGCGTCTTACATTTAAAAATGGCGCCGCCCGGTGCCACACGTCATTGCACATGCCCGAGAATGGCCGAGTGTGTACGGGCTTTCTCGAGCGGCAGCGGCGCATGCACAGTGTACATATCGGGCCGGCCGCCGCTGACGTTAGGTCAGCCCCAGGGCAGGGGGACTTGCTGGCCTACAAGGATTCAACAAGTCTATTGCGCAAACAATACAGCAGCAAAGTAGGAGCGCAACAGAGTAAGGGAACAATGTGCGACATCCTAATAGGTATCGAACATTTAGAAAGAATTAGATGGACTTTATAGGCACAAATGGAATAGAGTAAAAAACTTTTTTATTGATTGACATAAAATCAGGGGGAAAAAAAACCCTAACACAGGGGAATGGTTGTTAACCATACATAAGATACACAGAAAACAACGAAATGTACCTTAACAATAAGGCATATACATACAAAATGGTTTACAAATAATTGCATAACACATAAAATGTGATGGTGTAGGGATACTATACATTACATCCTACATGACTCGAAGACGATGTCAGAAATGACGTAAAACGTCCTCGAGAGTGTGGTTGGTACAGCTCTAAACGTGAGGGAAGGTTCATGTAGCCAGATGCCCTACATGTTTTGCTTAAAAATTCAAGCTTCTTCCGGAGCTACTGGTATACAAATTCTGTGTGGCAGAATGAACCATTGTTATTCACTAAGCATTTATCTGCAATTATCACAAATCTAAATCTCTTGGATAGATTTAATAGCAATTGTATTGTATTTCATAAAAAGCACAAAATAATCAAAGTTCAGCAAAGAGAGAGAAAACAAAATAATGATGGTAGCATAAACGCTCAATCAAAACAAAGTACAGTAAAACGAAAAAAGAGGGGGGAGTGGGAGATGTTCATCACCAAAGGGACCCAAAAAGGAAGTGGTGACTGGGAATGCAACAACCCAACCGGACAAGAGAGCATACAGGGGCCGATGTGGGGAACGGATAAACATAAATAATGGCAATAAACATCTGTAAAATTATACCTACCCCTGTAGAGGCGAGTGTTTGATCACAATAACCAATATATTGGACAAAGGAGAGGTAAACAGATCATAAAACAACACGGGGGGGTGTTCTGCTGGAGTGAGTCTGGTAAATGATGTCACTGTAGACAGGATAGGCAAGGTGCATATCTTAATGAAAACAGGGACCAAAGGCGGTAACCTAAAATAAGAAGAGAAGTAGCAACGGATAAATATAATAATGATGGGAGCAAGGGAACAAGGGCCAGAAAGGAGCACCTCCTAGGGAAGTATACACCTAAGAAGCATGCAAGGAAGCCCAAAAGGGAATATATGCCATACAAAGGCATATAAATGATACTAGAACCCTCAGGGATAGAAAGAACCAGTACATGGATTTTGTTGGGGAGGCATGGACTGGGTATATGTCCGAATTACAACAAAGTGTTACAGTCCCAGTTAGAGACGATATTAGTCTCAACCAGTATATCAACACAGCCAAAAAATTATTAAAACGCAAATCCAACTTATTTTGGCACATTGAGTATTTTCTCAAATACATCCAAGATGGTGTCTGCCCTATGGGCCTAAGGGTACAACTGTTCCCGTCTTTTGAGATTGCATCTACGGAATTCAGACTGCAATGGGAACATACTTTGACCAAATGCAGCCTTGAATTATGCAAACTCCTTGTTGCACAATATAAGTTGGATCTAATAGCTCTCGACTCTGAACTTTTAACTTTGTATAACAAAAATGAAAATATCAAAAAACATGTTTCTTTTGATAAAAGATGGACGGAAGTTAAAGAGTATTTAACCAAGTTGAACAAGGACATTATACATAAAAAACAAACCAAATTCCTCAAAGATAAGCCTTTTCAGAAAGCTATGCCTATCATTGGCAGGGACCTCCTCGTTCTAGACGACCACGACAACCGCGTAACCCCCTGCCTACATCTAGGGTCTCGGATTATAGAGAGACGGATTGTGAGTCTGACTCATCGTCCCTCTCTAATACTTCACAAAAATCGGGCGTTTCAAACATCATGGTTACTCGCTCAAAAACCCGAGGGGATCCACGGAATCGTCTCCCACCTGAACCCAACTCTATACCCCAGTCCAACAAACGATCTGGCGCACCATCTAAAAAACATACCTCTGGTAATACAACTACTAGCTATCACAGAGATACTGGTTTACACGATACACTGGCCAATACTTCGGACCCGTATTTGGGCAGTATTGGCGCCCGTGCATTACAAATGCATCAACCAACGTTAGCTAACAACGGTAACTCCTTACTCACCAGCGGAAGCCAGCTTGTTTCAAACGCAGGTGCCGCGGTCGGGCCTATTCTCGTACAAGTGGGACACTCCAATATGCCCCCTTCTAACACTCTGCTACCTGGTAGTAGGCAAACAACTCTAGACTCACATTTTAGTAATTCTGTTTCACAACCTTCACATTTTCAGATGAGCAAAATCTCGACCCTCCCCACCTAAATCTATCAGTTATTAATTTGACCTGCTACGAATTTACTTCGGAGGAGTTGGGCTTGCTCAAGTTGGGCCTTACCTTTTGTCCTACGGCCCCCGCTCGACAAATACAACACCATTAAGGATTTATATTTATTTTGTCGCAACTTGACTTATAGATTTATTTTTGATCAAGACAATATTCGCCAAAACAAAGAGCGGGAGCTTTCCAAACAAATTAAGAATTTCACCATTAAAGAATTTGGGGCTTTACGGGATTTGATCCTCCTATTGGAGGAAAATGATCGCGTTAACCCTGACTCTTCTTTAAATATGTAATTTATCTCTTCATCATGCCCTACAGAGGCCTCTCCACCTCCTCCTAATAAATTCAAACCCAAGTCTACTTCTTTTCCAAACCTTACCACCAATCCCAAAATATGGGCGTTTTTAACGGCGTGTGTGAGCGAGATCAAACAATGTCATCTACCAGCATCTCGTGGAAACCTCTCTCCCAAACAAGCAATCTACAACAACACCCGGACCTAGTTATAAAAGCCTCCGACAAGGGGGGGAATGTTGTCCTTATGACTAAGGGTAATTACGAACAGATGTGTCTAGACATTTTAAACAATACACTGTGGTATAAAAAAATTAATTGCTCGATGACCATTAAATTTAATGAGGAATATAAAGTCCTCATTGGAGAGGCCTTCCAAGCAGGTCTCATTGACCAGGACACATACAATTACCTTAATGTTCGTTTCCCTAGAGAAGCAACCTTTTACGTGCTTCCTAAGATGCACAAGAGCCTCCATTGCCCCCCCGGGCGCCCTATTATTTCTGGCATAGGGAACCTCACAGAGCATGTCAGTCGATTTATCGATTTTTTCTTGCTTCCACATATTGTTGGCCTTCCCTCCTACGTAAAGGATGCCGTAGACCTCCTTAAGACCTTTGAGGGGATGGTGCTTCCTCCCGACGCCCTGCTCGTGACTTTAGATGTCGAGGCTTTATACTCGAGCATCCCTCACGAGCAGGGCGTCGGGATGATCCGCACCTTCCTCTCTGAACAGGACCGTCGTACCTGGCCCTTTAACGACTTCCTCTTGAAATTGTTGATGTTTATTTTGACTCACAATTGGTTTTCTTTTAACGGGTCCCACTACCTCCAGGTGCAGGGGGTGGCTATGGGCACATGTTGTGTGCCCGCCTACGCCAACCTGTACCTGGGGGGTTGGGAACGTTACATCTTTTCAGATGAGACCTTAACTCAGTATGTCACCCATGTCAATGTGTGGCTAAGATACATTGACGATGTGTTCATTGTATGGTTCGGCTCTCCGGAGGCCCTGACTGAGTTAATTGAGTGTCTCAATGTGAATAATTTCAACCTTAAATTTACGTTTTCATTTCATCCTTGTGAAGTCAATTTTTTAGATCTGACTATTATGAAGGACATGGAGGGCCAGGTAACCACCAACTTATTTTGTAAATCAATGGCAGGTAATACTATCTTACACGCCTCCAGTGCACACCCACCAGCTCTACTGCGGAGCATACCTTATGCCCAGTATATTAGGCTGAGACGTAATTGTACCTCCAGTACTGATTTTGTTAAACAAGCTGGCCTTTTGCGAGACCGCCTCCTCCAGAGAGGCTACACTAAGAGCATTTTACGCAAGTCGTATAATCAAGCTCGCTTTAAGAATAGAACCAATCTTCTTTATAAACCCAATTCTATTCCATCTAATCCTACGGTTAGGCTTATCACCCAGTTCTCCAGCCATCAGGGTCTTCTGAAAAAATATATTAAACTGGCATTGGCATATGCTCTACGAGGATCCTATCAAAAACATATAAGCAGTGCCCCACAAATAACGTTTAAGCGGACGACATCATTGCGCGACCGTTTAACAACTAGTTTTTATCAACCTAACAAATCCCCTCCCCCGAAATCCTGTGGCACATATAGATGTCACCAATGTGCGCTATGTCCCTGGGTGGCGGAGGGCAAGAAATTCAATCTTCCCAATGGCGAGATTTTGTCTCCCACCTTTAGAGCTGACTGCAACACCCAAGGGGTTATATACCTGATGTATTGTGACTGCGGGGTCTTTTACGTGGGGAAGACGATACGCCAATTTAGGCGTCGCATTAACGATCATGTCTATTATTCCTCCAAAGGTAAAATGATCACCCCAATCACAAGGCACCTTGATTTGTATCACATGTTCAACACAAAGTGTGCCCATTTTTTCATACTTGAGGTTATTCCCCAAGACCCTCGCGGGGGGGGACTGGAATAGGCGCATTCTACAGAGGGAATCCCTCTGGATTGTACGCCTCAATGCCACCAGCCGACCCGGTCTCAATGAGGCTCAATCCTTTAAATCATTTCTATAGGAGTCCCATTTGGATTTTTGTGGCCATTCAATAATATCTTTCCTAGATCTGACACCTGATTGCATGGTTGTCTCTCTGGGTTTTTTTCTTCTTTTTTCTTCCTTTTTTCTTTTCTTGCCCCTTTCTTCCCACTTCTTGATTTTCCTCTATGTCCAACTTTGATTCAAAAATCCCATCCTTCTTGAATTGCTTGTCAATTATATGTCTGTAACAATTTATGTACAATGGATGACCTTGTTGTCTGTTTACTTACAAACATATTTATGTCATTTTTGATGATCGGTCTGTGGCGCATTCTTTCTGGCCTTGTTGCTGCTCTGATGTGCCCTACTGCTCACCTGTATTTATCCCACTAGTACCCTTTGTGACCTTTTATTATTGGGTTGAGTGCACACACTTTAGGGTTGACCCCACATGGTGGCGCTGTTTTGCCTCGATCCCTCGGCTGAGAAATTTCTCTGGGGACCGCTGTGCGGCCAGGTAGCCACACACGGCGCCTCCACCTGTGGATGGCACTGTGTGTGGCGCTGTGAGCCCATCGGAGCACCTCTTGGTGTTCCCTTTGGCTCCTCCTCTTCCGTGCCTCGCTGTCCGGGCGTTGCTCATCTCTTTGTGCGCCTGTGGTCAGCACATGCGCGGGAATAATGGCCGGGGTGAGTTTGACGTCACCTCCGGTGACTCACTACCCGGGAACGGTGAATTATAAAAAGGGCACTTCCTATGCCCTTTTTATGGTGGTTTATCCCCATCCGGGGGAATCGATCTGTTGGCTTGTGAGCCTGCTTCTCTGATGGTTCCTGCATGGTAAATATACTTTCGTTTTTTCTATTCTCCAGCCGGGTTTGCCACTGGCAGTCTCTTTTCTTGTATCAGCCCTAATTACCAGCCGGGACTAACATACCACCCATTGATATGTTGTTTCTATCAGAGGGACCTTTTACATTTCGGATTTGGCCATATATTTCTGGCTTTTTGTCCCTAACTGGTAAGTGTTCACCTAATGGCTGCATTGGCTGGCTCGCACCTATATTCTTAACTTACACAGCGCTACTTTCCATGTTACCTATCTCCTTTTTTGGTGTGGGCTACTGGGCTATGTACTGGTTCTTTCTATCCCTGAGGGTTCTGGTATCATTTATATGCCTTTGTATGGCATATATTCCCTTTTGGGCTTCCTTGCATGCTTCTTAGGTGTATACTTCCCTAGGAGGTGCTCCTATCTGGCCCTTGTTCCCTGCAACCATCATTATTACATTTATCCGTTGCTACTTCTCTTCTTATTTTAGGTTACCGCCTTTGGTCCCTGTTTTCATTAAGATATGCACCTTGCCTATCCTGTCTACAGTGACATCAGTTACCAGACTCACTCCAGTAGAACACCCCCCGTGTTGTTTTATGATCTGTTTACCTCTCCTTTGTCCAATATATTGGTTATTGTGATCAAACACTTGCCTCTACAGGGGTAGGTATAATTTTACAGATGTTTATTGCCATTATTTATGTCTCTCCGTTCCCCACATCGGCCCCTGTATGCTCTCTTGTCTGGTTGGGTTGTTGCATTCCCAGTCACCACTTCCTTTTTGGGTCCGTTTGGTGATGAACATCTCCCACTCCCCCCTTTTTTTTCATTTTACTGTACTTTGTTTTGATTGAGCGTTTATGCTACCATCATTATTTTGTTTTCTCTCTCTTTGCTGAACTTTGATTATTTTGTGCTTTTTATCGAATACAATATAATTGCTATTAAATCTATCCAAGAGATTTAGATTTGTGATAATTGCAGATAAATGCTTTGTGAATAACAATGGTTCATTCTGCCACACAGAATTTGTATACCAGTAGCTCTGGAAGAAGCTTGAATTTTTAAGCGAAACATGTAGGGCATCTGGCTACATGAACCTTCCCTCACGTTTAGAGCTGTACCAACCACACTCTAGAGGACGTTTTACGTCATTTCTGACATCGTTTTCGAGTCATGTAGGATGTAATGTATAGTATCCCTACACCATCACATTTTATGTGTTATGCAATTATTTGTAAACCATTTTGTATGTATATGCCTTATTGTTAAGGTACATTTCGTTGTTTTCTGTGTATCTTATGTATGGTTAACAACCATTCCTCTGTGTTAGGGTTTTTTTTTTCCCCTGATTTTATGTCAATTAATAAAAAAGTTTTTTACTCTATTCCATTTGTGCCTATAAAGTCCATCTAATTCTTTCTAAATGTTCGATCCCGGTAGGCCAGTTCGGCCCTGGGGGTATATGAAAAACCCCCAGGAACTGTCTGCAGGTAATCAGAGGGAGGCCTAAGAAGTCAACACACAGCAAGCCCTACGGGGACAGTGCTACAGATGACTAACAGTTTTTAACTTTAACATGTAGCTTTCTTCTTTGGCAAACTAACTTTGTGAACTTTGGGGGGGGGGCGCCCCTGCGCTCCTTATGGACCGGCCGCAACTGCTACAGGTTCACTTTAAAAAATCATTCTGCTAAGCTCATTTGTATCAAACAAAGCCTCGTTATTTATGGTGTCCTTGTGTCTCTCACTGTATAGGAATTAATGACGAGGTTTGAATTTCTTGAAACCATGACGCTGCTTTAGTACCTGTGGGCAGATGTTTCGTACCTGCGTTATACTTTCCTTTTCTTTCATCATTACTTTCTATTCCTAATTCCGTGCCCCATAACTTCCTCCTCGGCTTTGTTTCCACTTCCTTTACCTCTTGTATATGTCTGTGTTGTTTTCAGTACTTGTTCTACAGAAATGTGTATTGGGGATGTGTGTCGAATACACAAAAGGTGTAGGTTGTAGTTGGCTAAGCGATGCATTGATAAACCCACATTCACCTTTTCATATTCCACACATAAGATTTATATCCTGTGCATTCTTTATTTTATGAATTATGTTTAAAGTGAACTTGTTATGACACATAGCTTAGTAAAGCTGTAAAATAGAAACATGGAAAAGCTTTTTTTGGCCACACTTCTCTTGTGGGTCACAGGAGTGCACTTAATGGTGCTCTTCTATGACAATGAGTTGCTCCAGGCTCTGGACAGATCCCGACAATAATGTTGGGATCTACCCAGCTGTCTGATTGACAGCTGGCTCGGGCTCTCAGTGAGTGGCTAAGAGACGAAGCCAGCTGTACCCACCACCTCTCCAGCCCAGTGTTCCAGTGAGCGCTAGAGGGGAAGAACAGAGACCAGTGACTGACAGTCACTGCTCTCTGCTCCAGGAAGACTGAGAACCAGTGGCGGCTGGTGCTCAAAATTTTTTGGAGCGCAAACAGAAAAATCTAATAGGCATTGCTTTGCGGCAAAAAAAGCAGCAAAAAATTGCATGACTTTGAGGTCACAAAAGTGTGAAAGGGGCCTTCAGTAATCAAAGTATAGTGTGCCCCCATTCAATGCAGAGTTACCACAGTGTGCCCCCATTCAATGCAGAGTTACCACAGCGTGCCCCCATTCAATGGAGAGTTACCACAGCGTGCCCCCATTCAATGCAGAGTTAGCACAGCGTGCCCCCATTCAATGCAGAGTTAGCACAGCGTGCCCCCATTCAATGCAGAGTTAGCACAGCATGCCCCCATTCAATGCTGAGTTAGCACAGCGTGCCCCCATTCAATGCAGAGTTAGCACAGCATGCCCCCATTCAATGCAGAGTTAGCACAGCGTGCCCCCATTCAATGCAGAGTTACCACAGCGTGCCCCCTTTCAATGCAGAGTGCCCACAGCGTGCCCCCATTCAATGCAGAGTTAGCACAGCGTGCCGCCATTCAATGCAGAGTTAACACAGCGTGCCCCCATTCAATGCAGAGTTAGCACAGCGTGCAGAGAGACCAGTACACTTACCTGATGCAGCGGCGGCTTCTCCTCCGTCCCCGGCGTCTCCCGAGTCCTCCTCCTCCTCCTTGGCCAATCGCAAGTGTTCGCCTTTCGGCCAATCAGGAAAAGGGTCTCGGACTCGCTTCCTGATTGGCCAGGAGGAGGATCCGTGTGACAATAGCGAATATTCATTCGCTATTGTCACACAATGGGTGGGCCCGGACCGCACTGCTCTGCGCCCTGGGTCCACCCTTTACTGAAGCCTATTAGAGCCTTTGGCTCTAATCACGTGCTTCAGAAGAAAAAAAAAGAAAAAAACCCCATCAAACTCCATGCATCTGGTGCCCCGCATGCAGATTAGGGCGCCGGACGCATGGATGGGGGGCGGCGCCCCTGCGCCCCCAACACACTAGCCGCCACTGCTGAGAACTGAGCGATCAGTGGACATGTGGTCAGTCAGTTCTCAGTCTTAGAGCCGGCGGGGGACAGCTGCAGCATCAGACAGATGCTGCAGCATGGAGGTGAGTATGCATTAGAGCTGCACGATTCTGGATAAAATGGGAATCACAATTTTTTTACTTAGAATAAAGATCACAATTCTTGGCATAACATCATCTTTCACAGTATATTAAAAATTTGGGCAAACTTTACCGTTTAGTTTTTTAAAATTAGTTGGTGTATTTTTCCCCATAAATTGCATTTTGAAAGACCGCTGCACAAATACAGTGTAACCTAAAATATTGCAACTTCCGCCATTATATTTTCTAGGGTCTCTGCTAAAAATATATATAATGTTTGGGGGTTCTAAGTAATTTTCTAGCATAAAATACTGATTTTAACTTGTGAGCAACAAGTGTCAGAAAAAAGGCTTAATCTTTAAGTGGTTAAATTTCCCTCATTTACAGATGAAGTTTATCCCTTTGATCTAAAAGAACCAAATGATACAATGTTTCTTTTTATCTCAGCGCTGAGCAATGTTGTGGTGAACTTTGCTGGCTGCCTTTTTTTTTTTTCTTTTGACAGCTCTGAGCAGAGAAAGGCTCTGCACTTGTTACATGAATTGTGGAAATGCCGGATTAAGATCGTGAGGGGGAGGTTGAATCGAGATCGCAATTTTTTTTCGTTCAAAGAATTTTATTGGAATTTCAAAGAGAACAAAGATGTTTACAACGACACCCATAACTTATTTCTTAGATATGCATGGTGGTTACACAATCATGACAAGGTCATGACAGCTTATATGTAAAGAGGCAAACTGGTATATAACCAAGACTTGAGTCTAAGCGCCTGTCCCCGAGCACCCCTAATGGGAGCAATCTGTGACACGGGGACGGTGAGACCGCAGAGCCCCTAGCAGGGTCTAAAGTTAAGATTAGCGCCCCGTACAACAATATTGCAATTTTTTAACAAATAATCGTGCAGCTCTAGTATGCATGTTTTTATTTTTTTAGTACACCAAACTTCTGCTTTAAAGTGTATTTAAACCCTTACAATGGACTTCTCTTATTTGCTTTGTTCCGGTCTTTACAATATAGCAGTAAAAGCATTTTGTTATATCTGTTCAATAAATGCAGAAAGTACATGTTTAATAAGTTTAATACGTGAAAAAAGCTTACACAAAAGTGGATGAAAGGCATTCAGAAAATGGTAGGCAGCCATGACAATAACCTGGCAAAATAAGGCCAAATGTAAAGTGATGGTAGAAGCAAGGTTCTAGGTTGGAACTTCAACATGGAACAATGAGCACAAGAAGTCATAATAATAGTCATTGATAGACCTAAAGACAGTCTTTTAAAGAATTCTAGAAAGCTGGTAACTTTCGGTGTGGGCGGTGGCCACTGGCTATATAACTTCCTAGGAGTGCATGGTGGGTCAGTGGCGATTTTGGCTCTGAGGAAGAGGGTCCTCCCTCGAAACGCGTAAGCCACATCAGGTTTTGAGGACGCCATCACGCTATCCAGCAGTAGAGAAGTGTCCTGGAAGAGAGCGTTGCCCATTTCTTATATGCTTGTTGTGTCTTGTGAGTATATTGTACACTACCCTTCTTTGATTTTAATAAACTTTTAAGTGGTAATGCACAAGGTCGGTGCGCCCTTCTCTTGTTGTTTTCTTGTAGTAACTTTCTGTGCTCCCTGCCTCTGCTGCACTCTTTATCAGGTGGCATTCTTTGAACTATTTTCTGTGAACTATAGTACACCTTCCCCTATGTTATGGCAACAATGAGAGGTGGAGGAGTTCTTTAGTCCTAGGACAGGAAGTGTTACTAACGCCATCACCAGGTGAAAAAAAGGGAACAAAAGCCTGGGAAATGTTTAATTACTACAGACACCACATCTATGGACTGGTAAGCTGATATATATATTTCATGTTTATTTTTGGGTAGATTGTCTTTAAAGCAAGCCCCCACAGGGCCATCTTACTGAATGGGCACGCTGGGAAGTTGCCCGGGGGCCCCACTTGCCCAAGGGGCCCCACCTGCCCAGTAACCCAGCCCCAGCCAAGCATTAGTCCCGATTCCTGTGTGCATCCCACCGCCAAACTTAGCAGGTGGCAAGCGCCTGTCGGCCCTGAGCTGCTGTCAGGCCACTTGGGCCATGGAGGGCCTACAACTGCAGGAATGCCTGTCCGCCTCCACAGGAACAGGCACACACAGGACAGTCAAGTGTGACTCCCGTCCGTGTGTGTGTTCAAAAGTACCCAGCCACCGAACTTGGAAGCTGTCATTGGCCTGGCACTGCTGTACCAATAAATATCGCCTTATCCATAGTTTGCATTTTTGTTCTAATGGGTGATTGTGTAGGTGGGGCCCCAGTGCACTGCATTGCCCGGGGCCCTTTAATGCTCTTAAGATGGCACTGAGCCCACATCCCACCTGACTATAGACAACTCTGATACAAACTGATGGAGTTAGAGGATGTAGTCATGACTATGTAGATCCCGGTATGGCGCACTGTAATACTTACAGCAGGGGCAGTGAAATCGGTAAGAAAAGACCATCCCCTGCCTGAGCTGTTCATTTTTCCCATGCTTCTGAAGTTAAAGCCTTGCAATAAGCTGAAGCGACACAATGCTCAATGGGATTTATATCACCAGGAGCACCACAGAAATTAGTGAAAACCATTGGCATAGCTAGTGTTGCACCCACATATTTTCCTTGTTGCCCCTGCTGCTCAACCACACTTGCTTTGCTTTTTTTTTTTCATGAGCCTGCTTCTATCGCTGCCTACTGACTTTAAGACCTCGGATCAGAGCAGCAGTTTGTAATGCAGAGTCAAAGGAACTCCTAGGCTATTCCTCCATTTTTAAGGTGTCATATGGCACAATGAAAGGGGAGACATTAAGAGGACTTTCCTCGCTTTGCCAGGCACCTCTGCATCTGAGGTCTCTGAGTACAGTTGATGTGGAAGTGATTTTAGCTTAGGGAGAGCTTTAGGATTGGTGGGAGAGGGAATTTGTATTAGGAGATAAAGGGGATTTTTGCTTAAGTATGATTTTAGGGTGGGGAGTGAGTTAGGGGCACTGTTATATTCTGTTGACCTCTGTACCCTGTATGGTACATATTCTTTACTCCTGCACTCTGTGTGGCACATACTCGTTACCCCTGCACTCTGTGTGGTACATACTCCTGACCCCTGCACTGTATGTGGTACATACTACTGACCCCTGCACTGTATGTAGTACATACTCCTTACCCCTGCACTCTGTGTGGTACATACTCATTTCCCCTGCACTCTGTGTGGTACATACTCCTGACCCCTTCATTCTGTATGATACATACTCCTGACCCCTTCACTATGTGTGATACATACTCCTGACCCATGAACTCTGTGTGGTACATTCTCCTGACCCCTGCACTCTATGTGCTACATACTCCTGACCCCTGCACTCTGTGTGCTACATACTCCTGACCACTTCACTCTGTGTGGTACATACTCCTGACCCCTGCACTCTGTGTGGTACAAACTACTTACCCCGGCACACCGTGCAATACATGCTTCTGACCCCTACACTCTGTGTGCTGCATACTCCTGATCACTCTACTCTGTGTGGTACATACTCCCGACCCCTCCACTCTGTGTGGTACATACTCCCGACCCCTCCACTCTGTGTGGTACATACTCCTGACCCCTGCACTCTGTGTGGTACATACTCCTTACCCCTGCACTCTGTGTGGTACATACTCCTTACCCCTGCACTCTGTGTGGTACAAACTCCTTATCCCTGCACACCGTGCAATACATACTCCTGACCCCTGCACACCGTTCAATACATACTCCTGACCCCTGCACTCTGTGTGGTACATGCTCCTTACCCCTGCACTCTCTGTGGTATGAACTCCTTACTCCTACACTCTGTGTGGTACATACTCCTGACCCCTGCACTCTGTGTGGTACACACTTCTTACCCCTGCACCCTGTGTGGTACAAACTCCTTATCCCTGCACACCGTGCAATTCATACTCCTGACCACTGCAATATGTGTGCTACATACTCCTGACCACTGCACGTTGTGTGCTACATACTCCTGACCACTGCACTCTGTGTGCTACATACTGCTGACCACTGCACTCTGTGTGCTACATACTCCTGACCCCTGCACTCTGTGTGCTATATACTCCTGACCCCTGCACTCTGTGTGCTACATACTCCTGACCCCTGCACTCTGTGCATTACACACTCCTAAACAGCTGAAGTTTCTGCAGCAGTTAGGAGTGTTTAACCCCTGCACCCCTAACCCAGGCATCATAATGCTTTAAGCCCCTCCCACACTGTTAGGACACCTACTGTTCCCTTTCTACTCCTGACCCTTGGGCTCTCCTCATAGGACCTTCGGGTGCCCTAGAGCTTTCACAGTCATAGCAATACCCCTAAACACCGCCAGCCCCATATGATTCATGCTATGTTTTGGTGTCTGGGACTTTTTGGGGAATGTAGGTTAGATTTACATCTTTAGGAACATCAGCAGAAATCAGAAGTAAAAAATAATCATCTGATCCGTCCCAGTCAAATGTAAACTGTCTGCCTGATAAGATCAGTAGAGTATTTATGTGGGCATTCCTCTCCACCACATAACATAAAGCACAGCGACATGAATGATTTTCCTCGCAGTCTTCCATTTCCCGTAAAGACGTGTTTTTACTTGAACATCCCCGTGACTTATACTGTACAGAGAATATAGTGACTTTAGTTATTAGCTACTATAATACTGCAAAAAGAGGGCTCTGATAGTGGTCTCACTTCATTACCTCAACCGGGAATCCCCATATCAAAACCTATGAAAATCAGGCGCACAGAGCGTATATGAAATGAAACAATCACAGCTATTCATAGAACAGTATCAGTTCCTGTAAATGAAAGAGTCAGAAAAAGATCCTTGCAAACAGAGAAGATGGCCTTTCCTCTGCTATACCTCCCAACAAAATATTATAGGTATAGGACATACCCCCTGCTACGCACCCTTAAATGACAATTAACCACTTGACCTCTGGAAGATTTACCCCCTCTTCATGACTAGGCCACTTTTTGTGATACGGCATTGCGTTACTTTAGCTGACAATTTCGCGGTCATGCAAATTAAAATTTAGGCAATTTTTTCCCACAAATAGAGCTTTCTTTTGATGCTGCATTTTTTTTATTTTTTTTGCTCTGTAAAAAAAAAAAAAAAAAAGAATGACCATTTTGAAAAAAGAAAAACAATATTTTTTACTTTCTGCTGCAAAACATATCCAATAAAACAAAATTTAAAAATCGAATTTCTTCATCAATTTAGGCCAATATATACAGTATTCTGCTACGTTTTTGGTAAAAAAAAAATTCCAATAAGAATATACGCAAACGTTATAGCATCTACAAACTATGGGATATACACTGGAATTTTTATTTATTTTTACTAGTAATGGCGGCGATCAGCGACTTAGAGCGGGACTGCGATATTGCGGTGGACAATCGGACACTAAGGGGTTTCTTTATTATAGCTAGACAGGGCAAAATTAGTCACAATTCTGCAGAGAAACCAATCGGCTTCAAACCTCAGCTTGTTTAATTGGGCTTTAGTAATAAAACTTGGAAGCTGATTGGTTTCTCTCCAGAATTGTGACTCATTTTGCCCTCTTTAGCTTTAGTAAATAAACCCCATACTGACACTTTTGACACTCTGTGGGAACCAGTGACATTAAAACAGTGATAAGTGCTAAAAAATATGCACTGTTACTGTACTAATGACACTGGCTGGGAAGGGGTTAAACATCAGGAGCGATCAAAGGGTTAAATGTGTTCCTAGCCAGTGTTTGTGTTTACTATGTGTGCTGCTTTTACTAGGGGAAGAGATGGATTTGAGTCCCTGCTTTGCAGGAACACAGAATCCATCCCTTCCCCCCTGTCAGAATGGAACTATGCCTTGTCTACAAAGGCAGAGCTCTGTTCTGAGTCTTTGCCTGACGATCAGCAAGTGCCGGTGTTCTGTCAGAATACCATACCCTATCAGAATTACATACCTCAGTCATTTCCGGTTGCGGATCAGCTGTGGCTTCATCATGAATCAGCTGTAGCGGCGTCACAACTCCTACTGCGCATGCGCAGAATAGGTAGGGCATTTTGATAACATCGTAAGGGTCGGGCAAAAGTCCTAGTGTGCATGCGCCGGCGCATGCGCACCAACAGGTCGGGCAGCGGGATCTCTGATAACAAACATCCATCTGATCTCCATGGCCCACATTGCACTGACCCGACACTGCGCCGAGCCGACAATCCGATCTCCATGCCCCACACTGCGCCGACCCAACAATTAGACAGTACGCGTGTGGGTAGGAAATAAGATTGTTCCATTGTCGGCTGGGCGCAGTGTATGCCATGGAGATCGGATGGCTGTTTGTTATAAGAGATGCTGCTACCCGATCCATTGGTGCTCATGCGCAGTAGGACATTTGCCTCACCCCCTTACGATGTTATCAAAATTCCCTACCTATTCCGCGCATGCGTAGTAGGACGTGTGATGCGGCTACAGCTGGTGCAAGACGAGCCTGCACCGGAAATGACGTAGGTAGGGAAATCTGATGGGGTAGGGTTTTCTCATAGAACACCGGCATACATTGAGTGCTTCTGCTGTGCATAATCACAACAGAAACGCTGCACGAGCGCCTCCTGCAGGCAACAGTGCAGGATCACATGTATATATACGTGATCTGACACACAGCTGCTGCCCTGTAGCAGTAAAACATAGGGCAGTCAGCAAGCGGTTAAACAAAAAAAAAAAATGAGTTAAACCCACAGGTGCATTTTTACCATTACTATTCCGTTATACTGGCTTTTGAAATTTACAAATGCAGCAATTTAGAAATTGGGTGTGTGGTGCTATTTGCAGAGCCATGGGCACAGGAACAGGGGATTGAAGCCAGTGCATACTTGCCAACTGTCCTGTTTTTGCCGGGACAGTCCCGGCAAATAGAAGCCTGTCCCGGGTAATTTACATCCCACGTCCCAGCAATGTACTTATTTACACTTAGCACTTTATTTATATTTACATTTTTTCTATGGTCACACCTGAGCACATTTGACACTTTAGAATTGCAGGGAATTGTGATGAGAATTTTAAACTTTAGGCAGAAGTAGTGCAGCTGAATGGATGAATTATTCCAACTCTGCTACTTTGGCCTCAAGTTTAAAATTCCCTTTTTAATTTCCTGTAATTCTCTCTTTATTGAGTAGACTCTATAAACTGATAAGTAGGCGGAGAATAATTGTGGAGTGGGTGGAGCTTCGTGGAAGTGGGTGTGGTAAGAAATTGATAGCTGTGCTGCAAAGTGTCCCTGGAAATGTTTTTCAAATGTTGGCAACTATGCCAGTGTTTTACTTGATACCTGTTCATAACATGTATTGATGCTTTACTAAACAATAAAAGAAACCTGCGCTCAATAAATGGTGGCAATAAAACATAAGATGGGAATAAATAGCAGCTAGCTCAGGTCAATAGATAAAACCTATACATAAATGTATAAAATAAGTGCAGCGCTAATAAATGATTTAAGTTGATAAGAAATGATCATAAAGTGCAAAAATTAATGTGAAAAATTCATAAAGTGTCCATAAAAAACAATGAATAAACCATGATCATGGTTATCCTATTGGACCAGGCGTGAGGTCACTATGCTCTTTGGCCAGCTTTTATGTATTGGGAATGCTGTAGTTAGTTTCTGGATCATTATATGCTGTCATGCATACGATGTTTGTGAGTGCACTCTTTTATTAATAATTGTATGATTGGTTTTATTGGATTACGCTATGATACCTTGTTTTATTTATGTACACCGAAAATCCTATACTGTTTGGACATCCGCCTGAATGAACACTGTTGATGTCTCCATATATCGTGGACACTTACCTGATAAAGCGTTGTAGGATTTTCCATTAACCACTTGCCGACTGCTGCACAACTATATACTGCGGCAGTCAGCCTCTCCTGGGCAAAGTGACATATGGGTACGTCACTTGCCCACGAGCCTGTAGGGGGCGAGCGCGCGCCGCTGGCGGCGCGCTCCTGCCCCCGCTCGTTCACTGACATCCCGAGCGTGTGACCGGTGGCTCCGATGTCCGCCAGCCACTCGCAATCTCCCTCAGGAGAGGGAGAAAGACAGACGGCTGATGTAAACACAGCCGTCTGTCATTCTCCCTTAGATCATGACAGAGGCTATGCGATCCTGCTATGAATAATCGTATGTCTCTGTAATGATCTAACAAGCCATGCCCCCTGACAGTTAGAAGCACGCCCCTAGGGACACACTTAACCCCTTGATCACCAATAAAGTTAACCCCTTCCCTGCCAGTGTCATGTTTACAGTAACAGTGCATATTTATAGCACTGATTACTGTAGTAATGTCACTGGTACCCCCAAAAGTGTCAAAAATGTCAGTCAGGGGTCCGACTGACCACCGACAGTCGGACCCCTGACTGACAGGGGTCCATTGTTCACCGCAATGTCGCAGTCCCGCAAAAAAAATCGCAGATCGCCGCCATTACTAGTTTAAAAAAAAAAAACAATAAAAATGACATAAATCTTTCCCATAGTTAGTAAACGCAACTTTTGCACAAACCAATCAAAAAACGCTTATTGCGATTTTTTTTTACCAAAAATATGTAGCAGTAAACAAATTGGCCAAAAATGTTAAAACATTCTGATTTTTACATTTTTTTTGAGAATTTCATATAAAAAAATGTGAAAAATATTGTTATTTTTTCAAAATTATTGCTCTTTTTTTGTCTATAGCGCAAAAAGTAAAAATCGCACAGGTAATCAAATACCACCAAAAGAAAGCTCTGTTTGTGGGGAAAAATGACATCAATTTCATTTGGGTACAGCTTTGTCTGACCGCGCAATTGTCCATTACAGTCACGCAGTGCCGAATCACAAAATGGGGCCTGGTCTTTGAGCAGCCAAATCCTCCAGGGCTTAAGTGGTTAATTTGGAGGCCACCTGATTCTGTTAAGCAGCCATTCTCCCTTTGTCCAGTGTTGGTGGTTGCACTTATTAGGGATTGGGGAAGATCACCCTTTTCATGCATGCTGGGATTTGTGGTGCTTCTCTTGACAGAGTCTGTTCGGTTTATCATCACACTCTATGCATTTTACAAAAAATTTTATGGACATTTCACAGAATTTTATACATGAATTTTGCATTTTATGATCATGGTTTAATAATTGTTTTTTACAGACACTTTATGAATTTTTTACAGGAATTTTTGCACTTTGTGATCGTGTCTTATCAATTTGCATCATTTATTAGCGCTGCACTTACTTTATATATTTATGTATTGATGCTTTACAATACTCTAGTCTGTACACTGCCAACTTCTAAACTTGAAAGTGACCCATTCCATTCCCTATGGAATCTCTAAAGGTGAAGTTGTCCTTTGCAAGTCGAATTTGTCAAGCTGGAGCGTGTCAGCGTACATTAGATCTGCATGGATACAATGGCATAACCTCTACTTTCATAATTGGAAAGGATTATTATTTCTCTACTATTAGCTGACAGTTCACATTCTGCTCAGGATTGCAGTGGCTGTGAATAGTCTGTGACATTAATACATAGATCAAAGTCACAGCAATCATGACCGCACAGTTATAGTTGCAAAGCACAATGAGCTCTCCGCCAATAAAAAAAATAAAAGAAGTTGTTTCAGCCAATCGGGAAAAAATTAAGAAAATCGAAAGTAAAATTTCATCCGACGAACAATCTGCCAATTTTCGGATCATTAGTATGGTGCTTTCGACAGACGATTACGAATTTTGGGACGGCAAAAACTGGATGTGCAGGCTATAAAATTTTTATCGCACGTGAACATAATGTCCGATTTTCAATTAATTAGTACCAGGGGCGTAACTATAGGGGTTGCAGGGGTTGCAATTGCAACCGGGCCCCATGCTCCAGGGGGCCTGTTTGGCTCCCCTGTACACCTGTTTGGGCAGCATGTAGAGAAATCACTGTCCTCCTTTTTCCTCCTATAGCTAGGAGGAAAATGGAGGAGATTGGTTTCTCTGTATGCTGCCCCTGCCACTCCTCCTATCCAGTTCACTTGTGTTTGGCTGTCTCTGGGCCCCTGTGCCCCCCCCCCACTCTGCTGCCCCCCCCCCCATTGGGCTCCCTCCCCTCTCCTTTTGGCTGCTGCAGGGGATGTGTTACAATAAAGAACCAGGAATGGTCGGTAAATATGTAATTTACCAGCCCCTTCCTTTTCTCAATGGACAGAGTCATAGTCAGTGACATTGTAAAAAAACAAAATAAAAAAATTATAAAAAATAATACAATTAAAATACCAAAAAATAAAAACTTCTGACACCAGTGGGTGAACTTCCAGGACTGCAAAGGTCACACTTGCGACCGGGCCCTGGCATTCCACCACCGTGGGAAGGCCCCAAGATGGCAGGAAGGGGGCCCACTGCAGAACTTGGGAAAGGTTTCCACTGTGGGACCATAATAAAGGGCCCCGCAACAAGAGTAAATGGCCCCAGGATCAGTGGGAAGAGCCCCAGGCTTGAAGGGAAGGGCCCCGGACAGGGGTCTGGGGGGCCCTTCATGGTTTCTTGCACGGGGGCCCTGAAGGTCCTAGTCTGATTAGTACATTTTTCGTACAAAAAAATCATAAGAGCAAGACTACGCATGCTCGGAAACTAAAGAATACATACAAAACAATTCAACACATGACATCACGTCTGTAGGTGAATTCTGTCGTATGAGAGTTTTTGTATGAAAGTAACCTCTTCACTTTTGATATGAGACTAGCATGTAACAAAAATCGGATGAAAATTTGTCCGATAATCTGATCGTGTGTACGAGGGTTTAGTATGCACAGACACACTTTCAGTTTTGCACATCGGACTTTTAAAGGTAAAGTTGATTTCTACAGAGTTTTCACAGCTGCTATCCAGAGATTGCTAGATTGCTAGAGAGCTGACGCATTAAAAAGGGTGCAATAAAAAGCCTACGACTCTATGCGTTGGCTTTGTTAAATAGAATAGCAACAGCAACTTAATATATCTTCTCTGTAAATTGTCAGCCATCATCAGCTTTAAAATAGGGGAAGAATTTCAGACTTGCTTCCTTCCAGTACAAACCTGTATTGTATTGCTGTTAATAAGAACAATGTGACTGAAATAAATGAGCAGTTTCAATGTACTTCCTCTGTTTGGAATCAATGCTTGTTTTTATATGTGCCGTGATATTTTTGCTATGTTGATATTTATACTCTTCAGGTATGGTGTTGAATGGATTAATATTGTATTTGGAGCAGGGCGATACCAAATGCCCCAAAGCAAAAGTATTGTTTCCCCAGGGACAAGGTAGCAATCTGCTGACAATTATGGTCCTTTCACAAGGTCAGTTCAGTTTTTTTATCCATTCAGTCACTTTTTTCACTTTTTTTTTTTTTAAAAGGACACGGATGCACTATTGTAGGGTCCGTTCCGTATGTCCGTTTTTCATACATCTGTTTGCGGATAAAAAACGGACATAATGTATGTCTATAGGATTGCGGACGTTAGCGGATGACATCGCTGACATCCAATTTTGCGTCCGTTCCATTTTTTAAACAGAAGAAAAATAGGATTCTCTTCCGTCTCAAAAAATGGAAACTGAACGAAATGGACGCAAAACGGATGTCAGCGGATAGTCATCCGCTAACGTCCGCAATCCCATAGACATACATTATGTCCGTTTTTTCATCCGCAAACAGATGGGAGGAAAAACGGACATATGGAACGCCCGTGTGAAAGGACCCTAAGGCCCCTTTCACACTATCCATCCGTCGGACGGACTCCATTTATCTCAGCGGGGGATCGATCCGCCAATCCCCCGCTAAGCAGGAGGATGACAGCTGTTCTCTGTGCTGTGTGCGGAGATACAGCTGTCAGTTCCCCATACATCTCTATGGGGGAATCGGATGGGAACGGACCGTTCAGATTTGACGGATTGCATCGGATCGGATGTCAGCGGACATGTCTCTGGCAGGGAAAGGGCTTAACATCAGGGGCAATCAAAGAGTTAAGTGTGCTCCCAGGAAGTGCTTTCTAACTGTGTGGGGGTTGCTTGTACTGTTAGAAGACAGAGATCTACGTTTCTGCTTAGCAGAAACACAAGATCTCCATCCTCCTCTCTGACAGAATGGCGGTCTGTCTTGTTTACATACGCAGACCACTGTTCTGCCTCTCCTATGAACGATCAGCAGGTCCTGGCGGACATCGCATCTGCTAGACCTGCTGATTGGTTCCCGTTGTGTCCAGGACCCTGTTGTATCTTGATATGATACAAGAGATGGTCAGAGACTGCAGACATGATACAAGAGATGGTCAGAGACTGTGGACATGATACAGGAGATGGTCAGGGGCTGCAGACAAATGTACAGGAGATGGTCAGAGACTGAAGACATGATACAAGAGATGGTTAGAGACTGCGGACATGATAAAAGAGATGGTCAGAGACTGCGGACATGATACAAGAGATGGTCAGAGACTGCAGACATGATACAAGAGATGGTCAGAGACTGAGGACATGGTACAGGAGATGGTCAGAGACTGCAGACATGATACAAGAGATGGTCAGAGACTGAGGACATGGTACACGAGATGGTCAGAGACTGCTGATATGATACAAGAGATGGTCAGAGACTGCGGACATGATACAAGAGATGCTCAGAGACTGAGGACATGGTACAGGAGATGGTCAGAGACTGCGGACATGATACAAGAGATGGTCAGAGACTGCGGACATGATAGAAGAGCACTAGGGGGGCTGGAGAGCACACAGGGGAAGCAGAGAGCACCGGAGGAGCTGAAGGGTGGGGGGGGCCTGGAGAGCATTAGGGGGGACTGGGGGGGTCTGGAAAGCATTGTAGGGGTTTGGAGAGCGCAGGGGTGGAGAGCACTGGGGGGGCATGGAAAACTAGGGGGGCAGAGAGCATGGAGTGGAGGGGGGCAGAGAGCGCGGGGGAGGGGGCGGAGAGCACCGGGGGAGCCAAGGATTGCTGGGAAGCCAGAGAGAACTGGGGGGGACTAGAGATTACTGAGGGGGGAGCCAGGAAACACAGGGGGGTGGAGAGCGCTGGGGAGGGCCAGAGAGCATGTGGGGGGGCAGGAGAGGGGGGGGGCTGAAGAGCACTGGGGGGAGGGGGGCTGGACAGCACTGGGGGGCCAGCAAAAGAAAAAAATAAGTTGGATAGGAGGAGTGGTGGGGCAGCTGCATATAGAGGAATTGATCTTTCCATATTCCTCTTGCAACCGCTGAATGCCTGCAGGAGAGAGAGGAGGAGAATCAGGCATTCGGCAGCTGCAGGAGGAATAAGGAAAGATCAATTCCTTTATATGCAGCTGCCCACCCACTCCTCCTATCCAGTCAGACAGGGAGGCTGCTCGGGCCTCGGGCACTCACCTTCTTCCCTCTCCCGCCCCCGCCCAGGTGAGCAGCGTGGGTAAGCACTAAGCAGCACAGACCGAGGGAGCAGCTGCATTCACACGAGGAGATGAGTGGCGCCAGGTCACCGGCCTGACACCCATCAGCCCGCCTGACCCACCCCCGCGCACCCCCCCTTGGTACGCCACTGCCTGAGCCCATCTCAATCCATGGATTTTGCACAAGAGACTCAGCTGTCTGGGACTCTCCCTCCTTATTGGCCATTGGCTCCCACTGCTGTTACTCAAAGTCAGTGAGCCAATGAGGAGAGAGAGGAGATAGGACCGAGTTGTGACTTTGTGTCTAAATGGACACGCAGAGCAGTGGCTCGGGTACCCCCATAGCAAGCTGCTTGCTGTGGGGGGCATTCGGCAGGAGGGAGAGACCAGGAGCGCCGGTGGGGGACCCGAGCAGAGGAGTATGCACAATGCACAGAGCAGATAAGTATGCACAGAGAAAATAATGTTTGGAATTTAAAACAAAAAAAAATTAGACTTTAGTATCACTTTAACCTCAGACTGATGGCCCTAGAATTATTGCGCTCACTACAATGTTTGTGGCAATACCGAACATGTGGTGCATTCACATTTTAAATACGCGTGCATTATTTATATTCAATTTATTATAATTTACATTTTTAACACTTTTTGATAGAACAAGCCTCCCATGTGATAGCATTGGCAGGTGACAGGTTGGAGACATTAGGGGCCAACTATCCCCCAAATGTCTCCCCTGCCTTCCACTGTAGCAAATGTCTCCCCTGCCTTCCACTGTAACTGATCAATCACAGGACTGTGACATCTCTGAACCTGGAAATGCTCAGAGATGAGCACTTCTTGGTTCATTGATAGCAGAGCAAATCAGGGAACCGAACCTCTCCAATCTGCTACCGCTCTCATTATGGCATTGGCGGATGGCATTTTACAGTACAATAGGCAGCTCTACAGCCAACCAGGTCACTCTTATGCCCCGTACACACGTGCAGATTATCTGAAGACTTTTGTCTGTAGACTTACCAAAACCATATAATATGAGGTCAAACCTAAACACTTTCAATTTGTATGCAATCCGGCAGGCCCTTGCACTACATAGAAAAGGTAAATCTGAAGACAAAAGTCTTCAGATAATCTGCACGTGTGTACGGGGCATTACATGAAACCCGGAAGCTGGCTAAAAAGAACTATACCAAACCCATGGCCACAGCAGCAGCCATTAGCTTGTTTTAACCACTTGAATCTCAGTCTGTTCATAAATTCAGCCATGTATAATCACCCGCCTTCTTCTGCAGTGCTGGTATCTTCTGGCATTGCCCACACTCACAGCCAGCACTGCAGATACCACAGCATGGAGGTCCATTCCTGTAGCACTAGCAATGTGAAAGTCTGCATTGACACCACATGCAATCCTCTCTGCTTTTAGCTACTTATCTTAGCTTGAACATTTTACGATCTACAAAGGAGTTTCAAGTCTTTATGACAGTAACTTGGAAAGTGGCATTAACTGCTTTGTAAAGTCACTCTGAGTAAGGTGAAAGTGTAAACGATACCATAAAAAGCGTCATTTTACAATCATCTTTCGTTTGTGCAAACCCATTAAATTTTAGTGATTTATGATACCATTCTGCTGTCTATTAGAACCATTTACTGCAGTTGCAAACTGCTGGGAGCAACTAAAATATATTCTACATGGTAGAGTAACAGTAGAGCTGAAACCTCCTAGCAGCTTGTTAAAAGTGGCAGTCATCAATTTCATTACAATCAATGTTAAACGTCCCCCATACCAGAAGGGGCGTTTCTTTTAACATCTTTAACCAAGCTGCTTAAAGCTTTAGAATTGCTTTGCAAAACTTGTTATACATGAACCTTTATGGACTGAAGCCCTTGGCTATGGACATGTAGGGGTTGATTTACTAGAATTGGAAAATCTGTTGCAGCTGTGCATGGTAGCCATAGGATGGCCACTTTTCCGGAATTCCCCTTAGACAGTCCAGGTTTTGAATCATTTGCCTGGGTTTCAGTCCCTTTGAAACCCGGACACATTATTTAGACAGGAATGTGGCTCGGAACAGGGCCTGACAGGAGGGTGAGGGGGCACTATGCGCGCCGTATTACTATTCTCTTTGGAGCGACCAAAGGTGCCCCAGGTCAGTTATCCTACAGTGCAGTGATGGCAAACCTTGGCACCCCAGATGTTTTGGAACTACCTTTCCCATAATGCTCAACTACACTGCAGAGTGCATGAGCAACATGGGAAATGTAGTTCCAAAAAACATCTGGGGTGCCAAGGTTCGCAATCACTGCTATAGTGTATACAAAAAAAAAAAAGAAAATGTTGCTGTGTGCCGCTAAAGAGTTTAGGTTTGGCTTGAAGAAAAAGTGGCAATCCTAGGTGGCCAATCAGCTTCTAACTTCAGCTTTTTCAGTTAAGCTTTGACAAAGGAAACTGTAAACTGGTTTCTATCAAGAGCTGCACAAGATTTTGCACTCTCCACTCTTAATAAATTAACCCCATATTGATTTTCTTGGTGTCTATATGAAAACATGCCATATCTTTGCACCTAATGTATTCATAATCTGCTTTTTAATATTATTTGTTATGCTTTATCGTAGTCTTGGTGTGAGAATTATGGTGGAGTGTCAGGGCTCTATCTTTTGCATAAACATTTTGGTTCTAAAAGATATACCTCTTAAAAAGCGAGGAATGTTGCTTGTTAGTTCGACCCTGGGTCACACAATCCACGGGTCACACCATTGGTAGATAGGCTTACCTGAAAATAAAAATTCTCAAATACACACAAACTGCCAGCAGAAAAGAAATGTGGCAGTTTGTGTGTACATATGTTTGATGTGCTGTACATATGTTTGTTGTCTTCTAGTGAAACTAAATTATAACCTTATCCTGCAAAAATAACCCATACACCTCCATTACTAAATGGCCCTGTAATCTATATATTTTTCATGAAATTGTTTCTTATGTTTGTTTGGATAGAGCATTGCACATTATTTGCGGTCATGTGCAATGCTCTATGCACACTACAAATCCCATAGTCCATCTCCGGAGCAAGAAAGAGAGGAAGATTACAACCCTACATACACTGGGATCATGGAGAACAAGCGATCCCCTAACAGGACTTCAGGTCATAGCAGCGAAAAATAAAATAAAAGATTTTGAGGAGGCTGAGAGCACCATTTATTTAGTTAACAATACATACTCGAACAACACTTTTATTTCTGAGTTAGGAAAATATGATTGAAAATATTTTTATAAACCAGTTTAGAGTCAATTTAAAGTGTAAACCCAATAACAAAAATACAATACGTTATATTGCAGTTTTCCATTTTTGATTGCGATGTTGTTGGTTTTGATAAATAACCATAAATGTGGCCTTTTTTTGAATTGCTTATTAGGGACTCATTTCTGCAAGGCAGAGGCCTTTCCATTTGTGTTATGGGGTTGGGTAAGTGGGTGGGGTAGTAGTTATGTGCAAGTGAAAGAGTGCCATAAATACGTTTTGGGAGTATGAAAAGCAGAGTGGTGGTGGAAGGTAGGGAAGGTAGGGAGGATTAGGCACAGAAAGGGGAAGATAGGAAGGAAGCAGGAAAATTAGCAAAGAAAAAGATGGAGGGGAGAAAAAAATGAGATGAGTGTAAGAGAACAGGAAAGGAAAAACAAGGTGGTGTTAATGGGGAGTGGGGCAGGGGGTGTGGGAAGGTAAAGGGTAGGGCTTAATGTAAGGAATAGAATTCTTCTCCCTAAGCAGGTACAACTCATACAGCCCATGTATGCGTAAAGTTGTCTAGTCTGTCACCCTCTTCTGCCAGGAGGCGTTTTTCCGTGCTCATATTGCGATTGAGTTCAGATACCCACTCTGCCAAGGTGGGTGAGCAAGTGATGCAGAATCACAGTCCTTGCTGAAATAAAAAAGTGTGAGCAGTCCTTTTTTAGCAGTCTTAGGAGGGCCAGAGAGCATAGAAAGCAGTGTAACTGTAACCTGGGGACTATTGGGGACAGTGATCACAGGGGTCTTGGCACAAGTGGAGAATGGAGTTCCTGAATTTCTGACTTAAGGTGCAGGCCCAAAAAATGGCATTGTGCCAAGCTGATTATGGAATCTCCAGCAACGCTCAGTAAGAGAGGTATATAAGTGGTGTAGTACACAAGGGCATTTTTGCTGTAGCACCCCCCAGTACCCTAGAGGCAAGATAACACTTGCGGAGACAGGGAGTGAGCCAACATTTTACCCTAGGGCTAAGTCCATGGTTATAATGGGGAATCTTGAACATAGTACGCCAGTCACGTTTTGTCTTTTCAAAGTCTTTAATGCCTAACTGAAAATGAGGTAAAGGTAGTGAGGATTATGGGTTTCAAATACCACAGCAGATCTCTTACAGACTCTTCAGATTCATTGTAAAATCCAGCTTCACAGTGTTAGGACCTTTGAGCCAACCCAGCAACACTGCAGGCACTTTATTCAGATCTAAGTAAATCCTCAGAGTGAGTCTCCAGGCTCTTCTGACAGGCCAGCCTTCATGCTGGCTCTCTCTAGCAGGGGGCCTCCCTTGGATCTTCTCACCTTATATAGTTCCATGGTTAATCTGTTTGAAAAAAGACACAAGTCCATTCAGTTCAACTAACAAATAAAAAGAAGAAAACCAACACACTCAAATAGAAAACCTTCATATTTACTATCCAATAGCCACACTTCACAGTTGACCTTGGTATGGCTTCCTCCACATCAGGCAGGACAGCCCTCAGCATATGTATGCCCCAAATAGGCCTTTGGGCCTAGTCACAGAGATCCCTCCAGTAGCATCTCCTCAGGCCTCAGCCTAAGGCAAAAGACCCCACACAGCAACTGTGTCAAAAATATATATCCTTCCCCAGAATGCATCAGTGGTAGAGAACCTACAGACGACAATGGAAAATTCACAAACCCTCTGGGCTTAGAGAAAAACAACAATTCGGAAACTGTGCAATCAGTCTGAGCTGTCTACAACCCAGCCAAACTAAATTTACATAGTAGCCCCAGTTTAGGACCAGGGGGCCACATTACCAACAGGTGAGAATTGTAAAAATAGTTTCTAGAGCTTTGGTAACTAAGGAAAGGCGATGGCATAAAGTGAAGACTTTGCAATCCTAGGAAGAGAGAGATACATCGCTCATTGTTCCGTGTATTTAAGGAGAGATGAGTGGATGCATAGTAGAAGAATGGGAGGGAAGTATAAAGGAGCAATTTGTAATTGGGGTTAGTTGAGACATTAAATATTGTTTTCAAGGGATAGAATTTATGAAGGATGTTACCTTCCAGTATGATAACTTCTGCAGGAGAACTAGGGAGCTGTTGGGTAAGATAGTTTGTATAGATGGTAGTAAGCCATTGTGTATGATTTAGGTCACTCATTGGTGAGCTTAGTTTTAAATTTTAAATGTGGTGCCTTGCATTGTGTTCTTTTTTTAGGATTTTATTTTTTTTGTCTTATTTTTATCTGGTTATCCTACCTGGAACTTCCTATCCTATATCATTGACGAATTGTGAGGAAGAGGGTGGACATGTTCAGCGTTAGTCCTTGAAAATTATACAGTTCCATGGATTTTGGGGCTGCCTTAAAGTAGAACTATAGGCAAAACTTTTTTTCTTTTCATTTTGGATAGAGTAAGGGAGGGTTATAACCCCTGTCAGATTTTTTTCACCATCTGTCCATTGCAGAGATTTCCCTTCACCTTCCTGTCCCAAAGCCAAACAGGAAGTGAGAGGAAATCCCTGTAAATTAGGGGAATATCTTGGGGACCCCAAGGTCACTAGAACTAGTGTCCCCTTTGGTAGATTTCCCCACTATTACTTTTCTGGGGACAACCCAAATTTTGGAATTTTCTTTTACTTTTCACTTTCAACGATAATGGTACACAGAACAAGAATAGTGAACTCCCTAATGGCAACCGACAAGTGTTCTGATCCATCTCCCCCTCCATCCAAAACTAAAAAAAAGTTTTTCCTTTAATTATACTTTAAAGTGGATGTAAACTCCATTCAGAATCTTTTAAATATGCACATATAGCTGTAGTGTTTACTTATCTCTCTCCAAAGCCCTAAGTCCCATGTCTTTCTGCTGCTCTGTCCCTCTGTTATCAGCATGATAACTTCTGACAAGTTCTCTGACACAGGAGATAAAAGCAGCTGGAAATTTATGTCGGGGTGGGTGCATAGAGATAGATTAGCAGAGAGCTGGTCTATTCACAGCAGAGCTCTGCATGTTTTTTCCTTCCTCTACCTATGTGGAGGGGGGGGGTGTGTCCTTTCCTCCAATCATCTCACACACAGTGCATGCCAAGTCTCCACACCCAGTGCTAAAGCACGAAGAAAAAATTCTAACATGATGTTCACTTTCACTTTCTAAACAGTATAGAAAGCTGAAGATAGCAGATATACAAATAAAAACTTATGTAGGGAGATAAGTTTTCAGTTGTATCATCTGAGGCTGTTCATTTCATTGGGTATATGTGAGGGTTTATATCCACTTTAAGTTATGCTCGTTGTTCATCTGGTATCCTGGAAATATAGATGTGATTTCCTCTACAAATCTCAGGGTCTCTGCCTTGGCAAGGTTCTATTTCCAAACACAAGTGGCGAACCGTGGAAACCTAACAAAGATCAGGCAAGATAAATAATGATATAAGTGAAAATAATATTTGAATTATGCCCACATTTATCTCTGTAAACTTTCCCTGAAGTTATGATTCTAATACATTTGTTTCTAATTAAGCTCGTTCAGCCCAGGCATAAGGTCACATTGATTATAAAAACCCCAGCAATCATCGCCAAGCTCTGTTTTCTAACTGAATCCCTCCGTTTTCTGGAGAGCAGTCACAAAGCTCATGTTCAAGTCTTGTTTTAAGTATTTTTCTATAATAAGCTACCCTATTATTACTGGCTTCAGCCTCATGTAATCACTGGGTTGCTGCAATAAAACGGATGTTTTCATAACCCTAATCTTTACTGCCTGCCACAGAAAACTCAACCTTCTGTATGGCCGCAGGGAGCGATCTGAAGGTCAAATGACTAATGTGTCTGATAACACTAATCTGGCACAAGTCCGACAAGGTTATGATGTAAACCGGCTATTGCAAAAAGTATAAGCCTGGTCATACACAGAATAACCAATTAGATCCCACTTTATGGTTTATCGGATGCTGTTACTGCAACTGGCAAATGCTTTCAGCTTTGGTCTCCTGAAAAGCCCAAATGTCTAACTTTGTTGACATGGTCTTCTATATCTCATACTGGTGCACCTTTATGGAGAACTTTTGTTAACAGTGATCGGCAGCTCATGCCTTAGTGATGCCTTAGCAATGGCCCAAATGCAAAGAATGAGGCTTCTATACAGCAAAACTGAAGGCTACATCATGACATTGGCCTGCCCTACTTTATGTATTCTTTTCTGTATTTTATAGTTCTGTAGTATGCTAGGGAAACTTTTGGGCCTCTACAATTTTTGTACTATGTGATTTTGGTTTCTCCCTCTGTCCTCTCCTCCAGATTAGTGCTCGTTATTTCAATCCCAGCTTGGTCTTCCCTGTTTCTTCTATGTTCCCTCAGTGTTAGTAGTTCACAGTTAGTAGAGACAGGGCTAAGGGAAGTCATTGTCTTCTTACACTTCAAAAGACTGGAAAAAACATCCTCTGTACTGCAATTAGATTAAGTGAAATTGCAATGGATTCAACTTCTGTGTCTTATTGAAGAGTTAAGCTGCCAGTGGATAGTGCCAAGTCACCAGGTGATCATACTGTCTGGGTAGGCTAGGTCTAAGAAGGTATGTCAATGTATGAAGTGGCATTCGAAACAGAATAGACATCATGACATCTGGTGATCTCATGGGCATATGTGGTGATGTTACATGAAACAAGCAGATGACTGTTATCTTTAGGTACCTGAGGTGTTACAGTTTATAGATACTGTAAAATAAAACATATTCACTAGCATTTGATTAGGTTGTAACATAAAAGGAAAGCCCTAAAATGCTGCTTGTCAGGGTCCAGATCTGAACCTGCAACCTCTGCGACGTCTGGCTGTGGCTTTTCTCTCTGTGCCACCTGACATGCTGGACAGCTCTCTGCCTGATCCCTTGGACAATCTTGCCTTATTTCTTGTTTCCGGTGAACCTTGAACTCTTTGCTCCTCCCATGAACTTCCTAATATAAGCCATATCTCTGCACTTTCTGTTTGCCAGATTATTCTATCATGGTCAGGGGTCAGGCTGGAGAACATAAGGGCAGCTGCGGGTACATAAAGGAGAAAGATGTCCGCTGGAGAAGAGCACACTAATTTGGCAAACAGGAAGTGCAGAGATAAGGTTTAAATCAGGAAGTTCATTGGAGGAGCAAAAGAGTTCAAGGTTCACCAGAAACAAGAGACAAGACAAGATTGTCCAAGGGATCAGAGAGGGAGCTGTCCAACATCTCAGGTGGCACAGCGAGAAGAACTATCAATGACTTGCTTGCCCTAGACCAGTGATGGCGAAACTTGCCACCCCAGATGTTTTGGAACTAAACTTCCCATGATGCTAATGTACTTTGCAGTGTAGTTGAGTATTATGAGTAAATTTAATGTATAAAACAGCTGGGGTACCAATAGGCTGCCCTTCACAATGCCAATGTACAAGTGACTGTTTCAGCACACATTACACAAGAATTATCCACTGTTGTCACCAAATGCTCCCTCAGAAATGCCATGCAGCTATCCCTGGAGTGCATGTAGCCTGAAGGAGGCTGCAGGAGATCAGTGAGATTAAAAAAGGCAAAAACTGTTTTTTATTTAAAAAATGGTAATTCTTTGTGATATATGGTGCTTTAGCAAACTAAATTTTTTTCAGCAAGTCTTTCATTTACTTTAAGTAGTTCACTAGTCAGCCTATGTGTCCACCAAATAATTAATAAATGAAATGTATTATGCAATATGATGCATCACAATCTACACAGAGGCATGCAATTTGGTAGAATAAAGCTTATCTACCTGACTGAACCTGATGAACAAGCTCACACAGCTTTATTTACTTACCTCTGATTACATTTTTTGCTTATGTATTCTTATGACTAACTAAACTCCGGATACGTGTACATAGGAGCTGAATAACTAGCAGTAGTTAGATATACACTATATTGTCAAAAGTATTGGGGCGCCTGCCTTTACACGCACATTAACTTTAATGGCATCCCAGTCTTAGTCTATAGGGTTCAATATTGAGTTGGGCCACCCAATGTTTGACCATTCTTCCAGAAGCGCATTCGTAAGGTCAAGCACTGATGTTGGACCAGAAGGCCTGGCTTGCCATCTCCACTCTAATTCATCCCAAAGGTGTTCTATTAGGTTGAGATCAGGACTCTGTGCAGGCCAGTCAACTTCCTCCATCCCAAACTGGCCCATCTATGTCTTTATTAACTTTGCTTTGTGCACACATGCAGTAAATAAGTAGGGGTCCCAGCATGCGATAGTTAAGGAACTGGCAGCTGCCGGCATCTTTTACAAGCAGTAAACAACATGGTTGTTAAAGAGTGGGCGGCCGCTGCATCCTTTACAACTGAGGATTCCTGCTGACAGCTGAATGTCAAGAGAAGAAAGAATTGACGGCATTCTAAAAAAATAAGAAAAAAATGGCGTGCCCTCCCCCCCCCCCCCCCCAATCCATCCATTGGGGTAGGAGGATGCTCAAAATTAAATAAAAAGACAGACACTGTTTTTGACAAATACTTTATTTTTAAAAAAATGTCCCCCCGGTGTAGCTATATCATCAATCACGATACCTGCCACCACCACCAACCCGAAAAAAAAAGCCCCTCTCCTGATGAAGGCTCTCGCCATATGACAGCTCCCCTGCCTCCTGCTGCTAAATAAACTAGGAGGTGGGCCCACCCCCTTGTGATGTCACTGACTAATAAGCCCCCTGCCTGCAGACCCCCACAACACAACCACTGGCCAGGGTTGTGGGGGAGAAGCCCTTGTTCCCATCAACATGAGGGTTGAGGGCATGTGGCCTGGTATGGTTCAGGAAGGAGGGGCACTCCCTCATTCCCCTCCCTTTCCTGACCTGGATTATGGAGGGGGAGGGGCACATGCTGCTTTTCTTTTAAATTTTGGGGTTCCCCTTTAAAGTTCCCCTTTAAAATTCATACCAGACCCAGAGGTATGGGGTTTTTTTTCCTTATTTTTTTCCTAATTTTTCAATGTCGGCAATTCTATCTTTACATTCAGCTGTCAGCAGCTGACGACTCATTGGTTGTTAAGAACGCAGCTACCACTGGAGGTAGATTACTTCAGGCTTTCACTAATAAAATACTGCATGACTTTATAAAATAGCTGATAGATAACATTTTGTAGCTTTTTTAATGAATGCTAAAACATTTTTTGAAAAACGATGTGTGCTATCTTACTGCATACTGGGATACAGTAAGATACCGCTGTGTGAATGGAGCTCCCAGTCTCTGAACTTCCAATGCTGCATTGGCTACCAGCTTTGGGTCTTCCTGCAAAACAGCAATAAAGATGGTCCAATGGGCCCTCCCTCCTCTTTCATTGTAAAAGGTTCTTTCATTGATTTGTTTGTAACATGATCTGTCAATAGGGGGGAGAGTCTGATCAGTCACATGATTTTCTCCACCATTCACAGATCATGTTAACTGCACTGCAAGGATCTATAGCTTGTTAGGACTGGGGGGAACAAAAAAAAATGTACTTACCTGATCCTCCACTTCTCCCCGCAGCAAGATCGATCCCTGCAGCTTTTTCTCCCCATGCTCTAGCAGTCTAGGATCATGATGTTATTGTAACGGAACCACCGACCCACACTGTACTTGTGGTCTTCCGTCAGTATACAGCTTCCTTGCAGTCATGAACATAGATATCAAATCCCAGCCGCCCCCATACAAAGCTAGCCAACAACGTAGCTTGTACTGGAATCACTCTTTATTTAACAGTCACACAGAATTTATATACAGCATGGACCTCCCCCTCCTGATCATATTACCACACACAGGTCAGGGGTTGCCTGAATACATTATCACATGCAGATGAAATTGTATACAGAAACAGAATTAACCTGAACTAATTATCTAGCCATCTGGACAGAACAATGTGGGCTCATTAACATTTAACAATGGGACAGGCAGACTTAACACAATCCACATTCTACCTCAATAGACAGAAAAAAGGACAAGACTGCAAATGGCAGTCTGTCCGTCCCCTACATTGAAGTACATGGAATACACATCTACGTATTGCTATGATTATTTAGGAGTCAGACTTCATGGCAACAGGCTCTAGGTCTCACAGTGTAAAATGGGATTAAATCTTCATATTCCTTGAGAGATATTGCTGACAAATATTACTGTCCCACTTGAAGCAATCCAAACCATTAAGTATCTGTATTTCACTCCCAGTGACGGTGAGTACCGTCACAGTTATCAAGACCAAAGCAGGGTCTATAGTCCTGCATTGAACTTGATGATGCTGAGGGACATTACACTGCCAAAGCATAGGGGAGGACCTTCTACTGGGGGAGCGGAGGATCAGGTAAGTTAAATCATATCTTCTCTCCCCTGGACAAAACAAGCTATTAACCCTTGCAGTGTGGGTGAAGATCCTTAAAGAGGAAGTAAAGTCATTTTTTTTTCTTTTTTTGTTACCTGAAAATTAAAGGCATAATGTGCTAGCATGCATCGCATACTAGCACATTATGTGACACTTACCTTGTCGTCCCCACTGGAGGCTGCATCTATCTTCACCCATCTTCCTTCCAGGTCCCACGGACTCCGGCTGTGCTACAGGCCAGAGCTGCTTAAAAATGACAGGTGGAGTTCATATGTAATAAAATGCACGGAGATATACAGGAAGCAACTATGGGTGACAAAAAGGTGGAGCTCCCATTTAGGTTTTGCATAGAAATAGAATAAAAGTCTGATGGCATGAAAACTCGCGTGTCTCTCAGGCAAGCTGGTAAACATGAGTTAATTTTAGATTTCTGAGAAATCCATGCTAAATTGAAATATTTATGCTTTGAAGCGGCATAAACAGTCTTAATATAATTAAACTGGATAAAGTGAAATTTCCATAAGAGGGCATGCAGTGCTGCCCCTGCTGGCTCTGTCTGGATAATTTCCCATTCTTTCCGCACTGATTTCAGAACATGCATTTTTTTATGATGAATGTTGAAGATGAGTCTGTGGAAATGCTACTGTTAGCTTTAAAGCCTAACTCCAGTCCAATTCCTTTTGGTTTTTGGATAGTTTAGGGCAGAGTTACATTTCTATTAGGTTTTTATTTCTGTCAGTGACCTCATTGTTGAGATTTTCCCTCAGTTCCTGTCCCTGTGATGTCATCGGAAGGAATGGTTGGTACAGCTGTAACCAGGACATGAAAGCTGAAACATCAATAAAAACACTTCTAGAAGTTCTAAGTCCTAAATGTATTATCAATGTGTATGGACTTTGTATGTCAACCCACTGGAGAGATGTGTCTTTACTTCCTGTTTTGGCAGAGGGCAAGTGGATATCATTAAGAACAATAGGAATAAAGACAGCAATAATCATTTTGCAGAGGCACTAACCCCCTGGTGCCCAACTTAAGGCCTGTTAGCACTTTTTGTGGGGCCCCTGCAGACACTAATCTGCATTTCCTAATTGCTCTGTTATAGTAGGGTTTTCTATCAGTCTCCGGCTTCCAGCCTTTGACTGTCTCCTGAAGTATGTCCCCAGTTTCTAACAACTCCGATTGCATGTTCACAGTCTCTGACAGTCTCCTGCAGCATGTCTGCAATCTCTATCCATCTTTTTATCATGTATGCAGTCTCTGACCATCTTTGTATCATGCCTGCAGTCTCTGACCATCTCTTTTATTATTTCTGCAGTCTCTGACTACCTCTTTTATTATGTCCGCAGTCTTTGACCACCTTTTTTTTAGCATGTCAGCAGTCTTTGACCATCTACTTTATCGTGTTTAAAGTCTCTGCCCATCCCCCTGTACCATGTCCACAGTCTCTGAACATCTCTTGTGTTTTGTACACAGTCTCTGACCACCTTTTTGTCATGTCTTCAGTCTCTGACTATCTCTTGTATCTTGTCTGCAGTCTCTGACCATCTCTTTTATCATTGCTGCAGTATCTGGCCATTTCCTGTATCATGTTCTCAGTCTCTGACCATCTCTTATAACATGTCCGCAGTCTCTGACCTTCACTTTTATTATTTCTGCAGTCTCTGACCATCTCTTTTATTATGTCCGCAGCCTTTGACCACCTTTTTTTATCATGTCTGCAGTTTTTGACCAAACACTTTATCATATTTAAAGTCTCTGACCATTTCCTGTACCATGTCCACAGTCTCTGACCATCTCTTGTATCATGTCTGCAGTCTCTGACCATCTTTCATTTTGTCTGCAGTCTCTAACCATCACTTTTATCATATCAGCAGGCTCTGAACATATCCTGTATTATGACCGCAGTCAGGGCCAGTGCAAGAATTTTTGTCTACTCAGATGAAGGTGCAGTTTGCCAACCCCCCCCCCCCCCCCCAATTGTCCTTCCACCACCCCCCTCCCCTCCACAATGGCAGTGTGTAATGGGGGGAGGGAGGGGGTGGGCGATATGCATTTCCAGCTGTCCGCAGCCCCTAACCATCTCTTGTATCATGTCAAAAACCTCTTACCATCTCGTGTCTTTTATCATGTCTGCAGTTCCTGAGGGGGAGTCTGGAGAGGAGTCAAGAGTGAGAGCGCTGCCAGGATGGGGGTAACGGGAGAAGTCAGATGTGTGTGTACTGTGGAGAGGAGACTAAAGGATAAAACCCGAGCCACCAAGCCAGACTGCACCTGAGAGGAGGTCAGTGACAGCACCACCAGGCCAGGCTGTTGGGGGGGGGGGGGTCACTGAGGTTTAGGGGCAGTGAATACAATAATGTAAGGTGGCACTGATATAAAGAGGTAACTCTGCGGACCCTGATGTAAGTGGGAAATCTGATGTAAAGAAGAACGCAGTGGACTGTGATATAAGGTGGTCCCTGGTCACCATAGGCCCCCTTACATCAGAATCCCCCCTTAGATCATGATCTGCAGCGTTCCCCTTTTCAGAAGAGTTCCCTTCCACTTTAAGGTGTATTCCTGCAGACTCTGATGTAAGGGACCTGACCTTTATGTAAATGGTGAAATATGGTTTTTGACTTTTGTTTAACCTAAACACATTGCTAATAGCACTAGCTACATGTTTATAGTTAAATATTGATATTTGCACTGTTTAGAACTAAAAATGGTCCTTTTAGGTACTTTTTTGCAGTGTCAGTAAAAAAATGTGACTCAGTAAATTTCATGATTTTTGCCAGTATAATATTGGTGCCGTTTTTAAATTTTGGTGTCCTGCTATTAAATTTCACTTCAGGGGGTTGGCAGCACTGGGTTACCAGCCAGCATCAGATCTTCTAGAACTGTATCCTTCCACTTCCATACCATGAAGGTACTCAGCAGGGAGAGATGTCTCCACTTCGTTGGTGTGGATGGAGGAATCTGTTTCTTTTCTGTTCAGCCCGCTGGCTGAATGGAAAAAAACAAACAGTGTATGGCCAGCTTTAGTGCACCCCCCGCCGACCCATGCTGTGATTGGACACAGCACGAGTTTGGCAGCTGATTTAATCAAATGAATTTGGCTAAAACCTGCTGATCGTCTGTGTCCAATCACACACAGAGTTCTGTGTTTACAAACACACAGAACTCTGTGTACTGTACAGAGAACAGCATCTATTGCTGCATAAATTCCAGTATATACTGTATACCATAGTTTGTAGATATTATAACTTTCACACAAACCAATTATAATACGCTTATTGGAATTTTTCTTACCAGAGACATGCAGCAGAACACATTTCGGCCTAGATTTTTGAAAAAAATAGATTTCTTGATTTTTATAAAGGAAATGTTTATTAGGAAAAAGTAGAACATATTTAATTTTTAAAATGTCCAGTATTTTTTTGTTAATATAATAAAAAAACCCAGTGGTGATCAAATACCACCAAAGCAAAGCTCTATTTGTGTGATAAAAATGATATATATTGAATTTAAGTACTGTGTTTTATGACCATGCAATTACCATTAACATTGAAACTATATATTCAAGCAATCTTTGGTTCTACAAACAAATCATTCATTACAGTTTTTCCAAGAGTTCACTGTGAGACCATACATCTCTTCTGTGAATATAGGGACATACAGTAATTATTAAGCAGTAATTGTGACATTCAATAAACATTCCCTGCAGGTGCATAATGAACTTTAGTTTAAAACACATGCGCCAGGAAGATTTACCAGCAGTGAATGTTTGGTGAATGTCTACTGTAAATGATAAATATACACCATTGTTACCCCCCCCCCCCCTTCTTCTAGAAGTTCATCCTGCAATATATAATCAGTTAAATTTAATATACGTTCTATATAAATGAACTTCTCTGTGGTATAGAAGGGTCAATTTGTGCCTTCCCATAATTAATCTCACACTGCCATGAAGACAGCTCAGAGTTTATTAGATGTCTCATTCTAACTTTCCCCTGTGGGCCACTTAATACAATGACAATAAATTGGATTTTTGGCTCGGTAGTGGAACGTCTGTGTTCTTCCCAGAGAATATTGACAGTGGCCGGGCGAAGCCTTAGGCGGAGGACATCTTTGTCATGTGAAGGTCATTTTCAAATCTCTTCCAATCAATCTGTCTAGGACAGAACAGCCCTCGGAGAGAGGTTATGCCGAGGCTAGTCCATGGCTGTGTTTAGAGAAGGTCACAAGATCAGCCAGCTTTCCTTCAGCTGAATAAATGTACTGTTCTCGCTGTCACTGGCAGCCTAGTAAATTAAAGTGAAACTCCACCATTCAGGCTATTTTTCACAATAACCAAGATCCAAGATATATAGGTCACTTTTTCATGTAATAAACTGTTGATCCCATGTGGTTGCAATTTTATTACTGGCAAATTTAAACCATAGATACGCTATGTTTAATGACTGATTTGGACAATAATGATCTGACCAAGAAACAAAAATATCAGCATGGATATAATGTGAGCAATGCAGGCACCCCATTGGTGAGCAATCTTAAAGAAAACTATAAGGAATCAGAATACATTTTACTGGATAGTTGTTATTTTTTTCTTAGTGCTAGTGATGACTGAATAAATAAATCACCGGGACCGGATGGCTTGCACCCGAGGGTTCTTGACGAGCTCAGCCAGGTGATTGCCAGACCATTATTCTTGATCTTTAAGGATAGTTTACAGACAGGTATGGTGCCAGCTGATTGGAAAAAAGCCAACGTGGTACCAATATTTAAAAAGGGGCCTAGATATATTCCGGGTAACTATAGGCCGGTCAGCCTAACATCTGTAGTCTGCGAGATTTTGGAGGGGATGTTAAGGGACCACATACAAGACTTTAGTAATGAAAACTGTATTATTAGTAGTAATCAGCATGGATTCATGAAAAATCGTTCTTGCCAAACCAATCTATTAACCTTCTACGATGAAGTGAGCTGCCACCTAGATAAAGGTAAGCCTGTGGATGTGGTGTACCTGGACTTCGCAAAGGCCTTTGACACCGTTCCCCACAAACGCTTACTATTCAAACTTAGGAAGGTAGGTATGGACCATAAGGTGAGTACCTGGATAGAGAACTGGCTCCAGGGGAGAGTACAGAGGGTGATGATTAATGGGGAGTACTCAGATTGGGCGGGTGTGGAAAGTGGGGTCCCCCAGGGTTCTGTCCTGGGGCCAATCCTGTTTAATTTATTCATAAATGATCTAGAGGAGGGGATATTGAGTAAAATCTCAGTATTTGCGGATGATACTAAACTTAGCAGCCCAATATCTTCTGGGCAGGATGTGGAAACCTTACAAGCGGACCTGAACAAAATTATGATGTGGGCAACTACATGGCAGATGAGGTTTAATGTTGAAAAATGTAAAGTAATGCACCTGGGTGCCAGAAACCAGAAAGCAAGCTACTCACTAGGGGGGGAGCCTCTGGGTGAGTCTAGGATGGAAAAGGACTTGGGGGTACTGGTAGACAACAGGCTTGGCAGTGGCATGAAATGCCAAGCCGTTGCAAGCAAAGCCAACAGAATACTGGGATGCATAAAAAAGGGGATTCACTCCAGAAATAAAGAGATTATTCTCCCTCTCTACAAGACTCTGGTCCGGCCACATCTGGAGTATGCTGTCCAGTTCTGGGCACCGGTCCTCAGGAAGGATGTGCTGGAACTGGAGAAAGTCCAGAGAATGGCAACGAAAATAATTTGGGGAATGGAGGACATCAGCTATGAGGAAAGACTACAAGCACTGAACTTATTCTCTCTGGAGAAGAGACGATTGAGGGGGGATATGATATCAATGTACAAATATTGTACTGGCAACCCTTAGCATATGGAAAAACCTATTCAGAGAAAGGAAATACAATAAGACAGGTGGCCACTCACTAAAACTAGAGGAAAGGCGTTTTAACCTTAAAATACGCAGGGGGTTCTTCACTGTCAGAGCAGTAAGGATGTGGAATTCTCTTCCGCAAACAGTCATATCAGCAGGGAGCATTGATAGTTTCAAAAAACTATTAGATGGGCACCTTAAAGACCACAACATACAGGGGTATACGATGTACGGTTAACAGCAAACACACACGCACATTGGGGGCAATGTTGTGGCTGGCGTTATGCAATTGGGGGCAATGTTGTGGCTGGCGCTCTGCAATTGGGGGCAATGTTGTGGCTGGCGCTCTGCAATTGGGGGCAATGTTGTGGCTGGCACTCTGCAATTGGGGGCAATGTTGTGGCTGGCGTTATGCAATTGGGGGCAATGTTGTGGCTGGCGCTCTGCAATTGGGGGCAATGTTGTGGCTGGCGCTCTGCAATTGGGGGCAATGTTGTGGCTGGCACTCTGCAATTGGGGGCAATGTTGTGGCTGGCGCTCTGCAATTGGGGGCAATGTTGTGGCTGGCACTCTGCAATTGGGGGCAATGTTGTGGCTGGCACTCTGCAATTGGGGGCAATGTTGTGGCTGGCACTCTGCAATTGGGGGCAATGCTGTGGCTGGCACTCTGCAATTGGGGGCAATGCTGTGGCTGGCACTCTGCAATTGGGGGCAATGCTGTGGCTGGCACTCTGCAATTGGGGGCAATGCTGTGGCTGGCACTCTGCAATCATTAGGGGCAATGCTGTGGCTGGCACTCTGCAATCATTAGGGGCAATGCTGTGGCTGGCACTCTGCAATCATTGGGGGCAATGCTGTGGCTGGCACTCTGCAATCATTGGGGGCAATGCTGTGGCTGGCACTCTGCAATCATTGGGGGCAATGCTGTGGTCACTGTGCATTGAAAGGGGGCACGCTGGTCTCTCTGCATTGAAAGGGGGGCACGCTGGTCACTGTGCATTGAAAGGGGGGCACGCAGCGCTGGTCACTGTGCATTGAAAGGGGGGCACGCAGCGCTGGTCACTGTGCATTGAAAGGGGGGCACGCAGCGCTGGTCACTGTGCATTGAAAGGGAGCATGCTGGTCACTGTGCATTGAAAGGGGGGCACGCTGGTCACTGTGCATTGAAAGGGGGGCACGCTGGTCACTGTGCATTGAAAGGGGGCACGCTGGTCTCTCTGCATTGAAAGGGGGGCACGCTGGTCACTGTGCATTGAAAGGGGGGCACGCTGGTCACTGTGCATTAAAGGGGGCATGTACACTGGTCACTGTGCATTGAAAGGGGGCACGCTGGTCACTGTGCATTGAAAGGGGGCACGCTGGTCTCTCTGCATTGAAAGGGGGCACGCTGGTCACTGTGCATTGAAAGGGGGCACGCTGGTCATTCTGCTGGGAAAGTCGGAACTGGTTACTAAAATTTTTGAATCCCACCACTGTACGTACCTTAGTTTGTACAGTAAGCGTTCTTGAGGAACTGTATCAAATGCCTTTGCAAAATCCAGATACACCACATCCACAGGCTTTCCTTTATTTAGATGGCAGCTTACTTCTTTATAGAAGGTTAATATATTGGTTTGGCAAGAGCGATTTTTCATGAATCAATGCTGATTACTACTAATGATACCGTTTTCATTCCTAAAGTCATGTATATAGTCCCTTATCATCCCCTCCAATATCTTACAGACTATTCATGTTAGACTAACCGGCCTGTAGTTCCCAGGGATATATCTCAGCCCTTTTTTAAATATTGGTACCACGTTGGCTTTTTTTCCAATCAGCTGGCTATCACCTGGCTGAGTTCTTTAAGCACCCTCGGGTGTAAGCCATCTGGTCCCAGTGACTTTTTTGTGTTAAGTTTTTCAAGTCTAGTTCTGAGTCTGTCTTCTGTTAACCATGAGGGTGCTTCCTGTGACATGTTATTAACTTTAACATTACAAGCTGGGTTTAACATTACAAGCTGGGTTAGTGCATAAATATCAATATACTAGTTGCCAGCACCCAGGAGGTCAGCGCTGGTAGTTTTTGATGTAGGGCTCCATGCATGAAGAGTGACACTCTACTCTAACACCCTGTCATAACTAACCCTTCCTGTAAACCTAACCCTAATCTTAATTCTTCTTGTTACCCTAACCCTCCCTGTACCCTACCTCTACCTCGTCTTGTAACCCTATCGCTAACCCTCCCTGTACCCTAACTCTAAATATTCCTCTTATCCTAACACTAACCCTCCCTGTACCCTACCTCTAACTCTTCCTTTTATCCTAACACTAACCCTCCCTGTACCCTAGCTCTAACTCTTCCTTTTATCCTAACACTAACCCTCCCTGTACTCTACCTCTACTTCTTCCTTTAACCCTATCACTAACACTCCCTGTACCCTAACTCTAAATCTTCCTCTTATCCTAACACTAACCCTCCCTGTACCGTACCTCTACCTGTTCTTGTAACCCTATTACCAACCCTCCCTGTACCCTAGCTCTAACTCTTCCTATTATCCTAACACTAACCTTTCCTGTACCCTAACTCTAACGCTTCCTCTTATCCTAACGCTAATCTTCCCTGTACCCTAAGTCTAACTCTTCCTCTTATCCTAACACTAACCCTACCTCTACCTCTTCTTGTAACCCTGTCGCTACCCTACCTGTTCCCTAGCTCTAACTCTTCCTCTTATTCTAACCCTAACTCTTCCTGTATCTCTATCGCTACCCTCCCTGTACCCATACAGCACTGCTGCTTAATAAATGGGGCCCTAAGAGCACAGTATTGTAATCCAGGTATAAATGAGGTAACTATTTTGGGGACAACATTTGCACAGGGTTTTTTTTTTGCTTGGTAGATTTATAGGAGATTTTACAATCAGATTATATAGTGTATGGTCAGCTTTAGTATACAAGTGGTTAAAGTCTCTTTGTCTAATAAAAATGCACAAAATGAAAGTACACTACATAACGTGGTTGTCAGAAATGAAGGATGTGTGGGAGTGGGGGGTGACGACTGGGTGTTCACCACACTACAAGAAAAATAGAGCTATGATACAGCTATTTTATGATTTGGAATTCACAATGGATTTCCTTACAGTTGCCATGACTTCCATATAGTGACCGCACTGCAGGAGACAAGAGACAACACCTACCTACTGCCAATGACATCATCTGGAAATGAGCTCATTTCGGGTGTTGGGATAACCCCGCTTTCAAGATGTGTTAAGATTTTGAAGTATGGAAGAATGAGACATGTAATTACAGGACAGTGTTGGCCCTCCATCCGACCCAGATGTAAGATTACACAATTGCCACCGCTTGTTTTACAAGAACCAGCAGACATTATAATTTATGTAATTTAATTACATAAATGCCACAACTGATTTATATGAAAGAGGTTTTAATAAAATGTAAGGTTTACAGAACAAGAGAAGTGGTACTGTACAGAGTCCATATATACAGTATAATAGGAGATACTTAGAATTGCACTCCGAATAGAAAACAAGAGAAGTGGTACTGTGCGGAGTCCAAACATACAGTATAATAGGAGATACTGAGAATTGCATCCCAGAATACAGAACAAGAGAAGTGGTACTGTGCGGAGTCCATACATACAGTATAATAGGAGATAATGAGAATTGCATTACAGAATACAGAACAAGAGAAGTGGTACTGTGCAAAGTCCATACATACAGTATAATAGGAAATAATGAGAATTGCATTACAGAATACAGAACAAGAAAAGTGGTACTGTGCGAAGTCCATACATACAGTATAATAGGAGATACTGAGAATTGCACCCAGAGTACAGAACAAAAGAAATGGTACTGTACAGTGCCCATACTTACAAATAAAGAACAGATACTGAGAATTATGTAGCACCCTGTCCTAAACAAGGGTGACCATTTAAAGTGGTGGTAAAGGCTCAATGTTTTTTACCTTCATGCATTCTATGCAAGAAGGTAAAAAACATCTGTGTGCAGCATCCCCCCAATACTTCAGCCCCATCTCGATATCTCGATCCAACGATGTGCATGAGTGCAGCGGCTCTCCCTGGTCTTTTCCTACTCATTGGATGAGACAGCAGGCACAGTCAATCACATCCAGTGAGCCAATAGGGTGAGAGTGGGGGCGGGGCCGCCCTGTGCTCCATGTGTGAATAGACACGCAGGGCAATGGTTTAGGAGCAACCCTGCTTGGGTGCCCCCATTGCAAGCTGCTTGCTATGGGGGCATTTGGCAGGAGGGAGGGGCCACAAGTGCCAGCAGGGGACCTGAGAAGAGGAGGATCGGGGCTGCTCTGTGCAAAACCATTGCACAGAGCCTGGTAAATATGACATGTTTGTTTGTTTTTTTTAAAAATCCGCCTTTAATATCACTTTAAATTTACCTGGAATTTAGGTCTATAACTACATGTCTACATGTTCGAATTGAACCTAAGTTCGACTCAAACACAGCCGTTCACCGAATGGTGAACAAATGGGCTTCTTTGCGGGAACTTTGAGTTCCCGCATCCATAATGCATTGTGCACTGGCAGTGCATTATGTGATTGGCCAAAGCATGGACTCTGCCCTCCATGCTTTGGCCAATCAAATTATGTGTGCCATGTTTGGCCAAAGGCAGGTGCCTTTAGCCAATCATGGCTCAGGGGTGGCTGTTAAACTCACTACACTCTCCCTGAAGGAATTCCACTTAAAAATCACCCACTGGCCATTGGATTTGAACCCACAAACTCTCAATTGCAAGCCTAGTATTCTACCACCTATGCTAACATCAAGCCTGCTTAGGCTGATCACACTCTCCCTGCCTAACTAACTAATTTCTATCTCGCCCTATACACAGTGCACGGCAGCCACCCCTGAGCTATGATTGGCCAAAGGCAGGTGACTTTAGCCAATCAGTTAGTTAGGCAGGGAGAGTGTGTTCAGCAGCAGGCTTGATGGTGGCATAGGTGGTAGAATACCAGGCTTGCAATTGAGAGGTTGTGGGTTCAATCCCCTGGCCCGTGGGTGATCTATAAGTGGAATTCCTTCAGGGAGAGTGTAGTGAGTTTAACAGCTAGTATCAGAGGCGCCTCTCTAATTAGGCGATTAAGGCGGCTTCCAAAGGCCTCACACTTAAAGGGGCCTCGCAGTCTCTTTCCTGCCCAATAAAAAATATTTTTTTTATTTTTTTATTATGAGAATCCTAGTAACCTTGCCTTGTCAAACTTGCCAGGCCGCCGGCGGCAGCATCCACAACATTGCCGGCGCGGCGCCGGCGCTAGTATACAGCATAATTCCAGGCCCCGCAACTCACATCGGTTTCTTCTGTGCTGCACTGTGAGTCTCCTCCTCTTGCTCCTGTAATCGGCCAATGGGAAGCGATGACGTCACAACGCGACGTAACCCCTCCCCTGCATTCTCCCGCCTGCAGTACCAGGAGAAGAGAAGAGAAGAGCAGAAGACGAGAGAAAAAGGTAAGGACAGCGAGTGACTGACCACCAGAGCTGGCACCACCCCCTGGCAATCATCGAGAAGCCAGTCTGCTGGAGCCTAAAGGTACTGTATGACTGTCCTGCCCGACGACACTGACAGCTTCCCGTGACAGCCACCTCTGACCTCCCACACACAGCCTTAACTATATTTATGCCATTTGCATTCATCCCCCCTGTACCCTTCATCCACCCCTTTGCCAGCTTCCTTCCACCCCTGTACCCCCTGTCATCTTCATCCCCCTGCACCCCTCTGCCAGCGTCCTTCCACCCTATACCCCCTGTCATCTTCATCCCCCTGCACCCCTCTGCCAGCTTCCTTCCACCCCTGTACCCCCTGTCATCTTCATCCCCCTGCATCCCTCTGCCAGCTTTCTTGCACCCCTGTCCCCCCTGTCATCTTCATCCCCCCTGTATCACTCTGCCAGCTTCCTACCACCCCACCCCCTGTCATCTTCATTCCCCCTGCACCCCTCTGCCAGGCCAGCTTCCTACCACCCCACCCCCACCGTCATCTTCATCCCCCCTGTACCCCTCTGCCAGCTTCCTTCCATCCCATCCCCTGTCATCTTCATCCCCCCTGTACCCTTCATCCACCCCTTTGCCAGCTTCCTTCCACCCCTGTACCCCCTGTCATCTTCATCCCCCTGCACCCCTCTGCCAGCGTCCTTCCACCCCTATACCCCCTGTCATCTTCATCCCCCTGCACCCCTCTGCCAGCTTCCTTCCACCCCTGTACCCCCTGTCATCTTCATCCCCCTACATCCCTCTGCCAGCTTTCTTCCACCCCTGTCATTTTCATCCCCCCTGTACCACTCTGCCAGCTTCCTACCATCCCACCCCTGTCATCTTCATCCCCCTGCACCACTCTGCCAGCTTCCTTCCACCCCTATACCGCCTGCCATCTTCATCCCCCCGTACTGCTCTGCCAGCTTCCTACCTTCCCACCCCCTGTCATCTTCATCCCCCATGCACCCATCTGCCAGCTTCCTACCACTCCACCCCACTGTCATCTTCATCCCTCCCTGTACCCCTCTGTTAGCTTCCTTCCATCCAGTCCCCTGTCATCTTCATCCCCCCTGCCCCCCCTTGCCAGCTTCCTTCCACCATTGTACCCCCTGTCATCTTCATCCCCCTGCACCCCTCTGCCAGCTTCCTTCCACCCCTGTACCCCCTGTCATCTTCATCCCCCTGCAGCCCTCTGCCAGCTTTCTTCCACCCCTGTACCCCCTGTCATCTTCATCCCCCTGCACGCTCTGCAGCTTCCTTCCACCCCTGTACCCCCTGTCATCTTCACCCCCCCTGCACCCCTCTGCCAGCTTCCTTCCACCCCTGTACCCCCTGTCATCTTTATCCCCTCTGTACCACTCTGCCAGCTTCCTACCATCCCACCCTCTGTTATCTTCACCCCCCCCTGCACCCCTCTGCCAGCTTCCTTTTACCCCATCCCCTGTCATCTTCATCCCCCCTGTACCCCTCTGCAAGCTTCCTGCCACCCCACCCCCTGTCATCTTCATTCCCCCCTGCACCCTTCTGCAAGCTTCCGACCACCCCACCCCCTGTCATCTTCATCCCCCCTGTACCCCTCTGCCCGCTTCCTTCCATCCCACCACCTGTCATCTTCATCCCTCTGCACCGCTCTGCCAGCTTCCTTCCACCCCTGTACCCCCTGTCATCTTCATCCCCCTGTACCCCTCTACCAGCTTCCTACCATCCCACCCCCTGTCATCTTCATCACCCATGCACCCCTCTGCCAGCTTCCTACCACCCCACCATCATCTTCATGCCCCCTGTACCCCTCTGCCAGCTTCCTTCCATCCCATCCCCTGTCATCTTCATCCCCCTGCACCCCTTTGCCAGCTTTCTTCCACCATTGTACCCCCTGTCATCTTCATCCCCCTGCACCCCTCTGCCAGCTTCCTTCCACCCCTGCACCCCCTGTCATCTTCATCCCCCTGCACCCCTCTGACAGCTTCCTTGCACCCCTGTACCCCCTGTCATCTTCACCCCCCTGCACCCCTCTTCCTTCCACCCCTGTACCCCCTGTCATCTTCATCCCCACTGTACCGCTCTGCCAGCTTCCTACCATCCCATCCTCTGTCATCTTCACCCCCCTGCCAGCTTCCTTGCACCCCATACCTTGTCATCTTCACCCCCCCCTGTACCCCTCTGCAAGTTTCCTACCACCCCACCCCCTGTCATCTTCATCACCCATGCACCCCTCTGCCAGCTTCCTACCACCCCACCATCATCTTCATGCCCCCTGTACCCCTCTGCCAGCTTCCTTCCATCCCATCCCCTGTCATCTTCATCCCCCTGCACCCCTTTGCCAGCTTTCTTCCACCATTGTACCCCCTGTCATCTTCATCCAGCTGCACCCCTCTGCCAGCTTCCTTCCACCACTGCACCCCCTGTCATCTTCATCCCCCTGCACCCCTCTGACAGCTTCCTTGCACCCCTGTACCCCCTGTCATCTTCACCCCCCTGCACCCCTCTTCCTTCCACCCCTGTACCCCCTGTCATCTTCATCCCCACTGTACCGCTCTGCCAGCTTCCTACCATTCCATCCTCTGTCATCTTCACCCCCCTGCCAGCTTCCTTGCACCCCATACCTTGTCATCTTCACCCCCCCCTGTACCCCTCTGCAAGTTTCCTACCACCCCACCCCCTGTCATCTTTAACCCCCCCCCCGCCAGCTTCCTTGCACCGCATCCCCGGTCATCTTCATCCCCCTTGCACCCCTCTGCCAGCTTCCTACCATCCCACCCCCTGTCATCCTCACCCCCCTGTACCCCTCTGCCAGCTTTCTACCATCCCACCCCCTTTCATCTTCATCCCCCCTGTACCCCTCTGCCAGCTTCCTTGCACCCCATCCCCTGTCATTTTCATCCCCCCTGCACCCCTCTGCAAGCTTCCTACCACCCCACCCCCTGTCATCTTCCTTCCCCCTGTACCTCTTTGCCAGCTTCCTACCATCCTACCACCTGTCATCTTCATCCCCCTGCACCCCTCTGCCAGCTTCCTTCCATCCCACCCCCTTTCATCTTCATCCCCCATGCACCCCTCTGCCAACTTCCTACCACCTCACCCCACTGTCATCTTCATCCCCCCTTGTACCCCTCTGCCAGCTTCCTACCATCCTGCCCTCTGTCATCCTCATCCCCCTGTACCCCTCTGCCAGCTTCCTACCATCCCACCCTGTCATCTTCATCCCCCTGTACTCTTCTGCCAGCTTCCTTCCATCCCATCCCCTGTCATCTTCATCCCCCCTGCACCCCTCTGCCAGCTTCCTTGTACCCCATCCCCTGTCATCTTCACCCTCCCTACACCCCTCTGCCAGCTTCCTACCACCCATCCCCCTGTCATCTTATTTCCTCTGCACCCCTCTGCCAGCTTCCTACCAGCCCACCTGTCATCTTCATCTCCCCTGTAGCCCTCTGCCAGATTCCTACTACCCAACCCCCCTGTGACCTTCATCCCCTCTGTACCCCTCTGCCAGCTTCCTACCACCCCCCCCCCACTGTCAACTTCACCCCCGCACTCCTCTGCCAGCTTCCTACCACCTCACCCCACTGTCAACTTCATCCCCCTGCACCCCTCTGCCAACTTCCTACCATCCCACCCCAATTTCAACTTCATCCCCCCCTGCACCCCTCTGCCAGCTTCCTTCCACCCCACCCCCTGTCTTCTTCACCCCCCACCCCGTACCCCATTGTTATCAACATCCATTGCCAGCAATTTAGACATTAATGTCTGTGTATTGAGTTATTTTGAGGGGACAGCAAATTTACACTGTTATACAAGCTGTACACTCACTACTTTACATTGTAGCAAAGTGTCATGTCTTCAATGTTGTCACATGAAAAGATAGAATAAGATATTTACAAAAATGTGAGGGGTGTACTTAGTTTTGAGAGATACTGTATACCCTATGGTTAATGATATTTGATTAAAAAGTAATCAGTTAGAGAAAATTCTAGAGACTGTAAATTCATAGTTCATAGGATTTAAGGCTCTTAATATATGCAATCTATACAGTTAATATACAGTTAATTTCTATCGCTTGAATTTTTTTTCCCATTTTGGGCGTGAGTGGGGCCTCATGTCTAAGATTTGCCTAAGGCCTCACAAAGCCTAGAGCCGCCTCTGGATAGTATAGTATAGTTATTAATACATTGCTGACAGGGAGAGAGATTTTAGCTTTTTACAGTTTGTTGAGATCAGATAGTGCAGAGTATACCACAAAGTTATATATAAATATATATATATATATATATATATATATATATATATATATATATATATATATAGGCACCTCAGTTTATATCAGTTTATGTCAGTATTGCTGAAAAAAATGGGGTGAGGTCCAGGCCCCTCGGGTTGTTGGGGTCTGTTGGGGAGGCTTATTGGAATCTGGAAGCCCCCTTTAACAAGGGGGCCCCCAGATCCCGGCATCAGTAATTTATTCACTGCACCTGAGCAGTGCATTATGGGGCGCTCGTGACGTCAGATCCCTATAAAAGAGCTGTCAAACTCAAACAGCTCTTTAGTGTTGGAGGCGTCTTGAGAAGCAGGAGCTTTTTTTTTTTTTCCATTTTTTTCGGTTGCAGGCGGGCGACGTGATCATCGGGGTACACTATTTTTTTATTTTTTAATAAAGGACTTGTCCAAAACTGGCTTTTGTCTTTATTTTTTTTGAACAATTTTTTGGTGAATGGGTAGGGGTACGATGTACCCGATATACATTCACATGGGGGCGGGGCCAGGATCTGGGGGCCCCCTTGTTAAAGGGGGCTTCCAGATTCCGATTAACCTCCCCCCGCAGACCCCCTCAACCACAGCCCACGGTTGTCGGGAAGAGACCCCTGTCCCCATCAACATGGGGGCAAGGTGCTTTGGGGTGGGGGGGAAGACCACCAAAGCACCCACCCCCCAATGTTGAGGGCATGTGGCCTGGTGTGGATCAGGAGGGGGGGGCCGCGCTCGCTCACCCCCCACCCCCATCCTGGCCAGCCAGGCTGTGTGCTCGGATAAGGGTCTGGTATGGGTTACAGGGGGAACCCCACGCAATTTTTTTTCATTTTTATATCTGTATTGCTGGGAGCCAACAAAACATTACAGCCGCGAGCAAGTTTAAATGCAGTATTGCTGCAGCAGGCTACAAACATTGCACAAATGCGCCACTTTACAGGCACATTAAGTGGGCCCCCCAGGCACGATATTTAACCACTTGCCGACCGCCGCACGACTATTTACGTCGGCGGTCAGCCCCTCACAGGCAGAGCGATGTAGGGATACGTCACTAGCCTGTGAGGGTCTAGGGAGCGAGTGCGCGCCGCCGGAGGCACGCTCCCGCGTGGTCACAGACCCCCCCCCCCCGCGTGTGACCGGCGGACCCGATGTCCGCCGGTCACTCGCGTTCGTCGGGTGGAGAGGGAGAAAGGCAGGTGGCTGATGTAAACAAGCCGCCTGTCATTCTCCACTGTGTAGAAACAGTGATCATACGGTTCTACTATGTAAGACCGTTGATCACTGTTCCTACACCTCAAGCCACAGCCAATCACAGTTAGAATCATGCCCCTATGGATACACATAACCCCTCCCCTCTAAAAAAAAGTTAACCCCTTCACTGCCAGTGTAATTTTACAGTAACAGTGCATATGTATAGCACTGATTACTGTAGAAATGTCACTGGTAACCCCAAAAGTGTCAAAAATGTCAGTCAAGGGTCCGATCTGTCCGCCGCAATGTCGCAGTCCCGCAAAAAAAATCGCAGATCGCCGCCATTACGCGTTAAAAAAAAACAACAAAAATGACAAAAATCTTTCCCTTTGTTAGTAAACGCAATAACTTTTGCGCAAACCAATCAAAATACGCTTTTTGCTATTTTTTTTTTACCAAACATATAGTAAAAATAAAAATTGGACCAGGATGTTAAAAAACTTTGATTTTTACTTTTTTTTGGGGGGGGGGGGGATTTCATATAAAAAAATGTGAAAAATATTGTTATTTTTGCAAAATTTACACTGTTTTTTTGTTTATAGCGCAAAAAGTAAAAATCGCACAGGTGATCAAATACCACCAAAAGAAAGCTCTGTTTGTGGGGAAAAAAGGACGTCAAATTAGTTTAGGTACAGCGCCGCACGACCTCGTAATTGTCCGTTAAAGTCACACAGTGCCGAATCGCAAAATAGGCCCTGGTCAGGAAGGGGGTAAAATCTTCTGGGGCTTAAGTGGTTAAAGGAATTTTTACTTTTTATTGCTTCACTTTAAGCATTATTAAAATCACTGCTTCTGTAAAAACGATTGTTTTAAAAAAATTTTTTTGCATTGATTCATATCCCCTAGGGCAGTACCCAGGTCCCCATACACTTTTTTGGGCCAATAACTGTCATTTAAAATGAGGACGTTTGATTTTTCATGTTTGTGTCCCATAGACTTTAATAGAGTTGGCATGATCGCTAGAAAATTTCCCCTGTTCGAGATGTTCTGGTGCGAACCGAACAGGGGGGTGTTCGGCTCATCACTATCTATAACTAACTAGCCTTAAAACTGCACCCAACCACCTCCTAATACCTATACTAACTACCCTGTAAAAGGAAGATGCTTATCTTGATTATTCTAAGGGTGCTCCAGTCTGGTCGTGTGATCTCCCCAGCGGCCGGTTGCAGGGGATAGGAGAGATCGCCAACAATGGATGAAATGCCTGTGCAGTGATGTCACCCAAAGGCTTACTATGGGGCATCCTTTATCGGCTGTCCCTCCTCTTCCCCGAAGCCAGCTGCTGGGAGCCAATCACGTGACCAGACCAAAGCTCCCTGATGAATAGCTACGTATAAGCATCTTTCTTCTACAGGCTAGTTAGTATAGGTTTTTAGGAGGGGGTTGGGAGCAGTTTTCAGTTTAGTTAGTTCTAGACTTGTATTCCACTTTAGGTTTTGCTAAGTGGTAGTTGAGTTATTCACTTGGTTTTCCCCTAAACTCAGTAGAGATGTGATTTCTTTCTGCTGCCAGTAGGTGTCACTGGTACCTCTGGCAACAGAATGAGATGCCACAGTGATCCTGAATTATGAATATTTATGTTTACCCTAGCCAACCAGTAGAAGTTTTATTACTATTGGTGCATGCTGGCGGAGGATATAAATATTTAGACTGGACCATGTGAGCTCCCTCTTCCCCCATGATGTGGCCTGAAGAGGTGCTGCTAGAGTGATTTAACATGTTAGGTCTATAGCCTGCATAGGGCTAAGCATGTATTCTGGGCTGGGAGCTAGGCCTGAAGTGGTCCTGGATGTTGCCTTGCCTGGTTGAGGAAGAAGCTGTGCCAAGATGAGAACCAGGATGGGGTACTTGCTGGAAGAGGAGCCAGGATTAAGGCTGGCTTTCTTGGAGGGACCTGGTGACTCTCTTGGAAAGATGTCCAGTGGTACTGGATTAAGCAAGAGAAGTTTGCTAACCAGCTACAGCTGTCTATAGTTTTGCCGGTGTAGGCTTAAAGGTTCCCATACTATATAAGCTGGACTTGGATCTTAAAAGTCTGTAAGTGTTGCTCAGTGTGTCTAAGACCCTATCCCTCTCGCATTGTGTGATGAGAAATAAAACCTCATAAAAGACAGAAAGTGACTGGCGCCCAAAACCTTCCTGGTACCCAATTTTAGCCATAGAAGAAAAGGGTTGTTCCCCTGGGTTTGGGACTTTATAGGCACTCACCACAAAACAAGTCAAATATTTTTATTAAAAAACAACAAAAACAACAAGCTCATAAAAATAGCAACCAGTGTACATTCTGATACACACAGTACAGAAGGTTGTCAGACAAATGCAGCGATAGTATACCCAACGCGTTTCGAAACAGGGATACGCTTCTTCCTCAGGGTATGTGTCTAGAAGCTGCAAATATTCTTCTACAGCAAAACATAAAATTCAACGTTAATACAGATATATAGTAATATGACATTAAATACAAAAAGAGATGCTGCTGTCGAACACTTACAACAACTGTATTCGGTGTGTAGATTACTGTTTGCTAAATAAAAACAACAACTGATCATGGGTGTCTGCCTGGTGGGTCCAGATGTCATTCAGTATCAAAGAGTATTGCTACTGTATTCCAGCAAAGTTATCAAAAGTCTGTATCCCCTGACCTGAATCCGGGAAGCGACTGAACTCCACAAAAGTGGGAATCCTGATGAGAAGAGGGAAAGGGTATAAAAGATACCCATGTACTTGAATGCAAAAAAAACTCATTAAGTGATAAAAAATAATAATGTCAATATACAGGAAAAGAAAAATAAGTGATGCGTGACACAATTGGTAAGGCACAAATGAGCACAGTTTACAAATGGAGCTTTGCCAAATGTTCAAGGAAAAAAGCTTGCAAAATCAAAAAGAGGCGGGGGGGGGGGGTGTAAAAATGTGAATGTAGCCAAGAAAGATGTGTCATAAAAGACAGTCCACAATTGGGAGAATACCAAAATGACAATAGAAATGAATAAATGTGAATAAACATACAGTGTCTATATAGCGAGAATAAAATCAGATACTGAGAATTATAACCAGAATACAGAACAAGAGAGGAGTCACTGCGCAGAGTCTATACATACAGAATAAGAACAGACACTGAAAATTATAGTCAGAATACAGAAGAAGAGAAGTGGTACTGTGCAGCATCCATACATTCAGAATAAGAACATAATCTGTAAATAGGTGCACTACACAGGACAAATCTTAAAGAGAGAGTAAACTCCCATGCATAATTTGTACCAATAGGTAAACCTATAACAAGGCTTACCTATAGATACTGTAAATATGTCCCGCGTTCACCCCGTGAACCCGGAAGGAAGACAGGTGAAGATGGAAGCCTTGTCAGCAGTGACAGTTCGCTGTTGGAAAGGCTTCGTTCTAAGCTAAGTTTCACATAATGTGCTAGTATGAGATACTAGCACAGTATGGCTTTACCTTGCAGGTTCCAGAATAAAAAAAAAACAGCGGTTTACTACCGCTTTAAGAAAGGAAGGCTTCTCCCTATCTAAATGTCAACCTGAATATGCTACATTTGGATATTATCTCTGTTCCCATGTAATGCACCTACTTACAGATCATTGGTGTGCTTACATAATTTGGGCTGCACTTGGGGCATCATCCTTATTAGAGTGTGCGGTGACTTCATCAGGAAGAACATACTACAAGAAGCAAACTGTCACTGACACAAGTATGCCTATGTTAGCATAGGACACAGCCCTCTGTAAGTGGATGTTGACAATTCAACACGTTGCGAGTGATGCATGTGTGAATTTCTTTTTTCTCTTATAAGCATTACCTGGAGATAAACTGGTCCTGCTTCCATCTTGATTAATTATTTGAATATGGTTAGCCACACATTTTCCTCTATTTCCATTTGTAGGCATATTATTAATAATTATACACAAGCTCTCTTTTTTTTTTGGTATCATTTTAGAATCAACTTGACATTGAAAATAATGCACTTGTCTAGTATGTAAAGGGGAGGAAGACTACACACAGATAACAATTATTAGAGAATATATTGAGTGACCCATATCTTGTCTTTATATACTTATAAACCATACCCACCATGTACCACCCTGGGTCCATTTTGAGATATAGTTTTCTACAGGGGTAATTCCCTAAAAATTCATGTTTCCCCTTATGGGGTCCCCTTGTGGGGCTAAGACACACATGACCTGGATTTAACATTGGGATCTCATGGTGGTGAGAATGTATGATGATAAACATAAAAATAAATTTGCATAAGAAATTGGTAAAAAAAATGTCATAGGGTTTTTAGGGTGCAAAAAACAGTCAATATTTTTAAAAAATTCCAACATTCTAACAAATTCCAATTTTTTATATTTTTGCTTTTTATAAATATTGACTGTGTTTTTTTGCACCCTAAAAACCCTATGACATTTCTTTACCAATTTCTCATGCAAATAATTCAGGGTGAGGTGCAATAATGGTGCACTTGTGGTTCTTGACACATCCAATCAAAGCTATTCCTAATAAAAATAAATGTGTTTCTTTCATGAGTAATGCATTTCGATATCTAGCTTGATAAATGTTTCTTTGATACAGTTTGCTTCTTGTAGTACATTCTTTCTGATGAAGCCAGTTAGGGCGAAACTTGTCAAGGCCGCTACTTGAAGCTGTTATGTGAAGAGATGTGCATTGAACCAACCATTATATCAAACAGTTACTTGTTTATGATGGATTTTTGTTTTCCATTCTTTTAATTATTTTCAATGAACAGTGTATAAATAAAAACATTTAGTATATATATTTTTTTTATATTTGAGTGTGGTTTAATGTGTTGGCATTCTTAAAATCCTGTTTTTTCTGATTTTTGTATGTTCACTCTATATGGAATATGCTGGCTTGGGTTTCCCATAGAGCTGCACGATTAATCGTATGAAAATCGCGATCTCGATTCACCCCCCCTGACGATCTAAACCTGACATATTCTCGATTCTTTGCATAGCTGAGGGAGCAGAGAAAACAGCTGTGGAAAACTCCCAGTAACTATAAACAAAATGATTACATTGTATCTTTCCTCCCGCAAACGCCTATCAGCATTAAGTCTCGCAGTAACTATAAACAAAATGATTACATTTGTATCTTTTCCTTCCCTCTGCCAGGGAGAAAGGAAGTTTAACCTCTTAAAGACTAGACCTTTTTATTACACTTGTTGCTTGCAAGTTTAAAATCATTTTTTTTTGCTAGAAAAGTACTTAGAACCCCCAAACATTTTATATATTTTTTTAGCAGAGACCCTACAGAATAAAATGGCGATTGTTGTAATATTTTATGTCACACTGTATTTGCGCAGCAGTCTTTCAAACGCAAATAAACTTTAATGAATAAAAAAAAACGTAACAGTAAAGTTATCCCAATTTTTTTTGTTACACAGAGAATCGTGAGAGAATCGTGATCTTTATTCCAAGCTAAAAAATCGTGATTCTCATTTTGGCCAGAATCGTGCAGCTCTAGTTTCCCAGTACTCGTTTTTCTGCATACAGCACTGTGATGATGTCACCACCACTTTAGCATGGTAATATATGGCAATTGGAGCTCACAAAGTGGATTGTGGCTTTGTGGCTAATAGCTAATAATCAATACATTTTAATCCAAGTTTTGTGCCCAGAGTTCAGCTTTAAAGGGAAAACCCAAAGAATCCATATTTCTTGTGGGCATCTAATTTTTTCCATGCAGTTTCCAGACATTTTTTGTCCATATGTGTGTAAATTCTACTAATCAGATACAACTTCTCTTTTAGTAATGGAAATTCCAGCAATTTCCTGCTCTGTGCCCAGAAGCAGTTAATCCAGGCACAAGGAATTCTGGGTAGAATCTTTGGATCAATGAACGATTTCTGCCTTAGGGAAATGATTCAGAAACGGACAACATAATTTGCGGCTGTTGCTAGGCGCAGTAGCAGATCAAAGAGAAAAATAGCATGCTAAGTAAATTAATGAATAGCCACAAAATAACATTAAGCCAGAGATAAACTTGTTTAGTTTGATTTTTTTTTTTTTTTACTTTGAGCTTATCTTTTAATCCTTCTCAATTTAGGGGAAATAGAACCATGATTAAGCTTTGGAGGAGATGGTAATGAACAAGTCTGGGTAAAATGACAATGTGAACCTGTTGCCGTTGCAGTTTAAAGCAACAGCTAAATTATAATAGTGCCCATACCAGCAGCTTATGCTTACCTCTTTGTTAGCCTGCCCCTTTGTCTGCAGGGAATAAAAGAAGTCAGCCCTAAGCTCCATAGGAATAATTGGATCACACAGCTAAGGACTCTTCTCTCTGCCCCATGTGACAGCACTGAATGCCGAGGGGCAAATCAGAAAGAATCATTGCTGTAATGTGAGAAAATTCTACAAGTTCCTATGCTGTTTTTTTATGAAAGATCTGCTTTGTTAGCAAACATATTGGAACTGTCATTTCTTTCTTACTGCTTAAAGCGGAGTTCCGGCCTCGGGGGTCAATTTGAGCTAAAAATACCCCCGGGACAGTCAGGGCTAGTACATTCCATAATGGATAGCCTCTGAACTGTCCTGGGTCGCACTTACCTGTAAGAAGAAATACTTACCTTGAAAATTTCTTCTCCAGCGCTGCCATCTCAGGTGTGGGCAGCTGAAGCCGCAGCGTCCCTCTTCGTGTCCGCTTCCGTGACGTCGGAGTCCCACAATGCACAATTGTCACTTCCGGTGCAGGCGCAGCATCCCTGCACAGTTTCTGGGCATGCCCAGAAGCTGTTTAGCAGTAAATGCCGTGCCTGCACCAGAAGTGACGAGTGGGGCCGGTGCAGGCGCATTGATTCCTGGCAGCGATAACGTTCAGCTCCCAGGAATCATCGCAAACCGGAAGTGACAGCGCAGGCCGCGGCTGAAGAGGGAGGAAGGGGAAGAAAGGTAAGTATATTTTCTTCTATAATAAAAGGTAAGTAAACTAAAAAAAAAAAATTGACAGTATCCATTTCCTTTTCAGGTTGCTCTCAGCAAGCGGATGGCCCAAAATCAATTTTAACGATTTTGATGCCGGAACTCCGCTTTAACCACTTCTGGACTGGAAGATTTTCCCCCTTAATGACCAGGCCATATTTTGCAATTCGGCACTGCGTTCCTTTAATGGACAATTGCGTGGTCGTGTGACGCTGTACCCAAATAAAATTGATGTCCTTTTTTCCCACAAATAGAGCTTTGTTTTGGTGGTATTTGATCACCTGTGCGATTTTTATTTTTTTGCGCTATAAACAAAAAAAGAGCGACAATTCTGAAAAAAAAAACTATTTTTTTCACATTCTGCTATATAACATTCCCCCCAAAATAAAAAAAAAAACATTTTTTAACATTTTAGGCCAATTTGTTTTCTGCTACATATTTTTGGTAAAAAAAAAATCACAATAAGCGTAATTTGATTGGTTTACACAAAAGTTATCGCGTCTACTAACTACGGGAAAGATTTATGTCATTTTTATTGTTTTTTTTTTTGTACTAGTAATGGCGGCGATCTGCGTTTTATTGCGGGACTGCGACATTGCGGCAGACAGATCGGACCCCTGACTGACATTTTTGACGCTTTTGGGGGGACCAGTGACATTACTACAATAATCAGTGCTAAAAATATGCACTGTTACTGTAATAATGACACTGGCAGGGAAGGGGTTAACACAGTAAGTGATCAAGGGGTTAAATGTGTACCTAGGGTCCTGTTTCTAACTGTATTGGGGTGTGGCTTGTGAAATGATCACAGAGACCTGTGATCCTATATAGAAGGATCACAGGATCTATTTGATCATTCCAGAGAGAAGAATGGTCAGCTGTGTCTATAAAAGCTGACCGTTCTTCTCTCTCAGCGGGGAGCGATCACGGGTGTCAGACGGCAATCGGAGCCTCCTGCCCCGTGTGTCGGCATCCCGCTGCCGAGTGGGGGCGGTAGCGTGCCGCCTGTGGCGCGCACTCGCACCCTAGCTGCAGGCGCGCGACCGACGTATACCTACGTCGGTTCACGCAGGGGGGTCGGGAAGCGGTAAAAGCTCATACTGAATGACTGTTTTGATTGCCAAGTGTTTGTTAAAGGCATTATAAACTATCTTATCTGCACCTTGTGTTTTTCACCTGCATAAAATGTGCATTGATCATATAGTTTCATGGTGCATGGGGAATCTTGGTTTACACAAAAGTTATCGCGTCTACTAACTACGGGAAAGATTTATGTCATTTTTATTGTTTTTTTTTTTGTACTAGTAATGGCGGCGATCTGCGTTTTATTGCGGGACTGCGACATTGCGGCAGACAGATCGGACCCCTGACTGACATTTTTGACGCTTTTGGGGGGACCAGTGACATTACTACAATAATCAGTGCTAAAAATATGCACTGTTACTGTAATAATGACACTGGCAGGGAAGGGGTTAACACAGTAAGTGATCAAGGGGTTAAATGTGTACCTAGGGTCCTGTTTCTAACTGTATTGGGGTGTGGCTTGTGAAATGATCACAGAGACCTGTGATCCTATATAGAAGGATCACAGGATCTATTTGATCATTCCAGAGAGAAGAATGGTCAGCTGTGTCTATAAAAGCTGACCGTTCTTCTCTCTCAGCGGGGAGCGATCACGGGTGTCAGACGGCAATCGGAGCCTCCTGCCCCGTGTGTCGGCATCCCGCTGCCGAGTGGGGGCGGTAGCGTGCCGCCTGTGGCGCGCACTCGCACCCTAGCTGCAGGCGCGCGACCGACGTATACCTACGTCGGTTCACGCAGGGGGGTCGGGAAGCGGTAAAAGCTCATACTGAATGACTGTTTTGATTGCCAAGTGTTTGTTAAAGGCATTATAAACTATCTTATCTGCACCTTGTGTTTTTCACCTGCATAAAATGTGCATTGATCATATAGTTTCATGGTGCATGGGGAATCTTGTGAAAATTTAAGATGAATGCAGCATGTTATCAGAAAATACTGGCAGACAATTTGCATTCTTCTGCAGGAAAGCTGCACATAGGACGCTCTTGGACTTTCCAGCTCGACAATGACCCTAAGCACAAGGCCAAGTTGACCCTCCAGTGGTTACAGCAGAAAAAGGTGAAGATTCTGGAGTGACCATCACAGTCTCCTGACCTTAAAATCATTGAGCCACTCTGGGGAGATCTCAAACATGTGGTTCATGCAAGATGACCAAAAACTTTAAACTTTGCATGACCTGGAGACATATTGCCAAGATGAATGAACAACTATACCACCTGCAAGAATTCAGGGCCTCATAGACAACTATTACAAAAACTGCCCGCTGTCATTGATGCTAAAAGGGGCAATACACAGTATTAGGAACTGAGGGTATGCAGACTTTTAAACAAGACAGCTCAATTACTTGTTGTCATGTTTTGTTTTATGACTGTGCCATTCTGTTATGGCCTACAGTTGAATTTGAATCCCATAAAAAACAAAAGTAATTTGTTTTGCCTGCTTACTCGTGTTTTCTTTAAAAATGGTATATATAATACCGATTCTTCAAGGGTATGCAAACTTATGAGCACAACAGTAGTGTAAAAAAATTTTGATTTTTAAAATATGACTGAATATGTTCTGGTGTAGACAGCCCAAGCCCAACTCACGTCACAATGCTGATCTCAACTTGGCATGAGAAACGTAGGCTTTCTGGTTTGGTGGTCAAGTGATCTGTCTCTTCCTCCGCACTGACCGCACGGTTTTGTGTGTGATATCTCAAGAGACTTCAGAGGCAAAAAGGATGATGTAGGCTGAGTCCACACAAAACATAGCATCTCAATAACAGACTCTTGCAGAGATTATGCAGAATTTGCGGATCAGGCTGTGGCACTAACAACACTTTAATTGCATTATATACCGATCAGTCACAACATTATGACCAACCACCTAATATTGAGTATGGCCCCGTTTTGCTAAAACAGCCCTGACCCATTGAAGCATTAGCTCCAAAGTAACATTCACATGAATGGCAGGACTCAAGGCTTCCCAGCAGAACCTTGCCCAAAACATTACACTGCCTCTGCCTACTTGCTTTTTTTTTTTTACCGCATCCTGGTGCCATCTCTTCCCCAGGTAAGTGACGCACATGCACCCAGCCATCCACATGATGTAAAAGAAAATGTGATACATCACACCAGGCCACCTTCTTCCAATTCTGATGTTCATGTGACCATCATAGAAGCTTTTGGCTGTGAACATGGGTCACCATGGGCTTCACAGCCCCATACACAACAAACTACGATGCCCATTTTTCTATTTTTGCTTTCAACACATCAACTTCATGGACAACATGCCCATTTGCTGCCTAATATATCCTACCAATTTTCAGATGCCATTGTATCCAGATATTTCCTTTACCTGTCAGTGGTCAATGTCTATGTCAATGGCAATGTTATGGCTAAAAGGTGTAAATGTATATTCAGGGCTGGTCCAAGACAATATGTGGCCTGGGTCCAAGAATGAACTGCTGCCCCCCCCCCCAAAAAAAAAAATCGGGCCCAACAAAAGGCCCCCTTTTATTTTATGTAAATATAACATTTAGAAAACATTAAATATACTTTTATCTTCTTCCATAACTCACCACCGGACCAGTCCACCAAACACCCACTGTCTGTCCCCAGTCCTCCTTTCACTCCTGTGTCTGCCGAGCCCACAGCCCTAGAAGTACCAGCCTGCCCTGCGTGAGATGGAGTGCGCTGATGTCTGGCGTCATTGCACACACCATGATCACTTGAGGGACGTTCCCCGGAGGAGACGCTCCACCTCCTCATACTCATCAGTTTGTACTACGGATGGCAGTATGAGATGGGGAAATGCCACCCTTAACGCACCAAAAACTGATGACAAAAAAAATCTTGGGAGTCAATTTGCTGCCCCTCTCCAAATGCTGCCTGGGTCCAATGGACCCAACGGGACCCATGATAGCACCGGCCCTGTGTATATTATACTAGTATTTTCTTTTTTTTTTTTTTTACGTGATGCATATCTAAATACTGTAGAATAAAGTGTGCTTGAGTTTTGAGTCTTGAGTTCTGCTGGTATGACTTGTTCCTATGTACTTTACTGTATATTGAAGATATATTAACACTCTGGTTGGCATATCACAATTATTGTGTTGGCATGATTCATTCCTACAAGCAGTAACTGGCACAGACCACACACATTGCCCAAGGAATCTCCTCAATTGTTGCACACTACTCTCATATGATCACACTGTGCAAAGTCTAGAAGCCGTTGTGAAAATAGGGCAGATGAGTGTCTGTCCTTTTCACACAAATTGTACAATCTCAACTGCAGATAACATTCTTATATTAGTGCAGCAGTTTCTCTAATTCTAGCTACATACAGTAGATTATGATAATTTAACCACTTGACCTCCCGAAGATTTACCCTCCCTTCATGATAATTGCACCGTCGTGCAATGCTGTACCCAATTGAATTTCATGTTCTTTTTTCTCACATATAGAGCTTTCTTTTGGTGGTATTAAATCATCTCTGCGTTTTTAATTTTTGCCGCTATAAACAAAAAAAGATTGACAATTTTGAAAAAAGAACTTTTTTTTACTTTCTGCTATAAAAAAACATACAAAAAAAAAAATAAAAAATGTAATTACTTTATAAATTTAGGCCAATATGTATTCTGCTACATATTTTTGGTAAAAAAAAAAAAAAAATCCCAATAAGCGTCTATTGATTGGTTTGCGCAAAAGTTATAGTGTTTACAAACTATGGGATGTTTTTTTTTTTTTTTTTACTAGTAACGGCGGCAATCAGGGACCTATAGTGCAACTGCGATATTGCAGTGGACATTCTGACACTGACTGACACTTTTTGGGGACCAGTGACACTAATACTGTGATCAGTGCTAAAACATATGCACTGTCACTGTACTAATGACACTGGCTGGGAGGGGGTTACCATCAGGGGTGATCAAAGGGTTAACTGTGTGCCTAACCAGTGTTATATATGTATCTATACTGTGGGAGGTGCTTTTATTAGGGGAGTAGATGAAATTTATTCCCTGCTTTGCAGGAACACAAATTCCATCCCTTCCCTCCTTGTCAGAACGGCAATCTGCCTTGTGTACACAGGCAGATCGCTGTTCTGTCTCTCTGCCTAATGACATTTTTTTTTGTTTATTACATTTTTATTAAGGTTTTTATAATAGAAATTTATAGAAATTTACAGAAGAGAAAAAAGGAAACTAAATTAGCAACATGAAAATATGCAGTAAATTCCATAGGTGCCATATATATATCTAGTAATATATCTATGAATATTAACATAAGTTGCCATGAAAAATATTAAAATTGAATTGCAAGTGTGCATTCAAAATTAAACATTGAAGGCCATAATTGAATATAGAAAAAAACAAAGAAAGAGAAAAAAAAAAGGAAAAAAAAATGACGTGGACCTGTCAGCAAGATGTCCAATAGTATGTGAAGAAATATGGGTTTCGAAGTCAAGTGAAGGAATTCTAGGATAATAAGGTTGCAAATAGAGTTTTTCATAAAAGATATCCAGGGGGGCCATATATCTTGGAAATGAGAATATGGGTCGTGCAACTGCGCTGATAGTTCTTCCATTCTCATGAGTATATTTAAAGGGTAACTCCACTTTCGTGGGGGAAAAAAATAGCAAATAAAGAAAAATTATATAGATTATACAATTGCGACAAAAGTCATATTTTAATTGAATGTTATTAAAAATGATCTTTCCTTTTCAATTGTACCGGAACCGGAAGTGAGGGTTCGTGCAGTTCGTGCGGCAAGGGAGAGAGGAGGAAGGAAGAGGAGCTGCGGGGACACGTGCAGGGGAAGCCGCACAAGGGGTGCGGGTGCACCGTGCAGGGACCAGCAACTGAGCGGAGGTGGAGGACGGGAGCCGAGGCAGAGAGCGGCGGCGGCGGCGGCGGAGGTCAGAACCCGCCTTCCTTAGTGCCTGGAAGAAGAGGAGGAGGACCGTCCGTGCCCAGTGAGGAGGAGGAGACATCCGTCCCAGTGTGTGTGTGTGTGTGTGTGTCAGCAGCTGTGAGTAGAGCAGCAGCTGCAAACAGGGGGAAAGCTGTGTGACTGTACTCTGTAAGAAATCAATAGCTGTTTGTCTGTACTGCGACTGACTGCTGTGTGACTGTCTCTGCAACTGAGTACCTGGGAAGTCTGGTAAGTATCCTTGCGACTGGTGAGTATCCTTGCGACTGGTAAGTATCCTTGCGACTGGTGAGTATCTTGTGACTGGTGAGTATCATTGCGACTGGTGAGTATCTTTGCGACTGGTGAGTATCTTTGCGACTGGTGAGTGTCCTTGCGACTGGTGAGTATCCTTGCGACAGGTGAGTATCCTTGCGACTGGTGAGTATCTTTGCGACTGGTGAGTATCTTTGCGACTGGTGAGTGTCCTTGCGACTGGTGAGTATCTTTGCGACTGGTGAGTGTCCTTGCGACTGGTGAGTATACTTGCGACAGGTGAGTATCCTTGCGACTGGTGAGTATCTTTGCGACTGGTGAGTGTCCTTGCGACTGGTGAGTATCTTTGCGACTGGTGAGTATCTTTGCGACTGGTGAGTATCTTTGCGACTGGTGAGTGTCCTTGCGACTGGTGAGTATCCTTGCGACAGGTGAGTATCCTTGCGACTGGTGAGTATCTTTGCGACTGGTGAGTATCTTTGCGACTGGTGAGTATCTTTGCGACTGGTGAGTATCCTTGCGACTGGTGAGTATCTTTGCGACTGGTGAGTATCTTTGCGACTGGTGAGTGTCCTTGTGACTGGTGAGTATCTTTGCGACTGGTGAGTGTCCTTGCGACTGGTGAATATCCTTGCGACAGGTGAGTATCCTTGCGACTGGAGAGTATCTTTGCGACTGGTGAGTATCTTTGCGACTGGTGAGTATCTTTGCGACTGGTGAGTGTCCTTGCGACTGGTGAGTATCCTTGTGACAGGTGAGTATCCTTGCGACAGGTGAGTATCCCTGCGACTGGTGAGTATCTTTGCGACTGGTGAGTATCATTGCGACTGGTGAGTATCATTGCGACTGGTGAGTATCTTTGCAACTGGTGAGTATCTTTGCGACTGGTGAGTGTCTTTGCGACTGGTGAGTATCTTGCGACTGGTGAGTATCTTTGCGACTGGTGAGTATCTTTGCGACTGGTGAGTATCCTTGCGACTGGTGAGTACCTTGTGACGGGTGAGTATCCTTGCAACTGGTGAGTATCCTTGCAACTGGTGAATATCCTTGCACTGGTGAGTATCCTTGCGACTGGTGAAGTAGCTTGCGACTGGTGAGTATCTTGCGACTGGTGAGTATCCTTGCGACTGGAAGTATCTTTGCGACTGGTGAGTGTCTTTGTGACTGGTGAGTATATTTGCGACTGGTGAGTATCCTTGCGACTGGTGAGTATCCTTGCGACTGGTGAGTATCCTTGCGACTGGTGAAGTATCTTGCGACGGGTGAGTATTCTTGCGACTGGTGAGTATCCTTGCACTGGTGAGTATCCTTGCGACTGGTGAAGTAGCTTGCGACTGGTGAGTATCTTTGCGACTGGTGAGTATCTTGCGACTGGTGAGTATCTTGCGACTGGTGAGTATCTTGCGACTGGTGAGGATCCTTGCGACTGGTGAGGATCCTTGCGACTGGTGAGTATCTAGTGACTGGTGAGGGTATTAGCGACTGGTGGGTACCCCAGGTTTTGTACCAGGGAAGTTAGAGGTAGTGTAGGTAAGGAAGAGCAGGTCGTTAATATTATCCCCATAGAGTAGAGGGTAATAATGTCCGACAGGATTGGGGATGCCACTCAGTGCACTTCTTGCGGCATGTATGCGTTCCTTGATGAACCAATCGAGGACGAATACTGCTGTGCAAGATGTGAGCGACTTGTTGCTCTGGAAGCCCACATCGTGGATCTAGAGAACACAGTGACAAGACTGCGTGGCATCTACAACCTGGAAAGGAGCTTGGACTTTACCCATCAGGCGCTGGCAGGGGTCAGCATAGAGGAGGAAGGAATAGAGGAGACGCAAGCAGCAGAGGTACGCAGCTGGGTGACTGTTAGGAATGTTAGGGGGAGGAGAGTCAGGGAGGCCAGTCCTGAGTTGGTACACCCTAACATGTTTGCCGAGTTGCAGGTTGAGGGGGATAACAACTCAGGGGTGGCAGAGCTGGAGCATGCGCCCTCCCCCAGCTGCCAGGGGAGGGACGGCTCCAGGAAGAAGGGGGGCCGTAACTCAGGAAAGGTTAGAAAGGTTGTGGTAGTTGGGGACTCAATTATCAAGAGGACAGAGAGGGAAATCTGTAAAAAAGATCGCGTGAACCGAACAGTTTGTTGTTTACCGGGCGCCCGAGTTCGGCACATCGCAGATCTGGCAGACAGATTGTTGGGCGGGGCTGGGGATGACCCAGCGGTCATGGTGCATGTGGGCACTAATGACAAAGTTAAAGGTAGGTGGAGGATCCTTAAGAACGATTTCAGGGACTTAGGTAATAGATTGAGGAAAAGGACCTCCAAGGTGGTTTTCTCTGAAATACTGCCTGTACCTCGAGCCACACAGGAGAGGCAGAAGGAGCTTAGGGAAGTTAACAAGTGGCTGAGGAATTGGTGTAGGAAGGAGGGGTTTGGGTTCCTGGAGAACTGGGCTGACTTCTCAGTCGGCTACCGGCTCTTTAGTAAGGATGGGCTGCACCTTAATGGGGACGGTACAGCTCTTTTGGGGAGAAAGATGGCCACCGAGTTGGAGGGGCTTTTAAACTAGGAGACGGGGGGGAGGGCTCAGAAATAGAATCAGTCAGGAGGGAGCAGAGGACTGAAGGCAGTTGTAGGGTCAATAGCGACAGTAGGTCAACAACATCAATTGGCGGGTCTGTGCGGGAGAACAGCAGACCAAACAGAAATAAACAAAACCGCCAATCACGTTTAACTTCCGTAAAACTAAGAGGGGTATATGCTAATGCCAGGAGCCTAGCTAATAAGATGGATGAGTTGGACATGTTAGTACATGAGGAGGACATAGACCTTGTGGGAATAACGGAGACTTGGTTCGACCCCTCACATGACTGGCTGGCCAATATCCAAGGGTATTCGGTGTACCGGAAGGACAGGGTTGGTAAAAGAGGGGGAGGGGTATGTCTCTATGTCAAGAACAATATAAAGGTGCTAGAAAGGAGTGACATTACGGATGGGATGAGCATGGATTTAGAATCTGTGTGGGTTGAACTCGATAGGGAAGAAGATAAGGGAAAAGTAGTTGTGGGGGTTTGCTATAGGCCACCTAACCAAGGGGAGGAGGTAGAGCTGGAATTTTTAGCACTAATAGGTAAAGCGGCAAAACTAGGATCAGTCATCATATTGGGGGACTTCAATTATCCCGACATTGACTGGGAAGAGGGGACTGCACACTCGCATAAGGCCCGGCTATTCACGGAAACCTTACAGGATAACTACATGTCGCAGTTGGTGGATTCCCCTACTAGAGAGAATGCTATCCTGGATCTATTGATCACTAATGACCCAGACATAATCTCGGAGGTAGGAGTCCAGGACAACCTGGGCTCTAGCGATCACAGGATGATCACATTTAGTATAAATAACAATATAAAAAGGCAAGTGGGGAACATAAGAACCCTAAACTTCAGAAGGGCAGACTTTCCAAAATTGTACTCATTGATGGAAAGGGTAAACTGGGACCAAACCCTGGGATCACTGACCACAGAGGAAAAATGGGAATGCTTTAGAACAATATTAAGCAAAGGCATCTTGCAGTGCATTCCTATGGGGAATAAATTTAGAAGAGACAAAGCCAAACCTGGCTGGCTAAACCGTAGCGTTAAAAAACTTATTAGGGGAAAAAAATTGGCCTTCAAGAAATATAAATCAGAGGGCACCGTATCGGCCTTCCAGCAATACAAGGAGGAAAATAAGAAGTGTAAACACGAAATCAAGATGGCTAAAATCAACTTTGAGAGACAAATAGCGGAGGATAGTAAAAAAAACCCAAAGAAATTCTTTAAATATATCAACAGCAAAAAAACTAGGGCAGAGCATATTGCACACATAATTAGCGATGATGGGAGGATGGTTACAGAGGACACTGAAAAAGCAACCGTGCTGAATTCTTTTTTCTCGTCAGTCTTTACGCAGGAAAAGGAAGGGTACACTGACCATGACTGTATGGTTAGTAGTAATACACAGGACTTGCCACTATGGCTAACAGAGGGGGAAATCAGGGAAAGACTGGATAAACTTAACACAAACAAATCACCAGGCCCGGATGGCGTACATCCGAGAGTGCTCAAGGAACTCAGTATGGTTATATCTAGACCACTGTTCCTGATCTTTGCTGACAGTATTAGGACAGGAGATGTACCAGGGGATTGGAGGAAGGCTAACGTGATTCCGATATTCAAAAAGGGCCAGAGACATATCCCGGGAAATTATAGGCCTGTCAGTCTGACATCAATAATATGTAAACTTTTGGAGGGGATGATAAGGGACTATATCGTAGAGTATGCTAAAGACAACAACATCATCAGTAGTAACCAGCACGGGTTTACAAATGGGCGATCTTGTCAAACCAATCTCTTAGCATTCTACGAGGAAGTGAGCTGTGAGCTAGATAGGGGGAGACCAGTGGATGTGGTGTACTTGGATTTCGCTAAGGCGTTTGATACAGTTCCCCACATGCGCTTAATTTATAAAATAAGGTCTGCAGGTATCGACAGCAGGGTTTGCTCTTGGATACGGAATTGGCTAAAAGGCCGTGTCCAAAGGGTAGTAATAAACAGCGCATACTCAGACTGGTCTGAGGTAGTAAGCGGGGTGCCCCAGGGCTCAGTCCTGGGACCAACCTTGTTCAATTTATTCATAAACAGCATTGAGGACGGGATCAGTAGTTCGTTATCAGTTTTTGCAGATGACACAAAATTGGCCAGGGCAATAACTGCACAGCATGAAGCAGATATCCTACAGAATGACCTGGACAAAATTACGGAGTGGGCAACGACATGGCAAATGAGGTTTAATGTGGAGAAGTGTAAGGTTTTGCACTTGGGGACCAAAAACATAAAAACACAATACACGTTAGGAGGGGAACCCTTGGGGGAATCAAAAATGGAGAAGGATCTGGGAGTCTTAGTTGATGATAGATTAGGCAACAGCATGCAATGCCAAGCGGCAGCTTCCAAAGCCAACAGAATATTAGCATGCATAAAGAAAGGGATGTATTCCAGAGATAAGACTATAATCCTTCCACTTTATAAAACTCTGGTCCGACCGCATCTGGAGTATTCTGTCCAGTTCTGGTCGCCAGTCCTCAGGAGGGATGTGTTGGAGCTGGAGAAAGTCCAGAGAAGGGCAACTAAACTGATTAGGGGGTTGGAGGACCTTACCTATGAAGAGCGGCTGCAATCGCTCGATTTATTTTCCCTGGAGAAAAGACGTCTGAGAGGGGACATGATAGCAATTTATAAATATCTTAATGGGGATCTCAGCTTAGAAGAAAAGCTGTTCATTCGAAGGAATTGCATGAGGACTCGAGGACATACAATGCGATTAGAGGAGAAGCATTTTAACCTCAGGCAACGTGGGGGGTTCTTTACTGTTAGGGCTACAAGATTGTGGAATTGTCTACCACAAGAGGTGGTTTCTGCGGGTAGTATGGTGACTTTCAAAAGACTCTTAGACTTACATCTCAAGGATCAGGAGATTGAGGGCTATGTTAGATGATTACAGTCACACACACCTACACAGGTTGAACTGGATGGACTATTGTCTTTATTCAACCTCACCTACTATGTAACTATATCTGCAGCCACTGTAATATTCTGGAAATGCAATGCAATATGGCTACCTGGAGGTGTTCTGTACACAGAATGTATACTGACCACACCCCAGAAACATAATTTCCTGCTTATGTGATTGGCTCACCAATTTTCCCAGAAGTCTGCCTATAATACAAGTCAGATTTCTGGCATCCCCTGCAATAAAAATGTCATTTTTGGTGAGATACTCCCAATAGGAACACGTCTAAAGGGATGCAGGCCCAGCAGATTTCCTTATTAGTGCTCCGCAGCTGAACAGCTGATTGACAATTATGAAACCACACCCATTTACCCACTCAGCACAGAGGAAAAAACAATGATTTCTTCAGAATAAGAAAAGATAGAAATCTGCAACAAAGTTTGTTATAAACCTTGTAATGTGCAGAGATCACCCAGAGGGGAATGTTTTTTTCTCAACAAAAGTGGAGTTATGCTTTATTTTAGTTATCCATTCTGTTAATGAAGAATTGTGCTAGGATTTCCAATATCTCCGAATTATCGCCTTGGCAACCACTAATAGAGAACGAAAAATCCACTTCTTAATATTTAATATACTTAATACTTAATTAATACTTAATTAATTAATAATTAATTAAAATTAATAGTTAATATTTAATATATTAATACCTAATAAACACTTGTCCTTAAAATTTGAAAGTTAGTGCAAATAAAAAAAAAAGTATCACAGACAGTCCTATTTGACACAGTAATTTCATCATTCTTTGAGATCACTCCATGATGTTCAGGGGGTTTATAATTATATTTAAAATCTTTGGGAAGCGTTAAGAGAGATTTAAATTGATAATTTCATACTATTGAGAATAAAAAGAATTGAAGCATATTTGGGTATTTTTGATAAACTCGAATAATTTGTTAATTGAATTGAAAATGAATCTTTTTCAGTTTAGTCTGTTAGGGGAAATGATTGGTATTGAATGCATTAGGAAGTTAATTTGCCTACCAGACCTGGAATACTATTGAATAGGCAATACCTGTGTCTATGAGCGTTGGCCTTCTGTTGATGGGATCCATTTAACTATCAAGTTGTTGCGCTTCTGAGATCATAAAGAATTCATTGACAGGTGCATTTGATCTGCAGCTAACCTCTTTCAAGCAGGTTTTGCATCACTATAGACTTGTATATGAATACAAAAACCATGTGATACAAACTGAGCACAGGCCATAACATGTTTCTACCATTGTAAGTTATGGAGCTGATCATAATTCCTTTTAAAATGAAAATGGAAGCTTTGAAAAATTGTTTTAGTTCTTATTTTATACATTTTCTATGCTTTAGCAGATCAATTGTAATAGGCGTAAGGTGCCAGACCACTCCCACTATGCAGTTTTATGCTCCTGAGTAAATAAAATGCTGGTTTAAACATTGTTTTGTGAATAAAGAAGCCTGTGCTTCTGCCTAGGCAAATTCTAACCTTTAGAAAATCAGTATCTGCATAGGACTCTTGAAAGGTTCTAATAATGCATATTGGAGGTGGACCGTCACACCGAAGGTATGACATGGCACCTTATGTTACTTTAAGAACTGTGGCCTCCCATTAAAAAATATTTTCTGTGGGCACCTAATTATAAGTGCATGTCACTTACAGGTTTTACTTAGTCTCCCTGCAAAGTTTTACAAATTCTGGTTGAGCCTGCCAGCGAAGTCCACCTATTGAAGCTTCCTTTGATGGGGTGCCAACAATGCTGCATTCATTTGTATACTAATACGGCTAGGCTGGCCCAACTCCTCTGCCCCTTTCTTCACCTCCTTACATAACCTTTTATATAGCAGCTGGGGGGAGGAGTGAATTCGAGGAAAGCCGCATCCAATTCGCGTAAGTATGAACCCAGCCTTACTCTCAGAGGAGGTGCTTTGTATAACAGGTGCTCTATTCTTTGCCATGTCTGACTGAGTAATTGGTTGCTGCAAATGTCTATGTCAGCACAAGTTTTAGTATCCTACACACAACTATTTTAGGGTATCAGGAAATAAGAACCAGACTGCTTAATTGTAAGTAGCAATGCACAAATATCAGCAAGTAATATATATATATATATATATATATATATATATATATATACCATATGTACACTAAATTATCAAAAGTATTGGGACGCCTGCCTTTACACGCACATGAAATTTAATGGCATCCCAGTCTTAGTCCGTAGGGTTCAATAATGAGTTGGCCCACCCTTTGCAGCTATAACAGCTTCAACTCTTCTGGGAAGGCTGTCCACAAGGTTTAGGAGTGTGTCTATGGGAATGTTTGACCATTCTTCCAGAAGCCCATTAGTGAGGTTAGGCACTGATGTTGGACAAGAAGGCTTGGCTCACAGTCTCCCCAAAAATTGCTCATCCATGTCTTTATGGACCTTGCTTTGAGCACTGGTCCAAATAATTTGGTGGACAGGGGATTATGGTGGATTATGTTTTTTTTTTTTCAGAGGTTGGGCTTTGCCCCTTAGTTCCAGCGAAGACAACTCCTAAGGTATCAGCATACCAAGACATTTTGGACAATTTCATACACCCCACTTTGTGGGAGCCAGTTCACAAACAAGGTCCATAAAGACATGGATGAGCGAGTTTGGGGTGGAGGAACTTGACTGGCCTGCACAGAATCCTGACCTCAACCCAATAGAACACCTTTGGGATTAATTAGAGTGGAGACTGTGAGCCAGGCCTTCTTGTGGACATCGGATCTCACAAAATGGGCTTCTGGAAGAATGGTCAAACATTCCTATTGAAACACTCCTAAACCTTGTGGACAGCCTTCCCAGAATAGTTGAAGCTGTTGTAGCTGCAAAAGGTGGGCCAACTCAATATTGAACCCTACGGACTAAGACTGGGATGCCATTAGAGTTCGTGTGTGTGTAAAGGCAGGAGTCACAATACTTTTGGCAATATAGTGTGTATATATATATATATATATATATATATATATATATATATATATATTTATATTTATGTATTTATATGTGTATGTACCGCTAACTATTAGCTAATGTCAGGGTCCCTGTGGAGCACATGGTAAGTATATGGCTCCTGAATTGAAATCTTTAGCTGGTTAATTGGTGGGGCTCATACTTTAAAGTGGTGCATGTCTGTACTATCCCCTTTAAAACTCTTCATGCAGTGATTTAAGGCTTCTAGATGGATGATCAATCCTTTTCTTTGCTAGCAGCGCTAAAATCAAACACAGCAAGCAGCTGCTCACCAGTCCCAGACACTCTGCAAACTCCGATCTGGATGGTGGCCTCTCAGTAATCCTTCTGGCTCTGCACTCAAGGCGACTCTGGTCCTCAGTTCTCCAGTTCTCAGCACTCCAGGCCTCAGGCTACAGACTTTGAGTACACACACAGCAACTGAGACGTGCACTCTGCAGTCCCCTCCAGCCAGATGAAGTTCTCTCCTCCAAAACCAAGGCAAAAACTGCCCCTTTCCCCTCCTGTTAAGAGTCTATATCTGGGAGTTGTAGTCCATGACTTAATTTACTCTTATGCAAGATTCTCTTCCCAGACTACATTTCCCACAGTTCACCTGAGCCTACATCAAATTCTCTCAAGTCCTTCATACTTACCGGCTGTATGCTGAAGGGCATTGAAAGCCAGCATAAGGGTCTTGTATAGATTACCAAAGCAGCTGTAGCACAGTGTCTTTATAGTTACTCTCTCTCTCTAGTCAAGCACCTGGCTGCATTGAAATGATTAGTCTGATGAAGGGGTATGCTTAAGCTGCCTTTGGACTTGACAAGGTGTTCTTACTGATAGTAACAGAGCAGCCTGTGTACAGGACACTCCATAAACCTGAAGAGTCTGCAGATCATTAAAGTGATGAAATTATCACCACATCCATAAGTAAATGGCTGGACTGGACCACTGCTGTCTCGTGTCTGAGGTAATGTCCCAGGGTCTCTAAACTGTCAATTTCCGAGTTCATGGAAAACTGATTAAAATGCTGAAGATTGCTCTGTCATGTGAAATTCTTTTTTCAGCTTCCTTCTTCCTCCACTAGTCAGTGGAAAGTATGTGCATTCTAAGAATAGAACCGTGTTTCCAGGAGATAAAGATCCATCGGCCTTCTCATCTGACTGCATTGATTCTGATTGGCCCGAACTTTCACCAAACTCTGCTCATACTGATATAGTTGAAAGTATTTCCTTACCACATCTCATTCTTTTCCTAGAATCTTCTACTGTTATCTCTATTTTTGGTGCATAGAGAAACATAGAAACACACACAAACAGTTGTATTCCATAATAGGTCAAAAAGACTTTATATTGCAAGGGCACATTACAGTATTCCAAATACGTTCTACCATGTGTCCATCTGACCTAGAGGAATGGTCTACTTCACTAACTGCACCTTTTTGATTTTTCTATTTTCATTGTGAAAAAGGCCTATGTGTTGTGAATTGTACTCATGAGTAGTGTTGAGCGAACACGGACTGTATTATTCGTGTTCGTACCGAATAATTGGATTTTTTGTACCCGAACACGGACACGGACACTTTACTGTATGTTCGGGTAAAAATCCGTGTTCGGTCGTTTTATTTCCGGGTTTTGCATGCTTTGGCGCTCTTTTCATGGCGGGCTTTCAACAGCCAATCAACAATCGTTTAACTGGTGTGCCTTAAGCCATCCCAGCCATGCCTGCAAATGTCTCAGTAGCTGTGATTGGCCGTCTGAAGCATGTGACCAAGTCTTTATAAGTTCGAGGCAGCCGCAGCGGCGTCATTATGCTGCTTAGATTCAGGGACAGAGCACACATCAACGTGCTGGCTGCTGATTAGGGAAAGATAGGCAGGAAAAAACCATTTGTGTCCGGATAGAATTGAGGGACAGGTCGGAGTGTTTAGGCAGGGCGAGTTGTAGGCATTTTAGGGATAGAGTCTGCTGAATTATATAGGGTCAGTGTCTTCTACAAACTACAATCGATATTGCTGTGTGGGGGGTGGGGTGAATCTGCACTCAATCCTGATCTACGATCTCTTCTCAATCCTGTTAGGGACAGAGTCTGCTGAATTTTAGGGAAACTGTGTTCTACAAACTACAATCGATATTGCTGTGTGGGGGGTGGGGTGAATCTGCACTCAATCCTGATCTACGATCTCTTCTCAATCCTGTTAGGGACAGAGTCTGCTGAATTTTAGGGAAACTGTGTTCTACAAACTACAATCGATATTGCTGTGTGGTGTGGGATTGGAGATAGGCAGGTGTCAGTGATCCACATCCATTTTTCTGTGTGTGAGCTGCAGTGAACACAATCTTTTTGGGCTGCAGTGAACACAATCTTTTTGGGCTGCAGTGAACACAATCTTTTTGGGCTGCAGTGAACACAATCTTTTTGGGCTGCAGTGAACACAATCTTTTTGGGCTGCAGTGAACACAATCTTTTTGGGGTGCAGTGAACAAAATCTTTTTGGGGTGCAGTGAACACAATCCTTTTTGGTGTGCAGTGAACACAATCTTTGTGGGGTGCAGTGAACAAAATCCTTTGTGGGGTGCAGTGAACACAATCTTTTTGGGGTGCAGTGAACAAAATCCTTTTTGGGGTGCAGTGAACAACATCCTTTTTGGGGTGCAGTGAACACAATCTTTTTGGGGTGCAGTGAACAAAATCCTTTGTGGGGTGCAGTGAACACAATCTTTTTGGGGTGCAGTGAACACAATCTTTTTGGGGTGGAGTGAACAACATCCTTTTTGGGGTGCAGTGAACAAAATCCTTTTTGGGGTGCAGTGAACAAAATCATTTTTGGGGTGCAGTGAACACAATCTTTTTGGGGTGCAGTGAACACAATCTTTGTGGGGTGCAGTGAACACAATCTTTTTGGGGTGGAGTGAACAACATCCTTTTTGGGGTGCAGTGAACAACATCCTTTTTGGGGTGCAGTGAACACAATCTTTTTGGGGTGCAGTGAACACAATCTTTGTGGGGTACAGTGAACAGAATCTTTGTGGGGTGCAGTGAACACAATCTTTGGGGGGTACAGTGAACACAATCTTTGTGAGGTGCAGTGAACACAATCATTGTGGGGTGCAGTGAACTCAATCTTTGTGGGGTACAGTGAACACAATCTCATACTGAAGGTTTGAGGGTGCTGCCTGTTCCATACTCCCCCTACTCCTCATCTAGCCTTTTAGGGGTACAAACAATAGTAATTGGGGCCTAGTGTGGTTGTGTACGTGTGATATACATACACTTTTTTGGGATCATATTTTCTATTCCGCTATTTAATCAAAAACCTCTGGGGATCAGTTAAATTGGGGGATAGTCTGTGTTGGTACGTGTGAGAGAGATCCACCTTTCCAAGTTGTTGGGGTTCATCTCATACTTCTGAAGGTTTGAGGGTGCTGCCTGTTCCATACTCCCCCTACTCCTAGCCTTTTAGGGGTACAAACAATAGTAATTGGGGCCTAGTGTGGTTGTGTACGTGTGATATACATACACTTTTTTGGGATCATATTTTCTATTCCGCTATTTAATCAAAAACCTCTGGGGATCAGTTAAATTGGGGGATAGTCTGTGTTGGTACGTGTGAGAGAGATCCACCTTTCCAAGTTGTTGGGGTTCATCTCATACTTCTGAAGGTTTGAGGGTGCTGCCTGTTCCATACTCCCCCTACTCCTAGCCTTTTAGGGGTACAAACAATAGTAATTGGGGCCTAGTGTGGTTGTGTACGTGTGATATACATACACTTTTTTGGGATCATATTTTCTATTCCGCTATTTAATCAAAAACCTTTGGGGATCAGTTAAATTGGGGGATAGTCTGTGTTGGTACGTGTGAGAGAGATCCACCTTTCCAAGTTGTTGGGGTTCATCTCATACTTCTGAAGGTTTGAGGGTGCTGCCTGTTCCATACTCCCCCTACTCCTAGCCTTTTAGGGGTACAAACAATAGTAATTGGGGCCTAGTGTGGTTGTGTACGTGTGATATACATACACTTTTTTGGGATCATATTTTCTATTCCGCTATTTAATCAAAAACCTCTGGGGATCAGTTAAATTGGGGGATAGTCTGTGTTGGTACGTGTGAGAGAGATCCACCTTTCCAAGTTGTTGGGGTTCATCTCATACTTCTGAAGGTTTGAGGGTGCTGCCTGTTCCATACTCCCCCCTACTCCTAGCCTTTTAGGGGTACAAACAATAGTAATTGGGGCCTAGTGTGGTTGTGTACGTGTGATATACATACACTTTTTTGGGATCATATTTTCTATTCCGCTATTTAATCAAAAACCTCTGGGGATCAGTTAAATTGGGGGATAGTCTGTGTTGGTACGTGTGAGAGAGATCCACCTTTCCAAGTTGTTGGGGTTCATCTCATACTTCTGAAGGTTTGAGGGTGCTGCCTGTTCCATACTCCCCCCTACTCCTAGCCTTTTAGGGGTACAAACAATAGTAATTGGGGCCTAGTGTGGTTGTGTACGTGTGATATACATACACTTTTTTGGGATCATATTTTCTATTCCGCTATTTAATCAAAAACCTCTGGGGATCAGTTAAATTGGGGGATAGTCTGTGTTGGTACGTGTGAGAGAGATCCACCTTTCCAAGTTGTTGGGGTTCATCTCATACTTCTGAAGGTTTGAGGGTGCTGCCTGTTCCATACTCCCCCTACTCCTAGCCTTTTAGGGGTACAAACAATAGTAATTGGGGCCTAGTGTGGTTGTGTACGTGTGATATACATACACTTTTTTGGGATCATATTTTCTATTCCGCTATTTAATCAAAAACCTCTGGGGATCAGTTAAATTGGGGGATAGTCTGTGTTGGTACGTGTGAGAGAGATCCACCTTTCCAAGTTGTTGGGGTTCATCTCATACTTCTGAAGGTTTGAGGGTGCTGCCTGTTCCATACTCCCCCTACTCCTAGCCTTTTAGGGGTACAAACAATAGTAATTGGGGCCTAGTGTGGTTGTGTACGTGTGATATACATACACTTTTTTGGGATCATATTTTCTATTCCGCTATTTAATCAAAAACCTCTGGGGATCAGTTAAATTGGGGGATAGTCTGTGTTGGTACGTGTGAGAGAGATCCACCTTTCCAAGTTGTTGGGGTTCATCTCATACTTCTGAAGGTTTGAGGGTGCTGCCTGTTCCATACTCCCCCTACTCCTAGCCTTTTAGGGGTACAAACAATAGTAATTGGGGCCTAGTGTGGTTGTGTACGTGTGATATACATACACTTTTTTGGGATCATATTTTCTATTCCGCTATTTAATCAAAAACCTCTGGGGATCAGTTAAATTGGGGGATAGTCTGTGTTGGTACGTGTGAGAGAGATCCACCTTTCCAAGTTGTTGGGGTTCATCTCATACTTCTGAAGGTTTGAGGGTGCTGCCTGTTCCATACTCCCCCCTACTCCTAGCCTTTTAGGGGTACAAACAATAGTAATTGGGGCCTAGTGTGGTTGTGTACGTGTGATATACATACACTTTTTTGGGATCATATTTTCTATTCCGCTATTTAATCAAAAACCTCTGGGGATCAGTTAAATTGGGGGATAGTCTGTGTTGGTACGTGTGAGAGAGATCCACCTTTCCAAGTTGTTGGGGTTCATCTCATACTTCTGAAGGTTTGAGGGTGCTGCCTGTTCCATACTCCCCCTACTCCTAGCCTTTTAGGGGTACAAACAATAGTAATTGGGGCCTAGTGTGGTTGTGTACGTGTGATATACATACACTTTTTTGGGATCATATTTTCTATTCCGCTATTTAATCAAAAACCTCTGGGGATCAGTTAAATTGGGGGATAGTCTGTGTTGGTACGTGTGAGAGAGATCCACCTTTCCAAGTTGTTGGGGTTCATCTCATACTTCTGAAGGTTTGAGGGTGCTGCCTGTTCCATACTCCCCCCTACTCCTAGCCTTTTAGGGGTACAAACAATAGTAATTGGGGCCTAGTGTGGTTGTGTACGTGTGATATACATACACTTTTTTGGGATCATATTTTCTATTCCGCTATTTAATCAAAAACCTCTGGGGATCAGTTAAATTGGGGGATAGTCTGTGTTGGTACGTGTGAGAGAGATCCACCTTTCCAAGTTGTTGGGGTTCATCTCATACTTCTGAAGGTTTGAGGGTGCTGCCTGTTCCATACTCCCCCCTACTCCTAGCCTTTTAGGGGTACAAACAATAGTAATTGGGGCCTAGTGTGGTTGTGTACGTGTGATATACATACACTTTTTTGGGATCATATTTTCTATTCCGCTATTTAATCAAAAACCTCTGGGGATCAGTTAAATTGGGGGATAGTCTGTGTTGGTACGTGTGAGAGAGATCCACCTTTCCAAGTTGTTGGGGTTCATCTCATACTTCTGAAGGTTTGAGGGTGCTGCCTGTTCCATACTCCCCCTACTCCTAGCCTTTTAGGGGTACAAACAATAGTAATTGGGGCCTAGTGTGGTTGTGTACGTGTGATATACATACACTTTTTTGGGATCATATTTTCTATTCCGCTATTTAATCAAAAACCTCTGGGGATCAGTTAAATTGGGGGATAGTCTGTGTTGGTACGTGTGAGAGAGATCCACCTTTCCAAGTTGTTGGGGTTCATCTCATACTTCTGAAGGTTTGAGGGTGCTGCCTGTTCCATACTCCCCCTACTCCTAGCCTTTTAGGGGTACAAACAATAGTAATTGGGGCCTAGTGTGGTTGTGTACGTGTGATATACATACACTTTTTTGGGATCATATTTTCTATTCCGCTATTTAATCAAAAACCTCTGGGGATCAGTTAAATTGGGGGATAGTCTGTGTTGGTACGTGTGAGAGAGATCCACCTTTCCAAGTTGTTGGGGTTCATCTCATACTTCTGAAGGTTTGAGGGTGCTGCCTGTTCCATACTCCCCCTACTCCTAGCCTTTTAGGGGTACAAACAATAGTAATTGGGGCCTAGTGTGGTTGTGTACGTGTGATATACATACACTTTTTTGGGATCATATTTTCTATTCCGCTATTTAATCAAAAACCTCTGGGGATCAGTTAAATTGGGGGATAGTCTGTGTTGGTACGTGTGAGAGAGATCCACCTTTCCAAGTTGTTGGGGTTCATCTCATACTTCTGAAGGTTTGAGGGTGCTGCCTGTTCCATACTCCCCCCTACTCCTAGCCTTTTAGGGGTACAAACAATAGTAATTGGGGCCTAGTGTGGTTGTGTACGTGTGATATACATACACTTTTTTGGGATCATATTTTCTATTCCGCTATTTAATCAAAAACCTCTGGGGATCAGTTAAATTGGGGGATAGTCTGTGTTGGTACGTGTGAGAGAGATCCACCTTTCCAAGTTGTTGGGGTTCATCTCATACTTCTGAAGGTTTGAGGGTGCTGCCTGTTCCATACTCCCCCCTACTCCTAGCCTTTTAGGGGTACAAACAATAGTAATTGGGGCCTAGTGTGGTTGTGTACGTGTGATATACATACACTTTTTTGGGATCATATTTTCTATTCCGCTATTTAATCAAAAACCTCTGGGGATCAGTTAAATTGGGGGATAGTCTGTGTTGGTACGTGTGAGAGAGATCCACCTTTCCAAGTTGTTGGGGTTCATCTCATACTTCTGAAGGTTTGAGGGTGCTGCCTGTTCCATACTCCCCCTACTCCTAGCCTTTTAGGGGTACAAACAATAGTAATTGGGGCCTAGTGTGGTTGTGTACGTGTGATATACATACACTTTTTTGGGATCATATTTTCTATTCCGCTATTTAATCAAAAACCTCTGGGGATCAGTTAAATTGGGGGATAGTCTGTGTTGGTACGTGTGAGAGAGATCCACCTTTCCAAGTTGTTGGGGTTCATCTCATACTTCTGAAGGTTTGAGGGTGCTGCCTGTTCCATACTCCCCCTACTCCTAGCCTTTTAGGGGTACAAACAATAGTAATTGGGGCCTAGTGTGGTTGTGTACGTGTGATATACATACACTTTTTTGGGATCATATTTTCTATTCCGCTATTTAATCAAAAACCTCTGGGGATCAGTTAAATTGGGGGATAGTCTGTGTTGGTACGTGTGAGAGAGATCCACCTTTCCAAGTTGTTGGGGTTCATCTCATACTTCTGAAGGTTTGAGGGTGCTGCCTGTTCCATACTCCCCCTACTCCTAGCCTTTTAGGGGTACAAACAATAGTAATTGGGGCCTAGTGTGGTTGTGTACGTGTGATATACATACACTTTTTTGGGATCATATTTTCTATTCCGCTATTTAATCAAAAACCTCTGGGGATCAGTTAAATTGGGGGATAGTCTGTGTTGGTACGTGTGAGAGAGATCCACCTTTCCAAGTTGTTGGGGTTCATCTCATACTTCTGAAGGTTTGAGGGTGCTGCCTGTTCCATACTCCCCCTACTCCTAGCCTTTTAGGGGTACAAACAATAGTAATTGGGGCCTAGTGTGGTTGTGTACGTGTGATATACATACACTTTTTTGGGATCATATTTTCTATTCCGCTATTTAATCAAAAACCTTTGGGGATCAGTTAAATTGGGGGATAGTCTGTGTTGGTACGTGTGAGAGAGATCCACCTTTCCAAGTTGTTGGGGTTCATCTCATACTTCTGAAGGTTTGAGGGTGCTGCCTGTTCCATACTCCCCCTACTCCTAGCCTTTTAGGGGTACAAACAATAGTAATTGGGGCCTAGTGTGGTTGTGTACGTGTGATATACATACACTTTTTTGGGATCATATTTTCTATTCCGCTATTTAATCAAAAACCTCTGGGGATCAGTTAAATTGGGGGATAGTCTGTGTTGGTACGTGTGAGAGAGATCCACCTTTCCAAGTTGTTGGGGTTCATCTCATACTTCTGAAGGTTTGAGGGTGCTGCCTGTTCCATACTCCCCCCTACTCCTAGCCTTTTAGGGGTACAAACAATAGTAATTGGGGCCTAGTGTGGTTGTGTACGTGTGATATACATACACTTTTTTGGGATCATATTTTCTATTCCGCTATTTAATCAAAAACCTCTGGGGATCAGTTAAATTGGGGGATAGTCTGTGTTGGTACGTGTGAGAGAGATCCACCTTTCCAAGTTGTTGGGGTTCATCTCATACTTCTGAAGGTTTGAGGGTGCTGCCTGTTCCATACTCCCCCTACTCCTAGCCTTTTAGGGGTACAAACAATAGTAATTGGGGCCTAGTGTGGTTGTGTACGTGTGATATACATACACTTTTTTGGGATCATATTTTCTATTCCGCTATTTAATCAAAAACCTTTGGGGATCAGTTAAATTGGGGGATAGTCTGTGTTGGTACGTGTGAGAGAGATCCACCTTTCCAAGTTGTTGGGGTTCATCTCATACTTCTGAAGGTTTGAGGGTGCTGCCTGTTCCATACTCCCCCTACTCCTAGCCTTTTAGGGGTACAAACAATAGTAATTGGGGCCTAGTGTGGTTGTGTACGTGTGATATGCATACACTTTTTTGGGATCATATTTTCTATTCCGCTATTTAATCAAAAACCTCTGGGGATCAGTTAAATTGGGGGATAGTCTGTGTTGGTACGTGTGAGATCCACCTTTCCAAGTTTTTGGGGTTCATCTCATACTTCTGAAGCTTTGAGGGTGCTGCCTGTTCCATACTCCTCCTCCTCCTCATCCATCCTTTTAGGTGTACAAACAATAGTAATTGGGGCCTAGTGTGCTTCTGTACGTGTGAGATACATACACATTTTTTGATCATATTTTCTATTCCGCTATTCAATAAAAACCTTTGGGGATCAATTGAATTGCGGGATAGTCTGTGTCGGTACGTGTGAGAGAGATCCACCTTTCCAAGTTGTTGGGGTTCATCTCATACTTCTGAAGGTTTGAGGGTGCTGCCTGTTCCATACCCCCCCTACTCCTCATCTAGCCTTTTAGGGGTACAAACAATAGTAATTGGGGCCTAGTGTGGTTGTGTACGTGCGAGATACATACACTTTTTTTGATCATATTTCCTATTCCGCTATTCAATAAAAACCTTTGAGGATCAATTGAATTGCGGGATAGTCTGTGTCGGTACGTGTGAGAGAGATCCACCTTTCCAAGTTGTTGGGGTTCATCTCATACTTCTGAAGGTTTGAGGGTGCTGCCTGTTCCATACTCCCCCTACTCCTCATCTAGCCTTTTAGGGGTACAAACAATAGTAATTGGGGCCTAGTGTGGTTGTGTACGTGCGAGATACATACACTTTTTTTGATCATATTTCCTATTCCGCTATTCAATAAAAACCTTTGAGGATCAATTGAATTGCGGGATAGTCTGTGTCGGTACGTGTGAGAGAGATCCACCTTTCCAAGTTGTTGGGGTTCATCTCATACTTCTGAAGGTTTGAGGGTGCTGCCTGTTCCATACCCCCCCTACTCCTCATCTAGCCTTTTAGGGGTACAAACAATAGTAATTGGGGCCTAGTGTGGTTGTGTACGTGCGAGATACATACACTTTTTTTGATCATATTTCCTATTCCGCTATTCAATAAAAACCTTTGGGGATCAATTAAATTGCGGGATAGTCTGTGTCGGTACGTGTGAGATCCACCTTTCCAAGTTTTTGGGGTTCATCTCATACTTCTGAAGCTTTGAGGGTGCTGCCTGTTCCATACTCCTCCTCCTCCTCATCCATCCTTTTAGGTGTACAAACAATAGTAATTGGGGCCTAGTGTGCTTCTGTACGTGTGAGATACATACACATTTTTTGATCATATTTCCTATTCCGCTATTCAATAAAAACCTTTGGGGATCAATTAAATTGCGGAATAGTCTGTGTCGGTACGTGTGAGATCCACCTTTCCAAGTTTTTGGGGTTCATCTCATACTTCTGAAGCTTTGAGGGTGCTGCCTGTTCCATACTCCTCCTCCTCCTCATCCATCCTTTTAGGTGTACAAACAATAGTAATTGGGGCCTAGTGTGTTTCTGTACGTGCGAGATACATACACTTTTTTTGATCATATTTCCTATTCCGCTGTTCAATAAAAACCTTTGGGGATCAATTAAATTGCGGGATAGTCTGTGTCGGTACGTGTGAGATCCACCTTTCCAAGTTTTTGGGGTTCATCTCATACTTCTGAAGCTTTGAGGGTGCTGCCTGTTCCATACTCCTCCTCCTCCTCATCCATCCTTTTAGGTGTACAAACAATAGTAATTGGGGCCTAGTGTGCTTCTGTACGTGTGAGATACATACACATTTTTTGATCATATTTCCTATTCCGCTATTCAATAAAAACCTTTGGGGATCAATTAAATTGCGGGATAGTCTGTGTCGGTACGTGTGAGATCCACCTTTCCAAGTTTTTGGGGTTCATCTCATACTTCTGAAGCTTTGAGGGTGCTGCCTGTTCCATACTCCTCCTCCTCCTCATCCATCCTTTTAGGTGTACAAACAATAGTAATTGGGGCCTAGTGTGCTTCTGTACGTGTGAGATACATACACATTTTTTGATCATATTTCCTATTCCGCTATTCAATAAAAACCTTTGGGGATCAATTAAATTGCGGGATAGTCTGTGTCGGTACGTGTGAGATCCACCTTTCCAAGTTTTTGGGGTTCATCTCATACTTCTGAAGCTTTGAGGGTGCTGCCTGTTCCATACTCCTCCTCCTCCTCATCCATCCTTTTAGGTGTACAAACAATAGTAATTGGGGCCTAGTGTGCTTCTGTACGTGTGAGATACATACACATTTTTTGATCATATTTCCTATTCCGCTATTCAATAAAAACCTTTGGGGATCAATTAAATTGCGGAATAGTCTGTGTCGGTACGTGTGAGATCCACCTTTCCAAGTTTTTGGGGTTCATCTCATACTTCTGAAGCTTTGAGGGTGCTGCCTGTTCCATACTCCTCCTCCTCCTCATCCATCCTTTTAGGTGTACAAACAATAGTAATTGGGGCCTAGTGTGTTTCTGTACGTGTGAGATACATACACTTTTTTTGATCATATTTCCTATTCCGCTATTCAATAAAAACCTTTGGGGATCAATTGAATTGCGGGATAGTCTGTGTCGGTACGTGTGAGAGAGATCCACCTTTCCAAGTTGTTGGGGTTCATCTCATACTTCTGAAGGTTTGAGGGTGCTGCCTGTTCCATACCCCCCCTACTCCTCATCTAGCCTTTTAGGGGTACAAACAATAGTAATTGGGGCCTAGTGTGGTTGTGTACGTGCGAGATACATACACTTTTTTTGATCATATTTCCTATTCCGCTATTCAATAAAAACCTTTGAGGATCAATTGAATTGCGGGATAGTCTGTGTCGGTACGTGTGAGAGAGATCCACCTTTCCAAGTTGTTGGGGTTCATCTCATACTTCTGAAGGTTTGAGGGTGCTGCCTGTTCCATACTCCCCCTACTCCTCATCTAGCCTTTTAGGGGTACAAACAATAGTAATTGGGGCCTAGTGTGGTTGTGTACGTGTGATATACATACACTTTTTTTGGATCATATTTTCTATTCCGCTATTCAATAAAAACCTTTCTAGGGCAAGATCTTAAATTACAGAAATATGAGGAGACCGTCAAATAAGGGCCGTGGCCTGGGTCGTGGTGCTGCTGGTAGAGCTCCTGTTGCAAGGAGAGGACATGGTCGATCTGTGCCAGCTACACGCACAAGTGAAACACCTTCCTCAAGTGTGAGTAGGCGACAGAACCTGCATCAGTATTTGGTAGGGCATCAAACGCCCCTAGAAGTGATGAGGCCAGAACAAGTTGAGGCGATAGTAGATTGGTTTGCTGCTGACAGTGCCTCCAGTTCCTTCACATTGTCTCCCACCCAGTCTACTGCAGAAAGGTCAGAGTTGGCACCTGCAGCCAATGTCCAACCGTCTTTCACCTCACCCCCTTGAAAATCAGGCCAGCAGTCTGAGCCCCAAGCCATACAGCAGTCTCTTATTCTTTTTGAGGACTCTGTCAGCAGGGTTTCCCAGGGCCATCCACCTAGCCCTGCCCCAGAAGTGGAAGAGATTGAGTGCAGCGATGCCCAACCACTTATTCCTCAAGATGAGTACATGCAAGGATCATCGCAGCACGTCTCCGATGATGACGAAACGCAGGTGCCAACTGCTGCGGCGTTCAGCATTGTGGAGACCGACAAGGAGGGCAGGGGTGAAGACTGGGTGGAAGATGATGTGGAGGACGATGAGGTCCTCGACCCCACATGGAATGAACGTCATGCAGGTGAACTGAGTAGTTTGGAGGAAGAGGCGGTGGTCGCACAGAGCCACCAGCACAGCAGAAGAGGGAGCAGGGTGCAGAAGCGGAGCGGCCGTGCCCTAGACACTACGCCCGCTACTGCCCAACGCAGCAAGGGAACGAGCGCACCAAAGTCAGCTCAAAGGAGTTCTCTAGCGTGGAAGTTCTTTAGAAAATGTGCTGATGACAGGACACGAGTGGTTTGCACCCTGTGCAATCAGAGCTTGAAGCGAGGCATGAACCTTCTCAACCTGAGCACAACCTGCATGATCAGGCATCTAAGTGCAAAGCACGAGCTGCAGTGGAGTACACACCTTCAAAACCAAGAAACGTCTCTGGCTCATCCTGCTTCCTCTTCTGCTGCAGTCTCGGCCGCTCCAGCCACATCTGTAGTGATACCGGCACCTGCCACCCCGCAAACAGACGATCTGTCAGCAACACCACCACCTGGGTCACCAACAACCATCTCCACAATGTCCCGTGGAAGCGTTCAGCTTTCCATCTCCCAAACACTTGAGAGGAAGAGGAAGTACCCCCCTACCCACCCGCGATCCCTGGCCCTGAATGCCAGCATTTCAAAATTATTGGCCTTTGAAATGCTGTCATTCCGTCTGGTGGAGACGCACAGTTTTAAAAACCTTATGTCGGTGGCTGTCCCACAGTACGTCGTGCCCAGCCGCCACTACTTTTCCAGGCAAGCCATCCCTTCCCTGCACAACCAAGTGGGGGAAAAAATCAGGTGTGCACTGCGCAACGCCATCTGTGCCAAGGTCCACCTAACTACGGATACGTGGACCAGTAAGCACGGTCAGGGGCGTTATATCTCCCTAACGGCACACTGGGTAAATGCAGTGGCGGATGGGCCTGAGGCGGATAGCAATTTGGCGCATGTCCTTCCACCACCGAGGATTGCAGGGCGCTTCAGTTTGCCTCCTGTTCCTAACTCCTCCTACTCCGCTTCCTCATCCTCTACCGCCTCCTCATCCGGACAGCGTAACACCTTCACCACCAACTTCAGCACGGCCAGGGGTAAACGACAGCAGGCAGTTTTACAACTTGCCTGTTTGGGGGACAAACCACACACCGCGCAGGAGTTGTGGAGGAGCATGGAACAGCAGACAAATGAGTGGTTGCTGCCAGCGAGCCTCAAGCCCGGCCTGGTGGTGTGCGATAACGGGCGAAATCTCATAGCAGCTCTGGGCCTAGCCGGTTTGACGCACATCCCTTGCCTGGCGCATGTGCTGAATTTGGTGGTGCAGAGGTTCCTTAAAAACTACCCCGATATGTCAGAGCTGCTGCAGAAAGTGCGGGCCGTTTGTGCGCACTTTCGGCGTTCTCACCCTGCTGCTGCTCGCCTGGCAGCGCTGCAGCGTAACTTCGGCCTTCCCGCTCACCGCCTCATATGTGACGTGCCCACAAGGTGGAACTCCACCTTGCACATGCTGGAAAGACTGTGCGAGCAGCAGCAGGCCATAGTGGAGTTTCAGCTGCAGCACGCACGCGTGAGTCGCTCTGCGGAACAGCACCACTTCACCACCAATAACTGGGCCTCCATGCGAGACCTGTGTGCCTTGTTGCGCTGTTTTGAGTACTCCACCAACATGGCCAGTGGCAATGACGCCGTTCTCAGCTTAACTATCCCACTTCTATGCCTCCTTGAAAAAACAATTCGGGCGATGATGGAAGAGGATGTGGCACAGGATGAGGAGGAGGAGGAGGATGAAGAGGTAACATTTCCAAGGCTTTCAGGGCAGTCATTCGCAAGGGGCTCCGAGGGTGGGTTCCTGCACACGCAAACGCCAGGGACGCAATTGTCCAGCAGGGGCACAGTTCTGGAGGATGAGGAGGATGAGGAGGAGGAGGAGCTGGAGGAGGAGATGGAACCATGTTCACAGCAGGGTGGCACCCAGGCCAGCTCATGGCCATCACTGGTGCGTGGCTGGGGGGATACAGAGGACACGGACCATACACCTCCCACAGAGGACAGCCTTTCGTTGCCTCTGGGCAGCCTGGCACACATGAGCGATTACATGCTGCAGTGTCTCCACAACGACCGCCGAGTTGCCCACATTCTAACTTGTGCTGATTACTGGGTGGCCACGCTGCTGGATCCCCGTTACAAGGACAACGTACCGTCCTTAATTCACTCACTGGAGCGCGATCGCAAGATGCGCGAGTACAAGCGCACGCTGGTAGACGCCATGCTGCTGGCATTCCCATCTGACAGCGGGGCCACAGTGGAAGCACAAGGCAGAGGAGGAGGAGGAGGAGGTCGCCAACGCAACCAGGGCACCGCCAGCACCTCAGAAGGCAGGGTTAGCATGGCCGAAATGTGGAAAAGCTTTGTCAGCACGCCACAACAAACAGCAGCACCAGCAGCTCAGATGGAACGTCTTAGCAGGAGGCAGCATTTTACCAACATGGTGGAGCAGTATGTGTGCACACGCCTACATGTAGTGAATGACGGGTCTGCCCCCTTCAACTTCTGGGTCTCCAAATTGGGCACATGGCCTGAGCTTGCCCTTTACGCCTTGGAGGTGCTGGCGTGCCCTGCAGCCAGTGTATTATCTGAACGGGTATTTAGCACGGCTGGGGGCGTTATAACAGACAAGCGCAGCCGCCTGTCCAGAGACAATGTGGACAAGCTCACGTTCATTAAAATGAACCAGGCATGGATCCCACGGGACTTTTCCGTACCTTATGCAGAATAGCAATGGATACCGACCTTACCCACCCATTGTTCCATTTTTGCTCTTTCTCACTCTTTTGGGGTGTACCCTCATTTAAAATTTGTGAAAAGAAGCAGTGTTGGCTACCTCGTCCTCCTCCTCAGGGCCAGATTAATGTAGGGTCTATTGGAGCTGCAGCTCCAGGCCCCTACCTTTTATATAGGCCCCGGGTTGGCCATATTCACTGTTACCGCTCTTCTGTCACTTGTAAACACAGAAGTCTGGCTTCTATGCTCGCTTCCCCAGGCAGCACCCTCAGAACCTCCCCACACAGCGTGAAGGCCGGACAAGGAGGGACAGTTGGCGATGCATGGATGTGTTTATGGGCTTCAGAGACAGCATCCCATGTTGAATTAGGCATGCATGGCTGCACCCTTCCTCCTCTGGGTGCATGGCAAGGCACGGCCCTAAGGCCCTTCAAAATCCTCAGCACCAAGCCCATGATGCTGTTAATCCGGCCCTGGTCCTCCTCCACCGCCGCTTCCACCTACACCGCCCATAGGTGTGCGCAGCCTATTGCATTAAGGTGTGCACCCCAAAGTTGAAATACACATGCATGTGTTTGCCAGCAGGGAGAGTAATGTATCGGGGCCATGTACCTGTAGGCAAGGAGAAATAGAGCAGAGCAGGTCCCAGGGAGATCTTTCCCATCTCCTCACTGGCAATGCTATGTGCCCTAGGTGATTAGGGTGTGCCCAGGCACACCCAGCACACCCTGTGCGCACGCCTATGTCACCGCCACATCCACCACCACCTCAACCTCCCTCCTACTCCATATGGGCCTCGTCCTTCAGAGATGAAGAAGAACATTGTTTTATTTTTCTGTTTTTTTTTGTTGTTTTAAGTTATTTCCCTATCCACATTTGTTTGCAGAGCACTTGCCATGCTCTTAATTACGTTTTGCTGCCATTTGCAGCACTCTAGCCCTTTCCTTTGGTGTTTTAGAGCCATTTTAGTGCCTTAAAGTTCGGGTCCCCATTGACTTCAATGGGGTTCGGTGTCCGGGAAAAGTTCGGTAAAAGTCCGGGACACGGACCCGGACTTTTTTTTAAAGTTCGGCCGAACCCGTCGAACACGGACATCTAGGTGTCCGCTCAACCCTACTCATGAGCTGTCTCTTTTGGGATGAGGTGACCAATACCCTGCAGGTTTAGCACTGCAAAACAATTTTGGCAACCTTTGCCTTGCTGCTACTTAGACGTTACTTGCAGTACATGCATCTCTGTCTTTCCACCCACTTCACCCTTCATGAAGAAATGGCACATTTAGAAATGTCCCCTGTTACTTGGGCATGATAAGCTTATCCTAAAGTCAACCTGTATTTTGCTTAGATTTCATAAAGTAGCATGTTTATTTTACTGTACAGGACCCTTATAGCGTATTTAAACCCAAAACCAAAAATGTTGCAGCTTACTAGTCCTTGGTGTGGTGGCTGAATTTGCTTTTTTTTCCCCAAGCTTCTGTTGCTTTATATTCCCCTACTAATCCTGAAAATAACACACTTCCTGCCCTTGGGTGGCAATGTTACGCCATTGTTGTCACCCCAGGCAGCTCTCTTGATGTGGACTACAAACATGTCCATATCTCTTTACCTCCATTGCATAGGGGGCAGGGCACATGGTTTAGAGATGATAGCCAAGAAGGTTAGCCCTCTTTTGGGGGAGGTATGAGAAATGTTTCTCTCCAAACAGGATATTGTGCTAAAACTGAGGGTAGATAGGAGAACCTGAACCTTTGCTATGTGGAAGAGTGGGTTGGATAATAGAGTTGGCAGTGCCTCCACCCAGGATAGGGCCTCTGTGATCAGAGTAGATTCCTTTCCTGAGAAACTAACTAGTAATCTAATGGCGCTTATCCATTGCATGGAACCGAACGGTTCGGCTCACTTTTGTGCTTTTCCACTGCATGGTGGTACTACATGGTACGGTGTTGGAACGGTTCGGTACGGTACGGTACAGCGGCGCTTTTCCACTACATGGTACCACATGGTACGGTGTTGGAATGGTTCGGTACGGTACGGTACAGCGGCGCTTTTCCACTACATGGTACCGAACGGTACGGCTCGCTTAAACAGTACCACCTCAGTTGTGGTTCCAAGAGGGCCGTACCGGTACCATATCCCACAATCCTTTGCATGCAGCCTTGACTATTTGTCACTACTAGCCACTGATTGGTCAGAGAATCATTGTTATCCCACCCACTTTACTGTAGTGGAAAAGCAAACCGTACCAAACCGTACCGAACCGTTCCAACACCGTACCATGCAGTACCATGCAGTGGAAAACCATACAGAGCCAAGCAGGGCCACGCAGGGCCGAGTGGAGCCGAGCCGGTACTTGCAGTGGAATAGTGCCATAGGTACTTGGGAGCACGTGAACTACTGCAACCAATATAATTTTTTATATATATTTAAAATAAAATATTAATCATAAGTATATACAGTGCCTTGAAAAAGTATTCACCCTTTGAAATTTTCCACATTTTGTCATGTTACAACCAAAAACATAAATGTATTTTATTGGGATTTTATGTGATAGACCAACACAAAGTGGCAAATAATTGTGAAGTGGAAGGAAAATGATAAATGGTTTTCAAATTTTTTTACAAATAAATATCTGAAAAGTGTGGCTGCATTTGTATTCATCTCCCCTGAGTCAAAACTTTGTAGAACCACCTTTCAAAAGCTTCCAGTTTCCGGCTAGGAGGCCCTCGGAGTAAGTTCAGCTGAGATTGCTTGTTTTACTGGAGTGTTTTATGTATGCTGCAGGATTTTATGTCATTTTTATTTAAGTCAATAAACTACTACACTATATATGAATTTCTTTGGCTCCACTCAGTGAGCTAGTTTATTGCAGCACATCATATTGTATGAGAAGGCACTGATTGGATTGTGTGGAGACCTATTTGATCTTGCAGTAATATGTGGCTGGTGTCATGGGAATTTACCCTTTATTTCTGGTTAGTGAATATATGGTGGTGGCAGAGTAGCACCAGTGCTTATACAAATAATGACATGACCTATAATAGAATACAGAGGTCATAAATGATTGTGCAATCCAAAATGAGCACCTCCTAAAGTGTAACAATAGTGTAGAGACGCCGTCTATGATTATATAAATAAATGAAACAATAAATCCTGAAATGCTAAGATTAAAAATGAAGGCACTCCTATGTGCAAATGTGGAACTAATAGTCCAAAAAAGTCTCTATAGAAATTGCAATCCGTGAATCATTCCATATATGCGCGGTGACATATATGCGACGGGCGGCACCATTTTTAAAGCTTAAGCCCGTCGGAGCGGACTTTTTTTTCCTTGACTCGAGTATAAGCCGAGGGGGACGTTTTCAGCACAAAAAAATGTGCTGAAAAACTCGGCTTATACTCAAGTATATACGGTATATGTTTTATTGTAGCGCTGCACTTTGTTTGAGTTCATTTTGATTGACTAGGTTGGTGGAGTCGTCTTGTAAGCCAGTCATTGAGACTTTGGTGGGCTCTCTTATTTTATGTTTTTAAATATTGGTTAGCACCAGGTGGCACTAGGGTCGTCAGTTTAAACAGTGGCGGCTGGTGCTCAAAAGTTTTTGGGGGGGGGGGGGGGGGTGCAAAAATAAAAATGTAATAAAAATGTAATAGGTATGTAATAGGTATGGCTTTGCGTCAAAAAACGCGGTAAAAAATTGCGTGACTTTGAGGTCATGGTACAGGCATGGCACAGGTGATGGTATAGGCATGGCACAGGTGATGGTACAGGTCATGGTACAGGAGATGGTATAGGCATGGCACAGGTCACGGTAAGGACATGGCACAGGTCATGGCACAGGTGATAGTATAGGCATGGCACAGATATGGTATAGGCATGGCACAGGTCATGGTACAGGCATGTCACAGGTCATGGTAAAGGCATGTCACAGGTCATGGTACAGGAGATGGTATATGCCCCCTTTCAATGCAGAGACCAGCATACCTGCCCCCTTTCAATGCAGAGGCCAGCGTATATGCCCCCTTCAATGCAGAGACCAGCGTACATGCCCCCTTCAATGCAGAGACCAGCGTACATGCCCCCTTCAATGTAGTGACCAGCGTACATGCCGGGCAGCTTCTTCTCACTCCAGCGACGGCTTCGGCGGGCGGCTTCTTCTCACTCCGGCGACGGCTTCGGCGGGCGGCTTCTTCTCACTCCGGCGGCGCGTCTTCTCTGGTCCTCCCGCTCCCGCCTCCTCCTCAGCCAATGGCATGGGGTTTGCCTTGTGGCCAATCAGGAAGCCGGTATTAGACCGGCTTCCTGATTGGTCAGGAGGAGGATCGGTGTGACAATAGCGAATTTTCATTCGCTATTGTCACACAATGGGTGGGCTCGGGACGCACTGCTCTGCACCCCGGAACCACCCTTTGCATCGCCCTATTAGAGCCTCTGGCTCTAATCAGGTGATTGAAAAAAAAAAACCCCGTTGCACTCCATGCGTCCGGCGCCCTGCATGCAGATTAGGGGGCCGGACACATGGATGGGGGGGGGGGCCCTCAACATACCAGCCGCCACTGAGTTTGAATCCCAACCATGGCACTACCTGCCTGGAGTTTGCATGTTATCCCTGTGCCTGCAGGGGTTTGCAGTAGGATGCAGTAGGAAATGGTTAGTTAGGGTGTCCTGCAGTTTTTCCTTTTTTTTTTTTTTTTTTTTTATTACTACATGTTCAGTTGGAGAGGTTTATCTTCATTTCATGTTGTGCATGATCTCTCCAAAGTAAGAAAACAATCTTTCCCTTTAACCGCATACAGTGGGTACGGAAAGTATTCAGACCCCCTTAAAATTTTCACTCTTTGTTATATTGCAGCCATTTGCTAAAATCATTTAAGTTCATTCTTCTTCCTCATGAATGTACACACAGCTCCCCATATTAACGGAAAAACACAGAATTGTTGACATTGTTGCAGATTTATTAAAAAAGAAAAACTGAAATATCACATGGTCCTAAGTATTCAGACCCTTTGCTGTGACACTCATATATTTAACTCAGGTGCTTTCCATTTCTTCTGATCATCCTTGAGATGGTTCTACACCTTCATTTGAGTCCAGCTGTGTTTGATTATACTGATTGGACTTGATTAGGAAAGCCACACACCTGTCTATATAAGACCTTCCAGATCACAATGCATGTCAGAGCAAATGAGAATCATGAGGTCAAAGGAACTGCCTGAAGAGCTCAGAGACAGAATTGTGGCAAGGCACAGATCTGGCCAAGGTTACAAAAAGATTTCTGCTGCACTTAAGGTTCCTAAGAGCACAGTGGCCTCCATAATCCTCAAATGGAAGACGTTTGGGACGACCAGAGCTGGCCGTCCGGCCAAACTGAGCTATCGGGAGAGAAGAGCCTTGGTGAGAGAGGTAAAGAAGAACCCAAAGATCACTGTGGCTGAGCTCCAGAGATGCAGTCAGGAGATGGGAGAAAGTTGTAGAAAGTCAACCATCACTGCAGCTCTCCACCAGTCGGGGCTTTATGGCAGAGTGGCCCGACGGAAGCCTCTCCTCAGTGTAAGACACATGAAAGCCCGCATGGAGTTTGCTAAAAAAACCTGAAGGACTCCAAGATGGTGAGAAATAAGATTCTCTGGTCTGATGAGACCAAAATAGAACTTTTTGGCCTTAATTCTAAGCGGTATGTGTGGAGAAAACCAGGCACTGCTCATCACCTGTCCAATACAGTCCCAACAGTGAAGCATGGTGGTGGCAGCATCATGCTGTGGGGGTGTTTTTCAGCTGCAGGGACAGGACGACTGGTTGCAATCGAGGGAAAGATGAATGCGGTCAAGTACAGGGATATCCTGGACAAAAACCTTCTCCAGAGTGCTCTGGACCTCAGACTGGGCCGAAGGTTTACCTTCCATCAAGACAATGACCCTAAGCACACAGCTAAAATAACGAAGGAGTGGCTTCACAACAACTCCGTGACTGTTCTTGAATGGCCCAGCCAGAGCCCTGACTTAAACCCAATTGAGCATCTCTGGAGAGACCTAAAAATGGCTGTCCACCAACGTTTACCATCCAACCTGACAGAACTGGAGAGGATCTGCAAGGAGGAATGGCAGAGGATCCCCAAATCCAGGTGTGAAAGACTTGTTGCATCTTTCCCAAAAAGACTCCTGGCTGTATTAGATCAAAAGGGGGCTTCTACTAAATACTGAGCAAAGGGTCTGAATACTTAGGACCATGTGATATTTCAGTTTTTCTTTTTTAATAAATCTGCAACAATGTCAACAATTCTGTGTTTTTCTGTCAGTATGGGGTGCTATGTGTACATTCATGAGGAAGAAGAATGAACTTAAATGATTTTAGCAAATGGCTGCAATATAACAAAGAGTGAAAAATTTAAGGGGGTCTGAATACTTTCCGTACCCACTGTATATACTGCGGCAGGCTGGCTCAGCTGTGCGAATCGATGTATGGGTACGTCAGTTCGCAGGAGCGGTGCTGGGGGCGGCGCCCTCCCGCCCCCACTAGGCAGCAGGGATGCCGATCCACAGGGCCGGCGGCACCCGTAATCACTCCCCGCTGAGAGAGAAGGACGGTCTGCTGTTGTAAACACAGCTGACCGTTGTTCTCTCTGAAATGATCACAGAGCACATGTGATCCTCCTATATAGGATCACAGGTCTCTGTGGTCATTTTACAAGTCCCTCCATTATACAGTTAGAAAACACTCCCCTAGGCTCCCACTTAACCCTTTGATCACCACTATGCTAACCCCTTCCCTGCCAGTGTCATTATTACAGTAACAGTGCATATTTTTAGCACTGATTACTGTAGTAATGTCACTGGTCCCCCCAAAAGTGTAAAAAATGTCAGTTAGGGGTCTGTCCGCCGCAATGTCTCAGTCCTGCTAAAAATTGCAGATCGCCACCATTATTAGTAAAAAAAAAAAATGATATAAATCTTTTCCTAGTTTGTAGACATGATAACTTTTGCGCAAACCAATCAAAATATGCTTATTGCTATTTTTTTACCAAAAATATGTAACAGAATACGAAAAGGATGAAAATTTTTGATTTTTACATTTTTTTTTTAAAATGTTATATAGCAGAACATGTGAAACATGTGAAAATGTTTATTTTTATTTTTTCATTTTTTAAAGTGCAAAAAATAAAAATCGCACAGGTGATCAAATACCACCAAAAGAAAGCTCTATTTGTGGGAAAAAAAGGACATACATTTTTATTTGGGTACACCGTCGCACGACTGTGCAATTGTCTGTTAAAATAACGCAGTGCCGAATCGCAAAAAATGACCTGGTCATTAAGGGGGCAAATCCTTCCAGTCCAGAAGTGGTTAAAAAATTGTTTAAAGTACCCTAGTTATACATAGTTACATAGTTAGTGAGGTTGAAAAAAGACATCAGTCCATCTAGTTCAACCTATGATGTGTGTGTGTGTTTGCTGTTAACCGTACATTGTATACCCCTGTATGTTGTGGTCGTTAAGGTGCCCATCTAATAGTTCTTTGAAACTATCGATGCTCCCTGCTGACACCACTGCTTGTGGAAGAGAATTCCACATTCTTACTGCTCTGACAGTAAAGAACCCCTTACGTATTTTAAGGTTAAACCGTTTTTCCTCTAGTTTTAGTGAGTGGCCATGTGTCTTATTGTATTCCCTTTCTCTGAAAAGTTTGTTCCTTATGCTAGGGTCATCCCCAGTACAGTATTTGTACATTGATATCATATCCCCCCTCAATCGTCTCTTCTCCAGAGAGAATAAGTTCAATGCTTGTAGTCTTTCCTCATAGCTGATGTCCTCCATTCCCCTAATTATTTTTGTTGCTCTTCTCTGGACTCTCTCCAGTTCCAGCACATCCTACACTTACCCCTAGAAAGGTATACTTACCTTCTCTGTGCATTGATATTGCACAGAGAAGTCCCTTATCTCTTCTTCTGGCAGTCCCCCGACAGCGCTGTACACATCTCCCTGCTCTGGGTGCCTCCTTAGCAAGCGGGGGGTACTAAAGAGGCACCCTTACTCATGTGCTCCCGTCCCGAGCTGTGTGTGTTCATAGACACTCAAAGCACCGGTAAGCCATGCTCCTGAGTCCTGCCCCCTCCTCACAGAAGTTTGACTATGGCTCTGCTTTCTGGAGTGTCTCCTGTGAATCCAAGAAGTAAGGGGAGAGGTGCTGGAGACATTGCTGGAGTGCTGAGAGGAGTCATGCAAGTGTTTAGGGATGGTGGTGGGTAGGACAGGTAGTGGGGCAATTATTACCTTAAAGCGGAGTTCCACTCAAAAGTGGAACTTCCGCTTATCTGTCTCCTCTCCCCCTCTGGTGCCACAATTGCCACCTTTCAGGGGGGAGGGGGGAGCGGGTACCTGTTTTTGATAGCCATGGCGAGGTTCATCACAGGTTCGGCCCCCTCCTCATCCCTCTGCTTTGTGGCCAATTACTGAGTGCAGCACGCTTCGCGCATGCGCAGTAGGGACCCAGCCATGAAGCCGCAAGGCTTCACTGCCAGGTTCCCTTACCGGCAATGGCGGCGGCGGCACCCGACAGCCGACGGAAACATTGGCTGCGGTGCTGGCATCGCTGGACTCCAGGACAGGTAAGTGTCTTAATATTAACCACTTGCCGACTGCCTAACGCCGATCTACGTCGGCAGTCAGCCCCTCACAGGCAAAGCGACGTAGGTCTTTGTCGCTAGCCTGTGAGGGTCTAGGGAGCGAGCGCGCGCCGCCGGAGGCGCGCTCCCGCTCCCGCGCGGTCACCCACCCCCCCCGCGCGTGTGACCGGCGGACCCGATGTCCGCCGGTCACTCTGCGATCGTCGGGGGAGAGGGAGAAAGTCAGGCGGCTTGTGTAAAAAAGCTGCCTGTCATTCTCCCCGGTGTATGAAGGATGATCATACGGTTCTACTATGTAGAACCGTTGATCACTGTTCATACATCTGAAGCCACAGCCAATCACAGTAGAAAGCACGCCCCCTAGGGACACACATAGCCCCTCCCTTTAAAAAAAATTAACCCCTTCACTGCCAGTGTATTTTTACAGTAACAGTGCATATGTATAGCACTGATTACTGTAGAAATGTCACTGGTAACCCCAAAAGTGTCAAAAATGTCAGTCAAGGGTCCGATCTGTCCGCCGCAATGTCGCAGTACCGCAAAAAAAATCGCAGATCGCCGCCATTATGCGTTTTAAAAAAAAACAACAAAAATGACAAAAATCTTTCCCTTTGTTAGTAAAGGCGATAACTTTTGCGCAAACCAATCAAAATACGCTTTTTGGGATTTTTTTTACCAAACATAGGTAGCATAAAACAAATTGGCTGAAAATGTTAAAAAATTTTGATTTTTACATTTTTTTGGGGGGGAATTTCTTATAAAAAATGTGAAAAATATTGCTATTTTTGCAAAATTTACGCTCTTTTTTTGTTTATAGCGCATGATCAAAAAATCGCACAGGTGATCAAATACCACCAAAAGAAAGCTCTGTTTGTGGGAAAAAAAGGACGCCAAATTCGTTTAGATACAGCGTCGCTTGACCGCGCAATTGTCCGTTAAAGTCACGCAGTGCCGAATCGCAAAATACCCCCTGGTCAGGAAGGGGGTAAAATCTTCCGGGGCTTAAGTGGTTAAAAGTCCACAGCTACAGTATGTGTACAGTATGTGTAGCTGCTGACTTTTTATTTTTGGATGGGGGCGGAACTCCGCTTTAATGCAGTGAACGCATTAGGGTAAAAAAAAAAATTTGACTCTATTACTCCGCTAAAAAGTTGGCAAAGAATCTAAACCTTTCCTACTCAAAATATCCAAACTATCTAAAAATAAGAAAGTAGATTTTTAATAAAATAGACCACTGTTTAACTAAACTGTCAACTGTCATTACTCCTGTGAGTCAGGCATACAGAGGTGGGGGATTTTTATATTTAGAAATAGTTTACGTTTTATTTTTTTATTTTTTCATCATCATCATCACCAATGGTCTGTCAGCATATGTTGTCTTTTTCTAATGACTGTTTGTATTATGTGATCACGAGACTAAACCTTAAAGCCGCAGCACAATACACCGCCAGTACTATAAATCTGTGAATTGCCTGCATTTGCGGACAGACAATCAGGAGCCCCTGCATTGTAACATTCCCCTGCCTGGAGGAGTCACACAGTTCAGAGGAAATTGTTTTGGGTGAATGCCAAAACTTTGTACCCCTCCTATCCCCCAGGACTGTCAGCGAAAAACAACTTCCAGTCATCCTAGAAGGATCTGTTCAGCTTCTTCTCTCAGTTTCATTAACATCTGCTTCTTCTCATCTCTTCTCTATATCCACACACAATGGCTCTTGTTTGCACAATGTCCTTTCCTCTTTCTTGTTCTTTAGTCTATCCCTCATCCAGCCGCCCATCTTGTACCAGTCATGGATCGCAGACCTCCTTTCTAAAGAGACCAGACAGCCCAAAGCACACGTTGGCTTAACCCAAGTCCAGCTCTAAATTCAATCCTGTTAGGCTGAGAGCACACAGCTTTGCACTGGATGGTGTCTTGGATGTTTGGAAAAGTATACAAGCAAAAAAGTTTTAACAAAGGAAATGTATAACGTGAGTAACGGCCCACTCTTGTAGATGAGGATCACATTTTTGCATTTTGTTCGCCTTTTTTTACTGACCGACAAGTAAACTGAACACAGCACTTTTATTTCGATGCAATAACTAGTTAAATAGGCCTACACTCAAATTATGAACAGTATCAGTGGGATGAATACATACTTCCAACTTTTTGAGATGGGACCAAAGTATTCTCCACATTTTCTCCAGACACCGTGAACAGTCTCTGAGCTTGGTTTTTAGGTTTATTAGGGGGTAATAACTTGGATGGGGAATAGGAATTATAGGGTGTCCAATTTGATAGCAACGAAAACCAGGGACAACTTCCTCCCTATCTACAACTCCGATTGATCTCCTCTTCTTCTCTATGTATGTGGCATTGGGCCTGATGTGGGTCTGCCATTGTCACCGGTTACCTCTCCAGCCCATGTGAGCTGCGACCCTGGGTGTGAGAACTGAGACATGGACAACTCCAGCATCTTGGTTTTGTGGTTTTATTGTAGATAAAGGGGATGGGAGAAAGGAATGAGTGGGATACTCCTTTAGGCTTAACTAAATACACTTCGGGACTTTATCCAGAAAATGTCTGTTAACGCTGCCTTGACACCAGCCAACGCTAGCCAGCACTCACTGACGCTTAGAACACACTCAGAGTTGTATAAAGTACTCAAAACCCATACTTGAGTAAAAGTACAAGTGCTCGATCAAAAAGTGACTTGAGTAGAAGTGGAAGTGCTTGATCAAAAAGTGACTTGAGTAGAAGTACTAAAGTATTCAACATTTTTTGTACTTAAGTATTGCAAGTAGTTTTTTTTTTAATTTTGCTACTCGAGGACTGAAAGTAAAAGTACCAGTAGTTTTGAAAAAAAAATTGCTACTCAAGTACTTAAAGTAAAAGTACAAGTACTGTGTTATGTAGTTATTAAAGAAAGAAGTCAAAAGTTTGAACATCATATTGTTTTTTATTATTTCAAATGCAGCTTTTATTTATACATACAGTAGCTTTTATTTTCGTATGCGCTGATAATACACATGTTTTGAGCTTCATGAAACCTGCCATCTACTGTTCTGGCAGTGGTAATTTTTTATAATTGTAACGAGTAACTATGCAGCACAAAAAAAAAATACTGGAGTAGAAGTATTGAAATCATCGAAAAAATGTAGTGAAGTAAAAGTGGAAGTAGGAGAAAAAAATTATACTCTAGGAAAGTACAGATACCGCCTTTCAGTACTTAAGTACAGTAGTGAAGTAGTTTTACTTAGTTACTATACATCTCTGAACACACTGTAACTTTACAGAAGTGCTGAATCCTCGACTCTAGGTCCAGAAGACTCAGGACTGTGGAGCATAGAACTACTGACACTGCTGCACTGCAAAGTCTCGGGCCACTCTCTCCAGCCTGGCACTGGCTATAGGTAGCTTGCTGTGAATTACTGTATTGCTGCAACTCTCAACTGGTACTCTGCACAATTCAGGGCCCAAACCGCAGGCGCCCCCTTTACATTTTTAACTCTTCAGGGTCCACTGACTATGTACCCCCTCTGTTACTTCAGGGTCCTCAACCTAGGTACCCCCTTTACAGCTAGCTGGCACTGGATGACAGAACCTCCTCCAGAGTGGTCTCCTCTAACTCTTCAGGCAGACCCCCAGGGGCAATCCTTAGTACTCACGACCTGTGTAGGCTTTCCTGGGACTGGACCCCTCTCTCTCTCCTCTGGTTCTCGGCACAACGGATCCCCTCAGCTCAACTCAGCGCTCTTTGGATTCTCGGAAGGCAGCCCGAGACATCCGCTTCCTCAGACAGGAGGAGAGACAGACGTTCTCTCTCTCCTGGGACTCTGGTCCCGCCAAAGACGCCGGGTCACGCACTTCCCCCAAACTTTTACCCACTCCCAGAATCCTTTGCAGAATAATCTGCCTTCTGGGGTAGTTACAAGCCTGGATGTGTCCCCTGATTGGTCTTCCTCCACTACCCTATGAGAAGCCTCTCACAGTGGGGAGACTTCCTGGAAACCATAACACCATAACCAAAAGAAATCATGGCCCTGCTGTTAGGCAGACAAGGCCCACTATACATTTACCTAGCACCTACCTGTAGGGTGCTACATGTACAACTCTGATCCTTCTCCCGACTGCTGACAGTCTCTGATAGAAAAGCAAAACCCCTTTAAGGACTAGGAACCTTGAAGGTTGCATACAGGAGTGACTCAAACTCCACTGTAGACTCTGATCCCAAAAAGGAACAGACAGAGGGCGCACCAGCCTAGCGCATTATCTTTAAAACAATTTATTAAAATAAAATAGCATACACATTGTACTCACAAAACAAGTTGGAACATTGGCAAACATGTGCAATCAAGGACCACCAAGACTCTCCACTGGGCTTCCTCTGCTGATGCAGGCCATGGTGGGATGTGGACCTCCAAAGAACCGCTTACGTGTTTCGGGGTGTCCCCCCTTCATCAGAGCTCTGATAATGCACTAAGCTGGTGCGCCCTCTGTCCGTTCCTGTTTTAGCGTCTTTTTTGGGTTACCACGACCTGTTGAGAGTGGCAGCACAGCCGGGACTACATCGATTCCACCTGAATCGCATTCTCAGGATACCCGTTTCAAGATAACCCTTCAAGCGCAGGAGTCATTTATCTTTTAGACATTGATCCCAGTTCCACTGACTGCAGGAACTACCTGTCCACCTGGCTGCTTCTTTAATAGGCCACCTGGCTGATACTGAGGATTTCCCAGGGCAAGGTATAGAAAGATTTAAGCCCAATGCTGTCTTCTAGAAAGGCTTACTACATGTGACAGTCTTTCTCTTCCCTGACCATGCTGATGTACTCACACTGCTCTCGCTGCCTCTTAGGTAAGATTCCTCTCAAACAGTAATGCTGGCAGAATCCTTTCAGGCCAGTCCGAGCCCCAGTCTGAGGCAGAGACCCCCCCCCAGGCAGCGGTTCTCCTCAAGGGCCACCGACAGTCTCCTCAGCACTTCATCTTCCACTCGACTCCCTGCTGCCAGCATGACTCATCCATATTTAAAGGGTTACTAAACCCACAACAGTAAAATCAATGAGTATATATAGTAAAGCATGCTTGTTATAGTCACTGTGGAACCTAAGGGGTTAATCCTCTGCATTGTGGATAAAGGCTATATGATCCTGTCTGTCTGCTCCTCCCCTTCTTCTACTGACTCCAACCCCTCTTGTGAGCATTTGGAGTCAGGCTGCACATACTCAGTTTGGTGTGTATTGCTAGAGCATTTTTTTAATGGGAGATTGTATCAGCACAGGGCCAATCAGCACTGTCCAGACAGAGGATCATGGAGAATGAAAACACCTCCTACAAGCTTTAAGCAGAGACTGATACAAGTCACGAGACTGCTATATACTGCTAATGAGAAAAGGTATTTAGCAGTTTATATTTACTAAGATGATTGAATTTCCATGTTCTGTGTACTCTGGGAGACCAGATATAGTGAATGCAGGGACCTGGGTTTAGTAACACTTTAAGGGCTGACTCAGCTGCCATGCCAGGTCCACTGCCTGGGGATCGGCTGAGCTCCACTAAGTATATAGATCACCCCTCCTGGACCCGCCCTCTAGTTTCCAGACAAATTCTCCAACTTTTCAGCACTAGGGGAGGCACCAGAGTCCCGCTTGTAAAAGTCATCCAGCCCTGAACTGGAGTAAATCTTTGACAAAGATTCAAAGACTCATTTTACCATGGGCCAAAAACATAATTTTTGCCACTAATAGCACACTAGAGGGTGCTACATATGTAGGCATGTGAAACACACCCTGCCACGCCCTCTCCAAGAATTATACAAAAAGATTATTAGTTAAACCCACAAGTGTTTTTCTTTTTTTTTTTTACCACTTCTATTCCTTTTTATCGGCTTTTAAAATTCACAAATGCAGCAATTTAAAAATTGGGTGAAAGGTTTAGCACTGGGAAACACTTTTCGAAAGTTAGAAAGTGCATTTTATATACAACTTTATAGATCAGACCAACATGAGGGACACATGAGGAGGAAAAAAGGAACAGAGGGACTTTGCTCCAAATCATGGACAGTCCCTGGAAATCAGGGACAGTTGGGAGCTATGTGAATAATGAGTAATAGAGGCCTAACCTTTCCATCCCTACAGTGCTGGCCACATATTTGATGGCCTGGGCACTTGGTCATGTGACCTTTAATGATTTTGAGGATTATTGTTCACATTGGCTGATTCATCCCTTTAGAAGAGATCATGTAACCAGGTCCCCTCTTTTTAATTACTTCACATATGAGCAACACTAAAGGCAACTTAGAGCAGCCATACTGATAGGCTTCATTTACATGGGCGGCCATCAGTGACAATCAGCTATTCTTACTAGAAGGAGAAAACAGTGAACAAACAACCCTGTTTTTTATTTTTGTTTTTTTGTTTTTCTATTGCCAGTTTTGTTTAGTTGGTTTTTGTTACTATCATCAGATTTTAGCTCAGGTATAAGCAACGATTGACTATGTTTGGCCCTGCGTGGCCTTGATTTTTCATGGAATGCGATGCGCTGTTTGTCTGTATATTAGTAATTGTACAAAATGTTTAATAAAAAGAATAAAAAAATTAAAAAAATTGATGAATGTTATCTGTTCATGTACAGAAAAGTGATTGTATAACCGTATTGATTGTCCAACAAGTAGTGCCAACGTAGGTAAATCTTCAGGTTCTCTGACTTCTGAACTTCTGTTTATTCCAGCAGTTTAGTCATCCAATCCTGGTGTGACCTTTGCTGTGACTGACTTCTAGAATTACTGCTTGCCTTGACCTCCATGTTGTGCAATGTCTACTGTTCAGCGAATCAGCATACCGCAGCTGCAGGCTCTTTGTTGGTTCTAATTCTACCTAGGGTTTCCTCAAAACGTTGGATGGTACAGCCATTTCAGTCTGGGACATAAGATGACTGACATGTATATACACTAGAATGTCAAAAGTATTGGGACACCTGCCTTTACACACATGTGAACTTTAATAGCATCCCAGTCTTAGTCCGTAGGGTTCAATTTTGAGTTGGCTCACCCTTTGCAGCTATAACAGCTTTAACTCTTCTGGGAAGGCTGTCCACAAGGTTTAGGAGTGTCTATGGGAATGTTTGACCATTCTTCCAGAAGCGCATTTGTGGATGAGAAGGCCTGGCTCGCAGTCTCTGCTCTAATTCATCCCAAAGGTGTTCTGTTGGTTGAGGTCAGGACTCTGTGCAGGCCAGTCAAGTTCCTCCACCCCAAACTTGCTCGTCCATGTCTTTATGGACCTTGTTTTATGCACTGGTCCAAATCATTTAGTGGAGGGGGTATTATGGTGTGGGGTTGTTTTTCAGGGGTTGGGCTTGGCCCCTTAGTTCCAGTGAAGGGAGCTTTTCGGGCGTCAGCATACCAAGACATTTTGGACAATTTCATGCTCCCAACATTGTGGGAACAGTTTGGGGATGACCCTTTCCTGTTCCAGGCGGCTGATGTAAACAAAGCCGTCTGTCATTCTCCCTGATGTAACTGCAGAGATCATACGATCCTGCTATGTAGGATCGTATGTCTCTGTTGTTACATCACAAGCTACGCCCCTTTACAGTTAGAATCACGCCCCTAGGGTCACACTTAACCCCTTGATCACTAATAAAGTTAACCCCTTCCCTGCCAGTGTCATTTTTACAGTAACAGTGCATATTTATAGCACTGATTACTGTAGTAATGTTACTGGTACCCCCAAAGATGTAAAAAATGTTAGTCAGAGGTCCGATCTGTCCGCCGCAATGTCGCAGTCCCGCAAAAAAAAAACGCAGATCACCGCCATTACTAGTTAAAAAAAAAACAATAAAAATGACAAAAATCTTTCCCATAGTTAGTAAACACAATAACTTTTGCGCAAACCAATCAAAATACGCTTATTGCGTTTTTTTTTTTACCAAAAATAGCAGAAAACAAATTGGCCTAGAATAGTTAAAACATTTTGATTTTTACATTTTTGGGGGGGGGGGAATTTCATATAAAAAAATGTGAAAAATATTGTTATTTTTTCAAAATTGACGCTCTTTTTTTGTTTATAGCGCACAAAATAAAAATCGCACAGGTGATCAAATGCCACAAAAAGAAAGCTCTGTTTGTGGGAAAAAAAGGACGTCAATTTCATTTGTTTACAGCGTCGCACGACCGCGCAATTGTCAGTTAAAATCACGCAGTGCCGAATCGCAAAATAGGCCCTGGTCTTTGAGCAGGAAAATCCTCCGGGGCTTAAGTGGTTAAAGTAGTGCAGTGCTGAATAGCAAACAATGCCCTGGTCATGAAGGAGGTAAAACTTTCCGGCGGTCATGTGGTTAATCTGGTGTACGTTGAACCCTTGAATCCAGTTTGCCATTTGTTTATTAGTCCTTTGTGAATCATATGAACTGCTGCTGGGTACAAATTGTATAAGGGCAAAGTAGGCCACTGCACATATTATGCCTTTTGCCCCCTCGTCATGTGTTAAGCAGATGCTTCCTGAGAAAAGAACAATATTTCTTCCTAAACGGTTACAGACACTTCTAAAACTTTCAAGTTATCAACTTTCCCCCCACCCTCTGTAATTAGCCAACCAGATGTCTGATATTCTCAGGGCTCTGCCGCAGAGGCCATGTTGTTTTCTACAAATGATTCTCAGTAATTATAAGGCATTTCAAGTTTAGATAAATCAGCAGGCCCCATCTTGGCTTCTACACAGTGGATTCAGATGCAGAATTGGAAGGGAAAAAGAGAGAATTAAGGTATGATGCAATGGTTGGAATGTCACTGAGAGTTTCTTATCAGACGTGGCATCAATAAAACTGGAGTTGGAAGAGAGTAAACGTGACAACGGGGCCTTGTTCCAGGTCCCCCCCCCCCCCCCCCCCCTGCACACGACTGTCACATCTGTATATAATCATTCAGACTATAAGCTGTCTGACAATGGAGTTGGTTTTCTGGAGCTGCCTTCCCAGGTTCTCATATAACACCTTGATCTGAGGACAAGCAGCTGCTGAACTGCAGCCAAAAAAATCACAAACTGACGTTTTTTTGTAGCAGCTGCTTCAACACATGGCTCCAGGGTCATGCCTTCTACACGGAGTATTTTACCTATATTTCTGTATTTCCTAAGGGTGTCTCTAAATGGGTAGATTTGTTGCCAAGAAAGATGGATGAGCTGCCCATTCTCGCTCATACGACTGTAGCAAAGGGACCTCTAATGTCTCTGATGTGAAAGGTTTGTCCCATTTTTCCATTGAAAGGAAACAATTAACAGTCAGCAAGGGTTTTCCAATGAGTCAGAAAGTCAGTATGTACAGTAATGGCCTCTTTCTGATCCTTGGAAGTCTTCGCTACTTGCAGGGTCAGATGGCTACTGGAGATGATTGAATGCATTTGTTTGTTCTTGTTATTCCAAAATCTGTCCCCTCAAGTTATTAAGACACCCATTCACAAAGTGTGGAGTATAGTTTCCTTGTCTTATGTAATGAAATCATCTTATGTACAAGACAATAGTCCATCCAGTTCATCCTGTGTAGGTGTGTGTGGCCGTAATCATCTCTCATACCCCTGAATGTTCTGATCCTTGAGATGTACGTCTAAGAGTCTTTTGAAAGCCACCATACTTCCCGCAGAAACCACCTCTTGTGGTAGAGAATTCCACAATCTTGTAGCCCTAACAGTAAAGAACCCCCCACTTTGCCTGAGGTTAATGTAATATACACTATATTGTCAAAGGTTTGGGACACCTGACTTTACACACACATGAACTTTAATGGTACCCCAGTCTTAGTCTGTAGGGTTCAATATTGAGTTGGCCCACCCTTTGCAGCTATAACAGCTTCAACTCTTCTAGGAAGGCTGTCCACAAGGTTTAGGTGTGTCTATGGGAATGTCTGAACATTCTTCCAGAAGCGTATTTGTGAGATCAGGCACGGGAAGGCCTGGTTCACAGTCTCCGCTCTAATTAATCCCAAAGGTGTTCTATTGTGTTGAGGTCAGGAATCTGTTCGGCCAGTCAAGTTCCTCCACCCTAAGCTCACTCATCCATGTCTTTATGGGCCTTGCTTTGTGCCTTGGTGCGCAGTCATGTTGGAACAGGAAGGTCTAAAGTATAAAGCAGGTAAGCCACTCAGGTGAAGATACTTGTCGGGTGCTTGTCAGATACATAATCTTTAGCAGCACCATACACAGACAAGTCAAGTACCGCACTCCGATGTGAAAATGAACATGAATTTATTCACCACTTGTAGATCCATACACGACTTGTGACATCAAGGACAAGAACCAAAGGTTGACACGTTTCACGAAATTACAAATCAAAGCAAATTTCCCCAGAAGAAATAATGAAAACTTGAAACAAATGATTTGTTCCACAACCATTTATTCATATAAAAATGATTACAGCAAAAAAAAATACAGTATAAAGTGTACTGTAAAAATAAAACAAATTAACCTGCCGTCCTAATCAGGTGAAACAAAGAACAAAAAGAGCAATGTCTTGCTATACGAGTAGCATAGAGCAGCACCATCTAAGTGTAGTATGATCACAGTTTTCATGTAAAAAATATGGAATGACACTCACAATGTTAAAAACAATATCCAGCGTTAAGGAGTCTAGTGCTCATCCGCGTAAAGCCGCTGGTCTATATGTGGCCAGAGGTCCAGCGGGTGTGCTGGAGGCTCCCAGCGCTTCCTGGAGAACTTGGAGACACTGGGGAACTGTTAACGTCACTTTCCGGGTGCTCTGAACATGCGCTACGCCGCCACACCCGGCTGGGAGTGTCTCTGAGTTCTCCAGGAAGCGCTGGGAGCCACCAGCACCCCCTGACCTCTGGCCACATATGTTAATAAGTGATTACAATGGCCTAGGTAAAAATCAGCTTTGGGATAACAGAGTTTACTAAGTGTCAATAAGCTTGTTGTTCATACTCACCCAGTCACTATAGGATTCATTTTCTGTATTCTTCAAAAATCCTGGTTGATCCTGCTGTTTTCTATACCTCCCTACTGTCCATGTCCCCACTGCAGCTGGGGATTCTGCAGAGCAGCTGTTGACAGCTAGTGCATATGCTCAGTTTTCAGTGTATTTTCTACCCTGAGTATTTCCTCCCTATCACATCTGAGCAGCCCATCACACATGTAGGCGTATACACTACAGTAAATTACAGCCCACTCCCTCCCTCCTCTTCCATGCCCACTAAACAACTAAATACAATGGGGGTGTGATAATACATCTTGATTGATGGAGACTTCACCTCCCTCCTATTCTAAGCACATACATAGACACAGGCTGGAGGGGTGTGCCAGATCCTATTATTGGCAGAAATCTGCCCTCTCCATGTAATTGCAAAAATAATCAAGATTTGATTTAAAATATATATTTGTATGACAGTCTAAAACAATTGATTGATATTACTAATTCATTTTTCTCTGTATTCCAAAGGCTGATTTTTGTTTGAACATGTGACCAGCAGGACCAGAAGCTCCTCCTGTCACTGTTTACCTGCAGACAGGCTGGGTAAGAGATGGCTCATGTGACAGCTGTATATCGATTAGATAAAAAGGTACTTAGATTTTTTTTTTTTAATTAAAATAGTTATGGTGCTCATGTTCTTGGCTGCCAAACTCTCCATAGTTTGTGGAAGAAACCTTCAGTTTCTATCTCTATCTTCTGAGCAAGGTTTCCTAGATCAGTGTTTCTCAACCTTTTTTCAGTCAAGGCACCCTTTAAAATTATGGACAATCTCAAGGCACCCCATTCTTAAATGTAAAAAAATTAAACTATTCTAATAGTTTTACATAATGCAGCAACATCCACAGGTAGGACACCCAGCATTAGAGGTGATTTAACTAGATAGTGACTAGTATTCCAATGTTTCTCTTCTCCCTCAATTTCTCTCCATCTGTCAGCTAATGTCACCCCAGTGCTGAAGGGGAAGGGGGGCACAGGAGGGTCAAACAAGGATGCTGTAGAGGCAACAGACATCCTCTTTTATTCACTGATGTCAATGGTTGTTAGGGTGCCAGTGTCTAGAAAGGCTTTGTGTACCTAAAATGCAGACTTGATCCACCTGCTGGCTTGTATACAGTTTTTTATACATTTTTCCAAGGCACCCCTGAAGAAACCTCAAGGCACCCCAGGGTGCCTGGGCACCCTAGTTGAAAAAGGCTGTCCTAGATCATGCTTATTGAACACCTTGCTAGCATGATTAATGATACCACTACATGGTTTGAGAAGGTTTGGGAGCCATGGGCCAGCATGGCCCCGTATTTCTCCTTGTCTAAGAACCCTGATAGTAGGTTCCATGGACCTTTTTGGTCATCTGGAACACTTTTCTGCATAGTTGGTTATTTTTGATTTTAAACCTTTTTCACGCTCATGTTTGTTACACATCCTCATTTTTATATTATTTTGTTCTGGCAATGTAGCCAGGGTTCTGGCTTTAAGTGCCCATTCACACTACCGCGATTTGTCAGGCGACCTGTCAGCCTGACAAGTCGCGGTCCATGCAGTGCTACGGGAACCATTCTAAAAGGAGCGACTCAAGTGGTTCCGACTTAGAAAATAGTTCCTGTACTACTTCGGTGCGACATCGGAGCGACTTGCATTGACATTCCTTATATAAAGTCCGTGCAAGTCGCGCCGAAGTCGTGGTGCACGCGACTTCACAGGTCGCCCCCGAAGTCGTGCCGCGGTAGTGTGAACCGGCACTAATACTATTTCATGTCCTGTATTTTGAAATATATAATAAAACAATTGAAATTATAATAATTACAGTGTCATCATCCATATACAGAAAAAGAAGGGATAATGTAAATTAAACAGTGTGTGTTTAGTATCGCTTTAAATTAACTCCTAGAGGAAACCAAGGAAAAACGAATATAGTCAGAAGCAATTCACAGCAATGCAGAATCACCTTATAACACACTGCATTTTGCTTCCGGTTTAAAGTTCATGCACCAAAATACTGTACATAGACCAACTCCTCCAAATGTTGCTAGGGGTTCCTTGAACAAGATGCAATTTCTGCCTTCCAGATATGTAAGTACCGCTAGTCCGCTACCAATTATTGTTTTTAGCTATCTGTAATGGAGCATCGCTCCCACTGAGATGGGCTTTAGAGGGCCAGACTGTGCCCAGTGGAAGTAGAAAATGCCCCAGCAATAATGCTAAGTGGGAGTAAACAATGCCTCAGGCAGTGGGAGTGAGTTTAAAAAAATGACCTAGTGCCTGTGAACAGTGAGAGGAGAAATAGTGCCTCGTCAATGGTGTCAGTGAGAGGAAAAGTGGCCCATTGTTGGTGCAATTGGGAGGAATAGCGCCCCATCATTGGTGCAATTGAGAGAAGTAGTGCCCCATCATTGGTGCAATTGGGAGGAATAGTGCCCCATCATTGGTGCAATAGGGAGAAATAGTGCCCCATCATTGGTGAAAATGGGAGGAATAGTGCCCCATCATTGGTGCAGTTGTGAGGAATAGCAATCCATCATTGATGAAATTGGGAGTAACAGTGCCCCATCATTGGTGCATTTGGGAGGAATAGTGCCCCATTAGTGGTGTCAGTGGGAAGAAAAGTGGCCCATTGTTGGTATCAGTGGGAGGAGTAGCGCCCCATCATTGGTGCAATTGAGAGAAGTAGTGCCCCATCATTGGTGCAATTGGGAGAAGTAGTGCCCCATCATTGGTGCAATTGGGAGGAATAGTGCCCCATCATTGGTGCATTTGGGAGGAATAGTGCCCCATTAGTGGTGTCAGTGGGAGGAAAGGTGGCCCATTGTTGGTATCAGTGGGAGGAATATTGCCCCATCAATGGTTTAGTAAGAGGTATAGTGGCCCATCCTGACTGAACATGATTTAGAACCTCTGCTCTCGTTATCTCCCTCTTTCGGTGACATTTGAATGTCATTTCTAATTGTGGTAACACAGCAAGTAAGGAGAAATCACTCCAATGGGACCATTCCCAGCATGCCTTAAATATAACTGTTTTTTTTTTTTTTTTTTTTTAAACCAGTAAAATTATGGGTTTAGTTCCACTTTCTTGATGAGCCTGACTACTCGGTAGGAAGTACCATCATAAACATCCAGAAGAGCCAACTGCCCATCAGCAAACGGTTAGTATTTTGAGTCTATTTTCTTGCTCCACTGTCAATAAAGTCATGGGACAGCAGGCTTGTGGCTTTCTTGAGGGGATGTTAGCCTATAAGAATGGTCCATTGAAAATGTACAGTTTATAGGAGAGAATCATGCTTTTCTTCAGTTAAATAGGGCTAGGATAGAAGATTAGGAATATTTGTAAATGTCTGATGACCATGAATCATTTTATCTACTGCAAACTTTACACCGGCAGGTTATTCAGTTCATCTCAACATGTGATGTGGTTCCTTCTTCATGTTATGCCATGCTCATGTTTATGGGATTTAAACATACACCTTTACCAAACTGAAATGAAGCTTTTATTATTACTGAAATCAAGTCTGTGCAAGGAATTAGGTCACATTTCTGGAAGTTTGCTTGTACTGTCCTATATTTCACAAGGATAGAATCCGGTTAATACTGACAATCACACCGCTCAGTATATGCAACATATGTAGCTACTAGTAGTGGGCTGCTGTCACTGTGATTCAACAATGCTTGTCCTCTTCACCTTCCCTCCCACTTACACCAATAGAAGCATCGTCATCACCATCGTCATAAGCATCATCATGTGTTTGTTAGTCCATCCACACTCACTGGGATTTTAGATCAGGTTAGGTGTTAGTAAGGAATGGTCATTACCTACTGATCATGGTGACCCCCAAGTATTAAAGAAAAGCTAATGCTAAAATGTTTTAATTTAGCTAGATCTGTTCTATAGACTTTTTCTGAGACAGAGGAGCAGCAAAGCATAGTTACTGTACAGCACTGCTTAACAGGAAGAAGGTCCTGCACATGTAATAAGGCTGTGCCCTTGTACATAAAACAGAAACGTTAAAGCAGTAATAAACCTTTTCCCTGCAAAAAAAAGCACAATTTGCTAGCATGCATCTCATACTAGCTCATTATTATTATAATAATACAGCACAGTATGAAAGACTTACCTTAAAACTAAGCCTTTCCAGTGGCTCGTTGTTACCTGTGAAAGATCTTCCATCTTCCCTTGGTCTTTTCCCGGGTTTATGGACTCCGGCTCTGTGAGTGGCCAGAGTCGCGATGACATCACTCCCATGCATGCACGCGGGAGCCCTCGGTTACAGCATGGTCCTCTGAAGGTTTGGCATAGTATGCCGGACCTTCAGAGTGCATGTACTGGTGATGTCATCGGATGCAACCAGGATGAATATTTCCTAAATGACGCACGTTTTGGGGATATTAATTTTACCTTCAGGTAAGCCTTATTCTAGGCTTACCTGTAGGTAAAAATCACAAGGCAGACTTAACTACCACTTTAAGGACTAGTATTGTGAATCGGTGTTGTCTCTCAGGTCAACAAATTTTCATTTATGTAAATGGAGCATTGTGGATAACAGTTTTGACGCTGCATTTGTAAATGAGGGATAATGGCGCAAAGCAGATCGCCAGTAATACTCAAGCAGTCCTTAATGGGCCGGGGGATGGGGGGGGTGTTAAAAGTTCCAGTACGGACGACGTCAACCTGTGATGAAACGCGTTTGACAGTGCCAGACGTGACGTCACCACGCCCCCTTGGATGCTGGCTTTTTGATTGTGAACTCAGGATGCCACGGTTTCGATTTGGCTACACCGTTATGATATGCCTGTACTTCTTCGTTGTATGTAAGTGGAACTTTTAAATAAAAGGTTTTATTTTATAAGATTTACGCTAAGTGCCTCTCTCATCTCCTCTCCGCATCTATGGTCCACTATTGCCGTTAGTGCTGAAATTATGAGGACTGACTATCAGTGATCTCCCATCAGCTGTGTTTTTCCTTAAAGTGTGCATGGTCAACCCATTAGGCTGGGAGGCCCATTTTGCCTGGTAAGCAGCTATCTATGTGCCCTTTAACTCACGGGTGACATTACTTCTACTCAAACTGGGAAGAGGTCTCCTATAACACTCCTGCTGGGACTTGTGGTTCCTTTCCACTTAGTGCTGTGGTGCTCAAGGGTTTGAGGATTCTCCTTGGTTTCATAGACTTTATTTTAATTTTATGTACTATTCATTGTCATTTTCTGGAGATTTTCGGATATTATTATCACCGTCACTTTCTTCACAGTTATTGGTTGTGATTTTTGCACATTAATTATTTGTATTCATTTGTTATATTTCTGAGGATTTGTATCACATATTTCTATGGTTAGCGCTACACATTGTATACACAACATGAATGCAATGCTGTTATATAGGAATTGAACTTGGGCATGATGGATTTCTTGATATTTTACCAGGAAATGTTGTACGGCTTGTAAGCCGTATTCATGCCGTATGGATGTGTATAAGGATGCCACATCGAATGACAGCCATCTATATCCTCTTTGCCATGGGTAGGAAGATAAAATATCTGACAGAAGGCCAGAGTCTTTAATATATGAGGGCAACGTGGTGACCAGATCTTGCAGGAAATGGTCAACATAGCAGCCCAAATTGCTAGCTAAACTGTCGATCCCAGCAATAATCGGCCCGCCCGGAGGATTTGCTGGATCCTTGTGAATTTTAGGAATACGGTAAAAGAGAGGTACCACCGGATGTTTACTGAATAAGAATAGACATTCATTCTTTGTCAGTACCAAATCCTCTAGGGCCTTATCTAAAAGGCCTTTTGAGCTCCTTCTTGTATTTATTAGTGGGATCGCATGGTAGCCTTTCATAAGTGTCAGAGTCCCCTAATACTCTTTCTGCCTCCCCTATATACACATCCCTATCATGAATGGCCAAACTGCCACCCTTGTCTGCCTGCCTAATGATGACTTTGGTTCTTTTTTATAGGCTGGACAAGGGACCCCTGATGGCGCTATCCTGCTGCACTTCATGTCTATGTTTCTTACTATGGCACAAGTACTTGAATTCCTCAAGGACCATCTCATAAAAAGTAGAAATGAAATTGTCTTTTGTCCAATGTGGATAAAAAGTGGACCTTGGTGTAAGGGCCATCTGTATTAGTCCAGCATCTGACATCGGTTACTGGGAGTCCACCCCACCTTCCTCCTCGAATCCCCCCTCAGCGTATAGCTCTTCAAGAATTGCCAACACTGTAATGTCACCGGAATCAGAGGAGGGAGGGGGAGATGTCGCAGCATCTCCTTCATCACCGTCTTTACTCCTTATCGCGTAATAGCGTTTGACTGTGAGATTCCTCACAAATCTATTTAGATCTATGAAGAGTTCAAACAAGTTGGGAGGATTTTCGGGGTCAAAATTAAGACCATTTCTCAGTAAGTCTAATTCCGTTTCCAGAAAGACTGACTATGAGGGATTTAAGATCTTAATTGTGGAGTGTGTAGTTATTTCCTTCTCCCTCTTTTTGTGTTTCTTGCCTCCCCTTCTCCCCCGTCTCATTGGTTTCCCCTTTTCCTTGTAGTTTGAGGTATAATTTTTGGGAAAGGAGTTTTCATCACCGCGGGTTCAGGGTTTCCCACAGCTTCCCTCACTAAAAAAGGCACTGAGCCTGAGATGGCGGATGTGGCGATGGGGTCTGATGAGATCTTATTGTTATTCTCCAGTGTTCTAAGAATGGCCTCCACTGAGCTGTTAGGGGTGCATCATTTTTTGGCGTGTTCCCCAATGGAGATGTCTTCTGAGGGTTACGATCTATCTGGAGTGATGGGGCTGCTTCGGCCATAACTGCCCACAAGGGGCCTTCATTTGCCCTATTTACACTATTTACATATTCCCTAAGGGACTGTAGGTTCACCCTCTGTCCACCAGAAGGTGATCCTCCCTGAATCCCAGACCTCTGTTAATACACCCAACCATCATGCTTAGGGGTTATGTAATGATGTTTCTTTTGGGTCTTCCCTCTCTGACCAGAATTACTAGACCTCACTCTTTGTGTGTCTCTTTGGTGGTTCTGATTTCTTGTGCCAGTATTGTTCAGCAGGAAAAGGTATAGATCTCACCCCCCTTTTCTTCCAATTAAATTCCCGGCTCTGGGAATAATCCTGTTTGTCCCGTTCAAATTTCGTAGATTTCCTACTGATTAACTCAGTTTCATAATCTACCATCTTTTTATTGACCATGGTGTCGCATGTGTCAAAAGATGCCATATCGGTAAAGGCAGCAAGCTCATCTTGGATATTCTCAATATCTGCCCTGATGTGGACTAGATACCTTTACCTTTGTGTGATAATTAGTTGTAACCAAGACTTATTAAACTTGCGCATTTCCTCTATCTATTGGTTTCTGATATATTCCTCAAGAAAATCACATATATTTGTTAATCTCAGTCCTCTATATATTGACCTCTATATATTTTTGTAAAATTGTTATATCCCACCATTGGGTCATTTCCTTCTCCAATAAATGTTTCAACCTATAGAATGCTGACACCATCTTGTCTTCTCTACTCAGCAAACTGGAGTCCATAATTTGCTCACTTGTTTCATTACTTTTGCTTTCATATGAGTCAATACTATTTAAAAAAAACTATTGCCAAGGAAGTCCTTCTTAAATGTCTCTCCTCTATTAATAGGACCATCTTGTCTTGAAATATATCACAATTTCTTAATACAACCTTCGAAGCATCCAAACTCAGCTTCTGAAGTCCCCAAGTACAGATAAAAAAGATCAAAGAACAATAATTCTCCTGCGCTCGAGTGGTATGCAAAAAAAAAAAAAAGGTGAGTGGTCTTATGTGGTCTTTGTAGGTACCACCTTAGGTCTTGCCGCCCCATCAGGACCAAGGTTATCCAAATACACTGAAAGACAACAACAGGAGAGGGGCGCACTGACCTCGTGCATTACCACATATTCATAATATTTTCTATGTTACGCTATTGGTTTTTATTCTCAGTTTCTAACATTGTTTTAATAGTTTGTTTTTGTTAGTGCTACCATCATGATTTGCAATTGGTGTGGGCTGTGTAAACTGTTATAAACTGAGAGTAAAAACCAATAGCGTAACATAGAAAATATTATGAATCATTATCGAGAAATAGCAACCCACATATTGACCCGGACTGTGTGCTGTCTGGGACATTAATAGTTTGATTTTGTTAGTGCTACCATCAAGATTTGCAATTGGTGGGGGCTGTGGTTGGTTTGTACATATCAGTGTACACTGTTGTCCTTTAATGTTATGGGCATCACAGACGTCCTATTAACGAATTCCATGATTGTTACCCACACTCTTGACCAGAGGCGGCTCTAAGCTTTGTGAGGCAGAATTTAGACATGAGGCCCCACTCACCCCCTTTGCAGAGGTTAAGGAAGAACCCAGAGGCCGAGCATCTAATTACTGCTGCTTGTGTTGGTGGGATGTGTACTGTGAAAATCACATGGGATGAATAGGAGAGGGATGGGAATGGGAAGCATGGGGTAGGGGAGAACGAGGAGGGGGCAAAAAGGGGGGAGTGGGTAGATGATGAGGGATGGGTAGAGGAGAACTGGAGTGAAACTGGGGGACCCTGGTCTGTATAGCAATAAAAAAAGGAGAAGGATTTGTGCTAGCATGAGGGGGACAGGGGTAAAGACAGGGGGACAGACAGACGGATAGACAGACAGGGAGACAGACAAACAGGGGGACAGACAGGGGGACAGACAGACAGGGGGACAGACAGGGGGACAGACAGATGGGGACAGACAGACAGGTGGACAGACAGACAGACAGAGGGACAGAGAGGGGGACAGACAGACCGGGGGACAGACAGACAGGGGGACAGGCGAACAGACAGACAGGAGGACAGACGAACAGACAGACAGGGGGACAGACAGACAGACGAACAGACAGACAGGGGGACAGACAGACAGGGGGACAGACAGACAGGGGGACAGACAAACAGGGGGACAGACAAACAGACAGGGGGAGAGACAGACAGGGGGACAGACAAGAAAGAAAAGAGGGGATCGAGAAAGAAAGGAATGGAAAGAGATGAAGGAAGGGTGCCCCTTAGATCGGAGTACTCACTGGAAGGGATGGATGGATGGAGGGATCAGGCGCCATCTTTCCTCTTCTTGTTCCTGGTCTGCAATCTTCCCGCCCACATCTCATCTTCTGAGGAGAAAATTGTCGGGGAGTGTGGGTGGGGCAAGCACAGGTGGAGACGGCAGGAGGAGGAGCAGAAGCAGCTCTCTCTCCTCCCCCATCTGTGGTCTGTGAGGGAGGGGGAAGTGTCAGCGCCGCGGCTCCAGTATTTGGCTGTGATCCGGAGATATCAGTGAGCTCCCATTCCTTGGTGAGCTGCTCCTGATCACAGCCCCATCGTAGCGGATTCTCCTGCTTACAGACCGGCCTGGACTCAGAGTCGGGACTGTGCTGATGGCAGGGAGATCCCTCCTGCCAGCATCACAGGCGGCTCTTTAACTCAGCAAATTAGGTGGCCGCAAGGCCCCTGTGAGTGTGAGGCCTTAGGCGACAGCCTAATTTGCCTAATTAGAGAGCCACCTCTGCTCTTGACCTTTGCTTCCTGTGGGGCAGGACGACATGTGGTGGGCGGTACAGACCGACTACATAACACCTTGCAAATGCAATTATGGGCTAGTAGCATTTTTTGGCTCTGAGGAAGAGGATCCTCCCTCGAAATGGGTTAGCCAGACATATTCTGATACCAGCACGTTATTAGCACCGTAGGAGTGTCCTGGCTGCTTTGGAGGCGATTGGTTCCATTGTCTTTACATGTGTGCAACCACCATTTGTTTGTGAGTACATTGTATATTAAAAAATATGTAAAATTGTGATAGAGCTCCTAAGAATTAAATAAATTATAAGACAGTGCCAAACATAAGATGACATACTATATAAATAAGAAAATAAAAAAAACGATGACAACTAATGTGCAATACAGACATTGAACATCTAATAAAGTGCAAAAATAGTGCAGCGAATCCGTCTCTGATTGAATAAAGTGCAAGTGAAGCAAACAAGTCCTGAAGTGCTGACAAAAAAAAGAAAAAAACACTCCAAAGTACAAATGTGCAAATAAAAAAAGTCCAAAGCAATTCCTGTAGAGAGTGCAATCTGTGAATCAATCCATGTGTGTCCACTCTTTAAATTTATGCTGCAATCACCAGGTGAAGTGTCTGCTCACCTCCACGATTAACCCACTAGGGGTCTAAGGCAATTATAAGACAGATACACACTGCGGTCCGCTCTCTAGATCACTCCACAATATCAATACCAAATGAACACATGTAGAGATAAAAAAGAGAATCTCCAATGGTGCAGTACCCACAAGTTTATAAAGCAATAAGACAAATCCTGGCTTCAAATAATAAACTCACATTTATAAAATTGAAAACAGCTTAAAATTCACAAATCCAAGATGATCACATATATAACATCAAATCTGCCCACCTCTTGGTACCTCTACACGTTACACCATATCCATCATGGCTTCTACTGGTGGGGGGGCCACCGCGCACATGCACGAAAAACAATCTTATAGCGAAATTGAAGGTATAGACATCCTATATAAAGCCCCCACCTACACTGCTCGGTTTCTTCCTCCAGTAGAAGCCATGATGGATATGGCGTAACGCGTTGAGGTACCAAGCAGTGGGCAGGTTTGACGTTATATATGTGATCATCTTGGATTTGTGAATTTAAGCTGTTTTTAATCTAATGGATGTGAGTTTAATATTTTAAGCTGGGATTTGTCTTATTGCTTCATAAACTTGTGGGTACTGCACCATTGGAGATTCTCTTTTTTATCTCTACAAGTGTTCATTTGGAACAACATCTGATATTGTGGAGTGATCTAGAGAGCGGACAGCAGTGTGTATCTGTTTTATAATTGCCTTAGACCCCTAGTGGGTTAATTGTGGAGGTGAGCAGACACTTCACCTGGTAATTGCAGCACAAACTTAAAGCGGAGTTCTGGACTCAAAATTTTTTTTCCGATAAAAATACCCCCGGGACAGTCAGGGCTAGTGCATTTCAGCAACAATAGCCTCTGAACTGTCCCCGGGTTCACTTACCTTTTAGAAGAAATACTTACCTTGAAAATGTCTTGTCCAGTGCTGCCATCTCAGGTGTGGGCAGCTGAAGCCGGAGTGTCCTCTTTGGTGTCCTCTTCGGTGACGTCGGAGTCCCAGAATGCCCTGCATCGGCCCTGCTCGTCAATTCCGGTGCAGACGCGTTATTCCCTGCTGAACAGCTTCTGGGCATGCCCAGAAGCTGTTCAGCAGGGAATAACGCGCCTGCATTGGAATTGACGAGCAGGGCCGGTGCAGGCGCATTGACTCCTGGGAGTGATGACGCTCGGCTCCCAGGAGTCAATGCAAGCAGGAAGTTACGGCGCAGGCCACAGCTGCAGAGGGAGGAAGTGGAAGGAAGGTAAGTATATTTTCTTTAATAACAAGGTAAGTAAATAAAAAAAAATGTTAATTATCCAATTCTTTTTCAGCTACATTACAGCAAGCGGATGGTGTCAAGTCGATTTTGAGGCTCCGCTTAAAGAGTGGACACACATGGATTGATTCACTGATTGCACTCTCTACAGGAATTGCTTTGGATTTTTTTATTTGCAGATTTGCACTTTGGAATGTTTTTTCTTTTTCTTGTCAGCGCTTCAGGACTTTTTTGCTTCACTTGCACTTTCAATCAGAGACGGAGTCTCTGCACTATTGTTGCACTTTATTAGATGTTCAATGTCTGTATTGCACATTAGTTATTATTTATATATGTTTGTATTTATTATATGGTATGTCATCTTATGTTTAGCACTGTCTTACAATTAATTAAATTCTTAACAGCGCTATCACAATTTTACATATTGTTTATCCTGTAGATGTGGGAACACATTTAGGTGGTAGCAGCAGCTAGTATAAATTTAATACGTTTTTTTAAGGGTAGCGAACAATTATGTTTGTCTTTTACAATGTATGTTGCTTTTATGGATTTTAATAAACCTTTTTAGTGGTAATGCACGAGGTCGGTGTGCCCTTCTCTTGTTGTTGTCTTTTAGTGTATTTGGATACCCTTGGTCCTGAGGGGGCGGCAAGACCTAAGGTGGTACCTACAAAGACCACATAAGATCACTCACCCTTTTTTATTTGCATACCACTCGAGCGCAGGAGAATTTCAGTTCTTAGAGCCTATTTAAGGCCCTGGCTCTCAGGTTTGCCATGCATTTTGCAAGTTGGTAGAGTAGGGACAGGTTCCCCAACTGGTGGGGACAGTACTAGCAGCAGGGAGAGGTTCCTGACAAGGAGGGAAAGCGTAGGGCTCCTAACTTATTTGGGCACAAGACGGGCCAGGCTGAATTCTTTGCCTCTCTACAGTTCCGCTCACTACACGCTGTTGGAACTGTGAGTGTTCCCGGTTTGGCTGCCTTCGAGTTAGGCTCCTTTCACATGGTCCGCCTCCATCGGCGGACTCCGTGCTGCTCAGCGGGGGATCGATCCGCCGATCCCCGCTGAGCAGGCGGATGACAGCTCCGTCTCCCCTCTGTGTGCGGAGAGGGAGCTGTCAGATCCCTGCTGTTCTCTATGGGGGAATCGGATGAGAACGGACCACCTGTATATTCTCATCCGATCCCATCTGATCCACTGGACATATGGAAAAAAGGGTTTCCATCCGTCCGGATTTCACGGACAGGATCGGATACGGATGGCAGCGGGTGTCAGCGGCCATGTCTCCGCTGACATCCGCTGCCCCATAGGGATGCATGGAGGAATCCGATCAGATCCGCCTAAAAAACGGACAGGCGGATCTGATCGGATCATTCGTGTGAAAGGGGCCTTGTTTGTAAACTGTCTCTGCATTATTTTAATGCTAATTATTTTATTGCACTGGGACTGAGTGTGTTATTCCCACCACACATTAACCTGTTTCTTCAGGCCCCTTTCACACAGGCGGACCGTTCAGATCCGCCTGTCCATTTTTTTGGCGGATCTGAACGGTCCCCCCCCCATGCATCCCTATGGGGCATCGAATGTCCAGTGGATCGGATCGAATGGGATCAGATGAGAACGGACCGATGGTCTGTTCCCATCCGATTTCCCCCATAGAGATGCATGGAGAACTGACAGCTGTGTCTCCGCACACAGCGTGGAGAACAGCTGTTATCCTCCTGCTCAGCGGGGGATCGGCAGATCGATCCCCTGCTGAGAATAACGGATTCCGTCCAAAGGACGGACTGCGTCCGACGGACAGAGTGTGTGAAAGGGGCCAGTGTGCGCACTGCATGGAGCTTATAAAAATGTGGTATGTGGCCGGCAAGAAGTTAAGCAACACTGCAGCAGATGGGCACAGGACCTGGAAGCCAGTGGCAATCACTGTAGTAGCAGTGCCTACTACAGTAATATCCAGCTTCTAGGAGGATCTTCCAGGTATGACACAAGCATACTTACAAGATGGGCCATATAATCATGCAAAATAGCCATGGAATTCAAGTTTAATTTTCTGCATTTGTCCTAAATATGCCCCCAGCTTCACTTGGAATCTGCCCAGAAGCTAACAAAGAATGTTGGCATTTGTGATTCCACAGCAGCCTAAATTCCTACAAATGAGCCCATTGAAGAATCTCCCAATCTTTGTTTCTGGGGTAATTTGAGATGTTTGCCTCCAGATATCTACAAGCACAAGGTCTGTGACATCGGGAGAGTCGTGGGGTCAAGCTTGTGATAAAAGGGCTTTTTCTTCCCCTGAGACAGTGTGTATACAAAGAGGAGACAGTGGCCGGGCCCATCCTGAAAATGAGGAAAAGCCTACTTCTGCTTGTGTGTAAACAGAGTTAAATTTAGGACCAAAGAAAGGACGCAATCAGCAAAGTTTGAAAAGAAAGTCAAAACGGAACCATTCCTTGAGAAGTGATGAATGTGACAAACTGTTCAAGCCTTGACTACAAATGAACCGCATGCTGTATACCGGCATGTCCCCATATATATACAGGGACAGAGCCCAGGCCATATAGTACATGCTTGAGCTCAAAAAAGGTTGACTCGTTTAATGTTTGATGTTTTTTTTCTGCCTCTAAATCAGGATTGCCAACCATCAGGAAATTTACTGATGGTTTGTAAAAATCAGTGACTTTTACAATTGTCTGTAAATATAAGGGGCTGATAATTTGTCATGCTGTGTTGACTTTTGTAAGTGTAAGGCTCCATGTACACGGGACGCTGGAAATGGCCGTTTAGGAGCAGTTGAGCGTTTTTTTTAGAAGCCCCTGAACCCATCTACATTTTATCTTATCTGTCCATGTACAACAGGTCGTTTGCGGTCGTTTGCGGGCAGTTGCGTTCAGGGACTGTCTTTAGAACGCAATTATTTGCGTTCGAACGTGTGTTTCCCGGCGTTTCAAACGCAAAAACGCGTCCGAACGCGTCCGAACGCGTCCGAACGCGTCCGAACGCGACCGAACGCGATGACCCGCGTTTGGCGTTCGCGTTTTTCCATTTTAAAGGGGAATAATTTTTTTGACCTCTAGGAACGGTTCTAAACGCAAACGCCCGCAAACGCCCGCTAAACGCGGGTACAAACGCGACCGAACGGACGTTTCAAACGTCCTAAAAATTCCAGCATTTAAAGGGACTTTTAACAACGTCCGTGTACATGGAGCCTAGACCAGGCAAATTTCTTGTTATGTGTATTGCCAGTGTTTCCATATCAGGTTTATACTGTTTAAGGCCTCATGCACACAGGGCGTTTTAAAAAACGAGATGCAAAGCCAGTACCAACGCCAGGAAAAAAGGCTGTAAAAACGCGCTTTTAAACGCGTTTTGCATTAGCGTTAATGCGCGTTTAGCCGTGTTAGCATTTACCAGCGTTTCTCTGCCCTTCTATTTTCCACTCCTAAATCCAATTACTACAGCATAAAAACGCTTGATGCGAGTAAACGCTGTATACAGCGTTAACACGCCCTTAGCTACGTTAGGTGTTTTTACCGCTGTAACGCTGCTGCTCCAGAACGCGCTGGCCCTGGGGGTTTTTTTCTGTAAAAGAAAATGCCTGATGCCCCTAGGAGCAGCTGTAAAAACATTCAGTGTGCATAAGGCCTAAATAATAATTGCTTTAGTTTTTAATTACTTGCCTACTGGGCATTTTCACCCTCTTCCTGCCCAGGCCAATTTTCAGCTGTTGCACTTTAAATGACAATACCTCGGTCATGCAACGCTGTACCCATATGAAATTTTAAAAAATTTTATTCACACAAATAGAGCTGTCTTTTGGTGGTATTTAATCACCACTGGGTTTTTTATTTTTTCTAAACAAACAAAAAAAGCGGAAAATTTTGAAAAAAAAAATGTTTTTCTTAATTTCTGTTATAAAATGTAGCAAATTGGTAATTTTTCTCCCTTACTGATGTGTGCTGATGAGCACTGATGAGGCTGCACTGATATGCAGCACTGATGGGCACTGATAGACAGCACAGATAGGCAGCACTGATTAGCACTAATAGGGATCACTGATGGGCACTGATAGGTGGCACTGATTGGCAGCACTGATGGGCACTATTGGGGCTGCACTGATAATCAGGATATTGATGTTCAATGCCCTGATTATCAGTTCAGATGTCCCCTTCACACTAGCCAGTAACTGTCTCTCTCCTCTCCTCACGCTGTGACAGCGTAAGGAAAGGAATGGCGATAACTGGCAAGTGTGTTTCCTTGGTGGTGTGTTTTGTGTCAATGTCATGCTGGAAAACCCATCCACGACCCATCTTCAGTGTTCTGGCTGAGGGAAGAAGGTTCTCATCCAAGATTTTACCATGCATGGCCCCTTCTATTGGCCCTTGAATGCGGCAAAGTTGGCCTGTGCATTTAGCAGAGAAACAACCTCAAAGCATTATGTTTCCACCTCCATGCTTGACTGTAGGGAATGGTGTTTTTAGGGTCATAGCCAGCATTTTTCTTCCCCCAAACACAGCGAGTCTTGTTAATTCCAAAGAGCTCAGTTTTGGAATTATCTTACCACAGCACTTTCTCCCAATCCTTCTCTGAATCATTTAGATGTTCATTGGCATGACTGTACATGCGCCTTTTTGAGGAGGAGGACTCGCAGTGTTTAGAGGAAGAAAAATGCTGACTATGACCCTAAGAACACCATCCCTACAGTCAATCGCACACATGCATCCATGACGACTAAGGTTTCTGTGCTGAGAGCACGTTACCAGCACAGTGATCAAGCTGTGGCTGACAGCTCCCAGTCTCTAAGCTAATTATAAATGGGAGCCAGTGAGACAGGCTCCTGATGATATGACCACTATGATAGCCAATGACAGTGGTCATGTAATTGGAAAGTTCAACCAGCTCCCTTCTTCTTAAAGTGGAACTAAACTAGGACTCGAGACCTGTAGGAACGCATGGGAACAGCATTCCTGTACTTATTTCACAGCCCCCCCAACAGAATCCTGGCGACACCGTCTGCTCTGGGATGGTGGGTTGGAAAGCCCACATTGTAGGTTTCCGACCCGCTATCTCCGAGCATCACTGTAAATAATAGACCTGGCACTAGAGGAAGCGGAGCTGATGCTCCCTGTATAGCGCCGGCTCCTGTCACAGACGAAGTGATACCAAATGTACTCAGCCTGTGAAAGGGCACAGGAGCGATACAGGAAGCAGCGGCTCTGCTCTCTACTGCAGCCGCATGCTTCCTCCAGCACTGCTCCTGTCACACTGATGGTCACCAGCCAGCAGTACCAGCCAGCAGTACCCACGAGCAATACAAGCCAGCAGTACCAGCCAGCAGTACCCGCCAGCAATACAAGCCAGCAGTACCCACCAGCAGTACCAGCCAGCAGTACCCACCAGCAATATAAGCCAGCAGTACCCACCAGCAGTAGCAGCCAGCAGTACCCACCAGCAGTATCAGCCAGCAGTACCCACCAGCAGTACCCATCAACAGTAACCGCTAGCAGCAACCACCAGCAGCACCAGCCAGCAGTACCAGCCAGCAATATAAGTCAGAAGTACCCACCAGCAGCACCAGCCAGCAGTACCAGCCAGCAATATAAGCCAGCAGTACCAGCCAGCAGTACCCACCAGCAGTACCAGCCAGCAGTACCCACCCGCAGTACCCATCAACAGTAGCTGCCAGCAGTACCCACCAACAGTGCCATCCAGCAGTACCAGTCAATAGTATCTGCCAGCAGCACCAGCCAGCAGTACCCATCAGCAGCACCAGCCAGCAATACCCACAAGCAGTAGCCGCCAGCAGTACCAGCCAGCAGTTCCCCCACCAGCAGTACCCGCCAGCAGTACCCGCCAGCAGTACCCACCAGCAGTATCTGCAAGCAGTACCAGCCAGAAGTACCTGCCCTGGAGGACAGCCAGCAGCAGCCACCAGCCATACCTGCCTGGGGGACAGCAGCAGCCAGTGATAACTGCAGGAATTCTGGGGAAGAAGTGAAGATTGAGGTCAGTTAAGGTGCAGGTAATCTGCAGTGCATCTGTATGAAAGCAGCCTTAGGCCCCATTTACATGATCAGTCTGCCTGTCTGTTTTTCAGGTGGACCCAATTGGACCCTCGGTTCAACTCTATAGAGTGGCAGACGTAAACGGATTTGTGTCTGTTTACACCCATCTACCTCTAATCTGATCCACTTTAAAAAACAGAAGAGGGATCTGTCCCCTTCTGTCAGGGTGGATCAGATCGGAGGGCCCATAGAGTAGAGCAGGCTGTGCTCTTCAGACACAGACCTGTCATCTGCCTGCTCCGCTCATTGTGGCCCGCGACTGGTTACAAAGTCGCTAAAGTGGCCCTTGCTCCTCAAATGTTATATACATAGACACACTTTTTTTATTTTTGAGGTGGGGGGATCTTGGGTGAGTTCCCACACTTTTTATTCCCATGATTTGACCCCTGAACTAAACCCTTCTATCCTTTTCAGCCAAGGAAGCTGCCATCTTGGCCTCTGTTTGATTTGCAACTGCCATTGTGCTACACATGTGATCAGTTATGACTCCAGCCATTTCATGGTTTACCAGTTGGGTTGAAAGCACAACCAATGTGACAGTTACAAGAAATGTAACCGTTTTTTTGAAACCTTTAAATCGATGGGTTTAGTTCCACTTTACCCACTTTAGGCCTTCCCCATGTACATATACTGCAGCAGGGCGGCCCTTAAGCACAAAATCATGTACCTGTGCGTTATTTATTTTTCTTCGGCTCTGGGGCGAAACCCGGCGAGAGTTCAGAGAGAGGCAGAACGGTGGTCTCCCTATGTAAACAAGGCTCTACTAGTAAGGAAGACAGAGATCTTGTGTTTCTGTTAAGCAGGAACTTTGATCTCTGTCTTCCTTCAGTTAAAGCATACCAACACAGTAAGAAAGCACTCCCAGGAAACACATTTAACCCTTTGATCGCCCCCTGATGTTAACCCCTTCCCTGCCAGTGCCATAGTACAGTGACAATTAGTGTCACTGGTCCACAGAAAGTGTCAAAAGTGTCAGTTAGGTGTCCGATTTGTCCGCAATCCCGCAAATAAACGCTGATCGTCGCCATTGCTAGTAAAAAAAATAAAAAGTCCATAAATCTATCCCAGATCTAAACCAATCAATATACGCTTTTTGGGATTTTTTATTTTTTTTTACCAAAAATATGTAACAGAATACATACTTGCCGAAATTGATGAAGAAATGTAATTTACATTTTTTTATTAGATGTGTTTTATAGCAGAAAGTAAAAAATATTGTTTGTTTTTTTCCAAATTGACGCTTTTTTTATGTTTATATTGCAAAAAATAAAAAATGCATAGGTGATCAAATACCACCAAAAGGAAGCTCTATTTGTGGGAAAAAAAGAACATGAATTTTATTTGGGTTTAGTGCCCGCCCAATTGTCAGGTAAAGCAATGCAGTGCATTATCGCAAAAAACGGCCTGGTAAGAAAGGGGGGGGGGGGTGTGAACCTTCCCGAGCTGAGGGGGTTAAAGCCCAATCCTGGAAAAATGTAAAATTATCCAATGTAGCAGGGCTGTGCCTGCACTGCAAGTTTTAAAAGCTCACTTTGTTTAGCGGAGAGGAGAATCCCTTTTTCGTACCCGATCCCCTGCTACCCCAGCAGATGGCGCTCCCCACGCACAAGCGGTGGACTGTCCCACAGCATTAACATGTCCAGTGCAGGACAATGAATTAGGGTTGCCACCTCATCCCTTTAAACCAGGACATTAATTACACAGGTTCTGTGGCTGATTAAGGTGGTAATTAAACTCACTTGGTGCCTTATGTGCGTTATATTAGCCTTAGAACCTGTGTAATTATTATGTGACCTGGTTTAAAGGGATGAGGTGGCAACCCTAGTCTAGCAGTGGGAAGGTGCAAAGGATTGGGTAAGTTAGGGTCCCTTCACACAGGATTTCCAATTAAAGTCCACCTTTCAGTATTTCAGGATTGGACCCTGATTGGACCCTCCAGTCTCCCCTATGGAGCGGTGGATGTCAGCAGACACATGCCCGCTGACACCTGCCGCCATCCGATCTGATCCTGCTTGCAAAATCCAGAGGGACGGTGGTCCTGTTTTCCATCTGTCTGGCGGATTGGATGAAAACAGACATGTGATCTGTTTCTACCCGATTTCCCCATAGAGGAGGGCGGGACCGTGTCCGCGGAACAGGCAGGACCTGCCATCTGCCTTCTCAGCAGGGATCAGGAGATCGATCCCCCGCTGAGCAAGCAGAATCCGCAAGACGGAGGCACCAGTGGGAAAGAAGCCTTAATCTTTTAGATCTAAGCGAGCAATTAACCTTTGCAATGTGGGCACAGACCCGCTGCAAGAGATCATTTTTTAGTCGCCTTGAGTTGGGCTTTAAGACCTAGTTAAAGGGCTGTGGCAGGCAGAGAGGAAAGGGTTAAAGATCCAAGCTGTCAGGATAACTTAGATCCCCCCTGCAGGGGGTGGCAGGGTGGTAAAACTGCAGCTTGACTGCCTATTTTTACTGCCCAAGTGTAAACTGGGCCCAAAAGTAATTTCTATTTAACTCTAAATTAACCCCTTGTTATCCCTAGCCCTGATAAACCCGTTCCTCTCCCTACTGCCCTAAGCTATTATTTAAATATGTTTTGTTTTAAAAAAAATGTTTTTTTGCAAGTTAAATTTTAAATGATCCTCACAACAGTTTGTGGCCTAGCGAGGAGGGGGCAGCCGCCGAGAGCTGTAAGAGTCAAGGCATCCGTTTATCCTGGGATCAAGGGGGGGCTCCTCTGTAGCACAGAAAGTTACCAACAGACTCATTGTAGTGATGTTCCGTTATGACATTTAGTTGGATGTGACGAGATCTTTTTAGGAGATAACTGTTATGCTGAACAGCTGCAAGATCATTTCTCCATGGTAAGAAACGGCAAAACCGTTACCAAGTTCTAATGAATTAGAGAGGAGAGTGATGCAAGTACCCAACCTACAGCGAAAACTTTCTGCCACTTTCCATTTTTATATTAGGAAAGAGATTCACAGCCTCTGTGCTGGGACTTATAGTTCTTCAGCATTGAAAAACTTAAGTATGCCAAAGATTGTGCCTTAAAGAAATAAGTTCATTTTTGCAAGGCAGCCAGTGTTATTTCGTCGGCAAAAATATTTTCGTTGATGAAATGAACACAGTTTTAGTCGACTAAAATACGACTAAAACAAAAACATTTCAGATGACTAAAATACAACTTAAACTAAAATGGCATTTTAGTTTAAAATTTGACACAAAAATGAACACTGGTTATACGTATATAACAACCGCTAAATCTGTGTCTGTGTAGTACGTGATCAAGCCTTAAGGCCCCTTTCACACGAGGTGGATCCGTTTTGTTGGCCTCCCCTTGCTCAGCGGGGATCACTGCGCTGATCCCCGCTTAGCAGGCAGAGGACAGGTCCGTCTCCACTCACTTTGCAGAGAGAGACCTGTCAGAGTCCCGCTCTACTCTATAGGAGATCAGATGAAAATGGGCAGTCAGAGAGGCCCGGAGTAAAGGAAAGAAGAGACATGGACGGAGGGCCGGCATGACAGGGGTTAAAGGGGTTTGGGACAAGGGAGAGTTTTCAGCCAAGTATGATAGAAAATATAAGTGGTGGACTTTTAATTGGTGTTTTGGACAGGAAGGGGTGGATCTACAGGGAGAGGTCAAGCTAGGGGTCTCAGGAAGTCTTCAGTCGGAGGAAAGCTGCATTGGAAAGCTGCATTGCATTATAAAAATGAATGAGGCATGGATCTCTGAGAAATTCAACACATGTGACCAGTAGACCATGTTTGATTAAAATTCCTCATGACAGGCCACAAATATCTGCCAGACCGCCATCCACCCACAACAATTCATGGTCCTTGTCTTCGGTAAATACAGCGGCATAAAAGGCATTTCATGTCCACTGAATGCCTAATTTTTGGGGCCTTTCATGGCCGACAATTATTTTTCCTGTCAATGCCTAATGTACCTTCAGCCACAGAATACAACGTTTTTAGGTGTCAGGTAAACGGATGTGGGCTAATTTTTGGGGCCTTTCATGGCCGACACTTACTCATTTATCCTGTGAATGCCTAATGTACCTTCAGCCACAGAATACAACGTTATTAGCTGTCAGGTAAACCCATGTGGGCTAATTTTTGGGGCCTGTAATGGACGACACTTACTTCTGTATCCTGTGAATGCCTAATGTACCTTCAACCACAGAATACAAGGTTCTTAGATGTCAGGAAAACGCATGTGGGCTAATTTTTGGGGCCTGTAATGGCCGACACTTACTTCTTTATCCTGTGAATGCCTAATTTTTCAGAGTGGAACTGAAAATCAATGGGTCTGTAAACGTTTCGCCAAATTGTGGAATGGATGCGGACCCATTTTACAGACGTGTGAATGGATCCTATATGTATTTGACATGTATTTACCGGCTGCTGTCAGTTCTAGCTGATTAAGAAAAAAAAATACATTTATTTGCTGAAAAAAAAAATTTTTTAGGGCAACTTTTCCAATAGCAATACTTCTGTTATGACATTGTCCATGTGCTGGGACTATTTTTGCACAGCTAGTAAGTATTTTGTGGCTGCAAATATGACCTAAAGGTTTTTAAAGTTCGTCTGCCATTAAAGTCAATGGGGCCCTCCGCGAACTTGCGGTTCGCGAACGTTTGGGAAAGTTTGCGGATAATGTTCGCGAACCGCCCCGGCCGATGTTCGTCCATCACTAATCATGAGCCCTGGTGGCACCAGAATAGACAGAATCACTGTCACTGCAATGTGGTTCCACCACTACAACCCACAGGATCGGTTATACGTCAGCACTGTTTATGAAATTTGTTGTTATCCATGTTCCCCTAAGGCAATGCTGCATTCAGCAACAATGAAGGGGGCTTTAACCACTTCAGCTCCGGAAGGTTTTACCCCCTTAATGACCAGCCCGTTTTTTGCAATTCGTCACTGCATTATTTTAACGAAAAATTGCGCGGTTGTGCAACGCTGTACCCATATACAATTGATGTCCTTTTTTCCCACAAATAGAGCTTTTTTTGGTTGTATTTGATCACCTCTGCAGTTTTTAGATTTTGAGCTATAAACAAAAAAAGAGCGACAATTTTGAAAAAAATGCCATATTTTTTAACTTTCTGCTATAAAACATTCCCAATAAAAAAAAATGTAATTTTTAAAAAAATTTTTATTAGTTTAAGCCAATTTGTATTCTGCTACATATTTTTAGTAAAAAACGAAATCCTAAAAAGCGTATTTTAATTGGTATGTGCAAAAGTTATAGCGTTTACAAACTACGGGATAGATTTTTGGAATTTTTATTTATTTTTTTGTTTTTATTAGTAATGGCGGCGATCAGCGTTTTTTAGCGGGACTGCGACATTGCGGCGGACAGATTGGGCCCCTACCTGACATTTTTGACACTTTTTGTGGACCAGTGACATTAATACAGTAATCAGTGCTAAATATTATGCACTGTTACTGTATAAATGACACTGGTAGGGAAGGGGTTAACACTGGGGGTTAATGTGTACCTAAATGTGCTTACTAACTGTCTATGGGAAGGGTTCTGTGACAGGAACAGGGAGATCGGGGTTGTAGCTTAGCTGAAACTCCTGATCTCTCCCTGCCTGTCTCACAGAAGACTCGACTGCTTTGTTTACATAAGCAGGCGGGTCTTCTGTCAGTTTATCTGACGATCGCAGGAGGAAGGCGGCGATCAGCACCGCTCATCCCGCTGCCTGCCTCCCGCTGTGTCTAAACACAGTGGGAGCATGGCTCCAGCAGCGCACGTGCGCTCCCGAAACCTCGTGCACAGAATCACGTAGTACTACGTGATTTTGCGCAGCTGAGCCGCCCTGCTGCAGTAATACTACGGTGGGCGGTCGGGAAGAGGTCCTCAGGCAGGGTGGCCATAAATGCCTGTTTGATGACAATTTTCCCTCCGACTAGAAGTTTTGACGTGATGCATGGTGCTTGCAGTCAGCTCTTGAGTGCCGTATAACAGGGTTTAGGTTTCATAGAGCGGCACATATCCTTGAAATTTCGAACACACTTTATTGGCCACGATTAAAAGTTACATGTTCATCCTAACACTAAGCATTATTCCAGGAGCAATCAGTGATTGGTCTGGCCTTCCTCCTCATAGGAGGTCGAGGAGGCTCTGGGGAGTTTTTTCTGGTAGTTTAGTCCACTCTACATTCCAGGAAACAAGATCCTTTTGCCAGAATGGAAAACTTCAAGAGCAAATAGAAGGGTATGCAAGGCAACCTTTTCTGAAGGATGCACAGCCATGATCCTTTTCAATCCCTTCATCATTCCCTACAGGAGACTGGTTAATGGGAACCCCCCCTCCAGGCTAGTGTGGGGACTAGGGTGGCTGAATGTGTGCACAAATGCTAATGCCCATTTTGTGGGATCCAGGGGTGCCATCTACAGTAAAACCATTACTTTTGGTGCTTTAGACATCACACCTGACTAGTCATCGAAATGGAGCCGCAGTTCAATGCTCACGCGAGCACTTTTTCTCCTCCTTTTTGAATGGGCCAAGCAGTTGTCAGCTTCCCAATGCAGGTTTCTCTTGGAAACGATGATATCTTGCATCCCTATGCTACCCTGGGCACACTGGATTCTCTGGACATCCAATGAATTTTCTTTTTGCAATGCAAAAGGCAGCCGATTCAAAGTGCTTCTTCCCAGATGTGCAGGAGCCTCTGGTGATGTATATATCAGGGGACCCTCACTTGATCCCTTCCGGTAGGCTCATTATCCGGGACCATTGTCACCACTGACTGATGCCAGTACTTGGTTCCCAATAAATGGGCATTTAATCTGAAGATCTTGTCCCTATCACTCCAGTACGTGGCCACCCTCAGCTGAGTGTGTTTGCATCACCATTCATTCACAAGGTGCCTCTCTTCCTACCCTCACCTGTTGGTGGAGGAAGTGGATGCCCTCACTCACCCAATAAATAGTCACCTAACAGATGCCTTTCCTCTACTGCCTTTGGTCATGATGTTCCAGGGGAGACTGTTGTCTGAGGGTCTCCCTATGATAGCAAGTATGCCGATTGGCCTGCAGACCTTGGGTCTTCCCTAGCCATGGAATCTAGGCAGGACCAGGCACTTTAGTTACCAGTGTTTCACTACACCTGTCCCATGATAGTGGGGGAAGGATTTGAGGACTTGGACCATCTTCTTGAAGTGGTTAAATCCTGACAAAGTTCCAGAAAAGACGTTAACAATTCTATTTACTCCAAGGTCTGGAACAGGTTCACAGCCTGAGCAGAATTTTGATCCTTGCAACCCAAAGGTTGCTATCGTTTCCTCACATAGTTCTGGATTTGTTGCTCAGCCTAGTCCTGTAAGAACTCACATTTCAGCTTTCACCGGGGAAAATGGGCATGCGAGCTGCCAGGCGAATGCTTCATGAGGTCAGTCCTGAGAATTTGCCCTGAGGAGGAATAAGGTTCCCCAGTAGGTTTTTATTCTGGCTTTCTTGCCAGGACTCTGTTTGCATCATCAGAAAGCAGTCCTCAGTGGGACATCACTCGAGAGGCAGTGTCCCTCGATAACCTCAGCAAACACTTGGAGCTACAGAGTCCTACATCTTATTCCTTCCGGACAAATTTGGGCCAATGCTCCTCGAGCACTTCTGTTCCCATGTTGGCTTCTGTTTTCATCTTACAAACAAAGTGGTGGTTCTATCCTTTCCGGCTGAGACAGTACCTAATCTACACTGGATGTACCAGTGTGTCTAAAAATGCCTTCCTTCAAGCAGCTAAATCCTCCAGAAGACTCACTGTGTTTCCATCAGGCAATTTCGGTGGAGGAACCTACATCAAAACCTTATCATCTTGAAAAGTCAAGGTGATCCTGAAAACTAACAGTGCGGCCAGGCAAGAGCCACCAGAAGTGATACTTGCTCATTCAGTTATGTCAATTTTTACATCTTAAAATTTGGGCATTTGTCTATAGAGACCTCTGCAGAACAGTAGGCTGGTTGGCGTGGTGCATTTGCCTATGGCGCTACAGGGAGGATCCAGGGGCTTGTACATCAATGGACTTCAATGGAATGACAGTCTTGGCTTCCATGTCCATTGTAGTAAAGTTTGATTGATACCCCACCCTGTTTAGCTCGCTATTTATCATATGTATGCTGCCATGTTGGCGTCAGGAAAATGGAAAATTGTATCAAATACTTACCGTAATTTTCCTTTCTCCTGACGCCAATACATGGCAGCATAGGAACCCTCCCTCTGATCTTTGTGTTTTATACGGAGAATGGGGGAGGTTGCTCCGACTTGCTAAGACTTTTATAGATTTTAACCGGTCCTGTAGTTGGATATAGGGGCAGAGCTATATCATATGTATGCTGCCATGTATTGGCGTCAGGAAAGGAAAATTACGGAAAGTATTTGATACAATTTTTCTTTTTTTTCTGCATTAAAAATACATGGAAAGTAGGTATTATGGTTTTTTAATGGCATATTTAACACCAGTGCGGTCAGTTCCAGTGCATTCCAGTTCCTTAAAAAAAAAAAAAGCTGAACGTGCTGCATTTTTTTCTGCACTTGGCTATACTGGAACGCGATAAAATGCATCAAAAACACACTGGAACGCACCAAAAATGCACTGGAACATGCATGTCCTTATTTAAGATTAATTAAAAAAAAGGGGGAAAAACGCACTGGAATGCATCAAAAATGCACATTCAGAAAAGCATCTGGACTGCGTTCCTATGAGGGGAACTGGCCCTTAAACCCAAACCCATTTATTATATTGCAGCTTACCAATCCTTAGATATCATGGCTGCATTCATTTTCTTTTTTTATGCTTTCTTTCTTTAATTTTCACCTAGTGATCCAGCCAGTAAGTCTGTTGTTTTCCAAAAGAAAAAGATGTCCTGCAAATGAAGCAGTTAAGAGTGTTGAGACAAATCATTTGTCACTGGCAGGGGTGCTCACAATGATCAGCTTTTATTTACTCATGCAAAACCTTTATCCCAAAAGGAATAAAATGTTGCTGTAACTGCTTATGTAACTGCAGTGTGAGCTGGAGTTTGGCTTCAATTTGTTAGTGTATCTAAATCTGCTAGTACATCTACCCTGCCCCTTCATACAGACTAACAATGCTGCTGTGCCCCCTGAGCTACTTCACCCAGAGTAGGGGCACCCTAATACAGGAGGAGTGTTACTGGGCAGAACACCAGGTGAAGATGAAGAGTAAAACCTAAAAAAAAGAAAACGAATGCAGCCACCTCATCTAATGATTGGTAAGCTGCAATTTATTACATTTTGGTTTTGGGTTTAATACCACTTTGAAGATAAAAGTCTAGAAACTTCTGTACCAATTAGAAGATATACTTAACCACTTTACCACTAGAGCATTTTGCTGTCTTACGTCTGGGCCACTTTTTGTGCTTCGGCACTGTGCGACTTTAACTGACAATGGTGCGGTCATGCAATGTGGTACCCAAACGAAATTTACGTCCTTTTTTTCCCACAAACAGAGCTTTCTTTTGGTGGTATTTGATCACCTGTGCGATTTTTATTTTTTGCGATATTAATAAAAAAATAGCGAAAATTTTGCAAAAAAATGACATTTTCAACTTTGTCTTTTAAAAAATATCCAATATACTCAATTTATGTCATTTTTTTTGGCCTAAATATATTTAGCTACATGTCTTTGACAAAAAAAAATTCAATGAGCGTATTTTTATTGGTTTGCGCAAAAGTTATAGCGTCTACAAACTATGGTGTAAATACTGAAATTTTACGCAGCTTTAATTTCTGACTGCCCATCTCATTTCATGAAGTGCTAAAATGGCAGGGCAGTACAAGACCCCCCCAAATTACCACTTTTTGGAAAGTAGACATCCTAAGGAATGTTCTGAGAGGCATGTTGAGCTCATTGCATATTTCATTTTTTTGTCACAGGTGTTTGAAAAATAACTAAAAAAAATTTTTTTTTTTTTTTTACACAAAGTTGTCATTGAAATGATATATTGCTCACACATGCCATGGGTATATGTGTAATTACACCCCAAAATATATTCTGCTGCTTCTCCTGAGTACAGGGATACCACATATGTGAGACTTTTTGGGAGCCTAGCTGTGTACGGGACCTCGAAACCAATCACAACCATCAGAATTTCAAAGGGCGTACATTTTTCATTGCATTTTCTCACTACCTATAACGGTTTAGGAGGCCCTGAAATGTCAAGATACCACAAAACCCCCCCAAATGACCCCATTTTGGAAAGTAGACACCCCAAGCTGTTTGCCGAGAGGCATGGTGAGTCCATGGAATATTTTATATTTTGCCACAAGTTTTGGGAAAATTACAATTTTTTTTTATTTTTTTTTTTTAACACAAAGTTGTCACTAAAAGATAAATTCCTCACACATGACATGGGTATATGTGGAATGACACCCCAAAATACATTCTGCCACTTCTCCTGAGTATGAGGATACCCCATGTGTGAGACATTTTGGGAGCCTAGCTGTGTACGGGACCCCGATAATCAATCCCCATCTTTAGGTTTTCTAATGGCGTAAATTTTTGATTTTACTCCTCACTACCCATCACAGTTTCGGAGGCCCTGAAATTTCAAGATAGCACAAAACCCCCCCAAATGACCCCATTTTGCAAAGTAGACACCCCAAGCTATTTGCTGAGAGGCATGGTGAGTCCATGGAATATTTTATATTTTGCCACAAGTTCCGGGAAATATATTATTATTATTTTTATTTTTATTTTTTTACACAAAGTTGTCACTAAATTATATATTTCTCACACATGCCATGGGTATATGTGAAATGACACCCCAAAATACATTCTGCTGCTTCTCCTGAGTACAGGGATACCCCATGTGTGAAACATTTTTACAGTCTAGCCGAGTACAGGTCCCCGAAAGCCAACCTCCACTTTCAGGCTTTCTAAGGGCATAAATTGTTGATTTCACTCCTGACTACCTATCACAGTTTCGGAGGCCATGAAATGCCAAGACAGCACAACCCCCCCCCAAATGACCCCTTTTCCGAAAGTAGACACCCTAAGCTATTTTCAGAGAGGCATGTTGGGTGTTTTGCAGATCTCACTTTTTGTCACAAAGTTTTGGAAATTGAAAAAAGAGGGAAAAAAATGCATTTTCCTGTTTTTTCTTAATTTTCAAAAAAAATGAGAGCTGCAAAATGCTCACCATGCCTCTCAGCAAATAGATTGGAGTGTCTACTTTGCAAAATGGGGTCATTTGGGGGGGGGTTTGTGCAATATTGGCTTTTTATGGACTTCAAAAGTGTGATAGGTAGTAAGGAGTGAGATCAACAATTTACGCCCTTAGAAAGCCTGAAGGTGGGGAGTGGTTTTCCGGGTCCTGTACGCGGCTAGACTGCCAAAAAGTCTCACACATGGGGTATCCCTGTACTCAGGAGAAGCAGCAGAATGTATTTTGGGGTGTCATTTCACATATACCCATGGCATGTGTGAGCATTATATCATTTACCGACAACTTTGTGTAAAAAAACAAAAAAAAAAAAAAAATTATAATTTTCCCGAAACTTGTGGCAAAATATAAACTATTCCATGGACTCACCATGCCTCTCGGCTAATAGCTTGGAGTGTCTACTTTGCAAAATGGGGTCATTTGGGGGGGTTTTGTGCTATCTTGTCATTTCATGGCCTTCAAAAGTGTGATAGGTAGTAAGGAGTGAGATCAACAATTTACGCCCTTAGAAAGCCAGAAGGTGCGGATTGGTTTTCCGGGTCCTGTACGCGGCTAGACTGCCAAAAAGTCTCACACATGGGGTATCCCTGTACTCAGGAGAAGCAGCAGAATGTATTTTGGGGTGTCATTTCACATATACCCATGGCATGTGTGAGCATTATATCATTTACCGACAACTTTGTGTAAAAAAACAAACAAAAAAAAAATTATAATTTTCCCGAAACTTGTGGCAAAATATAAACTATTCCATGGACTCACCATGCCTCTCAGCTAATAGCTTGGAGTGTCTACTTTGCAAAATGGGGTCATTTGGGGGGGTTTTGTGCTATCTTGGCATTTCAGGGCCTTCAAAAGTGTGATAGGTAGTAAGGAGTGAAATCAACAATTTACGCCCTTAGAAAGCCAGAAGGTGCGGATTGGTTTTCCGGGTCCTGTACACGGCTAGACTGCCAAAAAGTCTCACACATGGGGTATCCCTGTACTCAGGAGAAGCAGCAGAATGTATTTTGGGGTGTAATTTCACATATACCCATGGCATGTGTGAGCATTATATCATTTACTGACAACTTTGTGTAAAAAAAAAAAACAAAAAAAAACCAAATGGTCATTTTCCTGAAACTTAGGGCAAAATGTAAAATACTCCATGGACTCAATATGCCTCTCAGCAAATAGCTTTGGGTGTCTACTTTCCAAAAAGGGGTCATTTGGGGGGTGTTTGAACAGTCCTGGCATTTTAAGCTCAATTTTAGCAACACATCACCCACTCTTCTAACCACTTGAAAACCAAGCCTTTTCTGTGACTTTTTGTTTACATGAAAACATTTTTTTTTTTACAAGAAAATTACTTTGAACCCCCGAACATTATATATTTTTTTAAAGCAGAGGCCCTACAGAACAAAATGGTGGATGTTGCAATTTTTTTTGTCACACGGTATTTGCGCACACATTTTCCAAACGCAATTTTTGCGTAAAAAAAAAAACTTTTTTTATATTTAATGCAGAAATACACTATATAATTCCAAATTGTTTGGTAAAATTTAAAAGATGATCTTATGCCGAGTTCATAGACACCTAACATGACATGCTTTAAAAATTGCGCACGCCCGTGCCGCGGCAACAAACTACGTACGGTTTTAAAAGCCTTTAAAAGTCTTTACAGGTTACCACTTTGGACTTACAGAGGAGGTCTACTGCAAGAATTACTGCCCTCGACCTGGCGTTCGCGGCGATACCTCACATGCATGGTGCAATTGCAGTTTACATATGACACTAGACCAACGCTTGTGTGCGCATTTGCACGCAAGCACAGGGGGACAGGGGGGTTTGATTTTTTTTATTTTTTTTATTTTTTTTTATTTGCTTTTCTATGTTATTTTGACACCTTTTCTTTCATTTTTTTTTTTTTTATCATTTTTATTGTTATCACGGTGAATTTAAATTTCCCCTATGAAAGCAATCTGTAGTGACAGGTACTCTTTTTAAAAAAAATTGGGGTCTTTTAGACTCTAGATCTTTCCTCTGACCTTAACGCATCTGACCACACCAAAATTGGTGTGATAAAATACTTTCCCAATTTCCCAATGGCGCTGTTTATTTCTGGTGAAACAGAAGTCATGAAATGCTCGTAGCCTCCGGTATCTTAGGCCATAGAGATGATTGGAGCCATTCTAATCTCCAATTAGCTCTATGGTTAGATAATTGAACCACCGGCTGCACTCTCGGGTTAACCGGTGGGACAGGAGAGCCCGAGAAAAACCACGGAAGGCTGCGGAAGGCGGCGGTGGGGGGGGGGAGGCCCCTCCCACTGCATGTAAAAACAGTCTAGCGGCCAATTACCTGCTAGGATTGCTTTTACATGTAAGCCGACCGCTGGCTGTAAAAAACGATACCAAGATGATGCCTAAATCTGCAGGCATCATCCTGGTATAACCACTCAAAGTCCAGCAACGTACCAGTACATTGCTGGTCCTTGTTTGGCATATAGGTTTTTTTTTTTTTTCATGCAGCCTGTGGGCTGAACGAAAAAAAAGAGAACCTATCAGAAATCAGCACAGGAATAATGCGTAGTATTACTCATCATTAACCGCCCAAACAACCACCCACTGAATTTAATGATGGGTATACACGACACTATCCACGTATACCAAAATAGGATTTTAACTGCAGTGCTGAAATCAGAAAATCACCACAGCTGCTATCAGCAAAGGTATCCATATATGCTGAGCGCAAACGCTGTTTGTGTCAGAATATATAAAATCAATGCATGGTAGCCGACAAGTACCTGCAAGAGAAACAGGTCACAAAGGAATGAAAAAAAAAAGTACATTAAAAAAAAGTACATTAGGAAGAGTAGGACATATAAAATGACTGACACAACAAAAGTTTTTGGATTCTCATCATTAACCGCCCAAACAACCACCCACTGAATTTAATGATGGGTATACACGGCACTATCCACGTATACCAAAATAAGATTTTAACTGCAGTGCTGAAATCAGAAAATCACCACAGCTGCTATCAGCAAAGGTATCCATATATGCTGAGCGCAAACACTGTTTGTGTCAGAATATATAAAATCAATGCGTGGTAGCCGACGAGTACCTGCAAGAGAAACAGGTCACAAAAGAATGAAAAACATACAAAGGACATTAAAAGTACATAGGAAGTGTAAAAGAACATAAAAAATGACTGAGACGACAACTATTTTTGGCTTTTATGTATTTTTTTTTTTTTCTTCAAACGTCGAGTTCCAGGTTCCAGGTTCGGGTCTCTCAAAATGACGATAGCCATCGAACATCTTTTGAGACCCTGTGTAAATGTGCCCTAAACTGTGCCGTGCTGTACCCTACGCTAAAAATCTAGTAGTGTGTGGTAGCGACGGAAACAGTCACCGTGGCAAAGACCAGGTCGGTCAGGACAGTCGGGACAATAATTCCGGGTGTCACGCCTAAATCCGCGCTTGCTGCAGACACGGCATCTTTTTTGGGGGTATCTTTGTTTAGGGGTACTCGGGAGGTATTGCGGAAAATGCCTCTCATGCAGCCGGCTCACTGCATCTGGTTGGGGAAGTTGGGCAGGAGCACCAGCTGGATACAGGAGGGCTCTGATTATCTCTTCTTGGAATTGAAAGAAGGATAATGTTCCGACAGACGCTTTGTATAAGACAAAAGCGTTGTAAACAGCCAATTGAAATAGGTATACAGACACTTTTTTGTACCAGCGTCTGGCCTTACGGGCAATTAAGTACGGTCCCATCATCTGGTCGTTGAAGTCCACCCCTCCCATTTTACGGTTATAGTCGTGGACACAGAGGGGTTTCTCAACAACAACACCGGAGACCGTAGTAATTTGGACTGCCGTGTCTGGGTGAATGGAGGACAGCACGTAAACGTTTCTTTTGTCCCTCCACTTCACTGCAAGCAATTCATCGCACCTCAAGCAGGCTCTCTCCCCCGAGCTCAGTGGGGCATTCACTAGCCGTTGGGGGAAGCCCCGGCGATTAGATCGCACGGTGCCACAAGCGCCAATTTGCAATTGAAAGAGGTGTTTAAAAAGTGGCACGCTTGAATAGAAATTGTCCACGTACAAGTGGTACCCCTTTCCGAATAAGGGTGACACCAAGTCCCAAACTATCTTGCCGCTGCTCCCTATGTAGCCTGGGCAGTCGGGGGGCTCCACAGTGCTATCTTTTCCCTCATAGACACGGAAATTAACTGTATAGCCTGTGGCCCTGTCACAAAGCTTATACAACTTGACCCCGTATCTGGCACGCTTGCTGGGGAGGTACTGTTTGATAGCAAGGCGACCAGTAAACTTAATCAGGGACTCGTCAACGCAGACATCTTGTTGGGGGGTAAACAAGGCTGCGAACCGCTGATTGAAGTGGTCTATGAGGGGCCGAATTTTGTGGAGCCGATCATATTCAGGGTCTCCCCGAGGACGACAGAGTTCATTGTCGTTGAAATGCATGAACCGAAATATTTGTTCGTATCGAATCCTGGACATAGCAGCAGAGAACACGTGCATTTGATGAATTGGGTCAGTGGACCAATATAACCGCAATTCATTCTTTCTTGTAATGCCCGTGTTGAAGGAAAGGCCCAGATAGGTTTTAAACTCCTGAATCGTAATAGGATTCCAGGCAAATGGTCTGGCAAGAGGTGAATTTGGGTTGGCGGCGATAAATTGTTGAGCATAGAAATTTGATTGGTCCACAATAGATCTGTAAAGATCTTCAGTGAAAAACAGCTCAAAAAAGTTTATGGGATTAAAACCAGCTGTTTCCACTTGGATTCCGGGTTGGGCGGTGAATGGGGGAAGTACTGGCGCTGTGGAATCTGTGGGCTGCCAATTAGGATATGCCAGCGCTTCAGGGAGGACACTATGGGCTCTACGGGCCTGTCTTCGGATACGCGGTGGCTGCGGGCCACGACTCGTGCTAGCCACCGCACCAGCTTCAACTGCACTCAGGTGACTCGCCACGTCACCAGGTGATACTGCAGCGCTGGTTGAAGGTCCAGGATGTACTAGGCCGCTCGTGCTTGCCAGTTCACGAGAAGTGTGAGGGACACTAGTACTGGCACTCTGCTGCATACGAGAAACCCCCGGTTCTTGCAAGTCAACAACTCCAGAGTGGGGTCGGGTACGCCTGACCCTAGCAGGGACCCCTCTGTCGGAGCTATCTGTCAGGGAGCCGCTGCTGTCATCTGGTTCGTATATTGACCCTGATTCTGCCGGTGAGGCTTCCCCATCGCTCTCACCTGGCATGGTCATTATACTGTAAATATCTTCATCACTGAACGAACGTTTTGTCATTTTGGTAGCTAAATTTACCCGTACAGTGATGCGACTACTAGGTAATAAAAGCACCTGGTTGTCGAGGACTGTTTGGTCGCTACAAAAAAAAAAACTGCTAGTGCTAACAGAGATCAGGCCTGACTCTGCTAACGCAGCGGTTTTGTGTGATGTGTTTTTTGGAAGTGTCAGTAATCTATTGATTACTACACTTGCCTGGGTAAGGTGGTCTGGGCAAGGGGGCTAAACGCAGGTGCTAGCAGGAATCAGTGCTGATTGTGCAAACACTGCGTTTGGGGAACACTAAATTATGAGGACGCTAGTATAGTTCTGATCAGATCAGATATTGATCTGTTCAAACACTATACTAGTAACGGTGGTGTGTGTGTGTTAGTGTACTTGACTCTGACGCTAAGTAACGGTGGTGTAGTGGGACCCTGACGCTAACTAGCTAGCCTAAGTTGTGTCACCCGTGACGCTAATACAGTGATCGGTAATCACTGTATATAGTGAACACTGTGACAGGGAAGTGAAGGGGTTAAACTGGGGGAGATCAAGGGGTTAAACCGTTATAGAGGATAGACGGCGGGTGGCCTAAACCTATTCGGGCCTAGCGCAAGCGCAAATTAGGGTCACAAGTGACACTAAATACAGTGATCAGTAGTTATCTGATTTACTGTATATATTAGTGCACTGTGTTATAGAGAGTGAAGGGGTTAACTGGGGAAGATCAAGGGGTTAAACCTTTATAAGGGATAGATGGCGGGTGGCCTAAACCTATTTGGGCTTAGCGCAAGCGCAAATTAGGGTCACAAGTGACACTAAATACAGTGATCAGTAGTTATCTGATTTACTGTTTCTATTAGTGCACTGTGTTATAGAGAGTGAAGGGGTTAACTGGGAAAGATCAAGGGGTTAAAAGTTTTTTAGGGGATAGGTGGCGGGTGCCCTAACCCTGTCTGGGCTTAGCGCAAGCGCAAATTAGGGTCACTAGTGACACTAAATACAGTGATCAGTATTTACCTATATACTGTATTTAGTGCACAGAGTAATAGGGTGTAAAAGGGTTAACTGTGGGTGATCAAGGGGTTAAAACTTTATTAGGGGATAGGTGGCGGGTACCCTAACCCTATTTGGGCCTAACGCAGGCGCAAACTACGCTCACAAGTGACACTTATACAGTGATCAGTAAAATATCTGTATACCACTGTATATAGTGTTCACTGTGAGGGGTTTTTGGGGTGATCAGGGGGTGATCAGAGGTGATGAAGGGGTTAAATGTGCCTATGTGAGGTGTGTCAGTGTAGTGTTGGTGGAAACTCACGTTTTTGCTGTGTCTCTGTCTTCTCCTGGAACCGAAAGGACTCCAGAAGGGACAGTGACATCACTTCCCCTGTCTGTGTTTACATTACACAGACAGGGGAGAGTTAACCATTGGCTGGGACCGATCGCCAGACACTGACCAAAAATCATTGGTCAGTATCTGGTGATTGATCGGTTCCCAACCGAATCCTATCAGAATCGGGACCCGCGGCGCGCGGGTGCGCGCTTAGGGAGCCGAGAACGCGCCGACGTAGGTCTACGTGACCAGACGGGATCGTGCCACTTTGCCGCAGTACTATTCCAGTACTTAGCGGTAAAGTGGTTAAAGCCCATGTTGGGGCACAACAAAAAAATACCCCTCCAGTGGGACCCCACCCCCTCCTGCACTACAAAGGTTAGATAGATTTTCTGAAATCAATTTTGCAGTTACTTAAGCTGGATACACACTATTCAACTTTTGTGGTTAGATTTCCTTCAGATTTACCTTTTCTATGAAGAGCGAGGGCCTGCCAGATTGCATACAAATTACAGTTGTTTAGGTCTGACCTCATATTATATGGTTTTGGTAAGTCTAAAGAAAAAAGTCTTCAGAAAATCTTATAGTGTGTATGGCCCATTATAAAAAAAAAAAAAAATGAAAAAAAAAAAGTGAAAGTTGAATTGTCCTGAAAGCAATCAATAAAAACTGCCTACTGGAAGTTAAATATCTGAGAACTGGAAAACCTGGTTCAACCCAATAAAAAATAATTGTTTTAAATCTGTGTAAATACTAAAATGTTCACACATTCTTTGTGGGAAATGCCACAAAAATAAAAAAGACTGAAGATTAAAGAATGGGAACATTGTGCCACCTAGTGGACACACTGTGCTCTTGCATGTGGCAGATATGGAAAAACATTGCAAGGGCCTGTGTTGATGGGCTTTTATTTGCATCAAATAGATATTGTATTCCCAGTCTATAGGAATGCAAAACCTGCCTAACCACTTCCACCCCGGAAGGTTTTACCGCCTTAATAACCAGGCTATTTTTTTGCGATTCGGCACTGCATTACTTTAACTGACAATTGCGCGGTCGTGCAATGCTGTACCCAAATAAAATTGATGTCCTTTTTTTCCCCATAAATAGAGCTTTCTTTTGGTGGTATCTGATCACCTCTGTGTTTTTATTTTTTATTTTTTGCGCTTTAAAAAATTTAATAAAAAAAACCCAATAGAAAAAAATTTCTTTATCAATTTAGACCTATATGTACTCTGTTACATGTTTTTGGTAAAAAAAAAAAAAAAAAAATCCCAAAGATTGTTATTGATTGGTTTGCACAAAAGTCATAGCGTCTACAAACTATGGGATATTTTTATGAAATATTTTTACTAGTAATAATGGCGATCAGTGATTTTTAGCGGGACTGCGACATTGGGGCGGATAAATCGGACCCCTAAGTGACACTTTTGACACTTTTTTGGGGACCAGTGATGCTAATACAGTGATCCGTGTTAAAAATATGCACTGTCACTATACTGATGACACTAGCTAGGAAGGGGTTAACATCCGAGGCGATCAAAGGGGTAAATGTGCTTTCTTACTGTGTGGAGGGAAGGGGGGGTTGCTTTGACTGTGGGAAAACCGAGATCCGTGTTCCTGCTTTGCATAACATAGGATCTCCATCTTCCCCTCTCATAGAACGGCGGTCTACTTTGGTAGACCGCCATTTTGTCTCTCTCCCGGACGATCACAAGGTGCTGACGAACATTGGGTACGCCGGACCCGCTGATTGGCTCCCGCTGTGTCCAATCACAGCGGTAGTGGGACACCGGCGGCGTGCGTGCACACCCCAAACCCTTTGCACTAAATCACGCCAGGCTGGGACAAGGGGTGGGCAGAAGGAGCGGCTGCCCTGGTGCAATGGTTTATTGCAGGAATAGGGGCGCCATGACCATAACACTAAGGGAAGGCCGCATTTTGGCATCTTCACCCTGGGCGCTGGATGACCTTGTCCCGGTACTGAAATCACGTATAGGTATGTGATTTCACGCAGAACGGCCACCCTGCCGCAGTATATATGAGTGGGGTGGTCCAGAAGACGTTAAAGTTCACCTTTGAATAAAAAATAATTCATTCACATATTTCTGCAGGACAAAAATGTGCATCTATCATTTTTTTCTACAGGAGCCTGCAAAGCATTGCGCCCACAATCAGTGAATCACGGGTGCAATGTCAGACATTTCCTCCAGCTCTCTGCCTGCTCCTCTGTACAGGCTTTCAGTTACTGAGCTGAAGGGAGTATCCATGGACTACGCGTGTGTGCTGATTACTGCTGATAACTACAAGTTTACAGATCTATGTGAATGTTTAATGCAGCTACATGTTTCATGTTACACCCTGATTATGAGTGTAACATGTTCCCAAAGGTGAACCCCTAGCCTTTTACAACTCGCCGACAGCATAACTTAGTTATACGTTGGTAGCATATGCGTGCACAGGGGGTGTGCTGGGTGTGCCAGATTCCACCTGCTGTCTGCCGCCCTGACCCCCCCACAGCTCTGCCACCTTCCCTCCTCTCCCACCAGCTGCTGCTGCAGGCACATGATGTGATTTATTGGTCTCTTCCTTTTCTGAATGAGTGATCAGTACCAATCGATCAATGTGTTCAATCATTACTGAAGCATAGTAAACTGTGCTTGTGAATGATCAGGAAGCTGCTCAGCACAGAACAATTCCCGTTCATTCACTGTTCCATGCAGCTGAGTCTGCAGAGAAAGAGACTGGGGATTCTCTATACTCAGTCCCTTCCTCTGTCTCAAACATGAGACATCAGGGGTCTGTTTAGGCCCCTGACATTTCACCAAGCCCCCCCCCCCCCCCACAAAGCTTCTAAAAAAAAATCTAAAACAAATATTGTAAAAATGTATAAAACAAATAAAACATGTAAAAAAATAATTTAAAAAAAGTACTGACACTGTCCACTGCCCTACCGACACCAATCTCTGCCCTACTGACACCATCCATTGCCCCACTGACACCGTTCATGTTTTAATACATTTTGCCCTCTTTGCATTCGTGCTATAGTCGAAAGACGGTTACAGCGTGGGCCTGCAGGGCGCAGGCGCGCTCTGTGATTAGCAAGTCCATGAGACTCGGCTTATCACAGATCGGAGTAAGAGCCGAACCGGGCCCTTTACCACGTGATCAGCTGTCAGCCAATGACAGCTAATCACATTATGTAAACAGAAGCCGGTAATCGGTTCCCCCCCCCCCCCCCTCATGGAGAGAACAAAAAGCTGATTATCGGCTTATGTAAATGGGACATCGATCCCACACACAGAAAGCCACTGCCACCTCACCAGTAGCCACCAGTGCCACCTATCAATGCCCATCAGTGCTGCCAATCAGTACCCATCAGTGCCACCTATCAGTGCTGCCTATCAGTGTCACCTACCAGTGCCACCTATCAGTGCCCATCACTGCCACCTATCAGTGCTGCCTATCAGTGATCTTCAGTGCCGCCTATCAGTGCCCATCAGTGCCACCTATCAGTGCAGCCTCATCAGTGCCCATCAGGGCCACCTATCAGTGCAGCCTCATCAGTGCCTTTTGATCAGTGCCCACCAGTGCTGCCTCATCAGTGCAGCCTATCAGTGCCCATCAGTGCAGCCTCATCAGCGTACACCAATGAAGGAGAAAAATTACCTGTTTGCAAAATTTTATAACAAACTATGGAACTTTTTTTTTTCTAATTTTCAGTCTTTTTTTTGTTTGTTTAGCAAAAAAATTAAAACCTCAGTGGTAAATAAATACCACCAAAAGAAAGCTCTATTTGTGTGAAAAAATGATAACAATTTCATTTGGGTACAGTGTTGCATGACCGCGCAATTGTCCTTCAAAATGTGACAGTGCTGAAAGCTGAAAATTGGCCTGGACAGGAAAGGGGTGAAAGTGCCCAGTAAACAAGTGGGTAAAATGCTTTTTACATTTATTTATAAGAGTGTGTTTGTCTGTATGTGTGTATATATATATATATATATAAATATATATACTGTACATACACACATACGTATGTGTGTTTGAGCCTTGGGGAGCACACCCTAAAGCAATAGTCTGTGCACACCTATGGGCGGCAGAGTGGCTCTCCTGCTTCAGATCACGTACCTAGTACATGACCCGGCACTTCCAGGTAGGGGGCGCTCTGGCAGTGCTCTAATTAGACACAGCTCAAGATGATCAGCGGGTGCCGGACCAATGGATGGCCTTCGGCACTTGCTTATCGGCGAGGAGAAAGACAGCACAGAGCTCTGCATATGTAAACGTTACAGAGCCCTGTCCTGTCAGCGAGGATGCAGCGGTTCTTGTTTCCCTGCAAAGCAGGGAATAAAAACCATGACATCTCTTAGTAAAAGCAGCACACACACAAACACAGGTTAGGCACACAGTTAACCCTTTGATCACCCGAGATGTTAACTCCTTCCCAGCCAGTGTCATTAGTACAGTGACAGTGCATATTTTTAGCACTGATCATTGTATTAGGGTCATTGGTTCCCACAAAGTGTAATTTAGTGCCTGCCCGCCATACTATCACAGTCCTGCTATAATTCGCTTATCACCACCACCACTACTAGTATAAAAAAAAAAAAAAAATCCATTATATTATAGTTTGTAGACGCTATAACTTTCACGCAAACCAATCAATTTACACTTATTGGGATTTTTTTTTCCAAAAACTTGTAGCAGAATACAAATTGGCCTAAATTTTTGAAGAAATTAGACGTTTTACATTTTTTTATTGGATATGTTTTATAGCAGAAAGTAAACAATATATATATATTTTTTTTTTCTTTTAAGTTTTCGGGTCTTTTTTTTAAATTTATAGCGCAAAAAATAAAACAAGTGCAGACGTAATCAAATACCATCAAAAGAAAGCTTTATTTGTGGGGAAAAAATTATTAGATGTCATTTGTGTACAGCATTGCATGACCTTGCAATTGTCAGTTAAAGTATCGCAGTGCCAAAAAGCAAAAAATTGCCTGATCGTGGGGGGTAAATTTATTTAGCCAAAAACTTTTTTTGAAAAATCAGCACGAGGGACAATACTTACACTTAGTGAGAAGTGTCCCTTGTGCTGCTGCAGTTGTAGGTGAAATCTGAAGTTCTCTGCCCCATAACATCCCAACCCCCCCCCCCCTCCCCCTGCCTCAATCTCCAATCGCTTACAACTGTGATCTTCCAGCAGTGCTGCAAGGGTTAATAGAGCTAAAGGCTATGTCACAGGCAGTGGTTAAAAGTGCCAACTATACCAATCCTTTCTGCTCCCTCCTCCATTCACATAAGCTATACTAAAATTTCTACATATAAAAGGCAATCTATGAATGGAGAAGGCAGACTTCTTGTTCATTTGTCAATCCTCCATTCATAGATCGATTTTTAAGTACGGCTTCTATGAATGGAGGAGGGGGGCATATAGGCCAGGCAAAGACAGCACTCTTGATTAGTGCCTGTGACAGGGTTTTATTAACCCCCACTGCAATGGAAGATCAGAGGTGCAATGGGATCGGGGGGAGGGGGACTTCAGATTTCAACTTCAACAGCAGCCTACAGCATAGGAGACACTTTATTTTAAGTATTGTCCCTTGTGCTGATTCTGTTCAAAACATTTTTGACTAAACATAGAGCAGGTGAAATGCAGGTCAGAAGGAGGTTAACTACAATGTAATGAATTAAAATTGTAATTAATGTTACTGGACTATGCAGGACCCTTTTTTCTCCACAAGATGGCAGCAGCGGGTATGCTTATTGTTGGGAAATGTAGTTTGGGCAGAGAGTGGAGCCATTACCACTGTGGGAAAAAGAACTACTGTACCCAGGAGCACGGGGAGGGGACAAGAGGGGGCTATAAAGAGGAAATGCCAGGAAGCGAGAGGGAGGAGTTGGAGATAGCCGCCAACTAGAGAACTGCTGTCACGTACCTGTGATGTGTAGAGGGCAGGCCTCTTGTACAGCCCCTGATCGAAGACCACTGATGTTGTGACAGTGACAGTGGCCGTGAGAGCGAGGTGAGGTATGGGTGCCTGTGTAGTCTTCTGCTGGAAGTAGTGATGCATGGTGTGTGCGTCACCAGGATGGACCAGGTAGCTGGTACAGCAGATGTCAGCAGGAACAGCAGACTCTGGGCTGGTGGGCAACAGGCATCAGTAGGGAGCAGCTGATAGCTGGTGCAGGAAGACCGGTGGTCTACACTAGAGAAAGATCCAGAGGGAGGTAGGCAGGTGCATGCAGGGCACATGAGACACTGGATGCATGCTTAGACAAACACGGTCGGCAACAGACGTTTAGATGCAGGCATAGACAGCAGGCAAGGATTGGTCAAGGTACAGTCAGAGGTTGGCAACATGAGATCAGGCAGATGGGCAGAAGGCAGAGACAAATCCTGGCCAGGGGTCAGGGTAGGTAGCATTCAAGAGCAAGCCGGGTCAAACACAGAAGTAACAGAATCAGATTCAGAAACACAGGTACAGCTGCAGATCAGACAGCAATGGACCAGTGCAGCTGCTGCACTTATATAGGCCATTTGGCACCAGCAGTAATGGCTAACATGTTCGCGCATTCCATCTGTGTGCGAATATTTTGGCCCTTTAGTCAGCTCTCCAGGACCTCTGGGTTCAGTTCCGTTCCTCTGGTCCCCAGGCCGACCGCCTGCGACCACATGCCACCACTACAGAGGAGGGGGCAGCAGCCACCTTCCTCTGGGACTCTGCTCACCAGCCAAAGACCCCGCAGCTTCTGGCTTTTATACAGTATCCCAGAATGCACCGAGACAACCCGTCTCCAGAGATGTATAGTAACTAAGTAGAACTACTTCACTACCGAAAGGCGGTATCTGTACTTTCCTAGAGTAGAATTTTTTTCTCCTACTTCCACTTTTACTTCACTACATTTTTTCGATAATTTCAATACTTCTACTCCGATATTTTTTTTTTTGTGCTGCATAGTTACTCGTTACTATTATAAAAATGACCACTGCCAGAACAGTAGATGGCAGGTTTCATGAAGCTCAAAACATGTGTATTATCAGCACATACGAAAATAAATGCTACTGCATGTATAAATAAAAGCTGCATTTGAAATAATAAAAAACAATATGATGTTCAAACTTTTGACTTCTTTCTTTAATAACTACATAACACAGTACTTGTACTTTTACTTTCAGTACTTGAGTAGCAATTTTTTTTTTCAAAACTACTGGTACTTTTACTTTCAGTACTTGAATAGCAAATTTTTTTAAAAAAAACTACTTGCAATACTTAAGTACAAAAAATGTTGAATACTCTAGTACTTCTACTCAAGTCACTTTTTGATCGAGCACTTGTACTTCTACTCAAGTATGGGTTTTCGAGTACTTTATACAACTCTGCCTGTCTCTACCAATCACCAGGACGGTATCAAAGCCTATGTATTCATTGGTCTGGTTTCCTCCAACTGTCCAATATGCCTCTCTATTGGACCAGTGTGAAACACTCTCTAGACCCAATGAATCACATACTGAGCAGACCTAACTCACAGATTCTGCTCTCTGCTAGACAGAAAGCAATATAGATTTGCCTGCTGCTCCTCTGATAGGCAGCCAGAGCCAAAGACCATACTCTCTCACCTACCTAGGAAGGTGCTACATCATTGTGATTTAAAAAGAGTAAATACAGTTGTTTGTTAATAAATGGCTTCAGCTAAACACTAACCATGAGTGAAAGAAAAGTTTTTGTGTTATTCATATTCTCTGAAAAATGGCCAAGAAATCCTAAATTCTGCCAGGGTATGTACAACTGTAATAAACACTGATTTTGGTTACTTTCACCAAAGAAATGTACAAGAATACAATCTGGCCTGAATTTATGAAGAAATATTATTTATTTGCAAAATGTATAATTTAATTATAATTTATAATTTAATTTATTTAACAGAAATTAAAAAAAACGCGTTTTTTTTTTTTTCCAATTGTTTTGTCTTTTTTCCTTTATTTAGCAAAAAAAAAAAAAACACTCACAGTGACGATTAAATAACACCAAAAGAAATCTCAATTTGTGCGGTAAAAATGATAAACAATTTATATGAATAAAGTGTTGCATGATCACGCAATTGTCATTCAAAGTGTGACAGCGCTGAAAGCTGACCTTCGCAGGAAAAAATACATTAACCACTTCAATACCGGGCACTTTTACCCAGATTTTGCAGATTTGAATATGTCTGAAAAATACAGAAATTGCCCGGTGTTCCGTGAGAATTACCTACCCTGTGAGAATTACCTACCCCTCGTCACTTCCGGCCAGAAGCATCTGAGCAGCGCAGCAGTGCGCATGCTCAGAGCCCCGGATACCTAATGGAAGAACTGAGGAGCTTACTAGTGCGCATGCGCACTAGTATAAAACGATCACGGTGTACCGTGAAAAAAACCTACCGACGCGGCGCTTACCTAAAACAGCTGTGCTGACATACGAGTCATCTCCGCTCCTGTCCCGGTCACTTCCCTGCTCTCGGCAAGTAAATATAAAAGCGGCTTTCGGCTCAGTGATTTATGTTTTCATACAGCCGCCGCCGCTTTTATATTTACTATCCGAGAGCAGGGAAGTGACCGGGACAGGAGCGGAGATGACTTGTATTTCAGCACAGCTGTTTTAATGTACCCGCTGCGTTACATACAGTGCGGAGTACCGGAAGTGACGAGGGGTAGGTTTTTCTCACGGGTAGGTAATTCTCACGGAACACCGGCAGTGGAAGAGCGGATAAACATTTGTTGTTTCCGCCATGGCCGGTCAGCTATAAAATAACTTCTGTGTAACGTGCAGAAATACTGTCAGTCCTCATTTTGGGGGAGAAGAAGAGTATTTAGGTTCATTTTGGTTGACTGGCTCAAAGCAACTAACTTGCACCCCCATCATGGAAGAAGCTGAGATTATTTATTTAATGGAAGTCTAGGAATGGAGAGTGGAGGTTCAGCTTCCTTCATGTATTGCTCTCCTCACTTAGCTTCCCTCACTACCACCCTGCGCTGTGTACAGAGCGGAGCGGCTAGTTTACAGGGCGCATGCGCAGACATCGTAGTGTGGGCAGAGGAGTCTGGCAGTGCTGGCTTCAATACGTCGTACGTGCGCCGGAAGTGTGATGGCCCATGCTGTGTGTGTGTGTGTGCATTGACCTTCCTGCTTTGATGTAAGGAGAGGGAGCAGATTTCGGGATGATGCTGAGGGGGCTCCTGCTCGGCTGCAGCAGGGGGGCCGGGGTCAGGGTGAGTGAATGGCAGTGTACAGTTATCTGTATGTGGAGGGGTGGGGGGTAATATTGTGTATATTGTATGCAGAGTGATGGTCCCCCTGCATGTATACATTGTATAAACACTGGCCTTATCTTATGTGCTGTCATCTGCTCTGATAAAGCACAACTCATTCACTGACATGGGTGTAAAGGTGCTTTTTTACCACCAGGGGGTCCTATAGACTTGGGGGGGGGGGGGGGGCAAGAAACGTGGTTAAGCCGCACCCCCCCCCCCCCCCCCCCTTAAAGTAATATAAAATTCTAATTTGCTGACAGGTTGAGTCTTTATGACAGAAGAGACCCTTTTGATCCTGGTCATAAAGGCTGCGCCCTGCCTGTCAGCTGTCATGTACACCAAGTCACGCATGCGCAGCTCAGACCACATATATGTCACCTACTCTGTACCGTGATGACGTGACTCCTGTGTGCATGTGCAGCAGTGACATCATCGACATCCGGCCACTTAACCACTCAAATACCAGGCTTTTTCTTCCTCTTTTTGTTTACGAGTAAAAATGTGTATGTTTTGCTACAAAGTTAATTCTAACCCCCAAACATTACATATATTTTTAGCAGAGACCCTAGGGAATAAAATAACGATCGTTGCAATTTTTTATATCACACGGTATTTGTGCAGTGGTTTTTCAAACGCAATATTTTTAGGAAACAATGCATTTTAACCACTTTACCACCAGAGGATTTTGCCGTCTTACGTCCTGGCCACTTTTTGCGATTCGGCGCTGTGCGAATTTAACTGACAATTGCGCAGTTGTACGACATTGTACCCAAACGAAATTTACATCCTTTTTTTTTCCCACAAACAGAGCTTTCTTTTGGTGGTATTTGATCACCTGTGCGATTTTTACTTTTTGCGCTATAAACAAAAAAAGAGCGTAAATTTTGAAAAAACAACAATATTTTTCACATTTTTTTATATGAAATTCCCCCCCAAAAAAATGTAAAAATCAAAATTTTTTTAAATTTTTGGCCAATTTGTTTTCTGCTACCTATGTTTGGTAAAAAAAAAACGCAATAAGCGTATTTTGATTGGTTTGCACAAAAGTTATTGCGTTTACTAAGGGAAAGATTTCTGTCATTTTTGGTGTTTTTTTTTAACAAGTAATGGCGGCGATCTGCGGTTTTCTTTTTTGCAGGACTGCGACATTGCGGCGGACAGATCGGACCCCTGACTGACATTTTTGACACTTTTGGGGGTACCAGTGACATTACTGCAGTAATCAGTGCTATATATATGCACTGTTACTGTAAAAATGACACTGGCAGGGAAGGGGTTAATTTTATTGGAGAGGGAGGGGTTAATGTATGCCTGGTGCTTACTGACGTGTGGGTGGGGAGGTGACTGTGTGACACAGCCATAGATCGCATGTTCATCTATGCTGAACCCTGCAATCTGTCACTGTTTGTCACTTAGGAGATCCGCCCGCTTTGTTTACACAAGCGGGCGGATCTCCAAACTCGATTCCCCGACGATCGGGAAAGAGCAACAGCGATCGCCACCGCTCCTCCTCTGGCCCGACTCCCGCTGTGACTGAATACACTGGGAGCGAGCCTCCGGCTGCGCGCGTGCGCCGCCCACAAGGGGAGGAGTCCAGCGACGTAGGTCTACGTCGCTGGATGGGTACTAACCACTTTGCCGCAGTAGAGCTCCAGTGAGCGGTCAGCAAGTGGTTAATGAATTTAAAAAAAAAAAAAAAACACAATAGTTAGCCTAATGTTTTGTATAATGTGAAAGTTGATGTTACGTTGAGTAAATAGATACCTAGCGTGTCACGTTTTAAAAATTGCGCACGCTCGTGGAATGGCAACAAACTACGGTACTTAAAAATCTCCATAGGCGATGCTTTAGCCCCGGTTCACATTATTGTGATCACAGAGATTGCATGTAATTTGGAACGCACTGCTCCTCAATTACATGCAATCTCTGTGCGGTGCAAATTTCAGCCATACACTTTGTATGACTGAATTTGCACCGCATCCGCACTAAACAGGCATATGACCCTTTTTTTTTTTTTTTATCTGCAGCAGAATCGGATCGCATGGTGGGTCACACTAGTGCGATCCAATTCTGTGCGAACTTGCAGATCGCAATGCGATATGCGATCACAACTGGGGGTGTCTTTAACTTTTAATTGACACCCCCTGCGTATCGCATATGGCAGTGTGAACTGCCAGGGGTGCGGATGCGATGCGGGAACATGCTGTATATTCACAGTGTTCCCGCATCGCACAAATGTGAACCGGGACTTAAACGCCTTTACAGGCTACCTGTTTAGAGTTACAGAGACGGTGTGGTGTGAACACAGTTTACATATGCATGGGTGACTTACATATGCGTTCTCTTCTGCGTGCGAGGAGAGATGGGGGTGCTTTCAATTATTTTTTTTTTTTTACTGTTTGTTTATTCTGTCCCTTTAAATTTGTTTTTTAAGAGTCGGTTCACACTGAGGCGACACGACTCCTTACTACTTGGAGGACGACTTGTGTAGTCCCATGCACCACGACTTCGGAGCGACTTGCAGGGACTTCACTTAATGGAAGTCTATGAAAGTCGCTCCGAGGTCGCCCCGAAGTAGTACAGGACCCTTTTTCTAAGTCGGAACGACTTGTGTCGCTCCTATTAGAACGGGTCCTGTAGCGGTCAATGGACCGCGAGGGAGCGCGACTTGTCAGGCTGACAAGTCGCCTGACAAGTCGCGCTAGTGTGGACCGGCTCTAACACTTCTATTACTATTACAAGGAATGTAAACATCCCATGTAATAGAAATGAGGATGACCGGTCCTCTTTATCAAGAGATCTGGGGTCAAAAAACTAGGGATCAACCGATTAGCAGAGGCCGATATTCACTTTTTTTTTTTTTTGAAGTATCGGCCACAAAACTTGACGATAAGGCCGATTTTGTTTCAAGTGGTTGTACCGGAGTGATGCCTGCAGCTAGAGGCATCACCCCCCAGTACCATTGTTTGGAGCCGATGGTCGGCTTTCTTGTAATGACAAGCAATGTGGCTAGACAGCCGCTCAATTGTCATTACAAGGAGCAGGAGGGGACAACCCCCCCCCCGTCCCACCAGGAGACCTGATGCGACCAGCCGGCACATCCACCGGCTGGCCGAAGACCCTAACAAAGCCGCATTCAGCTATGATCGGGTCTCCGATGTAAAAACCTGACATCACTTCCGGGTATTGGAGCCTTAAAGGCGCCAGATTTTTTTTTTTTTTATTACAGTATTCAAAACAAATGCGTCAGCACCCAAGACCCCTAATTATATAGTTCTCACTACACCAGCCACTAGGGATGCACCGATCCGATATTCGGATCGGATATCGGCGCCGATATGGCCATTTTTGATGGATCGGGGGGGGGGGGGGGATCGGTAACATTGACCGATCCACTGGCCGATCCAGTTTTTGCTTGGTAACGGCTCAGCCATCCCTTACTAGGTGCAGTAGTAGTATGGGATGGGAGCCGCTACTTCCTGTATAGTCTCGGCTCACAGACGGAGTGATATCAGATGCACTCCGCCTGTGAATGGAGGAGCCGTACACATGAAGCAGCGGCTTTGCTCTATACTGCAGCCGCTTGCTTTGTGTGTAGCTCCGGATCGGTATCGGCGATTTCACAACGCTAGATATCGGTATCAGGTCCAAAAAAGTCGGATCGGTGCATCCCTACCAGCCACCATATATTTTTTTTCTCCCTTAAGGGATTGTTTTTATCTGTCATTTGTACTGTTTTTATTTTATTTTATTTTGATATAATAAAAACATGGATTTTATTGAATTATGAACATCCCTCTGTTTGGCCTGGACAGTCAGAATTTTTTTTTTTTTTTACACATATACAATTATGGATGATGGCCTCATGTGTCACATGTATCTTTAGAAGTATTCAAAACAGCCAAACTTGGTGTTTTGAATGCTTTTAAGTGCAAAGGAGGGGTTTGGGGTCTTTTATACCCCCGATCCCTCCATAAAGAGTACCTGTCACTGCCTATTACTGTCACAAGGGATGTTTACATTCTTTGTGACAGCAATAAAAGTGATAAAAAAAATAAAAATTAAAAGGACAGTGTAAAAATAAAATTTTAAATGTGCAGAATATTGGCACCTAATATCGGCTATCGGCCTGAAGGGTGGCCCGAAAATCGGTATTGGCCCTGAAAAAACTATATCTGTCGATCCCTAAAAAAAGACCCCAGATGTCCTCTTTACCCGTAAAAGCAAAAGATTACAAAAAAAAAAAAAAAATGTTTTTTAACTTTTGCTTAAAAAAAAAAAGATTTACTTCCAGCCTGGGCCAGTAGTGACTTTGTGACGTCTCTCCGGTCCTCCAAGGCCATAGATGCAATCGTAGAAAATCTACTCTTTGATTGCCTATGGGAGAAGCCGGCTGCACCGTCGGATTGTTTCTCAGACGAACCATCAGGAACGGTAAACTGGAGAAACGGACCGCTTTCATGAGAAAGCCAGCTGCAAAAAAATGGTGCTAGGGTTATGGCTGATATCTTCAGCCATAATCCTGGTAAACTGCTTGAAAACCACAACATACAGTATATATACATATTGCTGTCTGCAAGTGGTTAAGCAACCAGAGAGAGTGAATCCGGATTGAAGAAGATGGAAGCGCCCAGGTCAAGCTGAAACCATGACAGCACAACACTGGAGGGCTCTGTTTGACAGGTAAGTCTGTTGAAATGTGATGATTAGTGATGGGCTTGGGTGTGTTCGGAGAAGCTGGCATTGCACACAGCCAATCATAGGCAGCGTGTGAATGTGCAGCTGCCGGTTGGGAAATGCCTGACTGCCTATGATTGGCGGTGTGCAGTGCCGGCTTCCTGGCAGGCTCAATCTGAACACACCCGAGCCCATCACTAGTGCTGATATGGGGTGCATGCTCACACATTATAGTACAAGCCACCTAGGGGCACATTTAGGCTTATAGCGCTAAGCTATAACTCATGTCAATTTTTCTTGCCATCTGTGTGTCATTGGAGAAAATTCCCTTCCCTTTCTGTTCCATAACCACAGCAGGAAGTGAGAAGAAATCAGTAGAGGGTGACAGAATCCCTGGTTGTCACCTGAACTAGTGTTCCTAGATGTCCCCTCTTTTCCTATTCTGGTGACAACTAGGGATGAGATCAGGCATATTTGGATCCTAGTCTGAACCGTGAGCCTTCCAGGTCATGGTTTATGATGGGGGTCAGTGAGGTGGGCTCCCAATCATGTGATCACTGTGACGTCCAATCACAGTGACCACATGATCAGGAACCTTTAATTTTTAGGAAATTTTGAAGCCAAACTCTGAAATATCACAGCACATGAGCATCATCAGATGGAAATCTGTATGGACAAATATCGAAGAGCTCTTCTTCATGTCAGGATAATGAAGATTTTTGTCTGGTGTTTACAGTCTTTGCTTTTCTTACAGCTGCTGTCTTCCTTTTCAACTGAGTCTCTACTTCCACCCAACCTCATCCTGCCTCCGGGACTAAAAGATGGACCCACCAAAAGTAAGTAAGACAGACATGGCAATGTTTTACAAAGGAAGCCTGTCATGAGGGAGACATGGAGTCTGCCATTGCCGCCCTCTCCTTCTCAATATGCTAGTTGCCTGGCTGTCATGCTGATACATTTCTTAGGTACACAGATCTCTAGCTATCCTGGTCTGCATACTGATCCTATGTCAGAAACTTCAGGAGTACTGAAGGTGGATGAGTCTGTGTAACAACCAGACATTTAGCACTTTCACAAGTATCTCAGAAATAGTAGCCGGGAGGGAACGTCCTCTCCCGCTCCTTATAATAACAACCGAGCGGCTGCTAAGCTGCATCAGGTGTTATTACAAGAAAGTCGATCGTCGTCTCTAAACAGTCTGGGGTGATGCCTCTAGCTGCAGGCATCACCCAGATGCAACCCCTTGAAGCCGAATACTGCATATTTACTTTTTGTCAGCGTGAAGGGGTTAAAGCAAGTTTAATAAGTAAAATGCAGTCTCACCTTCAAGGGAAGTAATAAAGTGATACTAAAGTCTCGTGTTTTTTTGGTTTAAAAATAACAAACGTGGTTTTGCACAGAGCCGCCTGGATCCTCCTCTTCTCGGGTCCCCCACCGACGCTCCTGGCCCCTCCCTCCTGCTAAGTGCACCCACAGCAAGCAGCTTGCTAGGGGCACACGAGCCGAGCTGCTACTCTGTGTGTCCATTCAGACACGGAGCCATGGCCTGGCCCCAGCCCCCCCTCTCTCCTCATTGGCTCTCTGACTTTGATTGACAGCAGCGGGTGCCAATGGCGTCAGCTGTGTGTCTCAGCCAATCAGGAGGGAGAGTCCTGGACAGCCAAGTTTTTTTTTTTTTGTGCAACATCGCTGGATCAAGATGGGGCTCAGGTACGTATTGGGGGGGGCTGCTGCACGCAGAAGGGTTGTTCTTTTTTTTTTATCTTAATGCATTGAAAACCTTCTGCCTTTAGAACCACTCTAAAGTGATTCTAAAAGGAAAAATGAAACAAAAAATTACCAAACATGTTATGCTAACCTGCTCTGTGTAATAGTTTTGCACAGACCAGCCCTAATCCTCTTCTTTTTAGGTTCCCCGCTGGCTGTCCTGGCTCCCTCCCTTCCCCGACGAGTGCCCCCAATAGCCAGCCTCTTACTATGGGGGCACTCAAGCAGGATCTATCCCTAGCCACGTTCTGTGTGTCCATTCACAAACACAGCGGGGCTCGGCCCCTCCCCCTGCTCTCTCCTTATTGGCTGTGATTGAAAGCAGCAGGAGCCAAAGGCTTCCGCTTGCCGTATGAGCCAATGGGGAGAGACATCCAGCAGAGCCGCTGCTCCCATGCACATCACTGGATCGAGTTGGGGCTCAGATAAGGATAAGGGGGACCTTTGGAGCTAAACCCAAAAGGTTTTTTTTTTTACCTTAATGCATAAATTAAGCCAAACATAAAATAAACCTTGAGCCTTTAGAACCACTTTAAAGTAGAACTCCAGTTCTTATGTTTTCACTTCCCTGGACTAGCTGAGGACGTCCTGACCTCTTTATTTTGTCTGTACAGGAGCTCTATGTAGCACCTGTGGACATCCCTAGAAATCTTTTGCCTGGCTCTAGCTTTGTTTCAACTTTTATTTGTGCAGCAGGCAGCATTGCACAGCCATTTAATGTCCTGGCCACTATTGTGTATTCACCCCCTGTAGTTCTTCAAACTACATGGGGGATGTGATTACTTGCCTGGCACTGCCAGTGTGCATTACTAGTAGCAGGGTAACGCCCGCATCCAGTGATATCTTTTACCCAATGCATGGATGTACTGTGCCCACACATTTCACAACATCACCCAGCATGAGTTACTAAGTCATCTGGGACATGTAGTCCCTACCTGGGTATGCTTCACTGATCTCAGGATGTTGAGCTCGGCTGCCCCCACCCTTGCTGAGAGCCCTATGAGGGGGAAGGAGGAGAACCAAGCCATCACATGACCACAGAATGGAATAGAAACATTTCAGGGGCATGAGTAGTAAAGTGAGTTATCAATGATTTGCTGACCAGATTTCTGCTTTAATGCTTATTACGGCTCGCAATGGCAAACTCTTCTAGGTTGGTGAGGGGGAGGTGTTCTGTAGTCTGTTGGGGGAGCTTTTGCCTATTCTGAACAGAGTCTCAGTTTACCCAGCTGGATCCAGGAGAATGACTTCAGCACATAGGAAAGTAAGACAGAGATCTCTTGTGTGTCTGAAATCAATTCCCATGTATTTATTGTTCACGCAGCTTTTTATACCCTAGTGGTATAGTGGAGAAATACAGACGTTCAGTTGCATATAAAGAAATAACTCTAAGCAATCTTCTAAGCAATGCCTGTGGTTGTTCTACTAACACTTGGGATATTATAAGCAATGTCTGTGGTGTTCTACTATCACTTGTAATATTTTAAGCTATATCTGTGGTGTCCGTGACAAGAAACATATGAGTCATTTCTGTTAAAGCGGAGTTCCGGCCTCAAAATCGACATAATTGATTTTCGGCCATCCGCTTGCTTTAGGTCACCTGAAAAAGAAATGGATAGTTAACGATTTTTTTTTTGTTTACTTACCTTGTTATTGAAGAAAATATACTCACCTTTCTTCCCCTTCCTCCATCTGTGGCCGTGGCCCGCGCTGTCACTTCCTCCTTGCATTGATTCCTAGGAGCTGAACGTCATCACTCCCAGGAATCAATGCGCCTGCATCGGTCCCGCTCGTCACTTCCGGTGCGGCGCCTCATTCCCTGCTAAACAGCTTCTGGGCATGCCCAGAAGCTGTGGAGGGATGACGCACCCGCACCGGAAGTGACGAGCGGGGTCGGTGCAGGGCATTCTGGGAGAAGAGGACACGGAAGAGGACACAGTCGCTTCAGCTGCCCACATCCGAGATGGCAGCGCTGGAGAAGAAATTTTCAAGATAAGTATTTCTTCTAAAAGGTAAGTGCAACCCGGGACAGTACAGAGGCTATCCATTATGGAATGTACTAGCCCTTACTGTCCCGGGGGTATTTTTAGCTAAATTTCACCCCCGAGGCCGGAACTCCGCTTTAAGTAACGTATAGGCTGAATTTCATCTCTTTGCTTAAAAAGATTTCATAAACTTAAAGCACAAAGCTGCATAATATAAAGTATAGAGACAAAATGGTGGAGCTCAGGTCCCTCTCATAGTCTAGCAATAGATAACTCATGAGGGGCTGACAACACTGCTCTGTAATTTAGCACAACAGGGGGTACTTTTTTTGTCAGCTGTTATCAAACCGGAAATTAGGAGTACACTGGATTTCTGGCCAATGACCCATTACTTTTCTGTACTTGCAGTATTTGTAAAGTGATAAAACATGGAAATATTTGCATTAATTGCAGAGGTGTTCCGAATTGGTTTTTGTTCTCTATTTTGCTCAGACATAGACTTTGTGGGAATCGCTTATATGTAATAAATAAATACATTTTCTCCAGTTTAACTTTCCTTCATAATCTTACAGTCCACCGGCCTCCTGTGGATTTGTCTCAGCCCGTTGTGAGAACATGCAAGATCCCAGTGCCCTCCCACCTGTCACCCAAACCAGTCTGGTTGGAGTCTATAACTAACCAAGATCAAGAACCTCAAGGGCTAGTGCACCTCCACCCCGACGTATTTGATGTCCCTCCCAGGTCAGTCATCTGTCTGCGCTATTTTTAATTTAACAGTTTACTTCTTAGTCCTCATGCACACCGGGCGTTTTTACAGCTGCTTTTACCAGCGTCTGTTTTTTTTTTTTTTTTGCAGCTTAAAAATGCATTCCATGTTATTCTATGTGTCCATACACACACAGTCTTTCAGGAGCTGTAAGTGGCATAGGCATTTTCAAGCTGCAAAAAAAAACTTACGGCCGGCACGTTCTGAAGACCAGCGTTACAGCTGTAAAAACGTATGACGTTGCTAAACCTGGCTTAACACTGGATACAGCGTTAAGTGTTTTTTTTTTTTTTGACCTGTCAAAATCAATAGTTTCCTATTGCCTCGTTTCCACTGAGCGGAACGGTTGGGGTTGGTACAGTTTGGAAGGGTTATAATGGTCCGGCTTATTCAGGTGAGCGTTTCCACTGCAAGTCTGGACTATTATCTGGACTGAGCTTTTCGTTTGACGTGAGCATTGGCGTTTCACTGTCCGCCAATCAGTGGAATGTATCGTGTGACGCCAGTAGCTCTGCCCTAACCTACCGTACCATCTCCTATGGCCCTACATCTGAAGGAGGACCATAAATGGTGCGGTTTGGTTCGGTTTTATGGGCCACTTTCATAATGGAAACGCTCAAAATAGCGTACCGAACCGATCCGCTCAGTGGAAACGAGGCATTAGAGAGCCATCTTAACTGATCTGACTTTCAGCCAATTGATTTGAATAGAAGTTGCAGCCAAATTGGATCATAATGACTTGTGCTCTGTGCACCTTGAAGGGGAACCCCAAGCCAGAATGGAAAAAAACGTGTGGCGATCCCCCAAAATCTATAACGGACTCTTATCTGAGCATGCAGCCTGCAGGTTAGTAAAGAGGGGGAACGAGTGAGCGCCCCTTCCTGGACCTTACCAGGCTACATGCCCTCAACATGAGAGGGCTCTGCGCCCATGATGTCACAAGACACGGAGCCTCATGGTGACATCACCGGATGGCCACACCCCATGGCTATATAAGAACCGGCAGAGATGGAGTTGGCACAACGATGGAAGCAAGCGCCCGAGGAGGACCATGTCAGCGGCGGAGAAGACCGGAGGATGAACATGACCAGAGGGAGAAGTCTGGAGGAAGAAGACACGTGGAAGATTTTGAATAAAGGACTTGTAAAAACCGTCTTGTTGTTATTTACACTACACTGCCTATTTGTGGGGTGAATGGGTACCCCATACTCATTCACTTGGGGGAGGAAAGCTGTAATCTGGGGGCCACAGATCGAAAGGGTCTGGTCTTGTGTGTTTTTTTTTTTTTTTTCAAGATCCTCAGAGCACAAGTCGCATGCCACAATTTGGATCATGATGATCCGACTTGGATGCGACTTCTATTCAAATCAAGGGGCTGAAAGTCGAATCAGTTAGGACGGCTCTCATAGGGAACCATTGATTTTGAATAGAAGAGGCAGAGAAACGCTGCTAAAAGCTAACATGGCTAAACGCGCAATAACGCCAATACTAAAAGCACATTTTTACAGCTGCTTTTTCCCGGCATAGGTAGTGGCTTTGCAGCTCATTTTTTCCATTGCCCTGTGTGCATAAGGACTAAAAAATGAGTGCATCCTATCTTAGTGTCTCACTTTTATTTGCTTTGTTTTCTTCAGAATTGACGTCCTTCACCAAGTTGTAATCTGGCAAAAAAACTACAAAAGGATTGTAAGTATTACAGTTTGTTTGATTTAATTCAAGGTTTTAGGCTAAATCTGTTTTAAATATACAGTTTCCAGAGCAAAGGCAAAATAATTGTGGTAATGATTTAGACAGAGGCACCTGACTATAGCATAGGAAAATACAAAGTGGTTGTACACATCAGACATGAAATATGAACAAAGCATATCCCTCTAAAGTGTGCTAGTCTCAGTCCAGGGCACTAAGTGGTTGATTTACTAAAGCTGGAAAGTGCAAAATCTGGTGCAGCTGTGCGTGGTAGCCAATCAGCTTCTAACTTCAGATTATTCAATTAAGCTTTGTCAAAGACCCTGTAAGCTGATTGGTTTCTATGCAGAGTTGCACCAGATTTTGCACTCTGCAGTGTTAGTAAATCAACCCTTAAGGTTCTGTTCACACCTAGGCATTCCGGGTTGCAGACGGAATCACCACAATTTTGCCTGCGATTCCTGAATCGCCGCAAAATACCAGACGTGTTTTTGATCCTGCTACTTTCAACGACACCCCAATCACGGCGCAATTTTGCTGCGATTGTCGCCCGACAAATCACGCAAACAAAATCGTGGGACGCCTGTTACCCAAAAGAAGTTCCGGAACTCCTTTAGGTTTGACAGGCATTCCGTAATTTTTTTTACGTGATCTTGCACCAATTTGTTGGACGACAATTGCAGGGATATCGCGCCGTGATTGCCATTAAAAGTAACAGGATTGCAAGCACGTCCCAGAATGCCTTGGTTTGAATGGAGCCTAGGAGTCATTTCTGTCTGCTTCCCCATTTCTCTGCTATCAGCATGAGTCACTTCAAGCAGGTTTCCTGACACCTAGAAATAAAAAGGTAACAGGAGTGGGAGCTCCAGCACACAGCCTGTAATTGACAGCCTCAGCTCTTTTCCTGTGATGTGTGTCCCTTCCCTTCAATCAGCTCAGAGCTCTCCTCACTGAGCGTTGCAGAGTGTTGCTTCAGCTCCCTGCTCTCTGAAAGCTCAGACAAGCTCTATAAATGATGGACTTTGAACTTAGACTTATGGACTTCTCTTAGAGAAGAGAGAACTGCAGATAAATAGGTACAACTAATGTAGGAGGATTTGTTTAATCTCTGCATCACCTGAGGCCTGTCACTTCACTGGGTATATGTAAGGGTTTACAGCCACTTTAAAGTAGAACAGTAGCCTCCCATTAGGAAAAAATATGTTCTGAAACACTTAATTAGAGGTTCAGTTTTCACTCAGTCCCCTTGCAAAGTCCTATAAATACCTGTTGATCCAGCCAGTGAAGTCAACCTAGTGCAAGCTCCTGTGTGGCAGCAATGCTGCACTGCTCCTGAATTTAGCGCAGAGTTACTATTCTCATGTGGACTGCACCTTCTGGCACTACAAAGTGAAAAATGTTGCAGAGGGCATAGTTAATAGCATTGTCACTGTGGATTGCCAAGCCTGTAGCTTCCCCACACCTAGTCCTACCCAATGCTTTCTGGATTAACAGCACTGCTTCTGTGAGCTGCAGTGTCTGGAAGGGGGAATCATGTGAGACAGCAGAGGGAGTGCGGTCAATCTAAAAAGTAGTGGGCGGGGCTAGGTGTTGGCAGCTGCTGACTGACAAGCTACAGGCTTCTGAGTTGGAAGTGACAATGCTGGTGACCATGCCCTTGTAAACATTTTTCCCATTGTAATGCAGACACACACAGACTATTAACACCGACTGACTGGATAATCACAGAGCGCGTATCATCCCACTGTAACCGCTTTAATTGTAATTGCCGGGTGCTCGCCGACACACACAGTCCCGCCTCCTGGCCCGGCTTCTTTGATAGACAGGACACCTGGCCAACCAGGACGTGTGACGGCTATCAAATGAGCCGAGCTAGGAGGCGGGACTGTGTGTCAGCGAGCACCCGGCAATTACAATTAAAGCTGTTACAGCGGGATGACCCATGCTGATTATCCGGCCAGCTTTTCTCTCTCTCTCTCTATCTCTCTCTATCTCTATCTCTCTCTCTCTCTCTTCACACCATCACCAGATGTTGTAAAGCTAGACGGTTTTTACCTTACTGTATTATATGCATTAAGGTAAAAAAACCTTCTGTGTTCTGCTCTCTGGTAGTTACTTGAGCCCAATCGCGATCCATTGCAGTGCATGAGAGAAGCAGCTCTCTTTGCTCTATCTCTTTTCATAGGCTCAAAGACAGCAGCATTGGCTCCTCATTGGCACACTTTTAATGTTCTACTTTAAGCATTACTTTGACATTCACAGAAACTAATATTTCACATTATGACATGCATGACGGTGGAAATGAATGAGACATTGTTTCATTTTCCCAGATTCTCACTATTGGGCTCCTTCCACATGGGGCTGACTCCTCCAGCTCAGCGGGGAATCCATCTGCTGATCCCTGCTGAGCAGGCAGATGGCTGGTCTGTGTCCACATTGCATAGGCAGAGCAGATACAGACACAGCCCGCTCTCCTCTATGGGTGATCAGATGTAAACAGACTGCTTGTCTGTTTACACCCGACTGCCATCCGATCTGATCTGCTAGACAAATGGGGATCGGATTGAATGTCGGCGGGTGTAAATGGATACTGTCTGTTTACATCCCCCACTCCATAGAGGATAATGGATGGTTCAATCGGGCCCTCCTGAAAAACTGACAGGCGGACCCTATCAGTCCGCCTGTGTAAAAGGAGCCTTATTTGCTATGCATGCTCAAGCATTACACAGACAGAGCTGCAATGAGCCACTTTTTGCTCAGATTTTTCTTTTTTTGTTCTTAAATTTTAATGAGCAGAACCACTATCTAGCTCTTTTTTAGGGATATTGATTTCCCTATCACTGAAGATTTACTATAACATCTGTTTATAACATTGCTGTGTTTTTCATTTTTAACCATAGATTTCCTTGCAGATACCACCATTCTACTGTTTAACTGCACTGTATACTATTCTATTGTAATGTTTTATTGTTACTGTGTTTTATCGTTAATCATTGTTTGCTTTGCAGGTACGCCCATCAGCTGCAGCACTGATTTGTTTATTCTGACAGCAACAGCGTTTGCTATCAGCATATACATCAATGATTGCAGTGGTGTAGGAGGTGATTTCACCACCAAAGGTAAAAAAAGAGCATAAATGGCGAAGCATAGGGGATGGGGTGGACAGAGAGGGTGGATCTCCCCTATGCTTTGCTATATATTTTTTAACACTTTTCTTCATCCACATCGATTGATGCGAATGGAGGAATCTGCGCCCCATGGGCTGAATGAAAAAAGAGAACATTGCATGTGTGCCCATCATTAGAATTGGGTGGATGCTGGGAGGTCTAATGGTGGGCATACCACACACTTTCTGGCAGATATGTCTTCATCCACATTGATCGTTGTAAATGGGGGCATCTGTTAGTTTCTCTTTTTTTCGTTTAGGCTGCATAAAAAAAGAACCTTACAATATATGCCCAACAAGGACCAGCAACGTACTAGTACATCGCTGAACTTTGAGTGGTCATACCAGGATGATGCCTGCAGATTTAGGCATCATCCTGGTATCATTTATTCAGCCAGCAGTCGGACAAAACTGTGATAGGTAGTGAGGAGTGAAATCAACAATTTACGCACTTAGAAAGCCTGAAGGCAGTGATTGGTTTTCGGGGTCCTGTACGTGGCTAGACTGCCAAAAAGTCTCACACATGGTGGTATCTCTGTACTCGGGAGAAGCAGCAGAATGTATTTTGGGGTGTAATTCCACATATACCTATTTCATGCGTGAGCAATATATAATTTCAAAGTTGTGTAAAAAAAAAATATATATATATAAATAAATTAATTTGTCATTTTTCAAACACCTGTGACAATAAATATGCAATAGACTCAATATGCCTCAAGAAATTCCTTGGAGTGTCTACTTTCCAAAAAGGGGTAATCTGGGGGGTTTTGTACTGCCCTGCCATTTTAGCACTTCAAGAAAAAAGATAGGCAGTCAGAAAGTAAAAGCTCCATAAATTCCAGTACATACACCATAGTTTGTAGACGCTATAACTTTTGCGCAAACCAATAAATATACGCTTATTGAGATTTTTTTTTTCTTTTTTTATTATACATGAAACTAAAAACATTTGACAAATGTATGATAAAATTGAGTTTATTGGATATTTTTTATAAGAAAAAGTAGAAAATGTAATTTTTTTCCAGATTTTCACTCTTTTTTGCATTTATATCGCAAAAAAATAAAAACCGCTGGTGATGAAATACCACCAAAGGAAAGCTCTATTTGTGGGAACAAAATTGCATGACTGCAAAATTACCCGTTAAAGTCACGCAGTGCCAAATCGCAATCGTAAAACCTTATGGGGTCCTTAAGTGGTTAAATACATTTTTATTGGGGATATACAGGTGCATCTCAAAAAATTAGAATATCCTAAACAAATTAATGCATTTCGGTAATTCATTTCAAAAAGTGAAACTCTTATATTATATAGATTCATTACACAGAGAGTGATATATTTCAAAGTTTTTCTTTATTTTTTGATGGTCATGGCTTACAGCTAGTGAAACCCTAAAATTCAGTATCTGCGAAAATTTTAATATTGTGAAAAAATTCAATATTGTAGACTTGTGGTGTCACACTGTAATCAGCTAATTAACTCATAATACTTGTAAAACTTTCCTGAGCCTTTAAATGGTCTCTGTCTGGATCAGTAGGATACACAATCATGGGAAAGACTTCTGAATTGACAATTGTCCAGAAGACAGTCATTGACACCCTCCACAAGGAGGAAAAGTCACAAAAGGTCATTGCTAAAGAAGTGTGCTGTACACAGAGTGCTGTAATCATGCATATTAATGGAAAGTTGAGTGGAAGGAAAAAGTGAGGTAGAAAAAGGGGCACGAGCAACAGGAATAACCGCAGCCTTGAGAGGATTGTGAAGCAAAGGGCATTCAAGAATTTGGGGGGAGATTCACAAGGAGTGGACTTGGACTGGTGTCAGTGCTTCAAGAGCTACCACACACAGACGTATCCAGGACATGGGCTAAAACTGTCACATTCCTTTTGTCAAGCCACTCAGAGACGACGTCAAAAGTATCTTACCTGGGCTAAGGAGAAAAAGGACTGGACTGTTGCTCAGCGGTCCAAAGTCCTCTTTTCGGATGAAAGTAAATTTTGCATTTCATTTGGAAATCAAGGTCCTGGAGTCTGGAGGATGAGTGGAGAGGCACAGAATCCAAATTACATGAGGTCCAGTGTGAAGTTTCCACAGTCAGTGATGATTTGGGGGTCCATGTCATCTGCTGGTGTTGGTCCACTGTGTTTTATCAAGTCCAAAGTCAGTGCAGTCCTCTACCAGGAAATTCTAGAGCACTTCATGCTTCCCTTTGCTGATCAGCTTTATGGAGATGCTGATTTCATTTTCCAGACGGACTTGGCACCTGCCCACACTTCCAAAAGTACCAATACCTGGTTTAATGATCATGGTATCACTGTGCTTGATTGGCCAGCAAACTCTGCTAACCTAAACCCTATAGAGAATCTGTGGGGTATTGTCAAGATGAAGATGAGACACCAGACCCAACAATGCAGATGATCTGAAGGCCGCTATCAAAGCACCCTTGGCTTCCATAACACCTCAGCAGTGCCACAGGCTGATTGCCTCCATGCCACGCCGCATTAATGTAGTAGTAATTCATGCAAAAAGAGCCTTGACCAAGTACTGAGTGCATACTATACTGTACATGGGCATACTTTTCAGTAAGCCTTTCTTTATTGGTCTTATGTAATATTCTAATTTTCTGAGATTCTGAATTTTGGGTTTTTACTAGCTGTAAACCATAATCATTAAAAGAAAGAAATGCTTGAAATATATCACTCTGTGTAGAATTAATCTATATAATATGAGTCTCACTTTTTCAATTAAATTACTGCAATAAATTCGCTTTTTTATGATATTCACATTTTTTGAGATGCACCTGTTTGTCAGAAAGACCAAAGTAAGAAGAATAATAATATATAGGGGCCAGGATATTTCAAATCTAACAGAGGTTCTAAATCTTCCCTGCTGCGTCCAAAACTGAAACAGAAAGTTCTGGCTGAAATTGAGTTTTAACCACAAAATAGTTTTCCACATTTATTCAGTTTAGTGGATTTCTTGGCTTCCCCCAACCATCACTGAACCTTTCCATCTTCCATACATTTAACCACAACTTGGTGTGGCTTCCTCCCTGCAATCTTCTTAATCTCATTTCCCTCTCACTGACAGCTGCTTGGATTACACTGTTGCCCTCCCTTAACAAGCTCTGTAGTTATTATATGAAGTATTTTCTTCTTTCAGAGTTATGCCAAGACAAAGACACGAGCTGAGGTCAGAGGAGGAGGGCGGAAGCCTTGGGCGCAGAAGGGAAGTGGACGAGCTCGGCAGGGAAGCATCCGGTCACCTCTGTGGAGAGGAGGTCTGTATTTTATGTCAAATGTGATTTTTTTTTTTTTTTTTAAAACATTAAAGTTTTATTTGTAATAAATGCTTGCTAAAATATTGTAGCCCTTTATCCATACCATACACTTACAGGAACTCTAGGCTGCCTCATCTTAATTAGAAGAATATTGGAGGTTTGCGGGGAAATTCCCTCATTTATACTTACCTAGGTGGATGCAGCATTGGTCCCCTGGCACCCCAACACTGAGAACCGAGCAATCGAACACCGCCGATCATTCGGTTCTGACAGCTCCCCGAGGAGCGACCTGTTCTGCCCCCTCCTCGCTCATTGGAGCGCTGGGGTGTGGAGGGGCAGGGAGTGGCTGGCTCAGGCTCTCAGCGGCTCACTGAGAGGCTGAGCCGGGTGTCAGTCCAGGCACCTGGCAAATCCTGACTTCGTAGTCGTGATGACACAGTGCCTGGACGACTTCTGTGACGTCAGCAGAGAGCGGACTTCAGTCAGCTCCCTTCTGAAAACAGGTCACAGAAGTGCAGAACAAACTGCACTCCTGTGATCCATAGGAGTAAAGGCCCGTACACACGTACCGAATGTCGGCCGAACGATCGGCCGTCTTTTGTCCGGTGCTGTCCTGTCGGCTGAAAAGTGCTAAAGACTGCACACGAATTTTGTCGGCCAACAACAGCCGACTGCAGAAGTGATGTCATGTGATGGTTAACTTTCCGTGTGTTTTTTCTTCTCTGAGCATGCCCAGTCTTGCTCATCTGCTGTTTGTCGGCCGAATTCTGTACTGACTGGCGAACAATCGGCCGTTCTGGTGTTGGCCAACAAAAATTTTAATACCTGCACACCAGATTCTGTTCGGCCGAAAAGTCGCAGTCGGTTGTCGGAAGCATCATACTAACAAGCCGACAATCGGCCGATCGGTCGGTGGCCGAATATTTACGGCCGACAATCGCTACGTGTGTACGGGCCTTTAGAGTTGCACGATTCTGGATAAAATGAGAATTTTGATTTTTTTTTTTTTGTTTAGAATAAAAATTACGATTCTCAGCGTAACATCATCTTTTACATTATTCATAAAAATTGGACTAATTGTGTGCGGAGACGGAGCTGTCAGATTCCCGCAGTCCTCTATGGGGGAATCGGATGAGAACGGGCCGTCTGTCTGTTCTCATCCGATCCGCCAGATGGATGGAAAATAGGGTTTCCATCCGTCCGGATTTGACGGACAGGATTGGATCAGATTGCAGCGGGTGTCAGCTGACATGTCTCCGCTGACATCCACTGCCCCATCGGCAGATCGATCCCCTCTGAGCAGAGAACAGAGCTCATCGGAAGGCTGATCGTGTGAAAGGACCCTTTGAATGTAAAATCGTCAGGCAAGTCCATAGGATTTCAGACTGCAATCAGGCTAAAGGTGGTTCGCTTATTTAACCCCTCGAGTGCTGCATGCAGATCCCCTGTGTGCACACAATAAGGTGGCTGCTTACCAGATACAGAGTATCAATGGGCTCATAGAAACATAGCCTCCATAGCAAAGCTGTGAGATGTTCATCAATACAGCAAGCATCGCTCAGAACTGCAGGACAAAAACACCACTCCTACACCACGCCGGGATCCGGCAGTAGCTTCCAGCGTCAGCCACAGACTCTCCGCAATAACACCAGGAAAACCAGATGGAATGCAAATAGGAAACAAAGCAGCGATGGTGCATCACCTTTTAAATATTTATTTAAAACAAACGGTTGCACTTACATTTAGATGATGAAAACTTCGCTAAACAGACAGATTATTGTACGGATTGCTTGGCTGCCTGCAGTGCGGACCGAGCAGCGTGGCGATACAGCCCTTCACCCAACGCGTGCCGTGGTTTAGTACATGCCCTCCAAACACAGCCATTTCTAAGCTAAAAATCCTTTACAAGGCCCCCAAGAACTGAGCTCAGCTTGAGCTCTGGTGTCATGCTCTGCCCTCATCCAGGCCACCATCTGATGAGAGCGCCTAATAGCCTCTAGCAGCTCTGTGATTGGATATTGGGCTGGCTAGTGCAGGGCATGGCTAAAAAGCTGGAGCATGTGCAGTCCCCAGTGAAATTTAGTCAGGCTAGTTTACTAAGGCCCCATTCACACTTGTGCGACTTTAAAGTTGCACGATTTTACCGCAATTTTGACGCAACTTTGTTGCCGCAATTTTGATGCGAGTTTGAGTGGGCTTATAATGTCTTTTCCTCAAAACGCATCAAAATCATGCTAAAAGTAGTGCAGGGAATACTTTGAAGTTGGTGCGACTTCAAGTCACACAGATATGAATGGGGCTCATTGGAAATAATGGAGAATGACTTGTGTGATTTTTGCAGTCCCAAAGTTGCACAAGTGTGAAAGGGGCCTTAAGATAAACTAAAAAATAATGGTGCGCTTTTCTTTAAAGAATGTAAACAAATATAACGAAGTGCTACAATAACATTTGAATAAAATCAATCCAGCTGAATTGAGTGAATCACACAGTTTATAATGAGCCAACTCATACAAGCTGTGTGCATGAATTGTGCTCTGATTGCAAAATACAAGTGTATACAACACAGTGCAAAAATAAAAATATCAAATAAAAAATGAATATATAAACACATTCATAAATAAAAATGACAGGGTCTCAGTGCAACGTATAAAAATTCACAAGCTGCCTTGATCTCTGTAATAGGGATATATTGTGTCTGGTAAAAGGCCAATCTTATCTTGTTGATGGAGCACTTTTCTCAACCTTTGAGCACTGGTGGACACGGCGTGGAGCATTCGATATGTATGCACTTTTCTATCTGCTATGTGCAATTTTGCAAAGTTGTGTTGTTGATTCATGATTTTTTATACATTGCACTGAGACTTTGGCATTTTTATTTATGCATGTGTTTTATATATTTTTACACATCATTTTTTTATTTGATATGTGTATTTTTACACTTTGTTATATACACTTGTATTTTGCAATCAGAGCACAATTCATGCACAGCGCTTGCATGAGTTGGTTCTTTATAAGTTGTGTAATTCACTCAATTCAGCCGGGTTGATTTTATTCAGGCCCCTTTCACATGGGCGGTGCGCCCGACGGACTTCGTTTTGCTCAGCAGGGATTGATCCACCGATCCTCACTGAGCAGGTGGATGACAGCTCCATCTTCGATCTGTGTGCAGAGAGGGAGCTGTCAGATCCCAGCTCTCCTCTATGCAAGATCGGATGAGAATGGACCTCCTGTCTGTTTTCATCCTATCTTATCCGACCGGATCCTCCAGAAGGATGGAAAATAGAGTTTCCATCCGTCTGGATTTCATAGACAGGATTGGATCGGAGAGCAGCGGGTGCCAGCGGAGATGTCTCTGCTGACATCCACTGCTCCATAGGGGTGCATGGAGCATCCGATCAGGTCCGCCTGAAAAACTGACAGGTGAACCGGATCGGAAAGCCGTGTGAAAGGGGCCTTATTGGAGCACTTAGTTATATTTGTTTACATTTTTCAAGGAACAGCGCACCATTATTTTTTATTTTACTATGTATTCCTCTTCCAGGATTTCAATTGCAGCAGTTCCACATTAGGCCATCGCAGAGATACACTTTTTGTTTATTTTAATTTACTAAAGGATTTGGGAATCTTCACTAATTGTTTGTTCAGTTAAGCTATCCAATTCTATTGATTTCAGGAGAGTCCTACTCTGCTACTTGTGCAGAGATTGTGGCATCGCCTCTGTAGTGAATGATTTGAGTCTTTTTTTCCAGTGTGGGTTTTCACCCCACCCATAACCTTGGCCGGCTTTAAAACTTGTAACCAAAACATCAGATTTTTCTGCTGCTTTGTTTTGAAAGACCGCTATGTTACAGGAGAGCTGAGAGTGCAGCATTACAATAGAAAATAGCCATAGTATAAGACTCTATTATTAACCACTTGACCTCTGGAAGATTTACCCCCTTTTATGATCGGGCCATTTTTTGCGATACGGCACTGCGTTATTTTTATTTCAGTTACTGACAATTGCGTGGCAATGCAACGCTGTACACAAATATATTCGATATTTTGTTTTTTACAAACAGAGCTTTATTTTGGTGGTATTTGATCACCTCTGCATTGGTGTTTTTTTTTTTTTTTTTTTTTGAGCTATAAACAAAAGAAAAAACACGATCATTTTGAAAAAATATATATCCAATAAAAATTAGGTAAATTTAGACCGATATGTATTCTGCTACATATTTTTGGTAAAATAAATCCCAATAAGCGTATATTGATTGGTTTTCATGAACGTTATAGCGTCTACAAACTGGTATTTATTTATGGAATTTTTCTTTCCTTTATTTAATTAGTTATGGTGGCAATTAGCATCTTATAGCGGGGATGCGATATTGCGGCAGTCAATCCGACACTGATACTTTTGACACTTTGCGGGAACCAGTGACACTAATAATGATCAGTGCTAAAAATATGCACTGTCGCTGTACTTATAACACTGGCTGGGGCGGGGTTAAACTTCTAGGGCAATCAAATGGTGAACTGTGTGCTAAGCAGTGTTTTTGTGTTGAGTGTGTGCTGCTTTTATTAGGGGAAGAAGTGCATTTTATTCCCTGCTTTGCGGAGACACAAAATCCATCCGTTCCCTCCTATCAGAACAGAGATCTGCCTTGTTTACATAGGCAGATCTGCATTCTGTGTGTTTAACTTATGATCGGCGGGTGCTGGCGGACATCCATTGCCTTGCACCCGCAGAGCAGCTTCTCCTATGATTAATCACAGCAGAAGTGACCCACCGGTGGTGTGCACGTGTACCCCCTGTAGGTGGAAGTGCAGAATCACATATGTGATTCTGCACAGGAGGACCACCCTGTAGCAATAAATCTGCTATAGGGTGGTCCGGAACAAATTAAGATACATGTTACAAGTGACTGTCACTGCAGAATTCAATGCACCTTATAAAGCACTGTCATTGTAGGACAACTATGGTATAAAGCAGGGGCCTTCAAATTATGGACCTCCAGTTGTTCAGGAACTACAATTCCCATCATGCCTAGTCATGTCTGTGAATGTCAGAGATTTACAATGCCTCATGGGATGTGAAGTTCCGCAACAGCTGGAGGGCCATAGTTTGAGGATCCCTGGTATAAAGCAATGTAGTGAGAGAGCAACTTTGTATAGACTGAAAACCAACCCTGCAGCTTTGCACCGACTTCCCTAGGGTGTTTTCTCTTAGCTTAACATCACCATCTCCTTTTCCAGTCCACCACTTCTGCCTTGTGGAAAATGCAATGCTAAATGCTTTAGTGACCCTAATGCCAGTACATCTGCCTGCTTGCTGTCTTCTCCTGCATGTGAGCTGAGCTTTACTGAGTACCATTGTAGGATAGGTAAATATAGCTCTGGTGTTCCAGCTAGCTGCCATTTCAGCTAGGAGGATTGGCGACATACAAGCTTTGTCATGCAAAGATACTTACTTTTGGTTTTACAGGATAGGTTTTCCTTAGGCACCCTATGTACCTTCCCAAAGTATCCTCTGCTTATTTAGGTCACAGAAGATTCTTTTTCCAACTTTCTGCAATAGTTTTTGAAACGTTTTTTTTTTTCTTGATGCCAAAAGATGTTTTTGACGTATAACGAGGATTACAAAAGACTTTCGAAAGCCTAGCCACCTTCTGGTCCCAACAAAGGGCTCAGGGTCTCCATTGGCAGATGGATTAGACTATTATTTCAGCAAAAGTCAGTACAGGACAAAAACTACTTGTTAGAATTAGAGCTCACTCTACGAAATTGATGACTACGTCATGGGCGGAGGTAGCAGGTGCTTCAAAAAATAAATCTCTAGTGCTGTGTTATGGTCCCCAAGCTATGCTTTTGTGAAACCCTACTGTGTGGAGCTGCTGTCCAGCCAGGACTTGTCCGTGTGAAAGTAAGGTTTTGCAGGCTGTGTCCCCCCTTAAGGTTTACTGATTACTTGTGTATCCTTTCAAACCTATGTTAGTATTACAGATAACTCTGTTACCGAGAATCTTCCAGGTCACCCAGAGGTTTCCATCTTGTGGTGACAATTGTATGGTTCATTTTTGTAATTTAAATTTCCCCTTGTGCACATTTGTAATTATTCTTTCCTTCATTACAACTGAGGATGAGGGGACAGGCAGGATTTTTACTTTCTGTGTTGAAGGCAGGGCCATGCATCTCAAATAGCTGTTCTGGAAGATTCTTGAAAATACCATTAGAGTTAGAACAAAACATGTTTTTTTCTTTGAGACCCAGCAATGCCAGTCTTCTTTAGAAGATGCTAGTTTTTATGGCTAGTACCTGACCAACAGATTAAATAAGTTTCAAATCTCATCTGGGGTCTATGTGTTCTCCCACCAGATTTAAAGGGCTCAGATAAGACTCTTGCAACTATATAGGAACCTTTTACTAATTTTTTTTTTACACAAACCTTGTTTGATTTTGACCTATGCAACCTCCTCCCCATTTAAATTGTGTCCCATGTTTTGTATTGTGTACAGGTGGTGTAGCCCATGGTCCTCGTGGCCCTACAAGCTATTATTACATGCTGCCCATGAAGCTCCGAGTCCTGGGATTAAAGATGGCTTTGACTGTAAAACTTGCTCAGGTACAGTACAGTGTCCTCCAGGCCAAATAGCTGTGTGTTTTTATATGGTTTATATACAGTATCTCACAAAAGTGAGTACACCCTCTCACATTTTTGTAAATATTTTATTATCTTTTCATGTGACAACACTGAGACTCGATTCACACTAGAGCGACTTGTCAGCCTGACAAGTCGCGCTCCCTCGCATTCCATTGACTGCTACAGGACCCGTTCTAATAGGAGCGACACAAGTCGCTCCGACTTAGAAAAAGGGTCCTGTACTACTTTGGGGCGACCTCGGAGAGACTTGCATAGACTTCCATTATGTGAAGTCCGTGCAAGTCGCGCCAAAGTCGCGGTGCACGGGACTGCACAAGTCCCCCCGAAGTAGTACAGAGTCGTGCCGCCCCAGTGTGAACCGACTCTAAAGAAATGACACTTTGCTACAATGTAAAGTAGTGAGTGTACAGCTTGTATAACAATGTAAATTTTCTGTCCCCTCAAAATAACTCAACACACAGCCATTAATGTCTAAACCGCTGGCAACAAAAGTGAGTACACCCCTAAGTGAAAAAGTCCAAATTGGGCCCAAAGTGTCAATATTTTGTGTGGCCACCATTATTTTCCAGCACTGCCTTAACCCTCTTGGGCATGGAGTTCACCAGAGCTTCACAGGTTGCCACTGGAGTCCTCTTCGCTCCTCCATGACGACATCACAGAGCTGGTGGATGTTAGAGACCTTGCGTTTCTGCACCTACCGCTTGAGGATGCCCCACAGATGCTCAATAGGGTTTAGGTCTGGAGACATGCTTGGCTTGATGCTTGAAAATGTCCAAATTGGGCCCAATTAGCCACTTTACCTCCCCAGTGTCATGTGATTCCTTAGTGTTACAAGGTCTCAGGTGTGAATGGGGAGCAGGTGTGTTAAATTTGGTGTTATTACTCTCACTCTCTCATACTGGTCACTGGAAGTTCAACATTGCACCTCATGACAAAGAACTCTGAGGATCTCACTCTGTGATGTCATCTTGGAGGAGTGGATGAGGACTCCAGTGGCAACCTGTGAAGCTCTGGTGAACTCCATGCCCAAGAGGGTTAAGGCATTGCTGAAAAATAATGGTGGCCACACAAAATATTAACACTTTGGGCCCAATTTGGATATTTTCACTTAGGGGTGTACTCACTTTTGTTGCCAGTGATTTAGACATTAATGGCTGTGTTGATTTTTTTTTTTTTGAGGGGGCAGAAAATTTACACTGTTATACAAGCTGTACACTCACTACTTTACATTGTAGCAAAGTGTAATTTCTTCAGTGTTGTCACATGAAAAGATATAATAAAATATTTGGAAAGAGTTCGTTTTATAACACAGATGGATGCCTATGTGTCCTAAAAAGTGTATTTCAGGGAAAAAAATAAAAGAAAAACATATGACGTACATTTTTGTAATGCAGGCACACTTCCTCTTTTTTATTCCTTGAAATATGTTAGAACATTCCTTTTAACCACTTCAGCTCCAGAAGGTTTTACCGCCTTAATGACACGGCCATTTTTTTGCGATACGGCACTGACAATTGTGTGGTCGTGCGACGCTGTACCCAAATCAAATTGATGTCTTTTTTCCCCCACAAATAGAGCTTTGTTTTGGTGGTATTTTATTACCTCTGAGGTTCTTATTTTTGCGCTATAAACAAAAATCCCAACAATTTTGAAAAAAAAAAAAAAAAAAAAAAACAATATTACATTTCCAAGAATTAAAAAAAAAAAAATCTATTTTTTTTTTCATCAATTTAGGCTAATATGTATTCTGCATATTTTTGATAGAAAAAAAACCCTAATAAGTGTATTTTGATTGGTTTGCGCAAAAGTTATAGCGTCTACAAACTATGTGATAATTTTATGGCATTTTTTTTTTTTTATGGCATGTTTTTATTATTTTTACTAGTAATGGGGGCGATCAGCGATTTTTAGCGGGACAGCAACCTTGCGACAGACAAATCTGACACTTTTTGGGGACCAGTGACGCCAATACAGAGATCAGTGCTAAAAAAAAAAAAATGCACTGTTACTGTATAAATGACACTGGCAGGGAAGGGGTAACACCAGGTGTGATCAAGGGGTTAAGTGTGCTCCTAGGGAGTGCTTTCTAACGTTGGGGGGGAGTGGATGCACTAGAGGAAAAGAGAAATGTATTTCAGCTTAGCTAGGCTTTGACTGTTTGGAAAAATAAAAACTGCGCTAAATATCAAAATCCTAATAGCTGCAACTGAAATGTGACAAACATATGTATAACAAATAGTGGGAAAAAGCTGCGCTAAATGACATAGACCATATATGATAGGTCTATTAAATAAAGTGGTAGGTCCCAGAAAATAATAGTCCAAAGTATTAGATGATGAATAAACTGTTAAAGTCCAATCCAACACGACACAGAAAAATTCAATGTGAATAGGTACTGCTTACCAGAAGTAGCAGTAAAATGAGCGTTGGTGTAAACAAAAACCAGACCAGTGGAACTTTGTAGATGACTCCTGTCAGATGTTCTCCATTCAGAATTGTGAATCGGTGAATATGGTGATGAGACAAAAAATGTACATAGCGTGATACTGCATAAAAATTCTAATCACCCGTGTGAATGAAGAAAATAATAGGTGTACACCACCACCAACATAGGCCGCTTACCAGAAAAAAGAAAAAGGTAAGCATAACATATCTCAGTGAAAGATTGGGAATGAAGAACCACCTCCGTGATATCAAAATAATTACCAGATATTAGTGGATCATGCGATATAAATCACTCAAAGGAATAGAGCCACCACCAGAAATTCCTGCTTACCAGATATCAGCAACCAATTGCATGTATCAATCAGGGAAACTGATGTATGGCAATCCACAGGTGAATGAACATAGACACTCCCTTGGCAATAAAGCTGATCCGCACAGATGCTCCGCGATATTGCATAGGATAAATAATAAGGGGGGGAGAGCCCATAGCGTAAAACCATTTAATAAAATAAATAAAACCAAAAATTTGCACTTACAAAAGTACACAGGAATAGCGCTGAATTGGAGCCGCCGGCCAGTCGGCTTCAAACACCCGCCTGAGTATCGTCTTGTCTCGTAGAGGTGACGTCAGCACGCCGCAACCGACGTACGTTTCGTCATAAATGACGTTCTCATTGACTGTTGACTGTTTGTTTGTGCTTAGAATTACAGGGAGGTGATGCCTTTATCATTCCATGCAATATCCTACCCCCATTGTGTTTAGCTGGTTAGTGGGCATGAAGGAGAAGGGAGGGAGTGGGCTGTCCTTTACCATTTTGTATAAGCCCACATGTGACTCTAGCAGTGTTTCTCAACCTTTTTTTTCAGTCAATGCGCTCTTGAAAAGTATTTTTCAGTCTCGAGGCAACCCAGTCTAAGGTTTGGTTCACATTACTGCGTGTCGCAGTGTGCTTGCAAAATTGTGTTCCTTCCAGACACTCAGACAAATGCTCTGTCCTTTTAGGCCCCTTTCACACAATCCGGGACGTCAGGCGGACTCCGTTAATCTCAGCAGGGGATCGATCTGCCGAATCCCCGCTGAGCAAGCGGATGGCAGCTCTGTCTCCGTGCTGTGTGCAGAGACACAGCTGTCAGGTCCCCGCTGTACTCTATGGGGGAATCGGCTGGAAACGTACCGTTGGACGGATGGAAAATAGGGTTTCCATCCATCCATATTTGAAGGATCGGATGTCAGCGGACATGTCTCCGCTGACATCCCATGCCCCATAGAGATGCATGGGGCGTCCGTTTAGATCCACCAAAAAAACTGACAGGCGGATCTGATTGGTCCGCCTGTGTGAAAGGGGCTGTGTAAGGGGATGTACACACAGGCTGAAAGTTTCCTGCTGAACTTACCATTTTTGTACAATTTTTGGCCCGTGTGTACACAGCCTAAGGCGCTCCGGCTGGCAGTCACACTCTGATGTCATCAAGTACAATACATGAACAATAGCCCTGCATTGTACGTGAGAACAGCAAGGGATACGCTCCCACAACCGAGAGTGTCCGCTAGAAGAGTAGAATGTTGGAGCCTGTCGGAGTCAGGGATGGTGAGTAAATACTCCTTATTCACCCATCCCTAGAGTAAACAAACATGTAACCCTTGCAGTGTGGCGGGGAATTTTTCTGTAATTCCCAGAGTTCAGCTTTAGTCTCGGTTCACACTATTGCGATGCGGGAACACTGCGAATACTCTGCGTGTTCCTGCATCGCATCCGCAAAACAGGCAGATCACACTGCCATATGCGATATGCTGGGGGTGTCAATTCGAAATTAACGACACCCCCTGATCAGATCGCAGTGCGATCTGACAGTTCGCACAGAATCGGATCGCACTGGTGTGAACCACCATGCGATCCGATTCTGCTGCTGGCCAAAAAAAGGGGTCCTGTGCAAGCTCACTGCGATTGCGGTGCAAATTCAGCCATACAAACTGTATGGCTGATTTTGCACCGCACAGACCTCGCATGTGATTTTAGGAGCAGTGAGCTCCAAATCATAAGCGATGTCTATGATCGCATTAGTGTGAACCGGAACTTAAGGGTTAAAGCCTAACTCCAGTCATTATGCATTGTGTAGGGTAAACTGCATATAACTTTTTAACTATGTGTAGGTCAGTCCGCATCAATCTAACCTAATGTCTGCAATATGAACAAAGATGTCAATGCTCTTCAGCTGCAGATGTAATCTGAAATATGTATGACATGGGGTCCTTAGAAATGTCGTTGTTTTTTAGCAGAATATTTTTGAATGTTCCTGTCTCTCTCTCTCTTCAGAATGACCTCCACATTATTGATTCCATGGACATTTCCAGCCCAGACTCTCAGTATCTCGTTGATCTCTTTAATCAGCGACATTGGGGAGAATCAATACTTATTGTTGATGTGTAAGTATCTGACCAATATTTTGCTAGTAATGTTTTAGTATGCACATGTGAACACTAAGGCCCCTTTCACACTATTGCGATGCAATTTTACTGCGATTTCGCGGCACGATTTTTGCCGCAATTTTGAAAGCAATGGCAAGGCTATATGCCTCAAAACACATTAAAATCGTGGCAAAGTAGTGCAGGAACTACTTTGAAGTCAGTGCGACTTCAAAACGCACTGATATGAACGGGGCTCATTGAAAATAATGGAAAACGACTTGTCATGCGATTTTGCGGTCCAAAATCGTGGGACAAGTCGCACTAGTGTGAATGGGGCCTAAAGGCAACTGATGTGTATCTTCTGTATATCCATTTTCAAAGTTAACCTGTACCCAGACAATGTGCAGTAAAGTATTTGCATATTTAGAACAAGCACTAAAAGCATTTTAACAGCTTGCTGCCCTTCCACTGTACATTTACTATTGATAGGTGAGACAGCCGGACTAGGCGAGGTACTGGTATGTCGCCCAGCACACCCTCTGGGGGTACTCAGTGGCATGCTCCCGTGACTGTTGTGTTCCCCGGACATGGCGCTTGGTGAGCGGCCTGGGTATCATGTGATCGTTATGATTGATTATAGCGATCACATGATTACAATGTAAGTAAAACAGCCAAGAATGATTTTGCTTATTATTGTGATGCTGTGTATGGCCCACAGCTATCACATGGTACTTGGGCCAATCACAGCACCCTGTATCATGTGATTAGCTTTAGCCAATCATAGCATGTCAACAGTAAGTAAGCTGTAATGAATGGAAAGCCATTTATGATGGTTAACTATTGCTTATAACAGTGATCAACACTGTTATAAGCAATAACAGTGTAAAAAAAAAAAAAAATCAACCCCCCCCCCCCCTCTCTCAGAGTAGTACAGTGTCACTATAGAGTTTAATGAGTAGACTTGAACTGATATAAAGAGCGGCATGACCACTATATTGCACAGCTAAACAGGAAGTGCAGCGTGACCTGAAAAAATTTAACTGCACTTCTAGATTTCTTTTTTATCATTGGTCTACAAATTCGGGGAAATTATCAACCTCCAAGATAAAATGTGATGATTCTTACATATTTTGATTAGAAGAATTCGAAAACAGGTGGTCAGTGTGCTAGTTGGCTAAAATTTTCAAGATATTTCGCAATAAAGATTTATACAGAGGTGAGTATATTTACCTACAAGGGAGGGAGGTGTCTGATGATCGTGATGCCTCATAACTTCTCTACAAAGTACAGTAGAATAATGAAAATGGTACCACATGGAAGTGTATAAATTTATCTGCACTTTGCCCCCGTTCACATTGGTGTGATTTGAGCAATAATTGCACATCCCCCCCCCCCCCCCCCACGTAATTTTAATTATTTTGATGCAATTTTTACCTGAAGCTGTATCTTGGAAACTGGAGCCAATTTATATTTAGGACTTGTTTTTCCTTTTATTAGTGATACAATTCTGGTAAAATGTAGCTACTTTCATTTCCGAGGCCTTCTCCTTGTATACCAGTGCATTTATTCATTGTTTTCTCTTTGAATATTCTGTTTAACAGCAATGAAGATATGCCTGAAAACATTCTCAGTGCAACTGCAGATTTGAAGAAGATTACTCTAATCCCAGCTATTGGTAAGTGTAAGGAGTTTGTATTGATGGGTAATAAACCACTTCAGCTCCACACCTTTGACAACCTGACCCTCTGGCTTTAATACTTGACTAAGTCACAAATCCAGAAGAGTATACACTAACTATGGAACTGACTTGACCTGGACTTTTTTTTCTGCTGTTAGGGATGTTTGGCTTTTTTTTTTTTTCTTACCTTTAAATGTCTTTGCCTATTAGCCTGTGTTTCCATGCACACATAGGCCTTTAGAGGCAGAACCCCCCCACAGGCAGTGCATCCAGGAGCAGCAGCGTTTTAGCAGAGATAAACGCTTGACGTGATAAACCGCATGTGAATGCATCTAAGGGCTAGGCGTGTTTAGCGTTTAAGTGTTAATTCATTTCAATGGCTAATTATTTTATATGATCAACTAAATTAATGCCCAAGCTCTTGATGTGCCTAAACACGTTACACAAATTTACAAGCGTCAGGCATTTTTTTCTGCCAAAATTTTGCTGCCAGGAGGAAAGGGATCTAGGAGAGATGGCAAAACGTCCGGTGTGCATGAGGCTTTAAGCCCAATAAAGTATCACATTATCGCTTTATATTCCCTTACCCCCATTTGGTATGGTCTTTGAGCAATCCCTTGAAATGCACCCCCCATCCCCTTAGTGCTCTTTGCTGGCAAAGCAAAATAACAGTGACACCCCTTATCAATACCGTTATCACACACACTTGTATTGCAGAGAAGGGGGGAGGGCTTGTCCAACCAGGTCTGTTACTGAGTGCTATTTACCAAGAGTGCTGAGTCCTCTCTTGTGTGGTTTGGTCTGTCCAGTTATAATTAGACACCCTGTGCAGCTTCTCAAAGGGAAATTGAAGGTAGGACTCTGAAGATGAAAATAGAGGCTATTATTACAGTGTCTTTAAGATTGTATGAGTATTTGTTCGCCTTTTACTGGGCTTTAAATGTGCCACCAACATTTTTCTCCAGGAATTATTACAATTATGGCCTCTTCTCTCCTCCTCCAGGTATAAACGTGCACAGTATGCTGAAATACGACACTGTCCTGTTAACAGTCGGGGCCGTGGATTTCTTAGAAGAGAAACTGCTATTTCAAGATATGCGCTACTCCGGCCTGTACAGTTTCAAGTACCCTTACAGTGACTTTCCCTAACGTCTGTGCAATATTTAGGTTTTGTATATAAGACTTCTTTTCTGAAATAAAAAATAATGATTTCTTAGATTCCTTTTTTTTTTTTTTTTTTAGAAATTGTAAGTTTAGGCCTTGTTCGTCGGGGCTTCAGTATGTAAAAGACAATGCTTACAGAAAGTTTCTGCAAAGTATTTCCAATGGCTTTTGCTGGCTTTAAAAGTAAAAGTGTATATGGCTAGCGCTTAGGATTATGTAGAAAAATTATAAATACTTAATAAGCTGCTGCTGGTAAAAAAGGAGGTACCTTTTTAAAACAGATAAAATTATTAGAGTACCTGCGCTGCTTATCTACCATAAATTAACAAGTTTTGAGCACTATAATTTTGCACTTGTTAGTTTATGGTAGATAAGCAGCGCAGGTACTCCAAATAATTTTATCTGTTTTTTAAAAAGGCACCTCCTATTTTGCTGGCTTTAGACCGATTAGCTCATGCCGAATGTTCAGGCTGAATTCACCACAAGGACACACAGAAAACAATAGTTTTCTGTGTGTCCCATTCACATTGCAAGGCAGTACAGAGCTGCACTAAAATGCTGACATGTGCTGTACAGAATTGCATGGCACTGTACAGCACCGCATTGTGCTACTGTCCAGCCACATGAATAAAGTGTATTTTTTGTACACTTTTTAAAGTTTTGTTCAAAAAAAAAAAAGGGTGTGGAAGCTGTGTGTTGATGCGCTGAATCTCGCACCACACTGTCCCCTAAAGTAAAAGACAGCTGCTATGAAGGTAAAGTGTTCTGGTAGCTGTCAGTGCCTGTGTGAACCAGCCCTTAAAGCACTGTCTGTGCAACTAAAAGAAAAAATTGCAGTGGATCTGTGCCTGCACTGCAAGCGTTAATTCCTTTTGCCTTGTCTTGTCTTGGGGAAAAATAAAAGGAGATTAACTTACTCCATCCTCTTCTGCTGGACTGGTTTCCACAGCGCCTGCTCCCCCACACTCCACTGGTCTAGGGTCCTGATGTCATCAAGACCAGTGCAGGGTGACGCCAAGGGACAGTCCAATGCCAGGTCATGGGGAAGCGATGCCTGTCGGGGAGTGGAGGATCAAGAAAGTAAAGCCTCGTACACACGCATCGATTGTTGGCCGACCGATCGGCCGTCTTTTGTCCAGTGTTGTTGTGTTGGTTGAAATGTGCTCTAGACTGCACACAAGTTTTTTTTGGCCAACAACAACCAACTTCAGAAGTAATGTCATGTTCTGGTTTACTTTCCGTGTGTTTTTTCTTCTCTGAGCATGCCCAGTCTTGCTCATCTGATTTTTGTCTGCCGAAATCTGCACTGACTGACGAACAATCGGCCCTTCTGTTGACGGCCAACAAAAATTTTATAGCATGCACACCAGATTTTGTTCGGCCGAAAAGTCGCAGTCGGTTGTCGGAAGCATCATACTAACAAGCCGACAATCGGCCGATCGGAAGTTGGCCGAAAATTCACGGCCAACAGTCGGTGCGTGTGTACGGGGCTTAAAGTGTTTCTCCTCTCCCTTACACAAAAGGAGCAGTTAACCCTTGCAGTACTGCAGGTGACATTAAAATTTTCCCAGAGTTTGGCTTTTACATTCAAGCAGTGCTGAGCTTCATGAAGCGTACTATCAGGGTGTTTAAAGTGACATTTAGGACAAGTGGCAATTTCTTTGTAAAGGGGCTCCCCCGCCCACTCATGCTTACTTTGTCAGCGCTACTCCACAGCTCCTACCTCCTTTGCATCCGGTGACATTACCGGTGCTTCTGTCTGCATATGAGAGCAGCGGGGGAGCACTGGGCAAGGTGAGTATCAGTGGGGACCCCTTTGCAGAGAAACACTCTTGTTGCCCTGAATAGCAAAGTGGCAGTGTTTCTTTAATTAGACATTGTGCTATATTTGGTGGCGGATTTAAAATATTAGTGATCTTTAAATAAAATCCAGTCTTCGTGAATTAATTTACATCTTTATTTTAGCAAAACAAAATGTGCAGTATATGAATCGGCGATTAAAAGATAAACAGCAAAGCTTTCTAAGTTGATTATAAGTTTGTGAATTTAACATAAGAAGATTATCATTAGGGAAGATAATGTATTTAAAGCCTAACTCCACCTTTTAGAGCCGGTTCACACTACCGCGACCAGAAAGTCGCCCCATGAAGGAGCGACTTTTTAGCTTGACTTTGAAGAGACTTGTAAGAGACTTGAATGATAGGCGACTTTGTCTGTGGGGAATGCTTGGCTAATCTTTTTCTTCTTCCTGGAAAGTCTGATCACAGTCGCTTGAAAATAGATAAGGATCTGACTTAGAGGCGACTCCCATTGAAGTCTATGTGCACAAGTCGGATAGAGGTCGCCTTGAAGTAGTACGGGAACCTTTTCTGAAGTCGGAGCGACTTCAGTAGTGCATATTAAGACGGCTCTCATTCATTTACATTGCATTTGTAATGACAATTGACTTGAGGGCACACAAGTCGCGTCCCAAGTCGGAGTAGTGTGAACCGGCTCTTACTGTACTATTAAATAATTTGTTTGGTCAAAACAATTTACTTCAGTGACAGATGTGCTTGCTGGGTATATAACATATGTATCATCAGCTACATACAGTAACCACTTAAGAACCAGACTTTTTCTCACACTTTTTGTTCACATTTAACAATCAGGTTTTTTTTTCTAGAAATATATATATATATATATATATATATTTTAAAGCAGAGGACTTGGAGAATAAATTGATGGGTTTTGCAATTTTTTTATGCCACACTGTTCACATCGATTTTTCCCAAATGCAAATTTTGGGGGGGAAAAAACATTTTTTTAGTGCAAAAAAACACAACACATAACCTAATATTTTTTGCTAAGTATTAAAGATGTTATGCCGAGTAAAAAGATACCATACATGTTACAATTTAAAATTGCATACGCCTGTGCAACAGTGACAGATGACGTAAAATTGTACTGTCCAAAGGAGATGCTTTAAAAGCCTTTAGAGGTTACCACTTTAGATTTACAGAGTAGGTCTAGTGCTAGAATTACTGCCCGTGATCTGACATTCGCTGTGATAGCTCACGTGTGGGGTGATCGCTGTTTGTTTGCGTGCAGCACTGACGCACGCGTTCGCTTTTGGACGCAAGCACAGGGGGAACAGGCACTTTATTTTTTTTATTTATTTATTTATTTTTTTTAATTATGAATTTATTTTACACTGTTGCTTTAATTATTTTTTTTAGCACTTCTATTGCTGTCACGAGGAATATAAACATGCTTAGTGACAGCAATAGGCACATGACAGGCAATCTTTACGGACAGATCTGGGGCCTATAAGACCCAAAATCCATCCTCTGCCCTTAAAAGCTTTCTAAAGACCAAGATAGGTGTTTTTGAATACTTGCAATTTTTTTGAAAAGGACGCCATTGACATTGGGGTAAACCAGAAGTGATTTTATGCTATTGCTTCTGGGTTACCATAGCAGTGACCCGATCAAAGCCGATCCGGACTTTGGTTGTCCTACTAGCTGGCGAATGTGCTTGCTTGGGTCTCCCGGTGGGACAGGAGAGCCTGAGAGAGAGGCGGGCGTCCCCTCACACTGCTTGTAATAGCAATCAAGCAGCTAGTTAGCCACTCCAATTGCTATTGCAAGAGAGCCGACCGTCGGCTCTAAAAACCAGACCCGGGTTGATGCCTGCAGCTGCAGACATCACCCCTATGCAATCACTTAAATTCCTCTGACCTACTAGGTATGTGATTGGACGGTAAGTGAGTAAGCAGTACTGTATTCTGGCAGTGGTACCCGGACTTACTGTCCCCTTTCCAAGCTGAGCACTGCATAGCCATTCACGAGAAGCATTGTGTCCTATAAGTGAATATAAGGCTTCCTCTGATTGGCTGATGTGGAGTGGTTAGCGGATGACGTCAAGTTCTCCACCTTTTGTTCTGGAAGCATGACAGGATGTTCCCTTCCCATTGCCAGAACACAGTGCTGTATACTGTATGTAGCTGAGGCTTTATACGGTTCATACAGCACGTCCAACACATGCACCTGTTAGTGCAGTAATTTGTTCATTCAGATGTTCAACTATTTAAAGGTACAGTGAAGCTATGCTTAAAAACAGCTTTAATCCATCTTCGTGATCTGGCCATCATTTCTTATGATAGCACTTTCGTTATTTTAAAATGCGTCTCTTTATGCCTTTTTTTTTTTTTTTTTTATAGTATTGGATAGAGCAGTGAACGATCAGACCTCGGTCAGGTTTTTCTTCTGGTAAAAAAATAGCATTTATCCAGTTTATGAGAGAAAGATACTGAGGGACAATCCCTCTAACAACAGGGTCACAATGACAATGAAGACACTGTTTATTGGTAGGATAGAGCAGTGTTTCTCAACTTTTTTTCAGTTGTGGCACCCTTAACAATTCTGCACAATCTCGGGGCACCCCATTCTAAAATGTAAAAAAACCCCTAAACTAATAGTTTTGCATAAGGCAGCAACATCCATACACATGAGCCATCCAACATTAGAAATTATTTATTCCTCCACTATTGCAAACTGGTACGGACTAGTATTCTAGGGTTTCTCTTCTCCCTCAGTTTATCTTCTTCTATTTGCTAATGTGACCCCAGTGCTGTTGGAGAAGGGATGAGGAGGAGTAAATAGGAATGCTGTGCAAGGACCCGTCATTCTCCTTATTAACCAGTGATGTCACTGGTTGTCAGGGTGCCAGTGGCTTGACCCGCACAGTGCCCAGGGTTGTCAGGGTGCCAGTGGCTTGACCCGCACAGTGCCCAGGGTTTTCAGGGTGCCAGTGACTTGACCCGCACAGTGCCAAGGGTTGTCAGGGTGCCAGTGGCTTGACCCGCACAGTGCCAAGGGTTGTCAGGGTGCTAGTGGCTTGACCCGCACAGTGCCCAGGGTTGTCAGGTTGCCAGTGGCTTGACCCACACAGTGCCAAGGGTTGTCGGGGTGCCAGTGGCTTGACCTTCACAGTGCCAAAGGTTGTCAGGGTGCCAGTGGCTTGACCCGCACAGTGCCCAGGGTTGTCAGGGTGCCAGTGGCTTGACCCGTACAGTGCCCAGGGTTGTCAGGGTGCCAGTGACTTGACCTGCACAGTGCCCAGGGTTGTCTGGGTGCCAGTGGCTTGACCCGCACAGTGCCAAGGGTTGTCGGGGTGCCAGTGGCTTGACCTTCACAGTGCCAAGGGTTGTCAGGGTGCCAGTGGCTTGACCCGCACAGTACCCAGGTTTGTCAGGGTGCCGTAAACGTCCCGCATCACCGCCAGGAAGTGACGTCAGGATCCCAGGACCCACGAGTGTCAGCGTTCCACCAGCAGAGGTGGGAGCCCACGGACACCACCGAGGCTGCCCCATTGCATGCGGAGGAACTCCCCTGCTTCTCTCACTGGGACCCCCTGCCTCCACCACCAGGACCGTTCCAGTGATGCCCCAGATGACTGACAATTCTTTTTGATGTGCTCCTAATCCACCTGTTATGTGAGTGTACTACTGCTTTACTCCACATTAAATGTCTTGCTGCACTTAGAAGGTGCTGCACTTGTTTCCTCTTGACCCGCACAGTGCCCAGGGTTGTTGGGGTGGCAGTGGCTTGATCCACACAGTGCCCAGTGTTGTCAGGGTGCCAGTGGCTTGACCAGCACAGTGCCAAGAGTTGTATTTCTACAAAGTAAAAACCTGTGACAATTTGTTGCCATTTTGCCAAGGCACCCCTGAAGAACCCAGAAGGCACACCAGGGTGCCACGGCACCCTGGTTAAAAAAAAGGCTAGGATAGAGGAAGGCATGGGCCTCTTCTTAGTTATTATATATTGCTGTCTATTTCCACAGTTCAGATTTCCCTTCACTTTCTGTCACATGGAAAATAGTTTCATTGGAACAGGAAGTAAAGGAAATATCTCTAACAGGACACACAAATGGAACACAACAGAGGTTGAAACAGTTCTTTGCTCCATCCAAAAACAATAAAAAATAAAAAAACTTGGCTAGACCTACTTTAATAAGAGAGGCGTTAGCCAAATAAAAGATGTTTACTTTTGTGGTTAAATTTAAAAAATGTGACGCTGTTCCAAATACCTGCCTTAATGCTGGTAATCATGAAATAATTATTGCACAACATATTTCTTTAAACAAGCATAGGTAAATTACTGCAGAAAGGATGCATTCCCACCTTGCTTTAGCTCATCCTGTAGCCTCATTCAACTGTAAGAATTTAGAATAATGTACATCCAAAGGTATGCTAGACCTTGATTGATAACAATTTCATACCAAATATTCCTGATGTTTTAAAGATGCATCTAAAACTAAAACTTTTTTTTTTTTTTTTTACTTTGGATATAGTAGAAAATGGATAAAACCCCAATCATGTACTTTTTGCTATCTGTGTCATGAGGAGTTTGCTTCTCCTGCCCTGTAGACATAACAGGAAGTAATAGGAGAGCTCTCCAAAAATCCCTCCTTGGATAGTTGTGGCCAGAACATGGAAGATCTCCCCCTATTCCTAATCTGGTGATGATTTGCCATCACTGTCAGTCATTTTGACTATAGGCCAGTTCACACCATAGAAACACAAGTGCATTTTTGATGCGTTTTACCGCGTTCCAGTGCAGGAAAAATGCAGCATGTTTTACTTTTTTTTTTTTTTTCTGGAACAGCAAGCACCTAGTGTAAACTATGCCATTGGAAACCATATAACTTTCCATCTGTTTTTTGATGCTGAAAAAAACGCACTGGATTGCATGTGGTGTGAACTGGCCCTATGATCACAGAACAAATAAATCCGGGAACATCTCCCCAGCAGGAACACAGACAACAATGTAAACCTGGCAGAGCTTCTAATCCATTCTTCACTGTCTAAAACTACAAACAAGGTGTTGGCCTTACAAGTTAAATTTCTTTTTTTTGCTAAGTCCTGTCCAATGCTGTTTATTTTTAAACTGTCAAATTAGTATTGCATTCAATCTGTTTTCTTGATAATAATAAATACACTTAAAACTATATCAGTCTGTCCATTTTTACACCTCAGGGTAGGGATGCACCGATGCCGAGTATTTTCATGAGTACCCGTACTCCATGAAAATTCTCCCAATTACTGTGCGGTGCGATTTGCCTCCATACAAAATGAATGGGCGCAAATTGCACTATAATTAATCACATGCAATTTGATCGGAATGCGGTGGGATTCCTGTCTGAAGCGCATGCGGTTCCCTGCACTGCTCCAATGTGAACCCAGGCTGAAATCACTATGACAAGCCTGGGTTCCCACAGGAGCAGTTGGGAAACTCAGTGCAATTCGGACAGAAATCGCACTACATTCGTGTTAGAATCGCATGCAAAATACACCCCCAGGAGCAAAATGCACCCCGGCAACAATGGATCTACCCCTGCAACAAAAGACAACTGTTGGAAACAATAGATCCCCCAGCAGCAAGCATCAATAAACCCACCCCCCAACAGTGGATCTTCCCCAACAACATAAGAACCCCAGGGAAAAGATCCCCCACTAGCAACAGTACATCCCATCGCAACGGTAGATCCCTCCAGCAACAATTGACACCCTCCCAACAATACTACAACCCCCAGCTACCAAAGATCCCCAGCAGTCAGCTTTAATAGACCCTCCAGCACACCCAAGCCCACTTTGCCAGTGCATACATTCTGTGTTAAAGGACTGTACTGGAACTGCGTTCCCCCGCATTCCCACTTAAAAAAAAAAAAAAAAAAAAGCCCTGGGTAAAGGTATAGTCTGTATATATAGACTTCTTAAAATGTATGTATAGCCAACCCTTTTTTTTTTTTTTTTTAATTAATAGAGTAACAAAGGGTTAAAACTCCTGCCTATTAATTTTTTGCCCTCCGTGTTCCGGCGGGGAGATTTCTCTTCACATCCTGTACCAAAGACCCAACTGAAAGTGAAAAGAAAGTGAGGGAAGTCCTATTAAAGACAGTCACAATATTTTGAGGTTGATTTACTAAAACTAGAGAGTGCAATATCTGGTACAGCTGTGCATGTTGGCCAATCAGCTTCCAACTTCAGCTTGTTTATATAAGCTTTGACAAAAAAAAATGAAAGCTGATTGGTTTCTATGCACAGCCACACTAGATTTTGAAATCTCCACTTTTAGTAAATCAACCTCTTTGTGTTTATCACTTTCTATCTCTGCGAAAAACATCACCAGCAAAAAAAAAGAGGGCATGGATCTTCCTGATAGGAGTTCTTATTCTTTCCCACTATATCAAAAATGAAATGAAAAAACGTTTTTGGCTTTTAGATACACTTTAACCTCCTTCCCGCTGCCGCCGCCTCCTGGCCCATTAAGAGGTTCTAAATGCCAGGAAATAGGCATTCCGATCCTGTGACCACTGTGATTGGCTGTCACAGAGGTCACATGATCAGAAAGCTCCATGTATGCATAGGGAGCTTCCACTACCCATTTTTTACTGTGATGCTCTCAGCGCGGCAATTTGTTTACATAGGGACGCATATATGCGGCCGCTCGGCCTTTTAAGCTCACCCAACGAGCGGCCGCATATATGCGTGCAGCCGGCGGGAAGTGGTTAAGCTAATTATTTCCTAATTCTTATCCAGCCACTGTGCTCTGCATATATGAAAATGTGCAAGGGTTGGATAAATTTGCCATGCATCGAGCAGAGACATTTCACACAGTTGTCGGATACCTGATAAAAAGACACAGTTCCCGTTTCATGTTCCAAATACACCCCGAGTATTTTCACGGGGGCATTGGTCGCCACAATCATTTCCTGGCTGTTATGTACAGCTTTGTATTGCATGTCATCAGTCAGCTGCAAGCACCAGTAATCTGCAGGATATCCCATCGCTATATGGTCATTACGATAAGATACTCCAACCGCCCACCGAGGTTTGTCGCTGGTTTCCACCTCCCAGTAATGTTGACCTGAGGATAAGCTTGATGCACTGAATGCGAATCGAGAACTGTCAACATTCTGCCCATCCAAGGTGAGTACTAAGAACGGAGGAACATTTTTGGTGATTTGACTTAATGGAAGCAGTCTGGAGGTGGCATCTTCAATAGGTATTCCACGATTCCTTAACAGGAATGGCAAGCTCTTTGTGAACCTGTGAATGCTGGACTGTAACATGATCAAGATCGTCTCACCATCCAGATTGTTGAAATGAAAGTCGTCTTTTACATTCATTAAAGAATTTACTTTATTGGTGTTCAAAATGTTTCTTTCTAGCAGGGCAAGTGGATCGGAGGTGTTGCACAGATTCTGGATTTCTTTTTTCAGGTTGTTGATTTCCAGTATTTGGCCTTCCAATGATTTCAAAGCTTGAGATAGCTGGGAAAACATCTGGTCCTCTTGAGTTTTGATTTGGCACAAAATTTGACGCTCCATAGATTCCAATTCTTTCTTCATCTCCCCAATCATCCCAGTCACTAAGTTTCTCATGAGTCCAGTGTTTGAAGCAATTTTCTCCTTGTGGCTCTTTACATGGGCGACCTTTTTCTCTATTTCAGCCTTCTTCCTAGTTAGAAGATCTTCTTGCATTTTAAGGGCAGATTTTTCCTTATCAGAGAGGTCACTAAGCTTCTCAATTTTGTGATGTTTATGGTCTCCAGTGACACCGCAGGATGCGCAAATGCTGATGCCCTCTTCTATACAGTAATATTTAAGGAGTTCCTGGTGGACGGGACACTTTCTGCTCTGGAGTGTGGTGCTGAGGTCAGTGAGAACATGTCCTGCCTTGTGTTTCATGAGGTGGTCACAACAAAGTGGCGTCTCGCAGTCTAGGCACAGCTTTTTGGGAGTCCCATCACAGTAGGAGCACCCACCTTGGTGCTTTGATTTTGTAAAGGGCAGGTGCTCTATAATGCTGCACATCTTCGTGTTTCTGTTGAACTGTATTTCATCAGGCAACCTTTGTCTGCATTCTGGACAGCACCTTTGACCGCTCATCTGCAAAGTCTTCAGGATGCATTGCTTGCAGAATGTATGTCCACAGGGCAAAGTGGTGGGCTCAGAGTAGATGTTGAGGCATATACAGCATTTCAGCTCCTGCTGGATAGCTGCTGCTGCCATTCTCAGTGTTGGAATATTAGAAACGAAACTAATCTGGATGGGTACTTTTTTTTTTTTTTTTTCAAAAGGGGCGTGGAGAAACTAGTTCTTCCACTTAGAAGATAATCTCTTGAGCAAATAATACAAATTCAACTAGGCATTTCCCACTTTTGGACCTGACTTCTTTGAAATGAAACTATGATGATGTTTATTTCCATCATTCTGTGAAACTGACATTAAAAAACGTTTATTTTATAAGAATTCATGATTTGCATAAAACCTTTATTCTACAAATAAACTTGTAAAGCATATATTTATTTCTAGCCAAAACCTTTTTTTTTTTTTTTTTTTTAGTGTGGATAGAGCAAAGCAAGATAAGAACTCCCCCATCAGGTTTTTATTGCTTCCTGTGACACCTGTTCTGGTGACAACTGTCTAATGCCCCATACACACGTGCAGATTATCTGCAGACTTTTGTCTGCAGACTTACCTTTTCTATGTAGTGCAAGGGCCTGCCGGATTGCATACAAATTGAAAGTGTTTAGGTTTGACCTCATATTATATGGTTTTGGTAAGTCTGCAGACAAAAGTCTGCAGATAATCTGCATGTGTGTATGGGGCATAAGGGGGGGGGGATTCCCTTCAATTGGCAGAGAGTTACACTCATTTTCTGTTGTTTCTCTTGCACGGAAAGTGAAATATCCCCAAAGGGACAGTGAAGCAAAAATTAAAAAAACTGGCAGAGATTTTAGTGAGTAATCAATACTAAATACACACTGTTTAATTTACACTATCCCTTCTGTTTTTGTATGTGAATAATGTAATCATTTTAATAAAAAAAAAAAGTTCCTTTTTCCTAAACAGCTGTCACATGACCCAGCTCTTTCCCAGCCTGTCTGCAGGGAGACACAAGCAGGAGGAGCTTCTAGTCCTCTACTGTTAGTCACATGTTCAAAATTTAAAAAAAAAGCCTTTGGAACGCAGAGTAAAAATAAATTATCAAATAAATAGATGGTCCCTCGTGCTAATACCGTGAAATAATAATATTATTACAACTCCAAACACACTGATTGGAGTAGCGTGCTCATATATCCATAACGTGATTGCTTCAATAATGCTGCTGCAGCTTATCTAAACAAAATCAACAAAAAAGTGTGTATAGTAATCAAGGTAAAACACCAAGCTGTGCAAAAAAGAAATAGTGTGCATGTAAATAAATAAATATCCTTGATGTATCCAAACAATGCAAAATTATATTTCTCTTACGTCCTCCGACAGTCGCCGCCTCTTCATATTCGTCACATATGGGGTATTAGACTTTGCTCCGAAGGAGTAGCTAGGCAACAGAATATGTTAACAATAAAGCTTTAACATATCCCACCCTCAAGGGGTGGTCCCCTCAGTCAATACCCTCCTACTTCCTGCAACCATATCTCAGTTTTAATGTCTAGCTTGTCAGGAGTGGCTGGCTCTCTCTGTGCTGGGACTTTCTGTCCCAGACTCTTTCTTCTTTTTAATATTTTGTTTGAGTTTTCTCTCTATCTTTACTTAGCTGTTATTTTTGTCAGCATTAGTTAGTTCTTCGGACGAAGAGGATCATGCGGACTGGGTCTCGGGCTGATCCCCCTGGTTGCAGGTCGTGGGTCAGTGGCTTCCCAGTCTGCCATCGAGCGTTCAGCCAGGTAACGCTCCTGGCACAGTGAACGACCCATCCCTGTTCGGTGCAGGGATGATTGGTGAGGTGGCTACCTCACCGGACGCTGTGCGGTTTCTTAACCTCCATTGTGTGCGTCTTGAATTGCGACTCTCCCTGCCTCATGTGCAGCGGTTTGTTCGCCTGTGCGGGTTCCCCACGCCATGTGAGGTAAGTGTATTTATGTGGGGACCTGTCTGTCTGGGGGGTCTCAGTCTGGGACTGTGTAACCTGCCTTTAATCACACTGCTTTGTCTCCCTATCTCTCGGCTGCATGCTGTGGGCTGCAAGGGGGGGGGGGGAGCTGTATGACACTGTGTGTGTCAGGCTGGGCAGTGTGAGAAGCTGTGTGCTGTGGGGCATGTTTTTTCTTGGCATGTTTGGGCATATACAGCGATCGCTGCGGCGATCTAACATGTATCCTTATATTGGGATGTAATGTGTGTGTTTTTTATGCACTGCGGAGCGGCGTTTTCGGCGCCAAACGACGCCATTTTACCGGCGCCCGCTCCGGCCGCATGGTTTACATGCACGGCGGCCATTTTCTTGTAGCCTCCATAGGCTTACATAGAGCGCCCTGGCAGCATCACTTCCTCTTTCCAGGAACACCGATCGAGGCAGCAGCAGCAGCGGGGTCTCCTCAGGTTTTATCCTTCTGTTCTTGCTATCCATTGCCTGTATTCAGTTTGTATATTCCCTGTGGGGGTCTCATTGTGCCTGAGTGTGGTGCGGTGGGCTGCGCTTGCCGCGCTTGCTAAAAGGGGGCAGTTAACCCTTGGTTGTCTGGCATTACAGGGGCAATGGATTCTCAGGAGGGCAAGTTTCCTACAGTATTGGTGGAAAGCCAGGGGACCGCTGTTTCCCCCCCAGGGGGGGATTTAGCCACTATTGTGGCTGGCCTTGCTGCCCAGGTGCAAATGCTGGTGGCTGCTCAATCTACTAAACGGCCCAGAGTTGCTCTGTCCTCTGATTCTGAGGGTGAAGGTGATGGGGCTGTTCTGGCAGGGACCTCCTTATCGGGGTCCCGCTCCTCTCTTGATCTAGTGGGGTCTGAGGTAGAGGCTGAAGTTGAGGGGGTTGATAATTCTCCCCCTGGCTCGCCTGAAGAGCTTGCAATCATGGATGAGTTGATTGCTTCCATTAAGCAGACGCTACGTTTGCAGGACGAAGTGTGTCCCCCCGCTGCCTTGGCGGCTTATGGGACGCAGAGGAAACGCAGGACGCCGCAGGTTTTTCCCTGCAATGCTGATTTTCAGCGCGCTGTTAAGGATCAATGGCGCGATCTGCGCAAGCCTTTTGCGGTACCAAGTAAATTCAAGCTGCGTTATCCTTTCTCGCCTGCCACTGATGAACGGTGGTGTGTGCCTCCACCAGTGGATCATGCAATTGCGGTTTTGAACAAAGCCACTGCGATTCCTGCAGAGGGTTCCCCTGTTTTCCGTGATGCCACGGATAGGAGACTGGAGTCTCTTGCCCGTCATACTTATTCTGTTACGGGTTCTATGCTTAAGGCTCTGTTTGCTTCTCTCATGGCGGCCCAGGCGATCGCAAGTTGGACGCAGATGCTTAGGCGCGTCCTAGTGGCCGATTCGGCCTCGGCGGCGACCCTGGATATGGTGGATCAGATCCACCAGGGTGTCATGTATCTGTGTGATGCGGACCTGGACCTGATTCCGTTGGCTGCACGTGTGCACAGCGTGGCGGTGTTGTCTCGCCGCCTGGTTTGGTTGAAATGTTGGTCGGTGGACCAATCTTCCCGTAAGACCTTAGCCAATCTGCCTTATGATGGGTCTCGCCTTTTTGGGGAGTCCCTGGATGTGTTGATTAAGGGGATCACCGGGGGTAAGAGCACTCTCTTGCCCCATTTCCCCAAGGCTAAGGGGGCTTCTGGGAAGAAGCATGCTAATTTTCGGCCCCCTCAGGGGTCCTTTCGTGCCTTTCGGCCGCACTACAAGGGCAAACCGTTCAAAGGCCAAGGCTCTCAGAAGAAGCCCTGGTCTGGGAAACAGAAGTCCGGCCAATCCGGACCTGCAGCCCATAACAGTTCGGCCTGAAGGGGCGCCCTCACCCAGTTTTGGGGTGGGGGGACGCTTGCTCGGTTTTCTTCAGCCCTGGTTGGCCCGTGTGCGGGACAGATGGGTTCTGGAAATCGTTCGATCTGTTTACAAGATCGAGTTTCTCTCTCGGCCGGAGAGCAGATTTTTTCCCTCAAATCTTCAACTGTCTCCAGAGCGCCTGCGGGATCTGCACCTGGCGGTGCGGGACCTAAGGGCTCAGGGAGTGGTGGTTCCGGTGCCTCATCGGGACAGATTTCGGGGGTTTTATTCCAATCTGTTCACCGTGCCCAGGAAGGAGGGCAAGGTTCGTCCGATTCTGGACTTGAAGGCTCTGAACCGCTCTGTTCCGCATGGAATCCCTGCGCTCGGTGGTGGCTGCCCTCGTTCCGGGGGAATTCATGGCCTCCATCGATTTGAAGGATGCGTACCTTCACATCCCCATATTCGAGGGTCATCAGAGATACCTTCGATTTGCCATTGCGGAGGATCACTACCAGTTCGTGGCGTTGCCCTTTGGTCTCGCCTCGGCTCCGCGGGTCTTCACCAAGGTGCTTGCACCGGTTCTGGCATTATTGAGGGCCCAGGGCATTTCTGTCCTGGGGTATCTGGACGACATTCTGGTTCGGTCTGCGACCAGTCAGGGTCTGGAGGAGGACCTGTCTGTCACAATGCAAACTCTGCAGGAGTTTGGTTGGACGATAAATGTTCCAAAGTCGACACTGAGTCCGTCGGTTCGTCTCCCCTATCTGGGAATGATACTGGACTCGGTGCAGGCGAAGGTCTTCCTGCCGGAAGACAAACTCAGGACTCTTCAGGAGGAAGTCGGGTCCCTCAGGGACGTTCCGCACTCGTCTCTGCGGACGTGTATGAGATGTCTGGGATTGATGGTCTCGGCCTTCGAGGCGATTCCTTTCGCGCAGTTTCACACGCGGGGTCTCCAAGCGGAGATCCTGTCCAGGTGGGACGGGCGACCTCAATCTCTGGATCTTCAGATCTCGTTGAGTCATCGCACCAGGGAAAACCTTCTGTGGTGGCTCCAGTCCCCGTTGGTGTCCGGGGGCAAGTCGTTTCGTCCGATCTCGTGGACGGTAATCACCACGGATGCCAGCCTGTCGGGCTGGGGTGGTGTTCTGGGCGTTCTGTCCGCCCAGGGGACCTGGTCGGAGGGGGAGTCTTCCCTCCCGATCAACATTCTGGAATTGCGTGCGATAAGGCTCTGTCTTCATCGCTGGACGGACCGGCTGCAGGGCTGCCCGGTTCGGGTGCAGACGGACAATGCCACGGCGGTGGCCTACATCAACCACCAAGGGGGCACCAGGAGTGCCCGAGCGGCTCGAGAAGTGGCCGACATTCTATCTTGGGCCGAGACTCATGTCCCGGCGATAACGGCGGTTCACATTCCGGGAGTGGAGAACTGGCAGGCGGACTATCTGAGTCGCCAGACCCTGGATCAGGGGGAATGGTCTCTCCACCCGGCTGTCTTCCAGATGTTGTGCGCGAAGTGGGGTCTTCCAGATGTGGACCTGTTCGCGTCTCGCCTCAACTACAAGGTGAAGAGGTTCGTGGCAAGGACGCGCGACCCTCGGGCAGACGCGTCGGACGCGTTAGTGGCCCCGTGGCATCAGTACAGGCTGATGTACGCGTTTCCACCGATTCAGTTGCTGTCCAGGTTCCTTCGCAGGTTACACTCGGAACGCAGCACGGTGATTCTTGTGGCACCGGACTGGCCTCGCCGGTCCTGGTACGCAGACCTCGTGAATCTGGCGGTCGACGCCCCTTGGCGTCTGCCTCTTCGAGACGATCTACTGTCTCAAGGACCGATTTACCATCCTGCTTTACAGTCGCTGGCTTTGACGGCCTGGCTGTTGAGACCGAGGTCCTGAAGGAGAAGGGTCTCTCTCCAGAGGTCGTTCATACTTTGATCAACGCGAGGAAGTCTTCCTCGGGGAAGGTTTATTACCGTACTTGGAAGGCCTATTTTGCCTGGTGTGAGCCCAGGGGGTTTTCACCCCGCACGTACTCGGTTTCCCGTGTGCTGTCTTTCCTTCAGACGGGTGTCGATCAGCGTTTGGCGCTGGCTACGATAAAGGGTCAGGTGTCTGCGCTGGCCGTTCTGTTTCAACGTCCCGTGGCTTCCAACTCTTGGTTGGCACCTTTATTCAGGGTGTGCGGCATCTGGTTCCTCCTAGGAGGGATCCTTTGCCCCCTTGGGACTTGAATCTCGTTCTATCTGTGTTACAACGTGCTCCTTTTGAACAGATCAGGGAGATCTCGTTGTCTATGTTGTCCAAAAAGGTCGCCTTTTTGGTGGCGATCACTTCGGCTCGCAGAGTGTCGGAACTGGCGGCTTTGTCCTGCAAGTCTCCGTACCTGGTTGTTCATTTGGATAAGGTGGTCTTGCGACCTAATCCTTCTTTTCTGCCGAAACGAGTTTCGGAATTCCATCTTAACGAGGATATTGTTTTGCCTTCGTTGTGCACGAAGCCTAAACATCCAAAGGAGGTGAGATTGCACTCTCTGGATGTTGTTCGGGCGATAAGGGTTTACCTTAAATCGCCTGAGTCTTTTCGTAAGACGGACTCCTTGTTTGTTCTTCCAGAGGGTCCTCGGAAGGGCATGGCGGCTTCGGCCTCTACCATCGCCAAATGGATCAGGCAGACCATTGAACAGGCCTATGCCTTGCAGGGGAAGGTTCCCCCTGTGCCTGTGAAGGCGCACTCTACTAGATCTCTGAGTACGTCTTGGGCCTGCCGTCATGGGGCTTCTGTAGCCCAGGTGTGTAAGGCGGCGACTTGGTCGACCGTGCACACTTTCACAAAATTCTACAAAGTAGATGTTCAGGCATCGGCGGATGCTTCCTTTGGCCGCAAGGTTCTTAGTGCGGCTGTTCCCTAGGGTCCCTTGTTGGGGACTCCTGGCTGTTGGGATTGTTTTTTGTATCCCCTGGGTTTTTTGTCTTTTCCTGGGTTGTTGCTCCTGTTGAGCACTTATTTTTGCTGTTGCCCAGCTGGTTTCCTTCCTTTGGTAAGGTTCCTTTCTTTGATGTGGAGACTGCGTTGCCTTTCGGCGCGGATGCGTTTCCCACCCCTCATGTTTGCACTGCTTTGGGACGTCCCCATATGTGACGAATATGAAGAGGCGGCGACTGTCGGAGGACGTAAGAGAAAACGGAATTTTTGTAAAATCTTACCTGTAAAATTCCTTTCTCTGAGTCCTCCGATAGTCGCCGCCCCTCTTTTGGGGTTTGAATGTATACTCTACTGCTATTCCACTAAAACTGAGATATGGTTGCAGGAAGTAGGAGGGTATTGACTGAGGGGACCACCCCTTGAGGGTGGGATATGTTAAAGCTTTATTGTTAACATATTCTGTTGCCTAGCTACTCCTTCGGAGCAAAGTCTAATACCCCATATGTGACGAATATGAAGAGGCGGCGACTGTCGGAGGACTCAGAGAAAGGAATTTTACAGGTAAGATTTTACAAAAATTCCGTTTTCTCTATCGCTCATTGACAGACGTAGTCCTCGGTGATACAGCACCTTCGGGTTATGTTGCCTCCACAGGAGTAGGACTAGACAGGAAATAAAATGCTCTGGCCACACCCTAGGGGCAGTCCCAGAGGGTATATCCTCTCTCTCTCTGCCTCAGCAAATCAGTTTTTTTCTGTCTAGTCAGGAGTAAGGACCTAGATACCTTGCTGGGATCTTCGGTCCTGGCAGGATTTTTTTCTTAGAAAAGAATTTTTTAAGACCGCTTTTTTTCTCCAGTGTTCCTGTGAGATCTTCAAGCAAGAAAGCTGAACTGGGCGACGGGCTGGATGTTGAGATCCAGTGGTCACCCCAGTTCAGCCTACGAGCGCGTGCAGGCCCTAGCTCCGCGCTGGGTCGGCCGCGACATAGTCCCACTGGACGGGGACTGACCCTGCGAGTTAAACGTCTCGCTGAAACGCCAAAGACCATGAGTCACGGCGCCCGTATTGGTCGACAGCCCTCCCACCCCGGTGGAGAGGGGTACTGTCAGGAGTTGTCGCCCGCCTGGTTCCGGTATGGTGAGTAGTATGTTCCCCCTTTCCCCCTGACGGGTCTTGTGGTGAACGCGGGCCCCTCTCTGTAATGGTAAGGATGGGTTCCCCTCTATCCTATAACATGTCACAGATCCCCCTAATTGAGTGTGATTTTTGTGTACAAGAAGCCAGGAGGCTTGGTTTGGGAGCTGACAATCTAATTGTAAAGATGTGTAAATGATTGTAGTCAGTGGCAGTACTAGAACTTTACTGTGATAGTATAAGGTATCCTACCTGTCAGTAGCCACAGGGCGATGTCTATACATGTATACTGCATTCCAGATCATTCCTCCAGCTAAGCAGCGGACCGCATACGGCCCGCTAGGGTCCGGTACCTCCGACCACGCTGACCACCATGAGGGTGAAGGGTTGTGAGGCCGAGATCCTTCTGCAGACATGCCGCTATTCTGTGCAGGCCGCCGCCATTGTCTGGTAGATCGCACGAGGCCGCTATTTTGGTGTAGCCTCGTGTCTCCAGCATGGGGGCGGCCATGTTTGAGGTGACTCAAACACCTCATGGAGCCAGGGGGAGGAGCCGGCAGGCGTGTTAAGGGGCGGAGCCGCCTCTTTTACCCAGGAAATAGGGCCAAAGACTTCCTGTCTGTAACAAGACAAGCACTGAGCAAGCTGATGAAAACTTCTGTGCATCAGGGATGAGCCTTGGGGTCTGTCTCTCTCTCTGTGGGGTCCAAAAAGGCAGGTAACACTGAGGGGCGCTGTTGCGACTGGGGGGACACAAAAAAAAAAAAAAAAAAAGTTTTTTTTTTTTTACTTTGTCATTTTTTGTCGCTGGCAAGTGTCTTGTATAATTATTGACCCTGCCGCATAGGTATCCCCACCTGATCCCCTCAAGGTGGCCGCAGGACCCTCCAGTACCCCACTTGTTTTTAATGCATTATCGGCAATTTTGGAGTCTTTGGTATCCCGGGTGGAGGTGGCCTGTCAGGGACGGGGGTCAAGTAGCGACCCCCGCCTACCCCTATTGTTTATCAGATACTTCAGATACGGATTCGGAACTGGTCAATGCAGTTGCAGGTCCCTCTTAGGGGGCTGTTGTCTCAGGTAATATCTCCTCAGCAGTGAGGAGCACGTTTCTGCCTCCGCCATAGCACAAGAGTGGTGGATGCACTATTTGTGTCCGTCTGGGAAACCTTTAGTCTTGAGGTTACACCGGCAGAGGTAGCTGAGACTGAGATTCCTTTTTGGTACTTGTTAGCCTACCAAAAGGGCGAAGGATTTTCCTTTACCCAAATGGGGTCGTTTTGAAACGAACCCCTGTTATTTCCAAACGCATGGCTAGGTGCTATCCGTTTGAGGAATTCCTCTTTATAGGATAGACGGTACCACCTGCTGTCTTGCCACAGACTGTTAGGATAAAAAGACCTTGTAACTAACGAGGACCTTCCTTTTCTGCTCATATAGAGTTGTTCGTTCCGCGAGGGCGGGCGATAAGGCGAAACCCTCCAAAGCCCCTTTAGAGGGGTTTCAAAGGGCGCTGGTCGGGTAAACAAAGAGTCCGGCTCAGCCAAGCCTGAAGAATATAGCCTGATGCGCCCCTACCCATCTCTGGGGTGGGGGGGGGATGTCTTCACCGGTTTCTGGAGGACACAGGATCGAGTTTCGATCACTTCCACCGGTGCGATTCTGCCCTTCTAACATTGAACGGTTTCAGGGGTTCTATTCGAACCTATTCACAATGCCCAGGAAAGAGGGCAAGGTGCGTCCAAATCTGGACTTGGGAAGAAATAGAGTCCATCCGTACAGTGGTGGCCTCCCTGCATAAAAGAGATTTCCTGGCGTCCATAGACATATAGGATGCCTATCTTTATATCCCCATCATCGCAGGACATCAGCGTTTTTTCGCTTTCCCAAAGATCATCCCTGGTTCCCACCAGGAGACTGAACTATCTGGGCCTAAGGTTGGATACATCCTGGGCAAGAGAGTTTCTCCTTGCTGGGAAACTCCAGAAGGTTCAGTCAACGATTCGGATGTTGCTGTCCGTCAATTGGCTGGGACTGATGGTGTCCTTCTTAGAGGCAGTACCGTATACCCAGTCTCATACCCAAATTCTCCTGAAGGAGATTCTTTTTTAATGGAATCAGAATTCCGATTCCCTGGACAATCGGATCCGGTTGAGCGAGCGGACCAGGAAGTCTCCGATGCTCAACCAGGGAAGGTCATTTCTTCCGATAGTATCCAGATTACCAATAAGGGTATCGGAATTGAGAGCGATCAGATTTTGTCTGATTTACTGGATCGAGCAGCTCTAGAGCAGCCCGATTCGGATCCAATCGCATATGGCCTCTTCATCCAGAGGTTTTTTCCCTAGCTGTCCCTTCATTGGGACATCCCGGATGTGGATCTGTTGGCACCTTGGCCTAACAGGAAGGTGCGGAGGTTTGTAGCTCGCGCCACGATCCTCTAGCGGACGCAGCAGAAACGCTGATCGCCCCGTGGGGGCAGTATCCGCTACGGCATGCCTTCCATCCTCTCAAGTTGCTGCGGGAACTTCTTCGCAGGATAGAGGTGGAGGGAATTCCAGTTATTCTGGAAATTCTGGATTGACCTCGTCAAGCCTGGTACGCCGACTTGGCGAGGCTAGTCGCGGACGCTCCTTGGAGACTTCCTCTCAGGGAGGATTTGCGGTCTCAGGGACCGATCTTCCATCTTGCTTTACAGTGGCTGGCTTAATGGCCTGGCCATTGAGACCCAGGTACTGAAGGACAAGGGAGTGTCAGCTTCAGTTATTCCTACCTCCAGTTAAAGCAAGGAAAGCGACTTCCAGCACATGGAAGTCTTATATTGCATGGTGTGAATCTATTGGATTTTCCCCACATACCTATTCGGTGACCCGAATTTTGGTCTGTCTGCAACAAGGGGTTGAGCAGAAACTATCCTTGAGCACGATCAAGGGTCAGGTGTTCGGCGTTAGCAATCTTCTTTCAAGAAACCTTTGGCTAATCATTCCTTGGTGCGGAATTTCATCCAGGGGGTGCGACATCTGGCTCCGCCAGTGCGCGCACCCTTACCGCCTGGTATCTTAATTTAGTGTGGTCGGTTCTTCAGAAACTTCTCTTTGAAGATATTAGGGAGATTCCCTTGCTTACATTCCCAGAAGGTGGCCTTCTTGGTGGCCATTACTTCTCTACGCAGGGTGTCAGAACTGGCCGCATTATCCTGTCGTTCCCCAGATCTGGTGGTTCATAGGGATAAGGTGGTTCTTCTTCCGAATCCATCCTTCCTTCCTAAAGTGGTTTTCGTAAGACGGACTCACTTTTTGTGATCACGGATAGCCCTTGAAGGGGGTTGCCTGTGTCTGCCGCGACCATATCTACATGGATCAGTCAGACGGTGGTACAGGCTTATTCTATTAAGGGTCGGAATCCCTTGTTCCCTGTTAGGGCGCACTTCACTCGAGCGCTCAGTACTTCCTGGGCCTTTCGCCATCAGGCGTCAGTGGTCCAGGTATGTAAAGCGGCCACCTGGTCGTCGGTACATACCTTTACAAAATTTTATAAAATTGATGTGATGGCATCGGCGGATGCCTCATTTGGCCGCAAGGTTTTGCAGGCCGCAATTTGAGACCGGTGGTCTACCTCGAGGGTTTTTTTCTGTTTGAAAATTTTTTTGTTGAGTCTCATCATTAAGGATGAGCATTGTAAACTTCTAGTTGGCACCGGTTGGGCCTTCTAGATTTGGATTTGATTTCCATTTTCCCACCCCTCATTTGTGATACTGCTCTGGGACTTCCCGAAGGTGCTGTATCACCGAGGACTACGTCTGTCAATGAGCGATAGAGAAAAATGGATTTTTGTAAAATCTTACCGTAAAATCCTTTTCTCTTAGCTCATTGACAGACGTAGTACCCGCCCCTCTGTTTTTTTGAGTTGGGTTGGGTTAAATTCTCTAAAGACTGCTTTTATGACATAACTGATTTGCTGAGGCAGAGAGAGAGAGGATATACCCTCTGGGACTGCCCCTAGGGTGTGGCCAGAGCATTTTATTTCCTGTCTAGTCCTACTCCTGTGGAGGCAACATAACCCGAAGGTGCTGTATCACCGAGGACTACGTCTGTCAATGAGCTAAGAGAAAAGGATTTTACGGTAAGATTTTACAAAAATCCATTTTTAAATCATAAACCATGAAAGTTCATGAAAAGTCCCACAAAGTGTTCAAAATTAGTGTTGTGACGAAAGGTGCATGAACTTTTATGGTTTATGATTTATATATAATTTTGCATTGTTTGGATACATCAAGGATATTTATTTATTCACATGCACGCTATTTCTTTTTTGCTCAGCATGGTGTTTTACCTTGGTTACTATATACACTTTTTTGTTTAAAAATAAATTATTAATATCAATAAACTGTTTTAAATTGTCATACAGATGTATATTTGAAATCACATTGTTGTTTTTTTTTGGCAATAACATGGTGTGTGTGGATTTCTGCCAGTCACAGCTATCGCATTCCTCCAGCCTGTGTCTTAGACTAAGAGGGAGGTGAGGCCTCCATCAATCTACATGTAATAGCCCACCCCTTTGTGTTTAGCTGGTTAGTGGGCATGGAGGAGAAGGGAGGGAGTGGGCTGTCATGTACCACTGTGTATACACCCACATGTGTGACTCTATAGTCACATTGGCTGCTCAGATGTGATAGGAAGGAAATGCTCAGCATAGAAACTCACTGAAAACTGAGAGATGCAAACACTGCTCTGCAAAATCCCAAACTGCATTGGGGACATAGACAGGAGGGGGAGATAGAGAGCAGAAGGATCAACTCGTTTTTTTGCAGAATACAGAAGAGGAATCTCATACGGAGTATATGAACAGCATGTAATACAGCATTTATTGATTTTTTTTTTTTTTTATGATGTGGATTTATTGACTTTTTAAATACTCCATTATTGTAAAAAAAAAATAAATAAATATGTACTTTAATACAGGAGAAATCTGATATTACTGTTGCCAGTGCAGACTGGGCTTCCTGATAAGAATCCCCAGCACTCACTGACTGCTTCTGTATGTAGAAAATACAGATATATCATATTTCTGCTACCCCAGCAGGGGATATGCTTCTGTATTTCATTCTGCTTTGTATCCATTTACAAGTGTAATATCATACTGTATAGGCTAATTACAGCAGTATTTTAAAAAAATCCAGGTACTTTGTTGGCTCTGTTGCTATGTATTTACCAACTGCTGCTTGCAAGTGATCAGTATGAAATATTTCTGTGCAATACTTCATGTTTGTCTTACTAAACAAAATAAAAAATATATACTAAAAATAGCAACTATATTAACTATAATGGCAACTATCAGAAAATTGACAAAAGCTCAGATTTTAGCCATATGAGGAAAAGTGTGTTAAAGGGTACCTACATCCCAACAATATGTAGAAAAGAAAAGCGCAATATGGGGTCAGGGGCGGGATTTTAGTGGTACCGTCTAAGACCAATAGTAATACATAGACCAATATATAAAAAAAAATATACAAATTTGTATATTTTTTATATTGGTCTATGAATTACTATTGGTATTAGACAGTACCACTAAAATCCTGCCCCTGGCCCCATATTGCGCTTTTCTTTTCTACATAATAGCAACTATATTACTGTACATTTCTCATTGTGTACAAAGGTTTGGTAGCCCTAGTCAAACTATTACAACCTTAATACATTTTATCCTTTCTCCACTTGATCTCTGGAATGTTTTACTCCCTTCATGACCACAGCATTTTTTTTGCTATTCAGCACTGTGCTACTTTAACCACATAACGACCGCCCACCGCAGTTTTACTGCGGCAGGTAGCCGCTCCTGGGCAAAGCGACGTTATGTTATGATCAATGAATACACTGACTGATATCTGATGTGATCTAGAACCCTATAGGTCCGTGATAATTATTGAATGTTCCACAACTGATCAATGAATACACTGACTGACATCTGAAGTGATCTAGAACCCGATAGGTCTGACAATTAGAGAATGTTCCACAACTGATCAATGAATATACTGACTGATATCTGAAGTGATCTAGTACCCTATAGGTCTGTTCATATTATAGAATGTTACACAACTGATCAATTAATACACTGACTGATATCTGAAGTGATCTAGAACCCTATAGGTCTGTGATGATTATAGAATGTTCCACAACTGATCAATGTACAATACTCTGACTGGTATCTGATGTAAAGAAATAAATCTGTCCCTACCTGACACAGGAACTTACCCCTCCCTACACTGCTAGCAATATCTCTGCACTGTCTGATATGATGTAAAGACATAAATCTGTCCCTGCCTCACACAGGAACCTACCCCTCCCTACACTGCTAGCAATGTCTCTCCACTGTCTTATATGATGTAAAGAAATAAATCTATCCCTACCTCACACAGGAACCTACCCCTCCCTACACTGCTAGCAATGTCTCTCCACTGTCTTATATGATGTAAAGAAATAAATCTATCCCTACCTCACACAGGAACCTACCCCTCCCTACACTGCTAGCAATGTCTCTCCACTGTCTTACAAACTCCAAAAAAAACTACTCTTGCCCTGCCTCAATTTGCGTGCCTGTCCCTGTCTCATCGCCCGCACAATGACACTACACGCTGCGACTGCGCGAGCAGCCTTTATGTAGTGTGGGGCGTGTACTTGGCCACTAAGCCATGACTGGCTAAAGGCAGCCTGCCTTTAGTCCAATCATGGCAGAGATCATTTGATTGGCCAAAGTATGGGGTAAGGGTGCATGCTTTGGCCAATCACATAACGTGCGGCGCGCGTGCAATGCATTATGGGAAACTCGAATTTCCCACGAAGAAGCACATTTGTTCATCATTCGACGAATGGTCGAATGTGCAATGTTCGAGTCGAACTTACCTTTGACTCAAACTCGAAGCTCATCCCTACTGACAGAGTGTGAGATGAGGAGAGCTGATAAGCGGCATCTCCTCACAGGGAATATGTGTAAAGGTAATCAGGGCACTGATCATCAGTGCCCTGATTACAATGCAGCCCCAACAGTGCCCATCAGTGAGGCCACTCTGTGCCCATTAGTGACACCAGCCTGTGCCCATCAGCTATGCCAATCAGTGCTGCCTTTAAGTGTTATCCATCATTGCCCATAAATGCCGCCTATCAGTGCTGCATATTAGTGCCTCCTCATCAGTGCAGCCTCATCAACGCACATCAGTGAAGGATAAAAAATAATATACAGTATTTACAACATTTTCTGACAAACTAAGAAAAACTTTTTTTTCAAAATTTTTGGTCTTTTTTTCTACTTTATAGCAAAAAATAAAAAAAAAAACAGTGGTGATTAAATACCACCAAAAGAAAGCTCTATTTGTGTGAAGAAAATCATGAAAAAATTAATTTGGGTACAATGTTGTATAACTGCTCAATTGTTATTCAACAATGACCGCACTGAAAGCTGAACATTGGCCTGGGCAGTAATGGGGTGAAAGAGCCCAGTAGAAAGTGGTTAAATGTGATTTGACTCATATTTTTTTTTTCTTTAGAAATGTCATTTTTGCTGCAGCATGTTCTATACATGGTACAGATGCGCCACTTTACAGGCAGACTAAAGGGACCCCCCAAGCACTATATTTAAAGACATTTTTCATTTTTATTGTTTTACTTGGGGTTCCCACTGCACCAAGTAAGCGCGCTGCAGCAAAAATGACATTTCTAAAGAAAAAAAATGCATGAAATGGCTTCATTTTTTTGGTGGGGGGGGGGGGGGGGGCTGGAGCGCCACTTTAAATATAATGCAGAAACAGGCAGCAGGAAGGGTAAGTATGAACTCTCAACTTTGCAGGAGGAACTGTTTCTCACTCTCTCATAAAATGGCATTGTGATAGGATATTGTATATTTGTGTAGCTTATTATGGGAAATAGTTTAAAGGAAAAACAGCATAATGTTAATCGTTTGTAACATCAGCATTGTAATAACGATCTAAATAATAATTATTTTTGACAATCCAATATAACCTTACTTGAAAAATCTCCTTTCTCTTACGTCCTCCGACAGTCGCCGCCTCTTCATATTCGTCACTATGGGGTATTGACCTTTGCTCCGTATGAGTGCTAGGCAACAGAATATATTAATATCAAAGCTTTTAGCATATCTCACCCCCAGGGGGTGGTCCCCTCAGTCAATACCTCCTCACTTCCTGCATACCAACTCAGTTTCATATGCCTAGCTCAGGAGTGCAGGCTGTCCTTGTGCTGGGGCTCTTAGTCTCAGCCACTTTTCTCTTTTTTGATTTTATTTGAAGTTTTTTCTCTTTCTTTTACTTAGCTGTTTATTTCCAGCTTTAGTTAGTTCTTCTGATGAAGATGATCGTGCGTTCAGCTCAGGTTTTCCTGGCATTTGAACGACCCATCCCTGTTCGCTGCAGGGATGCTGCGGTGAGGTGGCTACCTCACCGGACGCCATTTGCGGTTTCGCACCGCAGTTTCACTGCGTCATGGCTGCGACTCTCCCTGTCCTCAGTACAGCGGTTTGATCGCAAAGGAAGGCTCCCCACGCCATCCGGATGGTGAGTAAATTTCTATGTAGGGACCTGTCTGTATTGGGTGTCAGTCTGGGACTGTGTGACCCTGCATGTCTGTGAAGGCTTTTGAGCTCCCTGTCAGATTCCTGTAGGAACTGCTGCCTTTCTGTGGGCTGTGCGGGGGGGGGGGGGGCTCTCCTGCTCTGTTCTGTGTGACAGGCTGTGTGAGACATGCGGTGCTTGTGTGTGCCATACCGTGCGGCGACCGCTGCGGCGGTCCGCCATTTTTTTTTCACAACATGTTGGTAACGATCCTGTGCAGCAGGGCGCGGAGTTTTGGCGCCAAGCGCCGCCATTTTGGCGGCGATCGATCGGACCGCATGTCAGTCTCACTCCCCATTTACATGGGGATTCCTCAGCGGCCATTTTTGTGTAGCCTTGCATGAGGCTTGTGGGGCGGGCAGTTATTGCATCACTTCCTTGCCCTGGGACAGCGATCGGTAGCAGCAGCAGCCTGTGTGATCTCCAGGTTTTTACCTCTCCTTTGTTCTGTGTTCCTTACCCAGTGTCTTTTCATTGTCCCTGTGGGGGTCAGTGTATGTGTTTGTGTGCGGTGGGAGACGCTTCGCCGCGGTCTTAAAGGGACATTAACCCCTTTTTTTCTAAAAACTCACTGGGGCATGGATTCTCAGGAAAGCAAGTTTCCTCCCACTTTAGTGGGGGGCCTGGGGGCTGCTGCTTCCCCCGCGGGGGGCTGATTTGGCTACTGTTGTGGCAAACCTGGCTGCTCAGGTGCAGATGCTGGTGGCTGATCGTTCCACAAAAAGGTCCGGAGTTTCCATTTCCTCTGATCAGAGGGCGATGGGGCTGCCATGGCTGGAGTGCCCTTCTCAGGGTCCCGTTCCTCTCTTGACTTGGCTCGTCTGAAGAGCTTGCACTCATGGATGAGTTGGTTGCTTCTATCAAGCAAGCATTACATTTGCAGGATGAACCATGTGCTCCTGCCTTGCTGTCCTCTTATGGGTCGCAGGGAAAACGCAAGACATCGCAGGTTTTTTCTTTGCTCTGCGGAATTTCAGCGCGCTGTTGATGAACAATGGCGCCATTTAAAGAAGCCTTTTGCTGTGCCGAGTAGGTTCAAGCTGCGTTATCCCTTTACGTCCGCTACGGATGAGCTCTGGTGTGTACCACCTCCGGTGGATCATGCGGTGGCAGTTTTTCAATAAGTCCACTGCGATTCCGGCGGAGGATACCCCGGTGTTCCGGGACCCCACGGACAGGAGATTAGAGTCTCTTGCCCGCCATACTTATGCGGTTACTAGTTCAATGCTGAAACATATTTTTGCTTCCCTTATGGCAGCCTGGGCTGTCGCAGATTGGGCGCAGGTGCTCAGGCGCATCCTGGTGGCTGACTCTGCCCCGCCGACAACATTGACTATGGCGGATCAAATTCATCAGGGTGTCATGTATTTGTGTGATGCGGACTTAGATTTGGTCCCTTTGGCTGCGCGGGTCCAAAGCGTGGGGGTGTTGACGCGCCGTCTGATTTGGCTTAAATGTTGGTCTGTTGACCGAGCTTCTCGCAAGACTTTAGCTAATTTACCCTGTGCGGGATCTCGCCTTTTTGGCGACTCCTTGGATACTCTGACAAAGGGTATTACCGGGGGTGAGAGCACGCTCTTGCCCCAGACTCACAAGTCTAAGGTTGTTTGTGGTAGGAAAACTACCTCATTTCGACCCTCTCAGGGGTCTTTTCGTGCCTTTTGGTCATACTATGAGGGCAAGCCCTTCAAAGGCCAAGGCTCCCAGAGGAAGCCGTGGACGGGTAAGCAGAAGTCCGGCCAGTCCGGGTCCGCTGCCCATAACATTGCGGCCTGAAGGGGGCGCCCTCACCCAGTTCTGGGGTGGGGGGACGTTTGCTCGGTTTTCTTCAACCCTGGCTGGCCCGCGTTCGGGACTGGTGGGTTCAGGAAATCGTTCGATCAGGATACAAGATCGAGTTTCTCTCTCGGCCAGCGAGCAGATTTTTTCCCTCCAATCTTCAGCTATCTCCGGAGCGCTTGCAGGATCTGCACCTGGCGGTGCGGGACTTGCGGGTCCAGGGAGTGGTGGTCCCGGTGCCTCATCGGGACAGATTTCGGGGGGTTCTATTCCAATCTGTTCGCTGTGCCCAGAAAGGAGCGTACCTTCACGTCCCCGTTTTCGGGGGTCACCAGAGGTACCTTCGATTCGCCATTGCGGAGGATCATTACCCTTTGGTCTCGCTTCGGCTCCGCGGGTGTTCACCAAGGTGTTTGCGCCGGTTCTGGCCTTGTTGAGAGCCCAGGGCATCTCGGGCCTGGGGTATCTGGACGACATTCTGGTTCGGTCTGCGACCAGTCAGGGTCTGGTGAACGACCTGTCCGTCGCGATGCAGACTCTACTGGAGTTTGGTTGGACGATAAACTTTCCAAAATCGACGCTGTGCCCGTCGGTTCGTCTTCCCTGCCTGGGATTGATCCTGGACTCTGTTCAGGCGAGGGTCTTCCTGCCGGACGACAAGCTCAGGACACTTCAGGAAGAAGTCAGGTCCCTCAGGGACGTTCAGTGCTCGTCCCTCCGGACGTGCATGAGGTGTCTGGGATTGATGGTCTCGGCTTTCGGGGCGACTCCCTTCGCCCAGTTTCACACGCGGGATCTCCAAGCGGGGATTCTGACCAGGTGGGACGGGCGACCGCAATCTCTGGATCTCCAGAATTCATTGAGCCATCGCGCCAGAAGGGATCTTCTGTGGTGGCTACAGTCCCCGGCGGTGTCGGGGGGCAAGTCTTTTCGCCCATTCTCGTGGTCAGTGATCACCACGGATGCCAGCCTGTCGGCTGGGGTGGTTTTCTGGGCTTTCTGTCCGCCCAGGGTACTTGGTCGGAGGGGGAATCCTCTCTTCCGATCAACATTCTGGAATTGCGAGCGATAAATCTCTACCTTAGACGTTGGACGGACAGGCTGCAGGGCCGTCCGGTTCGGGTGCAGACGGACAATGCCACAGCGGTGGCCTACATCACCCACCAAGGGGGCATCAGGAGTGCCCGAGCGGCTCGGGAGGTGGCCGACTTTCTGTCTTGGGCCGAGACACACGTCCCGGCGATAACGGCGGTTCACATTCCGGGGGTGGAGAACTGGCAGGCGGATTATCTGAGTCGCCAGACCCTGGACCAGGGGGAATGGTCCCTCCACCCGGATGTCTTCCAGATGTTGTGCGCGCAGTGGGGTTCACCGGATGTGGACCTGTTCGCGTCTCGTCTGTACAACTAGATGGAAAGGTTCGTGGCAAGGACGCGCGATCCTCGGGCAGACGCGTTAGTGGCTCCGTGGCATCAGTATCGACTGATGTATGCATTTCCACCGATTCAGCTGCTGTCCAGGTTCCTTCGCAGGTTGGTCTCGGAACTGTGCACGGTGATTCTGGTGGCGCCAGACTGGCCTCGCCGGTCTTGGTACGCAGATCTCGTGAATCTGGCGGTCGACGCTCCGTGGCGTCTGCCTTTTCGAGTAGATCTTCTGTCTCATGGACCGATATTACATCCTGCTTTACAGTCACTGGCTTTGACGGCCTGGCTGTTGAAACCCAGATCCTGAAGGATAGGGGTCTCTCCCCTGAGGTCATTCACACTTTGATCAAGGCTAGAAAGTCCTCTTCGGGGAAGGTTTACTACCGTGCTTGGAAGGCCTATTTTGCCTGGTGTGAGTCCAGGGGGTGTTCCCCTCTCTCATACCCGGTGTCTAGAGTGTTGGCTTTTCTTCAAACGGGCGTGGACCAGCGCTTGGCGTTGGCCACGATTATGGGTCAGATTTCTGCACTGGCCGTTCTTTTTCAACGCCCTGTGGCGTCTAATTCCTTGGTTAGCACCTTTGTTCAAGGAGTGCGACACCTGGTCCCTCCGAGGGGGGAGCCTTTGCCTTCATGGGACTTGAACCTTGTTCTGTCCGTGTTGCGACATGCTCCTTTTGAAAAGATCAGGGAGATCTCGTTGTCTCTGTTGTCCAAGGAGGTTGCCTTTTTGGTGGCGATCGCTTCGACTCGCGGAGTGTCGGAGCTGGCAGCTTTAACCTGCAGATCTCCGTATTTGGTGATTCACTTGGATAGGGTGGTCTTGCGACCTAACCCGTCTTTTCTTCCAAAAAGGATTTCGGTATTTCACCTTGATGAGGACATTATCTTGCCTTCGCTTTGCGCGAAGCCTAAACACCCAAAGGAGGTGGCTTTACACTCCTTAGTTGTTGTTCGGGCGATCAGGGTTTACCTGTCGTCGAGTAAATCCTTTCGCAAGACGGATTCTCTATTTGTCCTTCCTGAGGGACCTCGGAAGGGCATGGCAGCCTCGGCTTCTACCATCGCCATATGGATCAGACAGGCCATTGAACAGGCATATGCTTTGGAGGGGAAAGTTCCCCCCATGCCTGTGAAGGCGCACTCTACCAGATCTCTGAGTACGTCTTGGGCCTGTCATCATCGGGCTTCTGTGGCCCGGGTGTGTAAGGCGGCGACTTGGTCGTCCGTTCACACCTTCTCAAACTTCTACGAAGTGGATGTTCAGGCATCGGCAGATGCTTCCTTTGGCCGCAAGGTTCTTAGTGCGGCAGTGCCTTAGGGTCCCTTATTTTTGGGCCCTTGGCTGTTTGGGATGTTTTTTATCCCTAGGTTATTTGCTTTTTCCTGGGTTGTTGCTCCTGTTGAGCAAGTTTTTCATGTTGCCCAGCTGGTTTCCTTCCTTTGGTAAGGTTCCTTTTTTTCTGCTGTGGGTACTGCATTGCCTTAGGCGCGGCTGCGTTTCCCACCCCTCATGTCTACACTGCTTTGGGACGTCCCCATAGTGACGAATATGAAGAGGCGGCGACTGTCGGAGGACGTAAGAGAAAACTGAATTTTTGTAAAATCTTACCTGTAAAATTCCTTTCTCTGAGTCCTCCGACAGTCGCCGCCCCCGCCCCTCTTTTGGGGTTTATTTGTATACTCTACTGCTATTCTACTGAAACTGAGTTGGTATGCAGGAAGTGAGGAGGTATTGACTGAGGGGACCACCCCCTGGGGGTGGGATATGCTAAAAGCTTTGATATTAATATATTCTGTTGCCTAGCACTCCTACGGAGCAAAGGTCAATACCCCATAGTGACGAATATGAAGAGGCGGCGACTGTCGGAGGACTCAGAGAAAGGAATTTTACAGGTAAGATTTTACAAAAATTCCGTTTTCATGTTGTGAGTTTTGCCTGTCTGCTGCCATCTTATTCCACAACTTGCTTGACTGCATATTTTGTAGCCTCTCCCCTGCTGTTTACTTTACATTTCCAGGGATTACATATCCCATGGTACCTTGCTGCCTCCAGCAGTGCTGACTCCTCCTCATGAAACTCCTTCTCTCCCTCCCTCTGTAGTGCAGAAGGCGGGCTCTGTGAAATGTGTGACACAGCAATGCCTATACACAGGGCATAGTGACTATGTGTCACAGAATTTATGGATGTAAATATGTGGGGTACTTCACAAAGTACACTACCATTCAAAAGTTTGGGGTCATTTAGAAATGTCCTTATTTTTTAAAGAAAAACACTATTTTTTTCAATGAAGATAACAATAAATTAATCAGAAATACAGTCTAGACATTGTTAATGTGGTAAATGACTATTCTAGCTGGAAACGACTGATTTTTAATGGAATATCTACATAGGTGTACAGAGGCCCATTTCCAGCTACCATCACTCCTCTGTTTTATTGTGTTAGCTAATTGTGTTAAAAGGCTAATTGATGATTACAAAACCCTTGTGCAATTATGTTAGCACAGCTGAAAACTGTTGTGCTGATTAGAGAAGCTATAAAACTGGCCTTCCTTTGAGCTAGTTGAGTATCAGCATTTGTGGGTTTGATTATACTCTCAAAATGGCCAGAAAAAGAGAACTTTCTTCTGAAACTCAACAGTCTATTCTTGTTCTGAAAAATGAAGGCTATTCCATGCAAGAAATTGCCAAGACACTGAAGATTTCCTACAACGGTGTGTACTACTCCCTTCAGAGAACAGCACAAACGGGCTCTAACCAGAATAGAAAGAGAAGTGGGAGGCCCGATGCACAACTAAAGAAGAGGACAAGTGTGTTAGAGTCTCTAGTTTGAGAAATAGACGTCTCAAAGGTCCTCAACTAGCAGCTTCATTAAATGGTACCCGTAAAACGCCTGTCTCAATGTCCACAGTGAAGAGACAACTCCGGGATGCTGGCCTTCTAGGCAAAGTGGCAAAGAATAAGCCATATCTGAGACTGGCTAATAAAAGGAAAAGATTAGGATGGGCAAAATAACACAGACATTGGACAGAGGAAGATTGGGAAAAAGGGTTATGGAAAGATGAATCTAAGTTTGAGGTGTTTGAATCACACAGAAGAACGTTTGTGGGATGCAGAACAAGTGAACAGATGCTGGAGGAGTGCCTGATGCCATCTGTCAAGCATGGTGGAGGTAATGTGAGGGTCTGGGGCTCCTTTGGTGCTGGTAAAGTGGGAGATTTGTGGAAGCTAAAATGTATTTTGAATAAGGAAGGCTATCACTCCATTTTGCAACGCCATGCCATACCCTGTGGACATCTCTTGATTGGAATCAAACAAAGGAAATCCGCTCAGGTGTGATGTTGAGCCTGGTGCAGGTCAGATCCGTCATCCGTAGTAGTAAAACATCCAAAAGTAGGACCGCACTCAAGGCAAAATGTGAAATCAATAATATCCTTTATTCCTCATGGATAAATTTGTACAGACAGTGCATAACAGACATGTCAGGTTGACGCGTTTCACAATACAAATGATCGCTTACTCATAATCACACGTGTGGTTATGAGTAAGCGATCATTTATATTGTAAAACGCGTCAACCTGACATGTCTGTTATGCACTGTCTGTACGAATTTATCCATGAGGAATAAAGGATATTATTGATTTCAAATTTTGCCTTGAGTGCGGTTCTACCTTTGGATGTTTTATCTCTTGATTGGAGCCAATTTCCTCCTACAAAAGGACAATTCCCCAAAGCACACCTCCAAACTATGCAAGAACTACTTAGGGAAGAAGCAGTCAGCTGGTATTCTGTCTGCAATGGAGTGGCCAGCGCAATCACCAGCTCTCAACCCTACTGAGCTGTTGTGGGAGCAGCTTGACCGTATGGTATATAAATGAAAGAAGTCCTGCGCTATGGATATAAGGGAAAGAAAGGGCTGCAGCCTCCCTCGGATATAGCCAAAGGCTGTATCAAAGGTATTGATCAGAATAAGGGTAAGGGAATTGGCCCTGCCAGAAATAGGATATATGAATAATGGGTATAGTAATATAAAACTAGTGTGTAAGACTAAAAATGTTGGGGTAATAGGAATGGTCAGTAGTAAATTACACTCTCATAAATAGATAAACTCCAATATGGGTAAATGCTTGCAAATTGGTAGATAAATACAGTAGTACAATAAATAATAAAAATAAACCAATAGTCACCAATCAACTATAAATAGCTATAAATAAGTCACATATAGTACTCACAAAAATTAATATAAATAAGTGAAAGTGACTAATGATGTAGGTCTGGGCTACCATAAGATCAACCCAGTAAAGTGACTGAGTGACATAAAGTGCAATAAAGATAGATGGTGACAAAAAGTGGCTTGTGCAAGGTGTAGCAGGATATTAACTAATACAATTGTGTATCAAATAGTGTGCCAAAAATGGGAGGATTGGGGAAGGAATATATCCAGTATTGGAATGATAATATAAAGTGACTAGTGCAAGGTGCAACACCAATGATTAATGAATCAAATAGTACACAAGGGGATAAGTACAAGGTGAGTAATAATATACGGGAAAAGTGATACATAATCCAATAAATATCAGATAACCACTATACGTGTGGGTGATTAAATGCACAGTGTAATATATCCAGTAAATCGTGCATAAATCAAGGAAATAAAGTCCATAGATGGGGGTGTTTAATCTTCATGCGACAATCCCCACTAGCCTAGGATGTAATTTTCGTGACAAAAAGGAGGGTGCCCGAGATAGCTCTAATGTAGATTGCACTCACCAGAGTGCCCAACCCCACACAGGGGTATTAGGCAGGGGTTATGTATACTGTATGATACAGTGTGGAGATGACGATTGGTCCGGTAGGTCCTGGGTGGTGATCCTATGTTCCTATCTCCGGAACCGGGGGGAGAATGATGTTCCTCAGCTACCGGTATGCTCTCAGACTATGCTCCAGCCATAGTACATGTCTCATGAGAAATGAACAAGGGGGGACACATAGTGTAATACTGTAGCGAATGTTTATTAATACTCAAAGTAGGGTACTCACATTGGAATAGCAGTAAACAGCATTGGTTTGTTAGGGAAAGATAAACAGCCCTCCATGTAAGCAGAACTCCAGAACGCCGTGCGTTCCATGGGCAAACCGGAACAGGAAGTGACCTGACTGCACTGTACGCGTTTTGTCATCCGAGCCGAAGTGGGAGTTTCAGAAGTGGGGCGGCCCGAGCAGAAGTGGGAGCGGGTACCTGTCAAATCTAGGTACCCGCTCCCCCCAAAAAATGACATGCCAAATGTCAGGGGGTCAGCAGTATTTAAAGCGGAAGTTCCACTTTTAATAATACAGGTACAAGTTCAACAATAGTGTTATAACGTTGGTTGTCAAATCATTACATTCTAGAAATTTGGTTTTCGTTCATTTATTTTATTGGATATGTTTTATAGCAGAAAGTAATATATGTATTTTTTTTTTTTTCAATTTATTTAATATAAAATAAAAATAAACAGTGGTGGTCGAATACCACCAAAAGCAAACTTTGTGTGAAAAAAATGGCATACATTTCATTTGCATACAGTGTTGCATGACCCCACAATTACCAGTTAAAGTAGCAAAGGGGCGAATAGCAAAATATGCCCTGGTCATGAAGGGGGTAAAATCTTCTGGAGGTCAGGTGGTTAAATATGAATTTGTTTTTGTAACTCCATAGTGCTGACCGCACATCTTGCCTTGGGTAAGAATGGATATACAGTGTGTAATTGCCTAAATATGAAGGTTGAAACGTACATCAAACATATTGTTGGAGAAAAGGCTGTTCTGGTCAGTGCAAGGCCTCATAGTGATGATCGCTGGATCAGAGCTGAAGGTAAATGTAAGGCCAGGTGGGGGCATTTAGGTGGTTGAGGGGACCTAAGTTCAGAAATGGTAATTAGTAAGCTTTTCAGTGAACTACCTAACACGATCCAACTCTAATTATTTTTCATGAGGATAGCAAAACATGCACACTGAGGGGCTTTTGAGGACTAGAGAAACTGATCCAGGTCTTTTGTGCTGAGTAGGGTTGCACAGATACTAAGCATTTGCACGAGTATCGGTTCTCGTGCAAATGCACCGATACTTAAAACTGATACCCAGTGCCAGGACAAGGTCATCCAGTGCCCAGGGCAAGGATGCCAAACTGCACCCCCCCTTCCCTTAGGGTTAGGTTCAAGGCGCCCCCTATCCCTCCAATAAACCATTGTGCCCAGGGCAACCTGCCCTCCTGCCCACCCCTTGTCCTGGCCCTGCTGATACCTTCTGGCTGAGTTCTTTCAGCTGTCAGTGGGATTCTCCTGCTGACAACTGAAATGTACACAAAAGAACGCAGCAATCATCGGTTGTTAAGGATTGGGGGCCTCCACGTCCTTTACAACTGATGACTCTGCTGACAGATAAATGTGATAAAACCAGGGGCAGCTGCTGCTCGGTCTCCCTGTAGGATCAGAGCGCTCTCCTGCTGGGTCTCCACTCCATCCCCAGCTTGCAGTGCAGCATGAGAGGAGAGAGATGGGATGAAGAGAAGCCAGCAGCCGGATGTGCGGCATGAGGAATGGAACCGCAAGGTGGGTGCAACTGAGCCCTGCATGGAAGTCCTGCTTGCCCTGATATCACCATCCTCCACCTCCTCCCAGACTGTCGGATCTTCTGTGGGAGGACAGGCAGCAGCGCTGCTCTTCTTCAGCAAAGGCCCCCCCCTCCGGGTAATAGAAGAAGAACAGGCAGTATGTAGATCTTCAGCAGTAGGTAGTACAGTGGGGAACTGGTGTGCAGGGAGGTGGGGGCACAGTGAAGAGCAGGTATGTAGGAGGTACAGTGGGGAAAAAGTTTGTGTGTGGGGAGGGGTTTATAGTGGAGAAGAGGTGTTAAGGGTGGTACAGTGGGGAACAGGTGTGCGGGGTCACAATGGGGACCTGGGGAAAAAGTATCGGTACTCGTTGCTAAAAAAATTGGTATCGGTGCATCCCTAGTGATGCGTCTTCTTCTCTGTATTTGGCATCACTTAACTTAAGGTAAGATTTCTGTGGACATAAGCCAAAGCCAAATACCAACAGAATACTTTAACAGCTAATGTGTCTCTTCAATGTCTTGCACTAAAAATTAAAAGTTTATTTAGTTAGTTTCTTGTTTAGCGTTATTTGCCGTTTAACAGCATTTTATTCTTTATTTTTTATGTATTAATTTATATTCCTATAAAATATATCCATGGCACTAATGTGGATACAATTATATACTGTTTTTGGATTATTATCGCTTGCTTGAATGTTGCATGTCCGAACCCATGTTACAGCAGAGGGGGCGCCGATTTTTTCAACATGCCTTTTTTTTTTTTTTTACAATTTTTAGCAAGCCTTTTATTAACATGCCTATATAATGCCTCTGCCGGTTGCCTAGCCAGGATTTGACTAAGGGGCGTTCCCCGAAACATGTAGTCCTGGCAACTGTCTTCACTTCCTGTTGGTTCGGCTTCCTGTCGGCGGATCAGTTGATCCCTGTGTTCCAACTACGTCATACGTCATAAGTTTTATTGAAAATACGGCACACGAAGGAAGAAATCATATATTGCCTGTTCTACAACTATTAAATGTGATTGCAATAGTCTGAAATCTTACAATCCCTCAACCTCATTTTGTTTCTTGTTATAGGGATGGAGACGCCGGGCAACACCAGCTTGAGTCTCACTTAAAGTCCCACCTAGTCCAATATGTTTAAGCAACCAGGGATGGAGACGCCTTGCTTACAGCTTGGTGCCTCATATAAAGTCCCACCGTGAGATTTTCGTGCGTTTTTGATGGATGCAATTTTGATTTGACCTTAGTGTTTTCCGCATACAGGGATGGAGACCAATAGCATGACCTGCTTGTCTCACATAAAGTCCCAAATAGGAAATTAGGGATTTCAAAGGCAGTGTGCTTTACAGGCCATGCCCCATACATAAAATCCCTTCCTATCTTTATACTGCATCCACCAAGGGGATGGAGGTGTAATGCTTTTCAGCTGGTCTCTTCCAGTTTGCACCATGGTTATAACCTAATTATTTGAGTCTTTGAGACAACAGCCAGTCATGGATGTGGGTGGGTTGGGGGAGGTTGGGCTGTCTCCCTCTCACCTGTTCCCCCATCCATCCATTAGCGGCCATGTGCCTCCAGTGTGAGGACACTAAATTAGGAGTGTTAGGACTGCAGATTTAACAGGGTGCCGTGAAGTGGCTCTGCAGCTTTCACATGCTTTTGCAAATGTGTGTCAACTAAACCCCTGTTCTTTGTACCAAGAGACAGGTTTATTTGGTTGGTGACAGACTGGAGGGGGTGAGTACATCAGACTGGGGGCTGGCTGACTTTCATGCACCTCTTACAATCCCTCAAACACCAGCTTGGGTCTCACTTAAAGTCCCACCTCGTCCAATATGTTTATAGTCTGAAATCTATTGAGATAAAAGAGACTGCGCTCAGACTATACACAATAAATCAAAATACCCGTGTTATATAGAATATAGAAAATCCATGTTATATATAAATAAATAAAAATCCAATGTGAAAAAAGTGTCTGTCTCCAGATAAAGTGCCTTTGTGCCTAGTTCCACAGAAGAGAATGGTGGGTTTGCGAATCATTAAAAGACATTAATTTAGTGGGCATGTGCTCTCCTCCACCTGCACCATATGTACAGCCCACTTACCAGCTAACCCTTAGGGTATTGCGATTGATCATATATCCCGCAGTAATCCAGACCGGAAGTGACGTAGTTGCGCGCTTGGGACTCAACGCGTTTCGTCAGCAAATGTCTGACATCATCAGGAGTCACATCTGATAACGTCTGAAAAACTAGAGTCTGAAATCTATGTATATTCAATAAACCTTACCTACTTACTACACTATGAGGCACTCTTTTCTCTGCATTATGGAGCCATAATGCACTAACAAACCTTAAAGGAGCCCATAAGAGGACTAAGGAGTTTTAGGAAGATCTTCAGATTGACTATACTGATTGCACACTTAATGTGTGCTGGTGGTGAGCGGCCATTGCACACAGGGTTGGTTGCGGAACCTCTGGTGAAAAGGATTTGGCACATTTCCACTGTTTCAATACATTAAGTTTGCACAACTTTGCACTGTCATAGTTGGAAGGAGATTCACCTATTGCACAATTTTGGACTATAGACTTTATTTCACCCCATTTTGATATGTATTGTTTATTCTAATTGTTTCCTAATTTTTATATACCTATACAATATCTGTTTTTTCATATTAAATTTATCACAATTGTCATATGCAATAAATGTTGCATTCTTAGCCACTTTATTCACCTCCTTTGTGTGTATATTTTTACTATCACTGGAGATTACCAATCATGTACATTATTTGAGTAGCACCACCACTGATTTTCATCTATAACTGATATATGTTGCTTTGGAGGGACTGCTGAGGTTGCGCCCTCTCAACCGGTCCAGCAAACCTTTGTTACCTTACTGCCAGTAACAGAATAGGGTCCCACTGAGCACATAGCATAGCACGGATCTCATGCATGCTCATAGTAAATGCTTCCTTACCGCACCTTATGACCATGCCATCGATTTTCGTAACGCAGGCTCTGCTCCAGTTGCTATTGGAAACTAACCGCTGGGGAGGGAGCCAGATAGTGACCCCCTCACTACTGGAGGACCTGTCACCTTTACCAGGTACCACGCCTAAGGACCGGTTGCTTGTGTCTTCACTTAATACTAACGTGAAGCTCTGAGCATACAATATATGGAGCAAAAGTGAGAAGATATGTGCACAGTGGCATATATTAGGTACACAATAATAATAAATGTAGGTATCTACAGAGAATAAATATAGTTCAAAGCAAATTACCACTGGTTAGGACCCCCATTAGAAATTATGGGACCCCATATGCCTGCCTGACAGGACACCTTCCTCCCTCCTCTTGGATAGGGATGAACCAACAGCAATAAATAAAAATTCCCCAGTACTCATCAGTTCAGCAGAAGGGGCCAGGGGCATAGAATGGCTTCTTAAATAGCAGTGGATGAATGCACATTAATTCCACGGCTTCCATTAATAAGGTAAAAGTTCCCTGGGCCCTATGATTTTAGTAGCAGGGGCCGAGCACAGAGATGTGACTATTTATTACTTTTTGGGAGGCGGAGTAATCCTCCATGCCGCCAACCAACTCCTGACAATAAAATTTAGGTTCTGACCTGCCCTGGCGAATTGATACTGAGGAAAAGGCTGGGACTTTAATTTAATTGTCAGGAGCCATGGGACGGAATATTACCTTGCCTGCTCTAAAAAAAATAGTAAATAGTCCGCTCTCTGTCTCTGCCTGCTGAACTGATGGGGCCCAGGGAACTTTTATAAAATTGCTGAGAGCCACCACCTATGGGACTTGAAAAGATGCTTTTCTGCCCCCGGGTCCAGTACAGGAGGGCCGGCTCTATCCTCCAATTAGCAGCCCTGTCACTGGTACCCAAGAGTACCGGAAAGAAGGATTGAGGTCTCCAAATGCCAATGTATATGGATATGACCCCCTTATCAAGGAAAGACAACCAAGGTCAGGGTTGAGATCTCTATATATTGTATGCTCAGAGTTTCACGTTAGATACTGTTGTCTATTTTCAGTATTAAATAGGCATGGACATTAAATTGTGTGTTTGTCCTGTGATTTTGTCAATCTAGATCCCAGAGAAACAGGAAATTGTCAAAGGTGGACTTCCTTTGCTTTGACACACCGAAGTCTCTATGGAACATTATATGTTCTCTCAAATCACACATGTGTTAACAAAATGACATACACAGGTAATAACATTTCAGTTTTCATATTTAATACAGAATGTTGTGGTTTTGCCTAAAGGTTTCATTTAAAACCTTTATTCTACATAACTAGATGCCTCCTACATCTATAGTTGGTGTGTAAAAAAGTGACATGTAACATTACTGCAAATGCCAAAATGTGATGTAGAATTTATGTTACTTGTACCATTCGTGACAAATGTTAACTGTAAAATGTTTCCTTTAGCTAAGTCAGAAATATTAACAGAATTATATAAATTAGCCGCTGTATTGGAGAGATGTGGCGATGCTTGGCTGCACATGATCATTTAATGCCAATCAGCAGGAAGCGTCATAGCAAAGTTGGGTATGCAGGGTGACAGTTGATGAGCCGTTCACTCTTGCTTAAAGCGTTAGTAAACACCGTGTGGTAATTTGTACCTAAAGGTAAGCATATAATAGGCACATTTAGGAGGCACGTTAACGAAATATGCACCCTGGATGCAGCCAGTCACGCCAGCGGCGCATGTGTTCTGAGCTTCGTGCCAGAATGGAGAGCTCCCGCACACATGCCAGAGCTACAAACCCAGAAGAAGGACCGGGGGAAGATGTCAGCCCTCTCAGCAGTGACAGTACAGCACTGGAGGACTGCGTTCTGAGGTGAGTATTTCATAATTTGCTAGTATGCATATTCATATTTATATACATATCTATATTTGCGATGCATACTAGCACAATATGTCATTGCCTTGCAGGTGTTTTTTTTTTTTTTTTTTAACAACAGCCGTGGTTTACAACCGCATTAAGTGATATTATTTACATTCATTTTTATTTGTCCGTTTTGTGTGGTAAGGTCTCCTCACCTTCTACCTACAATCCCTTCATCTCTTTACCATACCCTACCAGCTATCTACTTGAGGTGTGATAAAAAATTTAGTAGCATTGAATATGCAGGATATGTGACTTTAGGACCCGTTCACACCTGAGTGACGTTAAAGTGTCACCTTTTTTCCTGCAAGTTTTTGTGTCGCATCGCAAAGTTTTCACAGAGATACCGGGACTAGACCCTGAGGCCCATTGTTGTGCCATTTATCCACGACCATCACCTCATGTTGCAGCATGATAATGCACGGCCCCATGTTCCAAGGATCTGTACACAGTTCCTGAAAACATCTCAGTTTTTGCATGGCCAACATACTCACCGGACATGTCACCCATTGAGCATGTTTAGGATGCTCTGGATCGGCGTATACGACAGCGTGTTTTAGGTCCTGCCATAATCCAGCATTTTCGCACAGCCATTGAAGAGGAGTGGGTCAACATTCCACAGGCCACAATCAACGACCTGATCAACTCTATGTGAAGGAGATGTGTTTGCACTGTGTGAGGCAAATGGTGGTGGTTTTTGGAACTCCCTGGACCCCCCCCCCCCCCAATACAGTAAAACTGCACATTTTAGAGTGGCCTTTTATTGTGGCCAGCCTAAGGCACACCTGTGCAATAATCATGCTGTCTAATCAGCATCTTGATATGCATACACCTGTGAGGTGGATGGATTATCTAGGCAAAGGAGAAGTGCTCACTAACACAGATTTAGCCAGATTTGTGAACAATATTTGAGAGAAATAGGCCTTTTGTGTATTTAGAAAAAGTCTTAGATCTTTGAGTTCAGCTCATGAAAAATGGGGGCAAAAAAAGTGTTGCGTTTATAATTTTGATCAGTGTGTGTGTATATATTCAGTGTGTGTGTGCGTGTATATATATATATATATATATATATATATATAACTAGAGAGAGAGAGAGAGACTGTATATTTATATATATATATATATATCAATATATAGATTTATATTTATTTAGTTAGTTATTATGTGTCATAACATGTCATTACATGTTCTTTTAAACTTTGGTTTCACTCGGCTGCACTGTAATCTCACAATATCTCACGAGATTACAGGCAGCCCACCCACTTTTATATGGATCTCGGGCCTTTTTTCAGGGGAACTCTGAGAATTTAAGTTTTTGGCTTCATAAACAGGTGAGGAGAAAAAACGTCTCAGTTTAAGGCCCCTTTCACATGAGGTGGATACGTTTTCAGGGATTCAGATTGCTCAGCGGGGATCGCTCTTTTGATCCCCGCTGAGCATGCGGATGACAGGTCCGTCCCTGCTCACTGTGCAGAGACAGACCTGTCAGAGTCCTGCTCTCCTCTATGGGAAGTTTGGATGAAAAAGGACAGCCTGTACATTTTCATCTGACCTGACCTGCTGGACTGATGACGAGCGTATCACCATCCGTCTGTTTTCAACGGATCTTGTCGGATCGAATGCCAGGACGGCATCCCGCCTCCTTATTGAGTAGAACGGGTGGCCCTATCAGGTCTGCCTAAAAAATGGACAGTCGGACCTGATCAGGTCCAATATTGTGAAAGGGGCCTAATAAACTTTCACCTTTCTCTGAGTGCTCCTTATCTCAAGAAAATAATTTAGACATGTGTTGGCACCATATCTTAATGTTGCAGTTAGTTTGTCAAGTTGGAAAGAACTTTAAAACCAGAAAAACATATTCATTACACAGATGGAAAACTTACATAGGAGTTGTTTCACCTGCCAAAGGATTTATATTTCTCTCTATGCCATCCCTAAATTTGCACAGCCCTTCCAAATAACTCAGCCAGCCTAAGACCTGACTTGTCTTTACACCACTTAGAGCAACCTCATTGTCTTTGGTCTGTGATTAGACGAGGGAGCACCAGCAAAAGTTCATCCTTCTCTACTTTATCTACATTCTGCTTCTGTCATTATGCTCAGTTTCAGCATATGTACATGTGGTAGCGCGGGATTGGCTCTTTTGGCCTTCCCTTTCCTAGTTAGAATGTTAGGGCTCATGCACATATTTGGACTTCCACTGCAAGAATTCAGTGTATTTCCTCTCCAGGCAGTCAAAGGAGTTGGCTCACAGCTGAGGCCAGAAGCCTGTACAAATCATTGACAGGCTGTCAGACACTGTGGTTGTACACACATCCGAGCGGTTACAGTGTACAGGGAGAGATGAGTGACCCAAGACTGGGTCAGGGTTGCTCATTAGTCCATGTATGGGTGTAACCACTTAGATACATGGTTTTAGGTGTCAAGATGTGGTGTCTGTCAGCCTGTCATTGATTTGTACTGACTGCTGGCCTCGGCTTTAAGCCAACATCTGTGACTCCCAGGAGAGGAAATAAGTTGAATTCTTGCAGTGTATGCGCAAATGCGTCTGTATACATAAGCCCTTACTATATAGAACAGTAGAACAGTGGTCACCAAGCTGCGGCCCTTTGCTTGCCTTTATCCAACCCCAATAACCATTATTCCTTCCACTGACACCAATGATGGGGCACTGTTCCTCCCACTGACACCAATGATGGGGCACTGTTCCTCCCACTGACACCAACTATTTCTCCCCTAATACCAAAGATGGGGCATTGTTTACTCCCACTGGGCACAGTCTGGCCCCCCTAAAGTCTGAAGGACAGTAAACTGGCCCTTTGTTTAGAAAGTTTTCAGACCTCTGGTATAGAATAATACAAAGTCGTATCCAGGTATATACACTAGAAGCATTTAAATTAAATTATTAAATTATTATTATTATTTTTTTTAATAAACACATAACTGCATTCATTGTTATTTTATGGCTGCCCGAAGTTCAGCTTTTTCATTTGCGTGGTTCCCCCAAGTACTTTTTAAGCTGGTAACGACGAAAATCCTGCATTACCTTACTGGAAGTTGCTATTATTGGGATTGATAAATATTACATGTGGGGGGGTTACACTGCCTTGCTAACAGCAAATGCCTTACATGTTTTTCTCAGTGCTTTGCTAAAAGAAGAATCCCCTGATACCAACAGGCATACAATGCAGACATGAATAATCAGCAAAGCCACCAAAGTTTTACCCTGTTGCTCCTATGTTTCCTGTTTTTTCACCAGTGCATTGGTCACACTAATAGGAAATCTGTTGCAAGAGAAATATGGAGCTGCCATTGCGGACCTCTCCTTTGCGAAATGTGAAGTGCCTCTCTGTTATGCTGATCCGATGGATTCACTACTTTCTAGCCAGTGGCATGGAACAAGTATGTCAAAGGATGTTGACTTCACTCTGCCTTTCTAATGAGCTTGCTTGTTCCGGGTCGGTGAGTCAGTGTTGAAGGCTGAACCAAAAAATTCAGAAAGGAACTCCAGACTAAAATCATATGAAAGAGTCCAAGATAGTTTTAATTGTTAGTAAAAAGTCATAAAAACAGACAATGCATTTCAGGGTGTAATACCAGTTCCCCTTCATCGGGGCTCAACACTGGATTAAACTTGGATGGATACAGAAAAAAACTTTGACTTTTAATCTATATTAGAACCAGTATTAAACTTTCCAAATGGTAACTTGACAGCAGTTACTGAGCAGCAATAAAGCCCTGATGAAGGTGGATTGGTGTTGCCAAAACACGTTGGCTGTTTTTATATTAATCTAAATGTTGGCAAAAAAAAAAAAAGTATCTTATACGAATTTTTGCAGTTTAGGTCTGGTGTCCCTTTCTGTATTTCTATGGTTAAGCCTTCAACACTGACTCACTGACCCAGAACAAGCATGCTGGTTAGCAAGTCAGAGTGAAGTCTACACACTTTGATTTGCATACTTGTTCCAGGCCACTGGCTAGAAAGTGCAGAAGCCATCAGAATTGTACCACTTTTTACCATCAGTCAAAATTATCTTGGACTGTTTCATCGGCTTTTGGTCTGGCACTTCTTTATGTATTTCTATGGTTTTAACTACTGTTGGGTGCTCACCCGGGAAATCCTTGAGGTGTGGTTGCTTCGCCAGAGCTATTGAACTTGTTTGAAGTTTTTCTTCATCTGACTACACATGGGAGTCTAAAATTTACCAGCGCCTTTTTGAGTATGTTGTGCTGGAGTGTTGAAGGTCAAGACAGCCAGGTCTCTCGAAAGGAGCCCAGAAAAGGAACCCCCTCTATTTCTCTCTATACAGGTTTCCTCTACTGAGCTGTGATAATCTTATCATACAGTGTATAAGCTATCATATCATATGTGAAAATAAGGCAGTGGGGTAACTGGGGCAGGGTATGACAAAAATGGAGCATGACCGAACCCAGCGAGAATAGACAGAGGTGGTCACAAATTGGCAGATCCTGCTTCCAGATGTGTCCTTATATTTTACACGCAGGGATAATATAAAATTATGTCCAGCATAAACAATCCTCTGTGCCAACAATTTTTATACTTCTGTCCATTTAAATACCAACAATATGTATTTTTTCAAAGAACGTCCTTAGATAGGCAACCTCTGAGCCATTTTAGTACTGGTGATCTCTTTTTTGTTCTTCATAAGAAACCCAAAATGATAGCCAAAGCAGATAGAAGCAAGATGGCAGTTGGCCTTGTATTAAATGCATCTAAAAAAATAGAAAAAAAAAATACCATTATACATATATTACTGTCATTACTGCTCTTTATAGAGCAGCAACATCATGTGCTGCAATACATACAGTGAGGTAGTTAAATACATACAGCATTTTTCTAAATACATAGACCCAAAACAGTAAGACTATGAACCCAAACCAAAAGTGCTTACAGCATAACAGAAAACGTGGCTCACTCATTTAAGAACTCCTATGTAGAGAACATATACCTCCGACACCAGTAGCATATTTCCTTTATATATTGATGTAATCATATTATCAACATTACATTGTCCCTTACTTATGTGTCACTTAAACCTCATAATAACGAGGACATTTATGATTTTATTTGATTTTATTTATGTATTTTACCCTACGTCAATACGTTTTTTTTATACCGCATTATTGTTTTATTTTTTCTATCCACATTTAAAACCTAATTCATGTACTCTAACCATTACTTTTACGAATATCTTGTGCTTATATACGCTGTTATTGTTTGTGTTTGTATACACTTTTGTTGTACAAGTTATACACTGCTCAATAAATTAAAGGAACACTTTGAAAACACATCAGATCTCAATGTGGAAAAATGTCATGCTGGATATCTATACTGATATGGACTGGGTGATGTGTTAGGAACTAAATTATGCCACATGGTCTGATGGAAATGAAAATAATCACCCTACAAAGGACTGAATTTAAAGATACCTCAAAAATAAAAGCGAAAAAATTATGCAGCAGGCTAGTCCATTTTGCTGAAGTTTAATTGCAACAACTCGAAATGGTACTCAGTAGTTTGTATGGCCCCCACGTGCTTGTATGCGTGCCTGACAACATTGGGGCATGCTCCTAATGAGATGACTGATGGCGTCCTGGGGTATTTCCTCCCAGATCTGGACCAGGGCATCACTGAGCTCCTAAACAGACTGAGGTGCAACCTGGCAGCGTCAGATGGACCGAAACATAATGTCCTAGAGGTGTTCTATTGGATTTAGGTCAGGCCAGCGTGGGGGCCATTCAATGGTACCAATTCCTTCATCCTCCAGGAACTGGATTCATACTTGTCGTGCACCAAGAGGAACCCAGGACCAGCACCAGCTTAGGGTTTGACAAACGGGTCCAAGGATTTGAGCTTGATTCCTATTGGCAGTTAGAGTGCCATTGTCTAGCCTGTAGAGGTATGTGCATCTCTCCATGGATATGCCTCCCCAGACCCTCACTGACCCACCACCAAACTGGTCATGCTGAACATTGCTACAGGCAGCATAACATTTGCCACAGCTTCTCCAGACCCTTTTACGTCTGTCACATGTGCTCAGGGTGAACCTGCTCTCATCTGTGAAAAGCACAGTGCGCCAGTGGTGGACCTGCCAGTTCTGGCATTTAATGGCAAATGCCAATCGAGCTCCATGGTGCCGGGCAATGAGCACAGGGCCCACTAGAGGACGTCGGGCCCTCAGGCCACCCTCATGAAGTCTAATTCTGATTGTTTGGTTAGAGATATTCACACCAGTGGCCTGCAACCTCTATAGGGTCCAGTCGCCTTATGCTACCAGTAGTGATACTGACCCTGGCCAAATGAAAAACTAGTGAAAAACAGTCAGAAAAAAATGAGTAGGGAAAAAAAATTCAGTGGCATTCCACCTGTAAAACCATTCCTGTTTTCGGGGTTGTCTCATTGTTGCCCATCTAGTGGTCTTGTTGTTAATTTAATTAACACCAAGCAGCTGACAGTGATTACCAACCCCCTCTGCTACTTAAGTGACCAGGTCAATATCCTAGGAGTTTCAATGACTTGATGCTATACTCTGATTAAAAGTGTTCCTTTATTTTTCTTGAGCAGTGTATATTACCATACATAATATAATACTTTACTTACTTTTCATAAAGATCTATTGTGAAGAAAAAAATATATATATATATATATACTAAAGACAAAAAGTTTCCCTTTGTGATAAACAGCCAGCAATATTGTTGATCATTTTTAGTATAATGCCAAATGTGTCAAAAATTAACAGCAGAGTTACCTTCCAAAGGATTGGCAAGCTTACTAATAAATAACCCATCACGTTAAATATATTTCTGCTCTCAGGATATATGTATTTGTCAGCCATGGACAATAAATATTAATTAATAAAAAAAAAAAAGAGAAAATATTATAACCTATAAAAAATAAATATTATAACCTATAAAACTGAATCAACCCTCAAATAAATAAATGTGCAAAAAGAAATCTGTGAAAATTTACATACAACTCACATGCAACCCTAATCACAAAACACAAATGAGCAAAAATGTACTACTAAATAAAGTGCAAAGTATAAAGTCCCAATGTGAAAAAATAAATAATTTAGTGATATATAAATTGATGCATAACCTATTATATGCTATAAAGTGAATAATAAATAAATTCATTAAATCTGTTTATTAAAAATGTAATCTAATCCATCAAAGTGCTCCTCAGTGAATGCCAGGTGCTCTTTATACCAAAATAAGTGCTACAGTGTTTGTGAATCCTCCATTGAGTCATAAAGCCTCATACTAGACCATAAATATCTCAAAGCATAGAGATAATGAGTAGTGTTGAGCGAACACGGACTGTATTATTCGTGTTCGTACCGAATAATTGGATTTTTTGTACCCGAACACGGACACGGACACTTTACTGTATGTTCGGGTAAAAATCCGTGTTCGGTCGTTTTATTTCCGGGTTTTGCATGCTTTGGCGCTCTTTTCATGGCGGGCTTTCAACAGCCAATCAACAATCGTTTAACTGGTGTGCCTTAAGCCATCCCAGCCATGCCTGCAAATGTCTCAGTAGCTGTGATTGGCCGTCTGAAGCATGTGACCAAGTCTTTATAAGTTCGAGGCAGCCGCAGCGGCGTCATTATGCTGCTTAGATTCAGGGACAGAGCACACATCAACGTGCTGGCTGCTGATTAGGGAAAGATAGGCAGGAAAAAACCATTTGTGTCCGGATAGAATTGAGGGACAGGTCGGAGTGTTTAGGCAGGGCGAGTTGTAGGCATTTTAGGGATAGAGTCTGCTGAATTATAGGGTCAGTGTCTTCTACAAACTACAATCGATATTGCTGTGTGGGGGGTGGGGTCTGCACTCAATCCTGATCTACGATCTCTTCTCAATCCTGTTAGGGACAGAGTCTGCTGAATTTTAGGGAAACTGTGTTCTACAAACTACAATCGATATTGCTGTGTGGTGTGGGATTGGAGATAGGCAGGTGTCAGTGATCCACATCCATTTTTCTGTGTGTGAGCTGCAGTGAACACAATCTTTTTGGGCTGCAGTGAACACAATCTTTTTGGGCTGCAGTGAACACAATCTTTTTGGGGTGCAGTGAACAAAATCTTTTTGGGGTGCAGTGAACACAATCCTTTTTGGTGTGCAGTGAACACAATCTTTGTGGGGTGCAGTGAACAAAATCCTTTGTGGGGTGCAGTGAACACAATCTTTTTGGGGTGCAGTGAACAAAATCCTTTTTGGGGTGCAGTGAACAACATCCTTTTTGGGGTGCAGTGAACACAATCTTTTTGGGGTGCAGTGAACAAAATCCTTTGTGGGGTGCAGTGAACACAATCTTTTTGGGGTGCAGTGAACACAATCTTTTTGGGGTGGAGTGAACAACATCCTTTTTGGGGTGCAGTGAACAAAATCCTTTTTGGGGTGCAGTGAACAAAATCATTTTTGGGGTGCAGTGAACACAATCTTTTTGGGGTGCAGTGAACACAATCTTTGTGGGGTGCAGTGAACACAATCTTTTTGGGGTGGAGTGAACAACATCCTTTTTGGGGTGCAGTGAACAACATCCTTTTTGGGGTGCAGTGAACACAATCTTTTTGGGGTGCAGTGAACACAATCTTTGTGGGGTACAGTGAACAGAATCTTTGTGGGGTGCAGTGAACACAATCTTTGGGGGGTACAGTGAACACAATCTTTGTGAGGTGCAGTGAACACAATCTTTGTGGGGTGCAGTGAACACAATCATTGTGGGGTGCAGTGAACTCAATCTTTGTGGGGTACAGTGAACACAATCTCATACTTCTGAAGGTTTGAGGGTGCTGCCTGTTCCATACTCCCCCTACTCCTCATCTAGCCTTTTAGGGGTACAAACAATAGTAATTGGGGCCTAGTGTGGTTGTGTACGTGTGATATACATACACTTTTTTGGGATCATATTTTCTATTCCGCTATTTAATCAAAAACCTTTGGGGATCAGTTAAATTGGGGGATAGTCTGTGTTGGTACGTGTGAGAGAGATCCACCTTTCCAAGTTGTTGGGGTTCATCTCATACTTCTGAAGGTTTGAGGGTGCTGCCTGTTCCATACTCCCCCTACTCCTAGCCTTTTAGGGGTACAAACAATAGTAATTGGGGCCTAGTGTGGTTGTGTACGTGTGATATACATACACTTTTTTGGGATCATATTTTCTATTCCGCTATTTAATCAAAAACCTTTGGGGATCAGTTAAATTGGGGGATAGTCTGTGTTGGTACGTGTGAGAGAGATCCACCTTTCCAAGTTGTTGGGGTTCATCTCATACTTCTGAAGGTTTGAGGGTGCTGCCTGTTCCATACTCCCCCTACTCCTAGCCTTTTAGGGGTACAAACAATAGTAATTGGGGCCTAGTGTGGTTGTGTACGTGTGATATACATACACTTTTTTGGGATCATATTTTCTATTCCGCTATTTAATCAAAAACCTTTGGGGATCAGTTAAATTGGGGGATAGTCTGTGTTGGTACGTGTGAGAGAGATCCACCTTTCCAAGTTGTTGGGGTTCATCTCATACTTCTGAAGGTTTGAGGGTGCTGCCTGTTCCATACTCCCCCCTACTCCTAGCCTTTTAGGGGTACAAACAATAGTAATTGGGGCCTAGTGTGGTTGTGTACGTGTGATATACATACACTTTTTTGGGATCATATTTTCTATTCCGCTATTTAATCAAAAACCTTTGGGGATCAGTTAAATTGGGGGATAGTCTGTGTTGGTACGTGTGAGAGAGATCCACCTTTCCAAGTTGTTGGGGTTCATCTCATACTTCTGAAGGTTTGAGGGTGCTGCCTGTTCCATACTCCCCCTACTCCTAGCCTTTTAGGGGTACAAACAATAGTAATTGGGGCCTAGTGTGGTTGTGTACGTGTGATATACATACACTTTTTTGGGATCATATTTTCTATTCCGCTATTTAATCAAAAACCTTTGGGGATCAGTTAAATTGGGGGATAGTCTGTGTTGGTACGTGTGAGAGAGATCCACCTTTCCAAGTTGTTGGGGTTCATCTCATACTTCTGAAGGTTTGAGGGTGCTGCCTGTTCCATACTCCCCCTACTCCTAGCCTTTTAGGGGTACAAACAATAGTAATTGGGGCCTAGTGTGGTTGTGTACGTGTGATATACATACACTTTTTTGGGATCATATTTTCTATTCCGCTATTTAATCAAAAACCTTTGGGGATCAGTTAAATTGGGGGATAGTCTGTGTTGGTACGTGTGAGAGAGATCCACCTTTCCAAGTTGTTGGGGTTCATCTCATACTTCTGAAGGTTTGAGGGTGCTGCCTGTTCCATACTCCCCCTACTCCTAGCCTTTTAGGGGTACAAACAATAGTAATTGGGGCCTAGTGTGGTTGTGTACGTGTGATATACATACACTTTTTTGGGATCATATTTTCTATTCCGCTATTTAATCAAAAACCTTTGGGGATCAGTTAAATTGGGGGATAGTCTGTGTTGGTACGTGTGAGAGAGATCCACCTTTCCAAGTTGTTGGGGTTCATCTCATACTTCTGAAGGTTTGAGGGTGCTGCCTGTTCCATACTCCCCCTACTCCTCATCTAGCCTTTTAGGGGTACAAACAATAGTAATTGGGGCCCAGTGTGGTTGTGTACGTGTGATATACATACACTTTTTTTGGATCATATTTTCTATTCCGCTATTTAATTTAACTGGGCCTCCATGCGAGACCTGTGTGCCTTGTTGCGCTGTTTTGAGTACTCCACCAACATGGCCAGTGGCAATGACGCCGTTCTCAGCTTAACTATCCCACTTCTATGCCTCCTTGAAAAAACAATTCGGGCAATGATGGAAGAGGATGTGGCACAGGATGAGGAGGAGGATGAAGAGGTAACATTTCCAAGGCTTTCAGGGCAGTCATTCGCAAGGGGCTCCGAGGGTGGGTTCCTGCACACGCAAACGCCAGGGACGCAATTGTCCAGCAGGGGCACAGTTCTGGAGGATGAGGAGGATGAGGAGGAGGAGGAGCTGGAGGAGGAGATGGAACCATGTTCACAGCAGGGTGGCACCCAGGCCAGCTCATGGCCATCACTGGTGCGTGGCTGGGGGGATACAGAGGACACGGACGATACACCTCCCACAGAGGACAGCCTTTCGTTGCCTCTGGGCAGCCTGGCACACATGAGCGATTACATGCTGCAGTGTCTCCACAACGACCGCCGAGTTGCCCACATTCTAACTTGTGCTGATTACTGGGTGGCCACGCTGCTGGATCCCCGTTACAAGGACAACGTACCGTCCTTAATTCACTCACTGGAGCGCGATCGCAAGATGCGCGAGTACAAGCGCACGCTGGTAGACGCCATGCTGCTGGCATTCCCATCTGACAGCGGGGCCACAGTGTAAGCACAAGGCAGAGGAGGAGGAGGAGGAGGTCGCCAACGCAACCAGGGCACCGCCAGCACCTCAGAAGGCAGGGTTAGCATGGCCGAAATGTGGAAAAGCTTTGTCAGCACGCCACAACAAACAGCAGCACCAGCAGCTCAGATGGAACGTCTTAGCAGGAGGCAGCATTTTACCAACATGGTGGAGCAGTATGTGTGCACACGCCTACATGTAGTGAATGACGGGTCTGCCCCCTTCAACTTCTGGGTCTCCAAATTGGGCACATGGCTTGAGCTTGCCCTTTACGCCTTGGAGGTGCTGGCGTGCCCTGCAGCCAGTGTATTATCTGAACGGGTATTTAGCACGGCTGGGGGCGTTATAACAGACAAGCGCAGCCGCCTGTCCAGAGACAATGTGGACAAGCTCACGTTCATTAAAATGAACCAGGCATGGATCCCACGGGACTTTTCCGTACCTTATGCAGAATAGCAATGGATACCGACCTTACCCACCCATTGTTCCATTTTTGCTCTTTCTCACTCTTTTGGGGTGTACCCTCATTTAAAATTTTTGAAAAGAAGCAGTGTTGGCTACCTCGTCCTCCTCCTCAGGGCCAGATTAATGTAGGGGCTATTGGAGCTGCAGCTCCAGGCCCCTACCTTTTATATAGGCCCCGGGTTGGCCATATTCACTGTTACCGCTCTTCTGTCACTTGTAAACACAGAAGTCTGGCTTCTATGCTCGCTTCCCCAGGCAGCACCCTCAGAACCTCCCCACACAGCGTGAAGGCCGGACAAGGAGGGACAGTTGGCGATGCATGGATGTGTTTATGGGCTTCAGAGACAGCATCCCATGTTGAATTAGGCATGCATGGCTGCACCCTTCCTCCTCTGGGTGCATGGCAAGGCACGGCCCTTAAGGCCCTTCAAAATCCTCAGCACCAAGCCCATGATGCTGTTAATCCGGCCCTGGTCCTCCTCCACCGCCGCTTCCACCTACACCGCCCATAGGTGTGCGCAGCCTATTGCATTAAGGTGTGCACCCCAAAGTTGAAATACACATGCATGTGTTTGCCAGCAGGGAGAGTAATGTATCGGGGCCATGTACCTGTAGGCAAGGAGAAATAGAGCAGAGCAGGTCCCAGGGAGATCTTTCCCATCTCCTCACTGGCAATGCTATGTGCCCTAGGTGATTAGGGTGTGCCCAGGCACACCCAGCACACCCTGTGCGCACGCCTATGTCACCGCTAGGCTTGTGACGGTATCAGATTTTCATGCTGCGATTAATTGATTAAGGTTTTGCCACGGTATACGGTATTATCACGGTATTCTATTATTAAATTTAAATTATTAAATTTCCACCTCACTTCAATTTCATTGCTGAATTTAGGGGCTTTGGTTCACTTATGCACATTATTATATAGTCAGTCAGTACAGACTCTGTGAACCAGGCCTAAAATAGGTCATCAAGCAGTGTCTGGCCTAACTGGTGATAACTGGTTCTGGCGCTCGGCTCCGATCCGATGGCCTGGTCATTAAGAGGGCAAATCCTTGTGGTCAAGAAGTGGTTAAACCTGAAGGAGGTGTTGTTTATAAATTACTTTACTATTGCTTTAGGCCTGGTTCACATGTATGCGGGTTGGTGGTTCACATTTGCACAGGCATAGCAGCCCATTGATTTGAACGGGCTGCTATGCCCTCATTTTCCGCAGAAAAAAGGTGCATGCAGCATTTTTTTAAAATTCAGTGGCCTTGAAATCCATCCTGCTTTTGCACCATGCGACTAACCTGCAGTTCCTGCTCTGGCAAGCTTTCTGCATTTTTTGTATACGTGGGCACGGCATTTAAAAATAAACAGTTTGCGTGTGCAGCAACGGCAGGTAAGTCGCATGGTGCAAAAGAAGGATGGATTTCATGGCCACTGCATTTTTTTAAATTCTGCATGCACCTTTTTTCAGCTGAAAACGCAGGCATAGCAGCTCAAGCCCATTCACATCAATGGGCTGCTATGCCTGTGCAAATGTGGGCCCCCAACCCGCATACATGTGAACCAGGCCTAAAGCAATAGTAAAGTCATTAATTGGTTAAACCTGCAGGAGGACCGGTGTTTTTATCTATTAATGACTTTACTATTGCTTTAGGCCTGGTTCACATGTATGCGGGTTGGGGGCCCACATTTGCACAGGCATAGCAGCCCATTGATGTGAATGGGCTTGAGCTGCTATGCCTGCGTTTTCAGCTGAAAAACGGTGCATGCAGAATTTAAAAAAATGCAGTGGCCATGAAATCCATCCTTCTTTTGCACCATGCGACTTACCTGCCGTTGCTGCACACGCAAACTGTTTATTTTTAAATGCCGTGCCCACGTATACAAAAAATGCAGAAAGCTTGCCAGAGCAGGAACTGCAGGTTAGTCGCATGGTGCAAAAGCAGGATGGATTTCAAGGCCACTGAATTTAAAAAAAATGCTGCATGCACCTTTTTTCTGCGGAAAATGAGGGCATAGCAGCCCGTTCAAATCAATGGGCTGCTATGCCTGTGCAAATGTGGGCCGCCAACCCGCATACATGTGAACCGCCAACCCGCATACATGTGAACCACCAACCCGCATACATGTGAACCAGGCCTAAAGCAATAGTAAAGTCATTAATAGATAAAAACACCGGTCCTCCTGCAGGTTTAACCACTTCTGGATCGCAAGGATTTGCCCCTTTAAAGACCAGGCCATCGGATCAGAGCGCCAGGACCAGTCATCACCAGGTAGGCCAGACACTGCTTGATGGCTATATAATAATGTAATGTGGGCTGCTAGGCGTGTGTGTGTGTATATATATATTTATTAGAGCTGCACGATTCTGGCCAAAATGAGAATCACGATTTTTTAGCTTGGAATAAAGATCACGATTCTCTCACGATTCTCTGTGTAACAAAAAAAAAAAAAATTGGGATAACTTTACTGTTACGTTTTTTTTTTTTTTTTTATTCATTAAAGTCTAATCATTGCGTTTGAAAGACTGCTGCGCAAATACAGTGTGACATAAAATATTACAACAATCGCCATTTTATTCTGTAGGGTCTCTGCTAAAAAAATATATAAAATGTTTGGGGGTTCTAAGTACTTTTCTAGCAAAAAAAAAACTGATTTTAACTTGCAAGCAGCAAGTGTCAGAAAAAGATCCAGTCTTTAAGAGGTTAAACTTCCTTTCTCCCTGGCAGAGGGAAGGAAAAGATACAAATGTAATCATTTTTGTTTATAGTTAGGAGACTTAATGCTGAAAGGTGTTAGCTGAGTGAGTGAATGAGTCATCCAGCTCACTGAAATGTATCAATTCACAAGTCAGGCAGACTTGACAGAGAAACTCGGTATTTTAAAAATGCCACAATAACAATACCGTGGCTATGCAATACCGCGATATATCGAATTACCGAAAACCGGCATATGTCTAGTCACCGCCACATCCACCACCACCTCAACCTCCCTCCTACTCCATATGGGCCTCGTCCTTCAGAGATGAAGAAGAACATTGTTTTATTTTTCTGTTTTTTTTTTGTTGTTTTAAGTTATTTCCCTATCCACATTTGTTTGCAGAGCACTTGCCATGCTCTTAATTACGTTTTGCTGCCATTTGCAGCACTCTAGCCCTTTCCTTTGGTGTTTTAGAGCCATTTTAGTGCCTTAAAGTTCGGGTCCCCATTGACTTCAATGGGGTTCGGTGTCCGGGAAAAGTTCGGTAAAAGTCCGGGACACGGACCCGGACTTTTTTTTAAAGTTCGGCCGAACCCGTCGAACACGGACATCTAGGTGTTCGCTCAACCCTAATAATGAGTGCTTGCACCAGCTCAGACAGATAGAGCTGATGCTGTCACCGCCAGATCCCTCCATCCAGTGACTCCTATGGCCAATTATGGTAGCTGTGTCCCCATCAGCGACTGTGTGTCCAAATCTTTATTTGGTTAGTATGGCAGACCTCTTTACCCATCTTTCCCACTGGCAACTGCAAGGCTCTTTACCTCCTAAAGCTCCTTTACCCACTATTCTGCAGGGTCCCATCATCCTCTGGACTCCTGGACATGCCCAGGGGATAAAATTGCAGCCCCTCCCATCTTCATTTACTCAGGTAGAACCAATGTTTGAAGCAGCCATAACAAGGGTGTAATTAGCTGCAACCAGGCAGGTGCAGGACACCCTACACCATCATCAGTGCTGGTGGCTACCCAAGGGCATAAGAACGTGCAGCAGTAACTTAGTTCTCATTAACATAGTAACATTGGTAGCTATTTACAAATTTCCTATTACAGCCATTTAAGTGGGATGGTATTGTATACAGCCATCTAGACGGCTTTAATACAGACTTATGCAGCCGTATCTGTGTGGAGCCTGCTGAGTGGTTTCGGTCTTCAATTTCCTGGTCCATAATCTGCATCTGGCCAGTGGCTTTTTCCCTGGCAATGTTCCATATCATTAGTTCTGCCATATCTCCACCTAGTGGACATTAAGGATTGTTGTTGGTATCCCTGTTACATTGTTTGGATGCTTTCTTTTTTAAAACCCTAGTTTAACTCTGCCCCTGTAAAAATCATTAGTTGCCCCTGTACAAATCATTATTAAGACCTCATCTGGAATATGCAGTTCAGTTTTGGGCACCAGTTTTTAAAAAGGATATTGGGGAACTGGAGAAAGTGCAGAGAAGGGCAACCATTGGAGGAGCTCAGCTATGAGGAAAGATTAGAGGAACTGAATTTATTCTCTCTTGAGAAGAGGAGATTAAGGGGGATATGATCAACATGTAGGGGTCCATATAGTGAACTTGATGCTGAGTTATTCACTTTAAGGTCAACACAGAGGACAAGGGGGCACTCTTTACTTCAGGAAGAAAAGAGATTTTGTCTCCAAATACAGAAAGGTTTCTTCACCGTAAGAGCTGTGAAATTGTGGAATAGTCTCCTTCCAGAGGTGGTTCTGGCCAACTCACTAGATTGCTTTATATTATGTACACCTAGGAAAGAATCCAGGCCTTTTATAAACGGGCACTAATATTTATAGGTAGGGTTGATCCAGGGAATATCCGATTGCCTCTCGGGCATCAGGAAGCAATGTTTTCCCCTGCTGTAGTAAATTGGATCATGCTTTGCTGGGGTTTTTCGCCTTCCTCTAGGTCAGCTGTGGGTATAGGATTGTGTATATGGGATTGTATGGTTGGGTTTTCTTTTACTGTTTTTTATTGGTTGAGCCAGATGGACTTGTGTCTTTTTTTCAACCTGACTATGTAACTGGTTATACAGTATCTCTGTGTGTGTTGAGCGTAATACAAACTTTTTACTTTGCAGAAATAAACAACTTGTCTAGTGGTTTATGAGCTGGAAACACACTCTTGATATTTTACAGCCTTGAGAAGACTATATTAGGCACACCTAATTAATTTTACTGGCTGGCAGAATCTCTGAGGACAATAATTTGCCTCTGGGCTGCAGGTATACTCACCCAGCAGCTTTTGCAGCAGTTAAAGAAATACTGCACAGAGAAAGTGACTATCAATGATCCTGAAGACTCCTCTTCTGCATCTGGTATCAGCTCTTCCTTAATGAGTCAAGGCCAGTGCCAACTACAACCTCTGCAACCATAAAACAACCCTTTTGCTAGCTGCAGCAAATCAAACTAAAATAAGCCTGAAAAAAATAAAAAAAGGAAGATAACAAATCCTTAACTTTCCAGTGGAAAGTTAGAACTTTGTGGCATTGCAGATATTCTCTAATGTGAGGCCCCAGGGAAGTCCTGTCAGAACACATTGACAGCATGATATCCACCAGCTTCCTTTAGGAAATCATTGAATTCGCCAAGATTAGCTAGAGTTTGTAGCCAGGCAAAAATACTGGTTGCTACTGCTGGTCATATTAAAAAGCTTTTGCTTGTGATTTCCCCTGGCATAAGTAGTGGACAAATTATGAAAGAAGATGCTCTAAAGCAGGGGCCTCCAAACTTTCTATATAAAGGGCCAGTTTACTGTTCTTTGGACTTTAGGGGGGGGGGGGGGGCCGGAGTGTAGCCAGTGGGAGTAGAAAATGTCCTGCCATTATTGGGGGTAAACAATGCCCCATCTTTAGTATTAGGGGGAAAAATGGTGCCCCATCATTGGTGTCAGTGGAAGGAATAGTGCCCCATCATTGGTGTCAGTGGGAAGAATAGTGCCCCATCATTGGTGTCAGTGGGAAGAATAGTGCCCCATCATTGGTGTCAGTGGGAGAAATTGGTAACCCATTGTTGGTGTCAGTAGATGCAATAATGCCCCCATCATTGTCAGTGGGAAGAATAGTGCCCCATCAGTGTTAGTGGGAGGAATAGTGCCCCAAGGGCCAGATAAGGGCAAGCAAAGGGCCGCATCTGGCCAACGTTTGGAGACCCTACTCTACAGCAATTATGAGAAGCATAAATAACTGCAGCCAAACCTTACTGATGTTCCAAGTCTAACCATGATAAGCTGTTACAGACAACTCGCTTGCTATAGAGAGTTACAAGTGTCATAATTGTTTTTTTTTTTTGCTCACCATTGGGTTGTCCAATAATCCATATGACCACTTGATTATGAACTTTGCCGTGTGTGTTTTGAGCTTCACATGCATAGGTTCCATTGTGGGCAGAAGTTGTTTTTCTTATGAAAATTTCTCTCTTATCCGCAGACAAAGACACATGATCTTTGGAAGGAATGGTCCAGAAGTACTCGGGTTCAGGGAATCCACCAGAATGACAAGTTAAGTTTAGAGATTCACCTTCTATAACAGTCTCATGAGGTAATACTGTGAAATATGGAGTATCTGGCTGAGCTGAAAGAAAAAAAAATTATAAAAAATAAGTCTAAGACATAAAGAACTATAATAAAATCATTCAATTAATGTCTATGTTTGAGCCCCGGTTCACACTTATGCGATGCGGGAAGGCTGCGAATCCGCAGCCTGTTCCCGCATCGCAAACGCACCCCCGGCAGTTCACACTGCCATATGCGATACGCTGGGGGTGTCAATGTAATCTTAACGACACCCCCAGTTTGATCGCATATCGCAGTGCGATCTTGCAGTTCACACAGGATCGGATCGCACAAGTGTGAACCGCTGTGCGATCCGATCCTGATGCGGCTGCAAAAAAGGGTCCTGTGCGTGTTTGCTGTGGCTGCAATGCGAATTTAGCCATACAAAGTGTATGGCTAAACTCGCACCGCACAGCCGATTGCATGTGATGAAGGAGCAGTGCGCTCCAACATTACATGCGAACGCCACAGCCGCACAAATGTGAACATTTTTGCGGCTGCGGCGTTCGCATGTAATGTCGGAGCGCACTGCTCCTTTATTACATGCGATCGGCTGTGCGGTGCGAGTTTAGCCATACACTTTGTATGGCTAAATTCGCATTGCAGCCGCAGCAAACACGCACAGGACCCTTTTTTGCAGCCGCATCAGGATCGGATCGCACAGCGGTTCACACTTGTGCGATCCGATCCTGTGTGAACTGCAAGATCGCACTGCGATATGCGATCAAACTGGGGGGTGTCGTTAAGATTACATTGACACCCCCAGCGTATCGCATATGGCAGTGTGAACTGCCGGGGGTGCGTTTTTGATGCGGGAACAAGCTGCGGATTCGCAGCCTTCCCGCATCGCATAAGTGTGAACCGGGGCAGAAGGTGATGAGGCCGGCTGTTTGTCGACTTTACTACCCAGAATACCAGGTCCAGCAACACAAATGTTCCTTTTTAACTGCCGCTAAAAAGTAAATAGTCAATCTCATGCACCCCCTGTTACCAGACCTTGCAGCAGTGGAGGATAATAAGGACATGCATGTTTCCCCAACTGGTTTAAAAAAAATATTTTATTTCCAATGTTGTGCTCTTTAGAACTTTATTAGTAATCTGACCACATCCTGGAAGTGTCAATTCATGTCTGCCATTTTTCATGAAATTGTTTCTCAGGGCTCGTTCATGTGTGTGCATCATGCACCTCTGAAAATGGATCCACAGTCGGATTGCTTTTCAGAAGCATTTGGCAGGCAGTGAAGAGGCAATATGTTGCCTCTTTACTGCCTAATTTAACCCTTTAATTGCCACACTACCACACTGCAATCATTTGCACTGCATGTGGTTGTGGCATGGCCATACAGAACTGCGTTAGTTGCGTTTGGCAGTGGCAACATGACATGCTGTTTAATTTTTGCCATGGCCATGATGCTGTGAGATGAAGATAAGGAGAAACAGAGGTGCCTCTAAGTGTAGACTTGTAAACACATTTATTCAATAAAAATATGCACTCATATCTGTAAATGAGTAGGTACACATAAAAGATCCTTCTGGAGGTTCCAAGATGGGTGGGTGGTAGATAGTGTCATCCGGTCTGACACTATCTACCACCCACCCATCTTGGAACCTCCAGGAGG